>NC_065585.1:51250625-51861250 GCF_024542745.1 Macaca thibetana thibetana
AACAAAAAACAAAAAAACCCCACAAACAAACAAAAAACCCCTGAGAACCTGATCCTCTACTATGGTGAATGTGTTTGCTTGTCTGTTTCCCATAAAACATTTACAAGTCCTTGAGAGGAGAGTTTGTGCCTCATTGTCTCAAATCCCAAGTGCCCAGAATGGTAGCTGGTACATGGTAAGTGGCTAATACATTTTTATAGACTTTATAGCTATGATCCCAATATTGTCGCTGGCTTATTTCAGATCTGTCCAATAGAAAAGTATTTTCTGTGGGTTGTCTTTTCACTTTCTTGACAGTATCCTTTAGCATATAAACGTTTTAAATTTTGATGAAATCCGATTTATTTTTCCTTCTGTTTTTTATGCTTTTAGTGTCATCTCAAATAACCTGTTGCTTCATCCATGGTCATGAAAATTTACACCCATTTTTCCTCCTAAGTGTTTTATAGTATTGGCTCTTACATTTAGGTCTTTGAACTGTTACAAGCTAATATTTTTAAATATGGTATGAGGTAAGAATGCAATATAAAAAATATTCCCCAAATTACTTTTACTTCATCTTTTAACTTTTTTTAATGTGGCTACTACAAAATTGAAAATTATACATTTCAATATAGCTCAATTACTTTTCTATTGGACAGATCTGAAATAGGCCAGCGACAATATTGGGATCATAGCTATAAAGTCTATAAAAATGTATTAACCACTTACCATGTGCCAGCTACCATTCTGGGCACTTGGGATTTGAGACAATGAGGCACAAACTCTCCTCTCAAGGACTTGCAAATGTTTTATGGGAAACAGACAAGCAAACACATTCACCATAGTAGAGGATAAGGTTCTCAGGGGTTTTTGTGTTTGTTTGTGTGGTTTTTTTTTTTTTTTTTGGTTTTTTGGGTTTTTTTTTTTTGAGACAGGGTCTTGCTCTGTTGCCAGGCTGGAGTGCAGTGGCATGATCTCAGCTCACTGCAACCTCCACCTCGCAGGTTCAAGCAATTCTCCTGCCTCAGCTGGGATTACAGGCATGTGCCACACACCCGGCTAATTTTTTTTTTTTTTTTTGTATTTTTAGTAGAGACAGGGTTTTGCCATGTTGGCCAGACTGGTCTCGAACTTCTGACCTCAGGTGATCCGCCCACCTTGGACCCCCAAAGTTGCTGGGATTACAGGCGTGAGCCACCACGCCTGGCCCAGAAACTCAATCTTATCAGTCTCATAGGAAAGCACACCCTTGAAGACCAACTCACACTTACCATCTTCATGAGAGACTGATGTTTTAAATAACCACAATGCCACCATTTATCAGTTGGCAATGAGATCTGTAATAACAACAATCATTGTTTATTGAGCATCTACTACTTGCAGGCACTCTTCCAGGTGTCTACATGCATTTCGTCATTTGATTCTTACAATGACCCTTTGAGAGGGTACGATTAACTTCCCTATTTTACAGACAGGGAAATTGAGTTGCAGAGCTTTGAAATAACTTGTCCAAAGCCACACAGCTGGAAAGTTTCAAACTCAAGCGTGTTGGCCCGTGCTCTTTACTGCCACACTCTACTGCCTTTTGCCAAATGTGCTGGACATTCATGTTGGCTGCTCAGGGGTTTCTGTTCCTCTGTAGGAGGATCTATATAAAAAGGAGAATTATAATCAATAGATGGTTTGGTGAGTATTAAGTCAGAGCAAGGAGAGTCAGTGATATAAATTAAAAGGCTAATGACATAAAGACCCACACTTAGGTCAAAATACACGCACTTCAGGAATGAGACGGTTGAATTTGGGGGTCATGGGGCCCCTTCTCCTGGAGCTGCCAACTTCTTCATCTCTGCACTTGTATTTATTTTCTTTTTAATTGTTTCTGCAATGGCAGTTCCCCTTCCACGATACATTTCTTCTTTTGACAGTGCAATACCTACAGTCATGTTCTTGCTCTTCCTGTTTTGGGCCTAGGAAATATTTTGTGTTCAAGTTGACTGTGATTTACTGTACTCCTCCACTGGGTGCTGGCTTGATTAGTCAACATAGCAGAGCTCTGACTGGACCCTCTTAATCTCCCCATCCCTTCTCATATCTAACCTATGTCCTGAGAATTTTATACCACCACTACCATCTCTGTCATAGTAACTCAGACTGACCTGGATTAAAATGTTAGATTTAATCTGGACACAGTGGCTCATGCCTATAATCCCAGTGCTTTGGGAGGCTGAGGTCAGAAGTTTGAGACCAGCCTGGACAACATAGCAAGACCCCATCTCTAAAAAAACTTTAAAAATTAGCTGGACATGGTGGCATATGCCTGTAGTCCTAGCTAATCAGTAGGCTGAGGTGGGAAGATTGCTTGAGCCCAGGATTTCAAGGCTGCAGTGAATCCCATCTCTTTAAAAAAAAAAAAAAAAAAAAAAAAAAAAGAATGTATAGACCTTCTTGGTTTTCCTGCCTGAAACGTTCTTCTCTCCTGTCCAGCCTCCACACACATGCTGCCACCCAAAATAGCTTCAATCTTGACCTACCTTTTAGGTGGTTCTATTTTTAACTTCAAAATAAAGCCCACGCTGCTTACCATGGCATTCTAGGCTTTTCACGTTCTGGCCCACCATGAATCCTATGTACTTCAGCCCCTCTGCCTTTGTTCATGCTAGTCTCACCACCTAGAAATGCCTTTTCCTACCTTCTCTACCTATGTCCCTTCCTCAAAAACTGACTCTAATAAGGCCACCTACTCTTATATGGCCTTCTCCATTGCTACCCCATCCCCTACCCTGTGTCAGAATTACTCTTTCTCTCCTCAAACGTGTCCCATAATCTAGCAGGAAATAATCTAGCTTGAGTTGTGATCAGTACAGTAGTGGTGGAAAAAACATGGGCTCTGGAGACCTGCCTCCGGGGGGGGGTCCCAGGACCCTGACTGCCTACTTGGATACCTTTATCCCACTATTCCGTAATTATCTGTTTACCTGCCTGTTTCTCCTTTTGTCTGGGCCCCATCTGCAGGGCATTGTCTGATCACCTGGTCTTCTCAGTCCCCAGCAAAGTTCACCGCCCCTGAAGCACCCTGCTGCTGGTCTCCTGAAGGAGTCAGAGTGGACCACTGAATCCCAGCTGCTCTTCTTTCCAACGACGTGACCTTGGGAGAGTTACATAACCTGTCCGTGGCTTTGTTTTCTTCCTTATAAATTGGGGTAATAACACCTACGTGTAAAGGTTACTCAGGTAATGTATGTTTAAAAGGAAAAAAATGTAAAAGGAGGAAGTGAAAATGAGGCAGTTCGTGTCCTGTGAATGGTGAGGAACCAGTCACAACATACTGATCATATTAATAGCTAGAACCCTCTCTGTAGCTGCCCCTGCCAAGTGTTTTATACCATTATCTCACCCACTTCTCCCAGCACTTTGAGGAAGAGACTGTTGCACCCATCATATCATCAAACCAATCGCTATACCCATCAGACAGATAAGAAAACTGAGACTCAGGAAGTGAAGTACTGGTCCGAGTGACAGAGCTGGAATTCAGAGCAAGCCTTCGAGGCTAAGCACTGGCATCTCTGTACCCATCTTGGGGGAGAGCTGGTAGCTGGCTCCAGAGAAGCATCCAGCGGAAGACCTGGTCTTGGCTGTCCTCGTTTGACACCTACTCTGAATAGCCTGGAAGAGTGCAGGCACAGTGGGTACTGCAAAGGCCGGAGGAGGAAACCAGCACAGACATCCGAAAAAGCTGGTTCAGAGCAGGAGAGAGGAAATGGGATTCAATTTGCGGAAGTACAGACCAAGCTAGCCACACAGAACTAATCCACAGCAAGGATAGAGAGGTCAGGAGAGAAAAAAAAGAGAAGAGCTGGGAGTTGGAAGCATCAAGGCGGGGTGGCGGGCTGTAACTGAGATGCTGCTCTGTGACGTGACGAGGCCGGGAGGCCACAGCTGCTCTGGGCAGCACTCACAGAGCTGTTGCAGCTCAGAGAGGTCTTGCTCTCCTCTTCACGTGCACAGTGGGGAGGCCGCATTCGAGGCTCAGAGCATGTGCGTGCGTGCATATGACACACACACATGCTTTCATACTGAGCCCCAGGAAACCCCCCATGAATCTTTTTTTTAACTTTCCTCCTTTCTAAGTTTGACCTATATATTTCCAGATGCCTCTAAGAGAAATTGTGGGGCTCTTGCATTTATCGAATATGGAGTATAGATCAGAGCGGATGTGGAGGCAGCAAGGAACGGAAAAAAGTAGCACTCAGCCACGCTGATGAACTAGTCCCAAGTTCCAGATCTCTCTTTAGCCTGAAGCTCTGTTCCTTCCTGTCCATACAGAAGGCAATGTTGCCTACAGGCAAGAGCCTGGGTTTATGTACGGCTCCTGCTTTTACTACCTATGTGAACTTAATTAATCTACCTTATCTGGTTCAACGTCCTCAACTTTGAAGTGAGAACAGTAGTAACACCTACCTCCTGGGGTTTCTGAGAAGATGAAAGACGAAAGTGCCGCTCCTGTGCAAAGTCGGTCCTTGGTAAGAGGAGATCATTATTGCCTTTAAATCTGTCCAAGGGTTTAATAGGAGTGCATTCACAATTTGTCTGTAGGCCTTTTATTCAGATGCCGTTAGATTTTGCTAAATCAGACATTGTACAGATTGACAGGTTGAAATCCATAGTGAAAAAAAGCTACTTTGAGGTCTTTCTTGTGAAGATGAAATAAAGCAATCCTAACCTTTGGGAAACTGGTTAAATGGGTTCACAGTAGAGCATTTCTATGTACTTCTGGGGCATTTCAGGCCTGGCAGCATCAGGAAGGTTCTCACACGTGGCACAGCCAGCAAAGCTATGTGGGGATTCTGTCTTTCTCAAACCTCACCACCTGCCATGTCTCCTAAGGCTTTGTAGGATATTTAAACACGACACAGCTCTCTCTCCCAGCACACAGATCATAGTTGTAGGTCTTCACGTGACAAGGTGAGGCGGAAATCAAGTGAGGGTTTCTGGGAGTTTTATCTTTCCCTTGATTTGGGGAGCACGGTGCCTGCTGGGAGTAGAAGGACGGATTTGGACCCTCTCAGCTGTCTGATTCCTGGGAGGGGAAAAGGACATCTCTGGCATTCTAGCCAGAAGGGCGCTCTGGATCATCCAGTTCAGCTTCCAGAAGGTTCGAGAACTAGCATTGTGTGTTTGTGGTCCCTTGTCAGAGTAAGTGATAGGAGAGCCTATTCAATACCCCCAAGACTCCTCAGTGAGTGCACTCCCACTACACCATCCTGAGTGAACAGGAAGCCTCCTGGAACGTGGGGGAGAGAAGCCACAGGGGATTCTTTTTCAAACCCGAGCAAGGAAAATCAGAGAGAAGCAAGGCAAATGCCATTATCTTCTCTCTGCAGAACTGACTAAGCAAAATTATGAATAGTCCAAGAATGATTTTTGTTCCGATTGTTGAATTTGAATCTGTTGTTCTAGCATTTGATTTATTCAATTAATAAAATATTTACATGCTCTTTTTTCTTTACAATAAACAGATATGTTTCTCCTTAAAATGTCTTAAAAAACTGTGCTTTTGAATTGAGTGTTGCCCTTGATAGGTGATTTTCTAATGCATATTTGGATGTCTATAACTTAACAGCCCTTTTAAAAATGTTTATTGATAAGGATTATATGGAGCCTGTTGATACAGAATGAGGGTGACATCTCCTCTCTCCTTAGCCTTTCTGCTTATTTGACCAGTCTACTGCCCTCACAGACCCTTCTTTGAAATTTTTTCTTTGCTTAGTGTTATATGATGGAGATGCTGAGACATTTTGCCAGTTTCCAGGGAAACCAGTGGAGAAGGCTGAGTTGCTGCTATTCAGACATGGTGTTAGGAGGTGTGTAGGTGCCCCACATAGCCAGTAAGCCCAGCATCTCTGGCTTAGCACGAGCTGTGCAACCCCCGGCAAGTCACCAACCTCTCTGAAGATCCATTTCCTTATTGAAGCAATGGGGATATTCATAGCTGCCCTCCCTATCTTATACAGTTGTTGTGGGGATGGAATGACATAATGTATGACAAAGGAATTTGTAGAGGCAACAAACTATGCAGATGCAAGGGCTAATTATTATGCTGTTATGGTTGCCTGCTCTTAACTGGAGCCAGTCTGGGGAATTCTATCTCCCCAGGTGAAAACGTCGTTGTTGTCAAATTAAAATGGTTAAATTCCATCAAGGTCTATGGGACAAAACCATCGATCTTTGCTCTCACAATGGAACAGTATCTCCTGGAGACAAGTCTGAACTTTATCTGTGTACCCACTAGTACCAAAAGACACTTCTAGACATTATGTCCTTGGACTGAGAATTCATTCCCAAAAAAAGTCCTTCCTTCCGCAGTGCAGAGCTATTCTGCACCCACACAGAGCTGGCCAGTGTGCAGCTCAAGCTCTCCTCCCAGAACGCCAGAAACAAGACTTGCTTGTGGTTGAAGAATATTATTTCAGGAAAGACGCAGGGACTTGAAGGGGTGGAGCAGAGAGGACTTTACCATACTGACCACCAGTTATTCATAGAATCATTAATACTAAAGTTAGAAAGTTATCTGGGCCAAACTCCTGCTTTTAAGATGAGAAAAATTATGGCTCAAAGTAGATTCAGTAAGCAAAACAGGTTAGGCAATGGGTTAAATAATTACTTAGAGAAAACTGAGCCTTTTGATTTCTAGGCCAATGTTTTTCCCATTGCATTATTAATAATACTAACTACATCAACATTCACAACAGCTACTGTTTATTAAACAATGAGTATGAGTCAGACATTGTACTAAGCTAGTCACATATATTCACTTATTTAATTCCCACAACAAACAAGCCAGGCAGATATTATTCACATTTTATAAATAAGAAAATAAAACTCAGCAATAATCATTGCTTCCCAACATCAGGGCACTAATCTTTACAATCAGCCAGATCTTTATAATCAGTATAGAAAGCAAGAGGGGAGTGTGTGTTGTAGTTACTGCTATTGTTTGCATACAACATTATATCTACGTTTTTGTTTGTTTTTGTTTTTTTTTTGAGACAGAATTTCGTTCTTGTCACCCAGGCTGGAGTGCATTGGCAGCAATCTTGGCTCACTGCAATCCTGCCTCCCAGGTTCAAGCGATTCTCCTGCCTCAGCCTCCTGAGTAGCTGGAACTACAGGCGTCCGCCACCACACCCAGCTAATTTTTGTATTTTTAGTAGAGATGGGGTTTCACCACGTTGGCCAGGCTGGTCCTGAACTCCTGACCTCAGTTCATCTGCATGCCTCAGCCTCCAAAAGTGCTGGGATTACAGGTGTGAGCCACCACGCCCAGCCTATGTCTCCTTTTAAAAAACATTTAGAGATGAGATATCATTCCTTACTCCAAATACCAAAGGGTCCCAGAAAATATACTCTGAGTTGAATTGTCACACAATTTCATCCTGAAGTACAGCCCGACTTTATACTGACAGGGGTTAACTGGAAATGAAGATGTGAGGCTTTCACGCCCTTCTGCATGCCAAACTTTTATAATTCAGACATGAGATGAGTCATAAAAGAAATATGTAGGCTTTTGGCCACAATAGAAACACTCATTTCCCCAATTGCTCAGCAGCAAAACATCAAAACTAACTATTTTTATGTGCTAGGAATGTTAAAAAGCTTTTTCCGGTCTTAGGGTTGCTTTTAACATAATTAAACCAACCTTTGCTGCTCCTGCTGTGGCTTCATTCTAAAGATCCTACACTTAGGCTTTTTCTCCTCTTGCTTAATGGGTTGTGATGGGAAATTCACTAAGCCTAGGATTGTCAGCTGCCAAAATAAATCTGCCTGTTCTTTAATCTTGACATCATATTTTGCCAACTTCCGTTAAAAAGCATAACGCCTCTATAGTCTTTCCACACTCTGGTACGAGCCATAGTGCTTGAATTTTTAACATCCTGAACATGTATTTAATTATAATTCCAAAGATCCAAGAACATTATTCAGAAATTCTATCATCCCTAAAATGTTAACTTTACATTAAATGATGCTACGAACAAATGTCCTGGAAGCACCAGAATAATTTCTTGAAATTTCTCCAATACAAAATAAAAGACAGAGGACAGCAGTCTCTGAAATCAGCCAAGGCTCTTCAAGCCCAAATAGAAATGAAACCATCCCCATGGGGTTGATAAAAAATTGCATGCCTGATTCTGGATGGAAATATTGTTATGATTAAGCATTAGTAGGCTGCCGTCCACCCCACTTCCTTGTTGCTAAAAGTTAGGTAGCAATAGATACTGACCATTTGCCTCCCCATTCTTCCTGTAGATAGGTTTCCTGACAGCAGGGTCATAAGACTGCTTAAGAATTGGTTTGCATCCCCATTGCTCCTCTCTTTTGATACAGGACTTGCTCCAGCTTTCATTTCCCATTCTCTGCCTGCTTCAAGCTATAAGCAACCCTTTGTTTAAGGACCTTAAGATAGTTTTCAGACCCCCACATTCTAGCAGCCAGTTTGAAGAGCCCCACAGAGGAATGGAATCAGCATGAGAATCCAGCTTCTTTCTCTCCCTTTCACATGACTCCACCCTGCACTCTTCAACCAGTCAACCATCTCCACACTTTGGCCCACTTCAAAACCCTTAAAAACCCTATCCCCAGACCTCTCTGGGAGACGGATTTGAGGCTCCCTCCCATATCCTCATTTGGTGGCCTTCTTTCTCTGCTGCAACCTGGTGTCTCTGCATATTGACTTGCTGTGTGCATCGGGCGATGAACCTATTTTGGTTACAGAAACTGAATGAAACTTCACAAGACTAAAAGAAAAAAAATCTTTTGTAAACAATTTCATAATTGATTATTGGCTATTATTGGAATGCAATGTCTACCATTGCTGGGGAAGAGAATCATAATGTTCATTTAAGAGAACATTTAAAGAGGAGCATGAGCTGTGACCAGTGGGGTCTAACCACCACTCCTGCTTTCTTCATCTCTTCATCCTTCTATCCATGTTTTTGTATATCTGTTTATGCTCAGCATTTCAGTACTTAGGACTTGAGTCCCTATTATATGGTAGGCCCTTAGGATCCAAAATGGAAACAGCAAGACTCATTTTAGGCCATTCTCCTGTTCTAGAAAACATTCCCTGAAATCACTTCCCTACCTGGTCTAGGTTAAGAAACATGCCCATGTGTTCCAAAGCATCCCCTGCACTCGCCTATTTGACTCTTATCCCCCATACATGGTGGTAACAGTGACTGCTCACCATCATTGACCATTCACAATCTGCCAGGCTCTGTGCTAAATGCATTAGAGGCCTCTCCTATAATCCTTGTAATGACCACAGGTGGTAGGTACTGTCAGGCCTCTGAGCCCAAGCCTGCATGTATACATCCAGATGGCCTGAAGCAACTGAAGAATCACAAAATAAGTGAAAATGGTCAGTTCTTGCCTTAACTGATGACATTACCTTGTGAAATTCCTTCTCCTGGCTCAGAAGCTCCCTCACTGAGCACTTTGTGACCCCTGCCCCTGCCCCCAAGAGAACACCCCCCTTTGACTGTAATTTTCCACTGCCTACCCAAATCCTATGAAACTTCCCCACCCCTAACTCCCTTTGCTGACTCTCTTTTTGGACTCAGCCCGCCTGCACCCAGGTGATTAAAAAACTTTATTGCTCACACAAAGCCTGTTTGGTGGTCTCTTCACATGGATGCCAGTGACAGGTACTGTGAGGAACTCCATTATACTGATGAGAAAACTGTAGTGTGAAGAGGTAATTTGCCCAAGGGCACAATTAGTAAGTAGCTGAGGGAAGATTCAAAGCCAAGCGTTTGGACTTTTAAACCTGTGCTCCTAACCACTGTCCAATACAACTTGAAGTTCTTTCCCCAAGACCATGTGCATTATAAGAATAGGAAGTACCTTATCTTTTCTTTGTATCCATAGAACCTAGCAGAATGCCTGGTGCATATATATATATACACACACACACACACACACACACACACACATATACACACACACACACACAAAGTTTGCTGAATGAATGCAAATAAATGAATGAGTGGTAGAGGCAAGGAGTGAACGAGAGGTGAGAAAGTAGGCACAGCCATCCCAGAAGAACCTCATGAATTTTGGCTAAGTAGAGAGGAAGAGAGAAAAGGAACCATGTTTTCCATGATCAGCCTTCTGCAAACTCCCCGCTGGGGACAGGAGCAGCCTGAGGAGCGACAACGGGAGGTCACAGTGAGCCCAGGTACTTGTGAGCCCAAGTAGGAGAAACTGGGGCTTCAGTAACCTAAGAGTTTTGGGCATATGATTTTTCAGGTCCTCTGGGCCCTAATATTGCATGGTCTAAAGACTCCCTGTGTTCCCTTCTGCTCTCACAGGCAGTTGTTTGTTCATTGTCATCATTATATTCCTGCCCTGCCCTTGTCCAGGGTCATGGGGAGAATGTACAAAGCCACTGTGGCTGTATTTCCTCTCTTGTGATACAGGATTTGCTCCAGGCTTCATTTCCCATCCTCTGCTTGCTTCAAACCTCTTGTCTGGAAGTTCCCAGCCTCCCCCCTATTGACAGCACTCCCAGATTCTTCTTCCTTTTTGGTTTTCATTTGACTTCTTCTCAGTGCAGTATTTTTGAATCAACCTCTTTAGCACCAGGCTCGACAGCCAAGGGCAACTAAAGGCCTAGTCTTGGGAACAACCCAATGGCCAGATCTAGGTCAAACCTAGTGCCCATGCTTTCGGGGAGGTAGAAGGTTTTTTCAGTAATATCTAAGTTTTGTTTCTGCAGCACCCAGTGTCAATGCCTTCAGTCCTCCCCCTCGCCACCCACCCGCATCACTGCCTATCCTTTGGACCCTAAACTTGCAGTATCTGCATCTTCTGTGCCTGAGAGTTTTTGGCCCCTTTTTTGCTCAGAGGTGCCACAGTCCCCAGAGTAGCTCTTAACAAAAGCTGATGGGGAGGTGGTATATAAATACCCCAGCTCCCTCACCCCTCAGGTGGTATGATTCTGAGGAGTATGCTTCACACCAGGGCTTCTCCATGGGTTAAGGTCTAATCACTCCCTAGGGTGACCAGTCTCATAACTCACACATTGTTGGCTGCCTTCCCTTCTCTGTCACTTTCCCACTTTCCTACCAGCAGCCCTTGCATCTCCCCAATAAACCACCTGCACTCAAGTCTCTCTCTCAGAGTCTGCCTCTACAGGATCCCAAACTAAGACTGTTTCAAAGTTTTTTCTTTGGTGGAGACTTGGAAACAGGGCCAGGACTAGGTGCTCACTCTCTGGGTGGTGCAAATGCCAACTGTGCATTCACATGACCCTGAGACTAAGTGCCTCCTTAAATGTGAAGCCTCGGCAACTCACCCACCCTTACCCCAGTCCAGAGGTATACAATTTTTGGCTTCCCTCAGCCAGACTGGAAGAAGAAGAATTGTCTTATGCCACACATAGAATATACTAACACTAACAATAGCTGATGAACTTTTTTAAAAATTGCAGAAAAATCTCATAATGTTTTAAGAAAGTTTGCCAACTTATGTTGGGCCACAGGTTGGACAAACTTGCCCTAGTCCTGTCAGATGACGATCATTATCTACAATAGTCTCACCAGCCTGGAGTTGTTTGATCATTTTATATCCATGTGTTTGTTGTTTATATCAGTGTCTCCCCTTTATAGTGGTAATCTCTGAGAGGGCTTATGCTAATTTGGATTGTTTTTACATTACGCAGAATAGTATAGTTATGGATCAAATTGTGTCCCCCTCAATGCCCCAAATTCATATATTGAAGCCCTAACCTCCAATGTGACTGTATTTGGAGACAGGATCTTTGAAGAGGTCATTACAGTTAAGTGAAGGCATAAGGGTGGGGCCCTGATCTGATGGGACTGTTATCTTTATAAAAGGAAGGGACCTCCCCACCCCCAACATCTGCACAAAGAAGTCATGTCAGCACACAGCAAGGTGGTGGCTGTCCACCAGGCAAGAGAAGAGGCCTCAGTTTGAAACCTGCCTTGCCAGCACCACCTTGATCTTATACTTCCCAGCCTCCAGAAATGTAAGAAGTAAGTTTTTTGGTTTTGTTTTTGTTTTTGTTTTTTTTGAGATAGAGTTTCACTCTTGTTGCCCAGGCTGGAGTGCAATGATGTGATCTCGGCTAACTGCAACCTCTAACTCCCAGATTCAAGCAATTCTGCCTCAGCCTCCCGAGTAGCTGGGATTACAGGCATGAACCACCACGCTTGGCTAGTTTTGTAGTTTTAGTAGAGACAGGGTTTCTCCACGTTGGTCAGGTTGGTCTCAAATTCCCAACCTCAGGTGATCCACCCGCCTTGGCCTCCCAAAGTGCTGGGATTATAGACGTTAACCACCACGCCTGGCAGAAGTAAGTTTTTATTGTTTAAGTCAGGGGTCCCCAACCCCCGGGCTGTAGACCAGTATCAGCCTGTGGCCTGTTATGAACCCAGGCCACACAGCAGGAGGTGAGCAGTAGGCAAGGGAGCATTACCCCCTGAGCTCTGCCTCCTGGCAGATGAGCAGCAGCATTAGATTCGCATAAGAACATGATGAGAAGCCAGCTGAAACCGCTAAAACCAAGATGATGACAGTTAGATTCTCCCGAGAATCTAATGCTGCTGCTCATCTGACAGAAGGCAAAGCTCAGGTGGTAATGCTATTGCGAAATGCGCACGCGAGG
Organism: Macaca thibetana thibetana; assembly: GCF_024542745.1. Classification (NCBI taxonomy): domain Eukaryota; kingdom Metazoa; phylum Chordata; class Mammalia; order Primates; family Cercopithecidae; genus Macaca; species Macaca thibetana. The sequence goes on from NC_065585.1 coordinate 51,263,293, forward strand.
GATCTAGATTGCACACTCCTTATGAGAATCTAATGTGTGATGATCAGAGGTGAAGCAGTTTCATTCCAAAGCCATCACCCACCACCAACCCACCTCTACCATCCTACCAGCCTACTTGGAAAAACTGTCTTCCACGAAACTGGTCCCTGGTGCCAAAAAGGTTGGAAACCACTGGTTTGAGCCATCCAGTCTCTGTTTGTTGTTGTGGAAGCCCTAGCAAACTAAAACAGATATTGAAACCACCTTTGCAAAAGTCACAACAGTGAGAAAATTATGGTAGTGAAAGAGATGGGATTTAACCAGCCCTCACCTTTCCTTTAGCTGCCCTTAATTATCCCTGGGCTTGGGCCAAGCTAACTTTGTGCGGAAACTAGCCCTTTCCCAAAACTCAACTGCCTTTGTAAACCTAATGAGAGACCGCCAGGCTAGGAGGATAGAGGAACCTGAATTCAGCTAAGGTGTAGACATAAAGGATTGCCAGACACTACTCCAGAGGTGACAAGATACGCAACTTCCTCAATTACTCCTGCAGATAACATCACTCTTGTAGATCCTAAGATTGGTTTTTTGAGATATCTTTTCAGGCTTTTTGTGTGTCTGATGACTGATGGCTCCACTTGGACCTGCCACCTGCTGCTGTGACCCCACCCAGAAGTGACTCAACGAGCAGGAGGACCATTTCCCACACCTGTATAATTGCACCCCCAACCAATCAGCAGCAAGCACCCATTGCCTAGCTACCTTGACCTCTTCTCCCAAACTACCTTCAAAAACCTCTAGCCCCCAAATTCTTGGAGAGACTGATTTGAGTAGTAATAAAACTCCAGTTTCCCATTTAGTTGGCTTTACATGTGTAAAACTCTTTCTCTATTGCAGTTCCCCTGCCTTGATAAATCACCTCTATCTGGGCAGTGGGCAGTGGGCAAGTGCGCAAGAAGAACCCACTGGGTAGTTATGCCAGGCGTTTGAACTAGAGTGACTTCATCTTGAATAGGGGGTGGATAAAATGAGGCTGAGACCTGCTGGGCTGCATTCCTAGGAGGTTAGGCATTCTTAGTCGCAGGATGAGATAGGAGTCACAAGATACACCTCACAAAGACCTTGCTGATAAAACAGCATGCAATAAAGAAGCCAGCTGAAACCGCCAAAACCAAGTGACCTCTGGCTGTCCTCACTGCTCACATACACTAATTGTAATGTATTAGCATGCTAAAAGACACTCTCACTAGTGCCATGATAGTTTACAAATGCCATGGCAATGTACAGAAATTACCCTATATGATCTAAAAGGGGGAGGAACCCTCAGTTCTGGGAAATCCCTGACCCTTTCCCAGAAATCCCATGAATAATCCACTCCTTGTTTAGCATATGATCAAGAAATAACCATAAAAAACATACAACTAGCAGCCCTCAGGGCTGCTCTGTCTATGGAGTAGCCATTCTTTTGTTTCTTCACTTCTCTAATAAACTTGTTTTCACTTTATTCTGTGGACTCACTCTGCATTTTTTGCTTGCACAAGTTCCAAGAACCCTTTCTTGGGATCTGGATCAGGACCTCTTTCTGGTAACAGTTACAATATCCGTTACAATATCCTGTGTTTAAAAATCCAATACAAGGCCAGGCACGGTGGCTCACACCTGTAATCCCAGCACTTTGGGAGGCTGAGGTGGGTGGATCACGAGGTCAGGAGTTTGAGACCAGCCTGGCTAACATAGTGAAACCCTATCTCTACTAAAAAATACAAAAAATTAGCTGGGCTTGGTGGCAGGTGCCTGTAATCCCAGTTACTCGGGAGGCTGAGGCAGGAGAATCGCTTGAACCCAGGAGGCGGAGGTTGCAGTGAGTGTCACTGCACTCCAGCCTGGGCGACAGTGTGAGATCCTGGAAAAGAAAAAAAAAAAATGCAATACTGAGGCAGGAGACTTGCTTGAACCCAAGAGGCAGAGGTTGCAGTGAGCCAAGATCTCGCCACTGCACTCCAGCCTGGGTGACAGAGTGAGACTCCATCTCAAAGAAAAAAAAAATCCAATACTATTACCTTCATTCATATATTCATTCATCCATTCATTCATTTTCTTTTCTCTTTTCTTTTCTTTTCTTTTGTTGAGACAGAGTCTCACTCTGTTGTCCAGGCTGGAGCGCAATGGTGCGATCTCAGCTCACTGCAACCTCTGTCTCCTGGGTTCAAGTGATTCTCCTGCCTCATCCTCCCGAGTAGCTGGGATTACAGGTGACCACCACCACGCCCAGCTAATTTTTTCTTTGTGTCGTTAGTAGCAACAGGGTTTCCCTATGTTGCTACTAACATGTTGGCCAGACTGGTCTCAAACTCCTGACCTCAAGTGACCTGCCCACCTCAGCCTCCCAAAGTGCTGGGATTACAGGTGTGAGCCACCATGCCTGGCCTCATTCATTTTCGAAAATGTTTAAGAAACCTCTACTCTGGATGAGTAAAGGTCTAATGATGCTAAAGATGCTCTCTGAGGAGCACACAAATGAGTAAGATACTTTCTCAACCCTGACTCAAGGGCCATCTCATCGTCAGCATTGTTATTTTAAAATGCATATTTGCACACGTTACTCCACTGATGTAGGAAAGATGACAGGACCTGACTCCTGGCCCCCTTCCAGATTTATCTCCTGTCATTCCTCTTCAAGTACCTTGTATTCTAACCACACAGGATTATTTGTTGAACTCTTTCTTTATTTTGGGACTTTGCTTAGTCCCCTGTGGAAATCCTACTTATCCTTCCAGATTTAAAAGAAGTCACACTACTTCCATGAAACCTTCTGGATTCTTCCATGCAGAATTAATTACTCTCTTACTGGTACTGATAGTACTTTTATACCTCTATTGTAGTATTTACTATAGTCCACAGTTTAATTTTTAATACATCTCTTTCTAAAACTAGAGTGCAGGTGCATCTAGAGCAGGGGCTTTCTTTTTGTTTGTTAGTTTTTTTCTTTTGAGATGGAGTCTCGCTCTGTCACCCAGGCTGGAGTGCAATGGCACGATCTCGGCTCACTGCAACCTCCACCTCCCAGGTTCAAGTGATTCTCCCGCCACAGCCTCCTGAGTAGCTGGGATTACAGGCACCTGCCTTCATTCCTGGCTAATTTTTGTATTTTTGTAGAGACGGGGTTTCACGTTGTTGGCCAAGCTGGTCTTGAACTCCTGACCTCAGGTGATCTGCCTGCCTCAGCCTCCCAAAGTGCTGGGACTACAGGCGTGAGCCATCACACTTGGCTGCTTTCTCTTCTTTAACTTCTTTCTTGCATCTAGTACAGAGGCCTTCTCAGAGCAGGTACTCAGTAAGCATGAAGAAATGAATATGATGCCTTTGGGAACTTCAAGCCTACTAGAATGAGCCACTCACAAAATTAGTTCATAAGTCAACCAACCGTCATTCATTTTTTAAATAAATATTTTAAGGGGAAATAGTGCACAAAGAATTTCGTTCCTCAGCAGGAGCACAATTTATATAGATTTCTAAGACATATCAGGAATAGCCTTGGATACATAAGAAAACAAAACAAAAATTTACAAATAACAGAGATTTCAGGAAGATAGAAGTTTGATTTTCACTCATGTAGAGGAGTTTAGATAAGGGTGTCTACAGCTGATACAGCCAAACCATGATCACCAAGGACCCCGGCTCTTTTTATCTTGCTTTGTCACCCTCCAACATAGCCATTGCATTGCATCTGTATTCCAGCTAGCTGGCAGGAGGAAGAGCCAATGCGGGGCATGTGTGTTCACCCCACCCCAACACTTTCTGGAAGTTGCTTATCACACCTCCATTTCTATTCCATTGGCCGAAACTTAGTCACAGGAGCACACTTGGCTGCAAGATATAAACTGTAAAATTCCAGGAGTTCACAACCAGCCTGGGCAGCAGGGTGAAACCCCGTCTCTACTGAAATACAACAAAAATTAGCTGGGTGCAGTGGTGGGCACCTGTAGTACCAGCTGCTCGGGAGGCTGAGGTAGGAGAATCGCTTGAACCTGGGAGGCGGAGGTTGCAGTGAGCCAAGGTTGCGCCACTACACTCCAGCCTGGGTGACAGATTGAGACTCCGTTTCAAAAAAAAAAAAAAACGTAAAATTCTGGAGTAGGTAGAATATCTAGAATATCAAGTACCAGAATAGTGGAAGTTCCATTTCTAAGGAAGAAGGGAGGAAATGAATTTGAGACAGACAATTAACTTTCCATTCTTCTCAACTTACCTATTGCCTGGACCTTGTTTCCTCAGGCAGATAGAAGCTGCTGTACAATGTAGGATACCTAGAGCCCTGTGTGTAGCTAGTTCACCAAAGTGGTAGATTTCATATGAGAAAATGTGCTCTGTGTTGCGTCCTCTGGAATAAACTTGACATTTAATAAATAATAACAAGGAGAAACCTCTGAAATTGACTTGGGACACTGCATTTTCCTCATTCACCTGAAATATCTCCTCCATAAAGGTCAGCTTTGTTATTCAGAAGGTACAACTTGATACACATCTTCCACTAAATGAAATGCCTGGTGCCATGTTGCCAGTGACGTGTGGGGTTTTTGTTTTTGTCACGGGTATTAGACCCACATTTTAGTTCAAAACAATGACTGAATAAACCAGCAAACTCAGGTTGGGTAGGAGTATAAATTCCCTGTCCCAGTACTTTTTTGTAAATGGAAGTAAATGGTTTCTTTTTTGTAAATGGAAGAACAACGCCTTCCTCCCAGAGATTTTATGAGAATTAAGTGTGTGTGTGTGTGTGTGTGTGTGTGTGTGTGTGTGTGTGTGTGGAAAACCTTTCCATTCTCAAAGTATATTACTGTTACAGGGCTTTGGGGGCAGTAAGCAAATATCAACCTATTTGATGTAAAAGATGAAATAGAACACAATAGCAACCATGCTGGAACTAACAGAGCGGGGGAGCTTCAAAAATAGAAGGGCCTGTTGCATACTGTTTGAATCTCAGGGCTGGACAACCTTCACAGAGCAGGCACATTTCCAGCATGCCCGGCCACTGGGCAGAACTCCTGGGAGTTCCACACCACTGCAAGTCCTCTCAGAGATGAGTTGCATCTGTTTCTCACCCTGAAGGAAAGAGGGGAGAAGGGGAGGCCGGCAGGGCTGGGCTGCCAGATGCCAGCTGAGTGTCCCAGAACTGGACTTGGATTGTGGAAGCTGAGGTTGAGAACATTCCCACACCAGCCAAGGTGTCAAGCCACAGTACACAGGAGAAAGCCTCAAGCCCCAAATCAGGAAGCATGTGAGCCTACAGTAAGTGGAGAGCGGCCGGCAGTGGAGACAAGTGAAGGGGTCACACAGAAGAGCTGGGAGTTGAAGAGGAATGAGATCAAAGCAAAAGGAGAGGGAGAACAGGACCAGGAAAGAGAAGTAGGGGTTGGGGGGACAGGCCTGGGAATCTCCTCGAATATCTATAGGGCCTACAGAGTTCAAAGGAATGACCTGGCTTCAAAAGCCACGCGGCCGGCGTGGAACCACCTTAACATCAAAGCTGACCTGCCTTGAGACCCTCCCCTTCCCACGATTCTATTACTGTCAGCAGGATTTGCTGCTATGGTGGAACAGCATGGAGTTTGATTACAGACACCACTGGTTTCCAGTCTGCATTCCCTGGGCAGGTGGTACAGTTTATGTGCTGCACGAAGGCATCCCAGAGACGGGGGCACACAGGGGAGGGGAAACCCCGTCCATATCTCGGTCACCATGCCCAGGTGTGGGGCTGCACCTGCCCAGAGGGAAGAGGAGGCTCACTCTTTGCTCAAAGGCACCTGCAGGGCTGCTCCCCTCACAAAGTCCCAACATGGGACCGTGGGAGTCCTGGCCTGCCCCTTCATGCTGCAAATCCCCAAAAACTGCAACTTAATTTCATTTATAAAATATTTTAAACTAAATGTAAAAGTATACTCCCCAAAATGCACTTACGTGAAGACCATCAGACCGAATTATCTTGTTTGGGGACAGAGACACCTTAGAATAAAGCTTCTTGCAATCTCTAAGCACATATCTGAATTCAATGTCAGTGTGTTATTTACTTTGATCTCATGGCTCTGCAATGAACTTAATAACATTCAGGACTTCACGTAATTGAGTAGTGACCTGGGAGCGGTCTGCACAAAGCTAGAAAAAGGAACCCAGCCCCCATGCGGTGGCTCACGCCTGTAATCCCAGCACTTTGGGAGGCCAAGGCAGGACAATTGCTCGAGTGCAGGAGTTCAAGACCAGCCTGAGCAAATGGTGAAACCCTGTCTCTACAAAAAAATACAAAAAATTAGCAGGGTGTAGTGACTCATGCCTATGGTCCCAGCCACTCTGGAGGCTGAGGCGGGAGGATCATATGAGCGCAGGAGGTAAGGCTCAGTAAGCCATGATCACGCCACTGCACTCCAGCCCCGGCAACAGAGAAAGACCTATCCAAAAAAAAAAAGAAAAGAGAAAGAAACTCATAGGCCAAGATGGGACACTGTGTCTCCCCGGCCCTGTGGGGATGGGAATAGAGGTAATGCGGTGGTTGCTGATGCACAACTGTCTTGTTTTCAGGTGAAGGGCATTTCTCTCATGGAGGGGAGGGCCTTGGACAGCCAACGCCATTTTGGATTTAACTCATACAGTCGTATCTCCTTGCTCTGATTCCACACTCAGTGTATTAGCTTGCTAGGGTTGCCATAACAAAATACCACCCACACACAAAAAGTCTACTGAGTGGCTTAAATAACAGAAATTTTTTCTCTGGCAGTTCTGGAGGCCAGAAGTCCAAAATCAAGGTGTTAATAGGTTTGGTTCCTTCTGAGGGCAGTGAAGGAAGGATCTGTTCCAGGACTCTCTAGATAGCTGTGGATAGCTGCCTTCTCTCTGGGTCTCTTCATATCATCTTCCCTCTATGTGAGCCTGACCCTGCATGCAAAATCCAAATAAAGACATCAGTTGAGGCCCACACTAATGACCTCACTTAACTTGATTACCTCTGTAAAGAACCTATCTCCACGTAAGTTCATATTCTGAGGTACTGGGGGGGTTAGCACTCTAACATATATTTTTAGAGGAGCACAGTTCAACCTATAACACCAAGGAATCTTCTAGAGACAATTTGGCTTCCCTGAAGATTCTCCTACGTGGAGAGAATCCAGGGACCAAGCAATGAGCCCTTCTCATTGTCAATGAATGATTTCTGTTAGTGAAATATTACTAAAAACAAAACTTCCTGCCAACCTAGAAAACCTCTCCACAAAAGTAGAGGAGAAAGGAAACCGTCTTATTATTCAGCAAACATTAAACCAGAATGTAATGCGCATCACAGGCAAACTGCTAAAAAGACGGCAGAGACAGAAAGAAGCCTCACCCTTTATACAGGCGAGCAGATACAACCCCGTCCATGCGTGTTCTCAAGATGAACAGTAACTAGTCCTCAAGTAAGAGGGCTTGACAGCACCATTTGCCACACGGAGTTCATTGTAAAGTCACTTGGGAATTAGGGTGACCACTTTCTTTCTCTCCCACCCTGAGATGTATGTAAACTGTTTTAAAAGCTAAATAAACCTGTTGTCAGCTTTTGGCCTAGGAATGACTTCCCAAGGACCTGGGAGCCATCATTTTAAAATGTAATCATTGTTTTGGCTGGGCACGGTGACCCACGCCTGTAATCCCAGCACTTTGAGAGGCCGAGGTGGGTGGATCATCTGAGGTCAGGAGTTCAAGACCAGCCTGGCCAATATGGTGAAACCCCGTCTCTACTAAAAATACAAAAATTAGCTGGGCATGGTGGTGGGCACCTGTAATCCCAGTTACTTGGGAGGCTGAGGCAGGAGAATTGCTTGTACCAGGAGGCGGAGGTTGCAGTAAGTCAAGATCGTGCCACTGCACTTTAGCCTGGGCCACAGAGCAAGACTCTGTCTCAAGGAAAAAAAAAATGTAATCACTGAGAAAAATAGTGCCCCTATCTCCAAGTTTTTGTGGGAGAGTAGAAGCCTACATTTCTATTGGTTTGTTTTCTCTCTCTCTCTTATAATAGAGACAGGATCTTGCTCTGACACCCAGGCTGGAGTGCAGTGGCATGATTATAGCTCACTGCAGCCTCAAACTGCTAGGCTCAAGTGATCCTCCTACCTCAGTCTCCCCAGCAGCTGGGGCTACAAGTGTGTGTCACCATGCCCTGATAATTTTTTCTTTCGGTTTTGATAAAGATGGAGTCTCACTATGTTGCACAGGTAGATCTCGAACCCCTGGCCTCAAGCAATCCTCCTGCCTTAGCCTCCCAAAGTGCTGGCATTTCAGGCGTGAACCACCATGCCCTGCTGGCTTATTCACTTTAAATCAATTTTTAGAAGTTTTAAAACATATTACAAACACTATTCCTTTGTCATATATTTTACAAACATTATTTTCTTTGTCTTTTCTACTTCTATTTATATTGTGTTTTTTTCCTATATAAACCTTTTTGTTTTTTAACTAAGCAAGCTTGTTAATCTTTCCAGACTTTGTATTTTTTGTTTGTTTGTTTTTCTTTCCTGAGACAAGTCAGTCTCTGGGTTGGGATTTTGTACTCTACGGCCACAGACAGCAGGAATGCCCAAAGCATTGGCTCCAACAACTGTGACCCGGGACGTTCACTGCCATGGCCTGTGGCTGTTGGGTATCCTTTTTTTTTTTTTTTTTTTTTTTTGATACTAAATCTTGCTCTGTCCCTCAGGCTGGAGTGCAGTGGCGCAATCTCAGCTCATTGCAATCTCCACCTCCCAGGTTCAAAGGATTCTCCTGGCTTCAGTATCCCGAGTAGCTGGGACTACAGGCATGCACCATGATGCCCAGCTAATTTTTGTATTTTTAGTAGAGACGGGATTTTGCCATCTTGGCCAGGCTGGTCTCAAACTCCGACCTCAAGTGATCCACCTGCCTTGGCCTCCCCAAGTGCTGGGATTACAGGCATAAGTCACCGTGCCCACCCGACTGGTCAGTATTCTTGTAGGAAACATGCTGAGTCCCTATGGGTCACAGAAGGAAATTCAGAGATTGAATAAAATGGCCTCCATGTTCCTTTGAGGTTCTCAGATTTAAAGTCATTTCTTCCAGCTAAGCCCCAGCCTAGACAGGAATATTAGTCTGGGTTTATACTAAATAAATGATATGATTATCCAAGCCTCTGTTTCTTTGAATCAATTAAGGTATGCTTTTTTCCACCTTGAACTATCTGCATTTCAAAGAAATTCATTGTCAAGTTACTGAAGCTGTAATAACATTTAAAGAAAATTTCTGGACCATGCCTGATGTGATTCAGAAAAAATTCAGGGAATATCCAAAAATACAAAGGAATGAACAATAATAAAACTTGGCAGACCACTCAATGAAATGTCATTTATTATCTTGCAATTTACCTGAAACCCAATGGCGCAGGCCCTTCCTAATATTTCATTCCTCTGCTTTCCACAGTAGACCCTTAAGGTTTTCCAATCTTGCTTGTAAAAAATAATCTTTTATTCCCCTTCACTGCCCATTTCTAATTCTACTTTCTCTTCTTAGCTTTCCTGGATCATCACTGTCTTCTCTAGGCCTCAGGTGTACCAATTCCTTTTGTTTTCAGTATGGACTTCCTAACTATTAGGATGTGGAGGTCAAGGGAGAATGGAACAGGTTGCCTTAGGAAGCATTGAGCCTCCTCCCAGATTGAAAGTGTAAAAAAGAGGCTGGATCGACCGGCACGGTGGCTTACGCCTGTAATCCAAGCACTTTGGGAGGCCAAGGCGGGCGGATCATCTGAGGTCTGGAGTTCGAGACCAGCCTGGCCAACATGGTGATACCCCGTCTCTACTGAAAAATACAAAAATTAGCTGGACGTGGTGGCAGGCACCTTAATCCCAGCTACTTGGGAGGCAGAGGCAGGAGAATCGTTTGAACCGGGGAGGCGGAGGTTGCAGTGAGCTGAGATAAAGCCATTGCACTCAAACCTGGAGGACAAAAGCAAGACTTCTCTCAAAAAAAAAAAAAAAAAAAAAAAAAAAAGCTGGATCCCACGCAGGAGATGGTGGGGCAGGAATTCTAATTATTACTGGAGTTTGGATTATATGATCTGGAATATTCTTTTTGAAACAAAGACATTGTCTCCAGTATGCCTTAGCGCAGGCACACACAGACTCAAAGACTCAAAAACTACTCTGTAGAAGAGAGAATTTCTAGGTTAGAAACATTTCAGCTTAATGATATGGACCAGGACACCTTCGGTCTCTAGTTTAATTCAGTGTCAGATAAATGTGCTTGCTGCATTTGAAAGGCTTAATGATTTAAAAAAAAAAAAAAAAAAAAAAAAAAAAAAAGAGGCTGGAGGGAAATATGTGACTTTATATGCATAGAAGAAATCTGGAAGGGCATACATCAAAATGTTTCAACGTTTCATCTCTGAGATTGGCTACTATGACTGTGATCTGGGATGTCAGATCCAGATGGATGATTTCATTGTTTAATTTTTGTTATTCACTATGTTTCAGATTTTCTGCATGAAAACAAGAATTATGTTTACAAACTACTACCCACCCACCCCATCTCTATCTCTTATCTTTTTTTTTTTCTCTTTTGACAGGCTGGAATACCAGTGGCATCAGGACTGACTGGTGGAGGGCAGGTCAGAGAGCTGTAAGCAGTGTATATCTAGCGGAAAAAGATGCCGAGGAGCAGAGAGCACTACAGACACTATGCTGACACCCAGGGCTACACCCACAAGGAGTTGTCTGGGGACATCAGGTATGGCAGAAAGACCCGAGGGGAAGCCAAGCGTGGTGGCTTACACCTGTAATCCCAGCAGTTTGGGAGGCTGAGACTGAGGATTACTTGAGCCCAGGAGTTCAAGACCAGCCTGGGCAATATGGTGAGACCCCATCCCTACAAAAAAATTTTGAAAAATTTAGCCAGGCATGTTGGTACATATCTGTAGTCCCAACTAGTCGGGAGGCTGAGATGGGAGGATTGCTTGAGTTTTGGAAAGTGAGACTGCAGTGAGCCATGTTTGCACCACTATACTCCAGCCTGGGGAACAGAGAGAGACGCTGTCTCAAGAAAAGAAAGAAGGAAAGAAAGAAAAAAGAAAGACCCGAGGCCCATGGAGTTCATGTCAGAGAGGGAGCAGACTGGCTGGCTGTCATACAACTTGGTTTTAACTCAATGAAAGGAAGAGCTCTGTCACCCTCAGAGCTTGCAGAAAACCAAATGGAGATCCCTGTAAAAAGTGATCTCCTAAGGGAGCCAGGACACGATGATCCACTGGGGTACACAGGAAGCAAATAGGTCTTTTGTCCCTTACACACCTGAGATGTCCCAAGGGAAGAGCAAGGGTTCCATAGTGTGGAGGGTTGACAAAGACAGCTGCGCTCCTTGGCTGGCTCTCAGAGTTATTGTGGTGTGTGGCCGGCTAAGTGGACCCAGTGAGGATATTGTCTTGATTTAACTAAAGTAGTTCCAACAAAATGGCTAAATGTCTAAAAACTGATGACTGCAAAACATCTAAGCACAAGAGAACAGCAAGGAAAAGGCAGAGCCGGCACTTCTCCAACACTGAGAATTAGCTCTTTGTCAGCCACATTGTGAGATAAATTCAAATCTGCTTAGAAGTTGGCTGAACACAGTTGAAGTGCACAGAAAGACTATTTGAACGATGGATTTACATCTGCTGTCACTAACAATAAATCAAGCTGGAAGGGCATACCATGTCTTGAGATATTAGCCCGTCATACTGTGAGGCCGTCATGATTAAGCATTTAGAACATTATTAATAATAGTATAATTATAATGAGGGCAAAGGGGGTGGAGAATGTTAACAAAATAAACTTTGGGATCATTTCATAAGTATTATATCTTTCATCTTTATCTCATCATTTCAATTCTGGGTTTTGTTTTTTGTCTTTTTGTTGTTGTTGTTGTTGTTGTTATTGTTTTGAGACAGGGTCTCACTCTGTCACCCAGGCTGGAGTGTAGTGGCACAATCTTGGCTCACTACAGCCTCTGCCTCCTGGGTTCAGGTGATTCTCCCACCTCAGCCTCCTGGGTAGTTGGGACAACAGGCACACACCACCATGCCTGGCTACTTTTTGTATTTTTTGGTAGAGGCGGGATTTCACCGTGATGGCCAGGCTGAAATTCTGGTTTTTTGTTTTGTTTTGCTTTTTTTCTTTTTTGAGATAAAGTTTCGCTCTTGTTGCCCAGGCTGGAGTGCAATGGTGTGATCTTGGTTCACCACAACCTCAGCCTCCTGGGTTCACTCCCACCTCAGCCTCCTGAGTAGCTGGGATTACAGGCATGCGCCACCTCACCAAGCTAATTTTGTATTTTTAGTAGAGACGGGGTATCTCCATGTTGGTCAGGCTGGTCTCGAACTCCTGATCTCAGGTGATCCACCCACCTCAGCCTCCCAAAGTGTTGGGATTACAGGCATGAGCCACCTTGCCTGGCAAAATTCTGTTTTTGTAAATGTTTTGATATTACTTATATAGAACTCTAGACATATATAGAAGAAGTATTCCTACATATTAGCATGTAATAGATTAGTGACAGGTGTGCCCAGTGCCACATAGGAAAGGAGAGTGGATTGCACCAGTGATTAGACATGGGATCTCACATGCACCAATTGACAGGAGAAAAATACACAGTTTAGAAATAGGAGGCTTGGAGGTAATGAGTTCCTGTCATGGGAGCTGTTCAAACATAAGCTATGATACATGGTCATTTGATGTCATGGTAGAGGGGATTGTAGGAATCTTTGGAGACTTGGACTGGAGGACTTTTAAAGACTCTCCACCCTGAATTCTACATTTCTATGTCTCTTCTGTATTCTCAATGTACTTTGGTCAACTTATTTCATGGAATTTATCTCACTCTGCCTTTCATTGTGTTGGATTTATATGTTTATTTGCCTCTTATGGTAGGTTAAGTTTTTTGAGAGAAAAGGTTATTTTGTGTGTCTCTTTGTAACCCCAAGTTACCCGAAACCATGCTTTGCACATTGGAGGCATTCAGTAAATGCTTGTTAATGTAAATAGTAAGACATCATTATTTTTAGTAAAGCAAATAGTATTTTCTGACTTCTTGGAGAATAAAATGATATATGAAAGACCGATGAAAGCAGTGGAGGAAGTTGTTCACAGATTACCTTTTAAGATTGTTTTCGGTATTGAATGCAGATCATTTTCAGTATTGAATGTACCATCACATATTAAAATGCTGTTTTTGTGCAAAGACGGTGGGACTGCTCCATCTTAAGTAAGATGTGGCATCACATGAAGTTTTACTCTCCCAACAAGAATAAATCCACATGTATTTACTGAGCAGTTCTCCTGTGTCAAGAGCTGTGTTGTGCACTTTGAGGATTACACAATAACCATCAATATGGCTTCTGTCTCAAAACGCCCAGGATTCATTTCAGAAGATAACAGAGAAGAGGCACACATGAAGCCAAGAATGCTGAGATACCAGGTATTACAACATCATAAACTGGTTCCAACTGAATGCTCTAGAAACCAAGGGACAAGAGGATCCCTGCGGGTCAGAACAATCGAGGAAGAATGACTTTAGCAGGGCAGGACTGTCAGGACGGCATCCCATGTGTGGGACCAGCCCTTTCTTTGTGATCCATTCCAGACATTTGTTAGGATGCTGGGTAGAATGTGAGCCACAAGTCAGAGAGCTTCTTTGTTGTCAGAATCATCAACGATAGCCTTTTGTTTGCTGCCACGATTAAGCCCCTAACCCAATGTTTGTATCTATAAATGTGGCAAATTGTGGTTGGGATGATGTTGAAAATTCCTTCCAGCTATTAAAAAAATCTGCAATTATATAAGAAAAGATAATTTCCTGAGAGAGGGACAGATCCAGAGAACTTGGCTTGCCAGATAGGTCTGTCGAGGTATGTCCTTCCTTGCCTGAGGAAGGAAACCAAGCCTGAGAGCTACGTGGAAGAGAACACAGCCACGCTGTCTTCAGGACAACTTGAGCTGCTGTGTGACCCTCGTGAGCCCCCTCTGTCCTGGCTGTGCTGTCGGTGTCTCCAGGATGGGTGGCCCTGCTGAGGCTGTCCTTGCTAACTTGGGTTTGGTAGCTGGCTCTGCAGTAGCGGCAGTGCGGCAGCCACAATGAAAATTGATTTTGTTCCATCCTTCAGTCAAATCCATCTCTGCTGCTAAACATAAGAGCTCAGCTCTTATGGCAGAGACTCTAATATGACAGTTTCTGAAGGGAGGCTTTGCCATTAATGGATTCAAAGAGCAAGCTATTGTGAGCACAGCAGAACTAGAACAAGTAGAGCTCAGGCAAGCAAAATTGTTTTTCTATTTGTTATTATCAGGGATGAGAATGGCTACATAGAAAACCAACGACCAGAGCCACTTGTGTTTTGTTTCTTGTTCTTGTATTTAACAAGTACTAATTGGGCAGTACTTGTTCGTTTATGTAACTGTTCATCGGCTCATTAATTCAACAAACTTGTTGCTGCTCCAACACATCAGGCACTGTGCTATATGTTTGCAATGTAGAGACCAATAACATCCTGTCCTGCCCTCTTGGAGACACCAGTTTATGGGAAAGGCAGGAGAGAACAATGCACTGTGACAAGTGGATGTCAAGGGAATACAGGGAATGGGTGGTGGCAGCTCAAGGTTTGTAATCAGGGAAGAATTCCAGGCTGAAGCCTGTGTTAAACCTGGAAAGTTTGAAGGTGAAATAGAATAAGAGAGTTGAGGCAAAAGGACCAGCTTAGACAGACACAGAGACAAATACGGTGAGTTCTCATATGAAATTTATTCATTCAACAAACTTGTATTGAGCATCTATTATGTGCCAGACACTGTTCAAGGTACTGGGGATACATCACTGAATCCAACAAAGATTCTTGCCTTCATGGAGCTGATATTCTAGCAGGGCAGACAAATAAGAAATAATAAACATAATAAGTGAAGAATGCAGCATGCTAGAAGGTGCGAAGTGTCTGAAGAAAGGGAAGAAAGAAAAAATAGACCACGGTGTGGAGCGGGGAATGCCCAGGATAGGTTCAGGCCTCTAAAGGGCAGGATGCAAGGGTCAGGGAGACCGCTCAGCGTTGCCGCTATCCTTAACCTTCCAAGTCCTCCTCCCCAGTCCTTCCTCCAACTTGTGCTTGAGCCATTTTGCTGAAATGGATTATGTCCCTCCTCTGATTCGAATGATTCCGTGGTTGTCCTCTGGTTTCAGGCTCAGGTCTAATCCCCTGAGTGTGGCTCGCGTGGTCTAACCTCTACCCACATCAAGCTTCTCTTCTGGGGTTGTGTAGCAGGATGAGCCACAGACAAAACTCCTCAGACACCGAGTTAAAGAAGGAAGGGATTTATTTGGCCAGGGGCATTGGCAAGACTCCTGTCTCAAGAACTGAGCTCCCTGAATGAGCAATTCCTGTCCCTTTTAAGGGCTCACAACTCTAAGGGGGTGCACGGGAGAGGGTGGTGATCGATTGAGCAAGCAGAGAGTACGTGACTGGGGGCTGCAAGCACCGGTAATTAGATCAGAACAAAACAGGACAGGGATTTTCACAGTGCTTTTCTATACAATGTCTGTAATCTATAGATAACAGAACCGATTAAGTCAGGGGTTGATCTTTAACTACCAGGCCCAGGGTGTGATGCCGGGCTGTCTGCTTGTGGATTTCATTTCCGTCTTTTAGTTTTTACTTTTTCTTTCTTTGGAGGCAGAAATTGGGCATAAGACAATATGAGGGGTGGTCTCCTCCCTTAGTTGGAGACATCTGTTGACTTCCTCCCCACCATCTCTCTTTTTTCTTTTCTTTCTTTCTTTCTTTCTTTCTTTCTTTCTTTCTTTCTTTCTTTCTTTCTTTCTTTCTTTCTTTCTTTCTTTCTTTCTTTTTTCCTTCCTTCCTTCCTTCCTTTCTTTCTCTCTCTCTCTCTTTCTTTCTCTCTCTCTCTCTCTCTCTCTCTCTCACTCTCTCTCACTCTTGTTGCCCAGGTTGGAGTGCAGTGGTGCAATCTCAGCTCACTGCAACCTCCGCCTCCTGGGTTCAAGTGATTCTCCTGCCTCAGCCTCCCGAGTAGCTGGGATTATAGGCATTAACCACCATGCCCAGCTAATTTTTGTATTTTTAGTCGAGATGGGGTTTCATCATGTTGGTCAGGCTGGTCTCGAACTCCTGACCTCAGATGATCCGCCTGCCTTGGTCTCCTTAAGTGCTGGGATTATAGGCATGGGCCACCGCGCCCAGCCGCCGCCATCTATTTCTCCCCCGATGCTTCCCTTGGGATCCAGTAGTTCCAGGGAAGTTGGAGGCACCCCCAGCACCAAGCAGAGGCCAATCCACAACCTCCACACCTGGCCAGGGTAACTGGTTGAAGGGGGCTTCAGATCTAAAGTGATCTAGTTTGGCTTGTTCCAGGAATGCTGGGGACGCAGGGCGTTTCTCCTGTTCTAGACGATGTGGTGTGTAGATGTGAGACCTGGAGCTGGGGCAGATACTTTAGCTCTCGTGGGGAGAATCAGCTTGCAGGTAAATTGGAAGATGGAGGAGAGAAGCAAGAGACTGGGGAAGCAGAGCCCCAGACCCGTGACACATGCACGTTCCAGGACACAGGGCTCTCAGAGCAGCCTCGGTGTCCCATAGCAGTGGCTGCAAAGCCAAACCCTCGCGTCCCACCCCAGCCCTCCTGGGTCAGAAGCATGGCATGGGGTCCAGCCAGCTGCATTTTCAAAAGCTTCGCCTGCTCCCAAGTTTGATAACCACAGGTCTAGAGCAGTTGTCTTAGCCAATAAATTCACTTTATAGTTTAAGCCCATTTGAGTCAGTTTTTCCATACTTGTGTCACTTGCCCTTTGAACCAGAAGACTCAGGTGCTGTAAAGAAAAATGGGACTTCACTTGTGTCCCTCATGTTCTTGTAAACCTGCTCAGTGCAGGCTGTCCTCTTGCCACTGGGTGAAAATTTGGGCAGGCTGCATCACTTTTCCACCCTGTCTTTTTCTTTCTTTCTTTTTTTAAAAAAATTATTTATCGTGGTAAAATACATGTAACATAAAATCTATCACCTTTAAGTGTATAGTTCCTTTGCACTAAATATATTCACATTCTCATGAAACCATCACCATCATCTATAAGCAGAAAATTTTCACCCCTAATTGAAATCCTGTTCCTATTAAACACTATTTCCTTCTCTCCCCACCCCTGGAAACGACCATTCTATTTTCTGTCTCTGTGAATTTGACTATTTCAGGTACCTCATGTAAGTACCTACAATAGGTACTTATAGGAAACATACGACATTCCATACAACCTTCCAGGTACCTCATATAAGTACCTAGAATAGGCACCTAGCAGCATCATCTGTTCAAGGTTCATCCATGGTGCAGCATGTGGTAGAATTTCCTTTCTTTTTAAGGCTGAGTAACATTCCACTGTGCGTGCATTCCACATTTTGTTTATGCATGCAGGTGTCAGTGATCACGTTTTGATTATTGTGAATAATACTGCCATGAACGTGGATATTCAAGTACCTGTTCCAGTCCCTGCTTTCCCTTCAGGGAAATTCTTATCACAGATTCACTTCCCCAATCTGCTCTCACTCTCTTTCTCTCCCCTTGGAGTGAGAGGTGTCCTGAAATTGGTTCTGGATACTTGGAATACTTTCTCTTGCATCTCGAAGCCTCAGTTCGAACAAGCAACTCAGTATCCTGTAAAGCCCATGAACTGTAGCTAATCACCTGTTATCTCTCTGAAAGTCTGAGTCATAGCCTTACCCTCAAAGAGGAAAGAAACTCACATGTGTTTTAGAGGCTGCCAAGCACTCTGGAAAGGGCTTTACATGTTTTTATCTCATTGTACTGTGTAACGACCTTGTCAAATAAGGATTCTTATCTTCTTTTACAGAACAGGAAACAGCTTCAAGAAGGCAAGTAGTGTGTCTGAGTTCTCACAGCCAGAAAATAGAATCAAAACACAGGTCTGGGTCGGGCACGATGGCTCATGCCTATAATCCCAGCACTTTGGGAGGCCAAGGCGGGTGGATCTCCTGAGGTCAGGAGCTCAAGACCAGCCTGGCCAATATGGTGAAAATACATCTCTACTAAAAATACAAAAATTAGCTAGGTGTGGGGGTGCACGCCTGTAATCCCAGCTACTCAGGAGGCTGAGGCAGGAGATTCACTTGAACCCAGGAGGTGGGGGTTGCAGTGAGCCGAGATCATGCCATTGCCTCCAGCCTGGGTGACAAGAGTGAAACTCCGTCTCAAAAACAAAACAAACAACAACAACAAAAAAACACAGGTACTGTTGGCCTGCTAAGCATTTCCATGATTTCTTCATTCTACTCTATATTTTTTTGTTGTTGTTTGTTTTTGAGACAGGGTCTCACTCTATTGCCCAGGCTGGAGTACAGTGGCACAATCATGGTTCACTGCAGCCTCAAACTCCTGCCCTCAAGAGATCCTCTCACCTCAGCCTTTCCAGTAGCTGGGACTACAGGCACACGCCACCATGCCTGGCTAATTTTTGTATTTTTTGTAGAGACAGGGTCTCACTATGTTGCCCAGGCTGGTCTCAAATTCCTGGGTTCAAGCGATCCTCCCGTCCTCTCCAAGTGCTGGGATAACAGATGTGAGCCATTGCACCCTGCCTGTTATACTCTAGTTTCGTGTCTAACTGGAGAGACGAAACTGTGAACAAATGAAGTGTGGAGGACTGACCACATGTTAACTCTTAGAAGAGAGAATACAGGGTGGACTACACTGTTTTGAGAGTAGCCTATGGTGAAGGTTGAACTTGATCAGGACCTTGGAGAATGAATAACATTTAGATAAACAGAAGGTAGAAGAGAGAACATTCTGGGGTGAGGGGTACACTAAGGCAAAGGTAGGGAGGAGAGCATTCAAAGGACAGACATTGGACCTTCCTAAGTAGTAGGTGCCTGTCAGAGAGAAGTAAGCAATAAGGTTAGATCAGAAGGTTCTGCTCACATTTGAACCAAACTGGAAATCCAAGCTTTTTGAAAGCAACATGGCATAACACATACAGTACGGGGTTAGACTTGGACTTGGAACTCTGCCCTGTCCATGTGGAAGTCATTTAAATGCTCTGATGCTCTGTTTCCTTCGCTGTGAGCTAGGGATGATCATAGCTACTCCGTGCGGCTTTTGTAAAACTCCGTGATGGTGCGTGTATAAAGTGTCTGTCCCAGGCCTGGCACAGAAGTGCTCAGACGTGGCAGAGGTTGTTGCTGTCATCACTGTTATTGTTATACTCAGCAGTGCATTCATTGGTAGGGAAGCACTGGGAGTTCCCAGAAACAGAAGAGGTTGACTAGGAAAATTTGTCTAGCAACAGAATGTAGTCCGGATGGTTTAAAGATAATGTGGGAGGCAAAGGAGACTAGGAAGAGGTTCTTAGGTTATTGGGACACAAAACCACAAGGGGCTGAGGCAGGGTGGAAGGAACTGAAATGAAGAGGAAGAGATGGCAGAGCTCACTGGGGCTTGGAAGTAAAGTATTAAGTAGAGGAAAAAGTCCAAAACAACACCAAGCTTTCTAGTAAGAATGATGAGGAAGAGGATGGTGTCTACTAGTGTCAGACACTAAACATAAGGAGGGAGAGCTGATTGCCTGGGAAGTACAGAGGCCCCAGGGAAGCTATGAGGCTCAATTCTGGGCATGTTGAATTTGGGAGGATGATAAGACATTAAAATAAAATAAAACCCACTTTGTTTTATACATGGGGTGAGTTGGAATTGACACCAGAGTATATGGGGAAAAATCAGAGTGCCAGAGAGAACATAGCAGGAGTGGATTGGGGAGTGAACTGACAACACTCTTCATATAAAAAGTTTTCATTGCCTGAAGTTAGTGGCAGAAAAACCATGCACTTGCTTGACTGAGAAGGAAGCCACAGACCCCCCGGCACCATGAGACCTGAGTGGCCGTCCTTTCTTACCTAGTCCGTGGATAGTACTGCACCAGGCAGAGTGGCGCGTGCTCCATGCTATGGCTGAAGGAGGGAAGCCCGTGTTTATGGAAAGTTTCATGTCTTCACTGCTGGGGAACTCTGATCTTTTGTCTATATATACCTCATGTGTCAGTTAATATAATGCAAAGTTAATACAACAGCACTGATCCTCATGTGACGATGCTGGCATTCAATATATATTCTATTGGAAATTTCCTGAATATTTCTAGTTTGCTAGGATACTATTCAAGACCACTGCAGTATATATTACTTGAAAGAGTTAATATCGGTCCCCCAATACTTTAACTATGACCCATTGCTTTAGAAAATTAAAATGGAATTAATTTGGTTTAACAATCACCTGATTTTATCTTTCTTAGCTTTTTAGAAAAAAAAGCTTATTTCAGCAAAAATTACCTAATGCAAGAGCTGTTCTGTGAGTGAAGACTTTCTTTTGATTTCAAATCATGTCTATTTCTATGTAAATCACAGTGTTGATAATTTCTCCAAAGAGCCAGCACATCAGAATGTGGTCCATTTATTATTTAAATGAAATGGCATGCATCATTAGTTGAGTCCTTGAGATAGGTTCCATCTTATTGCTACTCTGAGTTCAAGCAGATTGTAAATAAAAGTCTAAATTTTATACAAGCAATGCAATGTCTTTAAAAGTGCCTTCCGGGTAGGAAGGGGGTGAAAGGAGAGAATTTCATTCTTGCTTTTGTTTCAGGGCTACACTAATGTCCAGTGTCAACTTGAGCATTTATTTGTATGTACAAACAGACAGCAAACACAAACCTGAAATTTCAAATCTCTAACTTTTCTTTTTGGCACATATTGCACTATCATAAGCTGCTAGATCAGGTAAATGGAAAACCAAGCATACAGAAGGATGTTTTGATTTTTATTTAGAGAATCTGAATAATAACATTTAAGATTTACTGAGGGTGTCCCTTCTATGTACTCCCATTATACCCTAACAATCTCCGGCATAGACACACTGGGGTGTGTCTATGTAACTCTTCTTCCATGAGATTGTTGGTTCTATGAGAGGAGACCACATCTGCCTTGCTCACCATCAGATCCCCAGTATAGTTCTTGTGTCAAATTGTAATATGCATGCAATACATATGTGAATATCTAAATCCATGAACGATGGCAATTAAGCTGTTTCATTTAACTAGTTGCATGGAATTCTAAGATATCTTTTTTTATTATGAAAGGCTGGGTGTGGTGGCTCTTGCCTGTAATCCCAGCACTTTGGGAGGCCGAGGTGGGCAGATCACTTGAGGTCAGGAGTTCGAGACCAGCCTGGCCAACATGGTGAAACCCTGTCTCTACTAAAAATACAAAAATTAGCCAGTCCTGGTGGCATGCATCTGTAGGCCCAGCTACTCGGGAGGCTGAGACACGAGAATTGCTTGAACCTGGGAGGCAGAAGTTGCAGTGAGCCGAGATTGCACCACTGCACTCCAGCCAGGGCAACAGAACGAGACTCCATCTAAAAAAAAAAAAAAAAAAAAAAAAAGGAATGATAGAAGCTTACAGCTATATAGGCCTTATAAGTGATTTAGTGCAGTGGTTTTCAACTTCAGATGCACTTTTTTTTTTTTTTTTTTGAGATGACTGCAGTGTGGTAGCATGATCTCGGCTCACTGCAACCTCTGCCACCCGGGTTCAAGCAATTCTTCTGCCTCAGCTACCCAAGTAGCTGGGACTACAGGTGCATGCCACCATGCCAGGCTAATTTTGTATTTTTAGTAGAGATGGGGTTTCACCATGTTGGCCAGGCTGGTCTTGAACTCCTGACCTCAAGTGATCCACCTGCCTTGGCCTCCCAATGTGCTGGGATTACAGGCGTGAGCCAGTGTGCCTGGCCCACTTACTTATTTTTATTCATTTTTAGAGTGTATATTTGCTGCATACAATATGTTGTTTTGAAATACGTATACATTGTAGAATGGCTAAATCGAGCTAATTAACATATGCATTACTTCACATACTTTTTTGTGGTGAGAACACTTAAAATCTACTCTCTTAGCAATTTTCAAGAATGCATTATTACCTATAATCACCATGTTGTACAATAGATCTTTTTAATTTATTCCTCCTGTCTAACTGAAATTTTGTGCTGTTTGACCAATATCTCAGCCCCACTCTCAACTCCCAGGACCCACCATTCTATTCTTGCTTTTATGAGCTCAACATTTTTAGATTCCACATATAAGTGAGATTGTGTGGTATTTGTTTTTCTGTGCCTAGTTTATTTCACTTAACACAATATCCCCCAATTCCATCCATCTTGTTGACAGAATTTCCTTCTTTTTTCAGGCTGACTAGTATTCCACTGTGTATATGTGCAGTGGACCCTTCATATCTGTGAGTTCTGCATCGGTGGACTCAACCAACTATGGATTGAAATATTTGAGAAAAATATGAATAGTTGCATCTGTACAGAACACGTACAGACTTTTTGTCTTTGTTTCCTAAATAAGACAATGTAATAACCATTTACAGAACGTTCACATTGTATTAGGAGTTATAAGTAATCTAGAGATGATGTAAAGTGTGCAGGAGGATATGCACAGGTTATATGCAAATACCACACCACTTTATGTAAGGGACTTGAGCATCTGTGGATTTTAGTATCTGGGGAAGGTCCTATGGATACTAGGAGAAAACTGTACCACATTTTCTTTATCCATTCATTTATTCATGGACACTTAGGTTGATTCTACATCTTGCATATTGTGAATAATGCTGCAATGAACATGGGAGTGCAGATATCTCTTCAATATACTGATTTCATTTCCTTTGTATATACACCCAGTAGTGGGATTGCTGGATCCTATGATAGTTCTATTTTTAATTATTTGAAGGACCTCCATAGTGCTTTCCGTAATAGCTACACAAAGTTACATTCCCACCAACAGTGTGCAAAGGTTCGCTTTTCTCCACTCTCTCTCCAATACTTGTTATCATTTGTCTTTTTGATAAGAGTCATTCTAACAGGTGTGAGGTGATATTTCTTTGTGCTTTTAATTAGCATTTCTTTGATGACTAGTAATTTTGAGCATTTTTTCATAAACCTATTGACCATTCATTGTATGCCTTCTTTTGAGAAATGTCTATTCAGATCCTTTGCCCATTTTAAAAATCAGATTATTTGTTTTTTCCTTTGAGTTGTTTGAGTTTCCTACATTTTGGCTCTGCCAAGTCATATGTTGAAATTTGATCTCCATTGTTGGAGGTGGGGCCTGGTGGGAAGTGTTTGGGTCATGAGGGTTCTCCCATGAATGGCTGGATGCCATTCTCAAGGGTCTGAGTTCTCACTCTTAGTTCCCAAGAGAACTGGTTGTTGAATACTATAAACACCTCTATACAAATGAACTAGAAAATCTAGAAGAAATGGATAAATTCCTGGACACAGACACTCTCCAAGACTAAACCAGAAAGAAGTTGAATCCCTGAATAGACCAATAACAGGCTCTGAAATGGAGGCAATAATTAATAGCCTACCAACCAAAAAAAGTCCAGGACCAGATGGATTCACAGCTGAATTCTAACAGAGGTAGAAAGAGGAGCTGGTACCATTCCTTCTGAAACTATTCCAATGAATAGAAAAAGAGGGAATCTTCCCTAAACCATTTTATGAGGCCAGCATCATCCTGATACCAAAGCCTGGCAGAGACACAACAAAAAAAGAGAATGTTAGACCAATATTCCTGATGATCATTGATGTGAAAATCCTCAATAAAATACTGGCAAATGAATCTAGCAGCACATCAAAAAGCTTATCCACCACGATCAAGCTGGCTTCATCCCTGGGATGCTAGGCTGGTTCAACACATGCAAATCAATAAATGTAATCCATCATATAAACAGAACCAAAGACAAAAACCTCATGATTATCTCAATAGATGCAGAAAAGGCCTTTGAGAAAATTCAACAGCCCTTTACGCTAAAAACTCTCAATAAACTAGGTACTGATGGAATGTATCTCAAAATAATAAGAGCTATTTATGACAGAC
The DNA here is from genome assembly GCF_024542745.1 of Macaca thibetana thibetana. Taxonomy (NCBI): domain Eukaryota; kingdom Metazoa; phylum Chordata; class Mammalia; order Primates; family Cercopithecidae; genus Macaca; species Macaca thibetana. The sequence goes on from NC_065585.1 coordinate 51,287,275, forward strand.
CCACAGCCAATATCATACTGAATGGGCAAAAACTGGAAGCATTCCCTTTGAAAACTGGCACAAGACAGGGATGCCCTCTCTCACCACTCCTATTCAACATAGTGTTGGAAGTTCTGGCCAGGGCAATCAGGCAGGAGAAAGAAATAAAGGGTATTCAATTAGGAAAAGAGGAAGTCAAATTGTCCCTGTTTGCAGATGACATGATTGTATAGTTAGAAAACCCCACTGTCTCAGCCCAAAATCTTCTTAAGCTGATAAGCAACTTCAGCAAAGTCTCAGGACACAAAATCAATGTGCAAAAATCACAAGCATTCCTCTACACCAATAACAGACAAACAGAGAGCCAAATAATGAGTGAACTTCCATTCACAATTGCTTCAAAGAGAATAAAATACCTAGGAATCCAACTTACAAGGGATGTGAAGGACCTCTTCAAGGAGAGCTACAAACCACTGCTCAACAAAATAAAAGAGGACACACACAAATGGAAGAACATTCCATGCTCATGGATAGGAAGAATCAATATCATGAAAATGACCATACTGCCCAAGGTAATTTACAGATTCAATGCCAGCCCCATCAAGCTACCAACGACTTTCTTCACAGAATTGGAAAAAAACTACTTTAAATTTCATATGGAACCAAAAAAGAGCCCACATTGCCAAGAGAATCCTAAGCCCAAAGAACAAAACTGGAGGCATCATGCTACCTGACTTCAAACTATACTACAAGGCTACAGTAACCAAAACAGCATGGTACTGGTACCAAAATAGAGATATAGACCAATGGAACAGAACAGAGCCCTCAGAAATAATACCACACATCTACAACCATCTGATCTTTGACAAACCTGACAAAAATAAGAAATGGGGAAAGGATTCCCTATTTAATAAATGGTGTTGGGAAAACTGGCTAGCCATATGTAGAAAGCTGAAACTGGATCCCTTCCTTACATCTTATACAAAAATTAATTCAAGATGGAGTAAAGACTTAAATGTTAGATCTAAAACCATAAAAACCCTAGAAGAAAATCTAGGCAATACCATTCAGGACATAGGCATGAGCAAGGACTTCATGACTAAAACACCAAAAGCAATAGCAACAAAAGCCAAAATAGACTAATGGGATCTAATTAAACTAAAGAGCTTCTGCACAGCAAAAGAAACTATCATCAGCATGACCAGGCAACCTACAGAATGGGAGAAAATTTTTACAACCTACCCATCTGACAAAGGGCTAATATCCAGAATCTACAAAGAACTTAAACAAATTTACAAGAAAAAAGCAAACAACCCCATCAAAAAGTGGGTGAAAGATATGAACAGACACTTCTCAAAAGAAGACATTTATGCAGCCAACAGACACATGAAAAAATATTCATCATCACTGGCCATCAGAGAAATGCAAATCAAAACCACAAGGAGATACCATCTCGTGCCAGTTAGAATGGCAATCATTAAAAAGTCAGGAAACAACAGATGCTGGAGAGGATGTGGAGAAATAGGAACACTTTTACACTGTTGGTGGGACTATAAACTAGTTCAACCATTGTGGAAGACAGTGTGGCGATTCCTCAAGCATCTAGAACAAGAAATATCATTTGACCCAGCCATCCCATTACTGGGTATATACCCAAAGGATTATAAATCATGCAGCTACAAAGACACATGCACATGTATGTTTATTGCGGCACTATTCACATTAGCAAAGACTTGGAACCAACCCAAATGTCCATCAACGATAGACTGGATTAAGAAAATGTGGCACATATACACCATGGAATACTATGCAGCCATTAAAAAGGATGAGTTCATGTCTTTTGTAGGGACATGAATGCAGCTGGAAACCATCATTCTGAGCAAACTGTCGCAAGGACAGAAAACCAAGCACTGCATGTTCTCACTCATAGGTGAGAATTGAACAATGAGAACACTTGGACACAGGGTGGGGAACATCACACACCGGGGCCTGTCGTAGGGTGGGGGGAGGGGGGTAAGATAGCATTAGGAGATATACCTAATGTAAATGAAGAGTTAATGGGTGCAGCACACCAACATGGCACATGCGTACATATGTAACAAACCTACATGTTTTGCACATGTACCCTAGAACTTAAAGTATAAAAAAAAACCCACAAGAAAAAAAAGAGATTTCTCTGAACAAATTGTATGCCAACAATTGGATAAGCTAGAAGAAATGGATTAATTCCTCAACACATATAACCTACGAAGACTGAATCATGAAGAAATAAAACATATGGCCGGGTACGATGGCTCATGTCTGTAATCCCAGCACTTTGGGAGGCTGAGGTGGGTAGATCATCTGAGGTCAGGAGTTCAAGACCAGCCTGACCAACATGGTGAAACCCAGTCCCATCTAAATACAAAAAATTAGCTGGGCATGATGGAGCATGCCTGCAATCCCAGCTACTCACGAGGCTGAGGCAGGAGAATCGCTTGAACCCAGGAGGCGAAGGTTGCAGTGAGCTGAGACTGCACCATTACACTCCAGCCTGGGCAACAAGAGTGAAACTCCATGTCAAAAAAAAAAAAAGAAAAATAGAGAATATATGAACAGATCAGATCAATAACCAGTAAGGAGATTGAAACAGTAATAAAAAAAGTCTCTCATCAAATAAAAGTCCAGGATCTGATAGCTTAATTGTTGAGTTCTATAACCACTTACTCTTATCATTTGATATTTTCCTTTATATTGACTCCCTTTTAGGCATTACAACTATTTTAAAAGAAAACTGTATATCATTTGATAACTGGGCAATCTGTTTCAACTGCTATACATAGATGAAAAATGAAAATAAAAGTAAGGAAAATAAAATGTAATTAAGTTCTAGGTAGATAAAATTGTCTGCTGATGACACTCAGCCTGAAACTTGTATCATTAAAAAGAAGTACTTGGAAAAATGTCATTAAGTTGAAACTTTCTCCTTGACAAAATGATTCAAAGAGAATCGAAACGGGGTGACTTTTCTATTGTATGTGAGTCATATAATAAATTCTGAAATAATTAATTCTGTTATTAATAAATACATCCTGCATTCACATAGCACCTATAATTACCTCAGGAACCATGGTGTTCTACATAACATACTCTGTAAAATACCATGCTCCAGGCACAATTGGAGAACTGCTTGTTTTATGGATATTTTTGCAATGGCTGTCTAATCAGAATGATTAAAGATCGAAATACATTAAGGATAGAATTCTGGCATTAAAAAATCTGTAAAAAATGGGGAAGAAAATAAAAAGACAACTTTCTTTTGATATGCCCCCAAAAGGAAATGTCTACTGAGAACCTCTTTTATTGAGTTTCAAGCTCTTTACAGATTACTAAGTAATCAAGTCTGATGCCGATTACACACCAGTACACACTGTTTCAGTGCTCTCTTCAAGCAGAAGAAGCAAAAACACTGAGTGCGATTAAAAAGGTGACAAGAAAGAGATGGAAGACCCTACTGTTACTTGCAGCCAAGTCAAATGCAATTAACCTATGTTTTCTAAGGCAAAAATTTTTTTCAGGCAAAGTTTTTCTTATCAGACATCCCTCAATGGGTTGAACCAGTGGTACAGGACAAATCATGAAGGGGCATGAAACTGATGTGTGCTTCCTCAAGCATTACTCTATAATGAGAAAACATTTGCTGGAACAAGCCTTATACTCTCCATCAAATGCAGACTTGGCACTCATTCCATTTCTTTTTTGGAGGCTGAAAATGCCTTTGTCTACTGGCGCTGTTTAAAAGTTGTCTAATCAACATCATCATAATGCTGTGTCCCTCCTGCGAAAGCCAGCTGGGATCTCTGGTTCTATCAGGGAGCAAGTTTTAATACAGCCACTTTCCTTTCAACATATTGGCTGGGAAATCTCCCCTGCTGGGAAGTAAAAAGCTTTAATTTTGTGAATCATCAAAGCTTTTTCTTATACATGGTGTAGAATAACCTTTCCTTTGCAGAAGGTCTAATCCAATAGCCTCCCAGACCTCAGGATGTCACCAAATGGCATGTGCGTGCAAGAAGAACAAAGGAGGAAGCCATTCAAAGCCCAGCTGCATATTGCATAACACCTTGAATTAGAAAATCCACGACCCATAAAACGCTTACCTACTTTGTGGAGTTTAAATAAAGCAGAGTGCTGCTCCTCTTTAAAGAACTGCTTTACAGTTATCTTCCTGTCAAAATTCCAATTATTCTATGACTCAGTGGGTAAGTGTTTAGCTTTTTGAAAACTTTTTTTGGGGTAAGAATGTGAACAAGTTTTTATGAGAAGTTTGTAAAGGAAAAGTTTATATAATAATGCTCAGCTGCAACAAATACAAATATATTTTATTTCATTATTTGAAATAAAATACTTTCTTAATGTTTTAAGAATTAGATCTTATCTATGAAATTGATGAACATTTTCTTTGGTACCTCTGAAAAACATAGTAATTCCCTCCTATCTAGGAATTAACTGGTATCTGTGACAAGGTTGGGAGTATTCAATATGCACCTCTCTCAGACCTTCGGACTAAGATTTCTGTATAAGAAGAATCCCAGGCTGAAAATTTTTATGTACCAGGGATTCATTTTTCCTCATTTTTACAAAACCTGTGCATGGGCACTTTTTGTTTCATCTGTACCAAAGACCAGCTGCTGCTCACTTTCTCCACTTCCATTTAGCTCTGGGGACAAGGCTAGATGATACTTCTCAACCCCCCTTGCAGATAAGCCTGGCTCTGTGGCTCATTCTGGCCGAGGGAACGTGGAAAGAAGTGATGCGCTCACCTTCAGCCTGGCCCATAGAAACCTCTCCCATGCAGTCTTCTCATCCACAATCCACTCGCTAAGTGGCAAAGGATCCAGGCAAAGAAGTAGAGGCTCTAAAAACGTATCCAAGTCACAAAATGAACCATTACATGCTAATCATAAATATCCACAACGTTGAACTTTGAGTGAGAGATAAATTTTTATTGTGTTAGATCACTGATATGTTAGAGTGCTATTGTTTTTGTTTTTAAAGTAGCTCTTAATATAATCACCCGGTGTCCTTGCTTCTTTCTTTTGGCCTCCCTCTGCTCTCCTCTTTTTCTTGCTCCTATTATCTTTCCTTATCATATGATTAAGTGTTTCTGATTTAATGACCAAATCAAAATACCTTAGTGGATTTAGGATTAAACCCTTGATGGTGTTGAAATAATAAGCAGACTCAATTGATTTAATTTGGAGAAAAGGTTTCGCCAATTCGACTTCTTAAAACATTTACAAGTTAAATATTTAAGATAACTTTTATTAAACAACTGCCTGGGTGGATGGGCATTTATCTGGTTTAGAGATCACATAAGAATCAAGGTAATTAGGACTAACATGGTGATCTCAGCGCGAATGACCCAGAGGATGTGTACAAGACAAGCCTCTGCTGATAAGAAGGAAAACTAATGTGCATGAACTTGGAAAGACAGACTTGGAAACTCAGCCAACTATCTTTATTTGAATGGCCCTGCGGCTTCTGTTGGGCACACATAGATGTTGAAACACAGGGTCAAACATCTGTATGAGCAGGCCAGAATGAGTATCAGTACTGCAAATAACTGGGTGAAGCTTCCAAAATCATTAAAGTTTCAAAAAAGCTTTTCACAAAAAATCTAAAATGAAAATTCCAGTCTGATTTTGCACAAGCTGCTTTCTTTCAGACTCCGTTTAGTGGTTATAACTCACCCTCTTCTCTTTTCCATGTAGGCGGTTCTCAAACTGGGCTCAGTTAAACCTGTTCAAAGGCTGTCTCAAGAAGTGGGCTCCAGGCAATTCACTCTGGATTTAACCAGAAAAGCTTCATTTTGAGCTGTTTTGCAAACTGGGTTTTAGCATAAGCATTTATTTTTGTGTGTGAGTGGAAAGGTTCCTTGACTTTAAAGGGGCACAAACCATTGCTTTACATCTTAGCTGGACATTACATCTATTGTCAGAGTTTTAGTCTCACAAATACCCAGTGATGTCCAAATCTGAATCTATGGCACATCTCTTTTCTGAGCACCCCCCTCATAGTCCCACTCACATTTCACATGTCCGCTTACTGGATGTCTCATAGACACCTCATCACAATATTCCTGAAATAGAACATATTATGCTGCCTACTCTTCTTCCTTAATTAATGACATCACCATTCACCCGATTACTCAACATAAAACTCTGAATCATTCTGACCCCCTTTCCTCTCCCTCTCTGTATCCAATCTGTCATTAGGTTCTGTTTTGTAAGGCGTCCTAAATATCCTTTAAATATGTCCTTTCTCTCCACCCTCACTACCACTGCCTTGGCGTAGGCCCTTGTCATCATCCTTCATCTGGATCATTAAAATAGTCTCCAGATGGCTCTCATATCACTCTGCTTCATGGCTGCCTTGGGGGTTTATATAAAATACAGCAGAAAGCATAACAGTTAATATTTACGTTTAGCTTTGTAGTCAACCGATGCTTTCATGTACATTGTCATATTTAAGTCTCACAACATTCCAGCAAAAAGACATTGTGATTATTCTTAATTCAGAACAGGAAAATGATGCCTAAGAAAATTACCTTGAACAAGGAGTCTCACCAGGTCATAGTGATTTGAACCCAGATCCAAAGGCTCTAAAGTTTATGCTGATGACTTTAAGCCATACCTCCAAACAGGCATCACCATGCCTAAAAGAGAAAGTGCACAACCTTTAGTCTGAGAAAGCCTCTTTACAGTCATGCCCCACAGAGCATATTTAGTAGTTAATAATAGAGTTCTAGAGTTAGAACTCACATTATAGCGTGAAACCTTAGAGAAATCATGCAAACTCTCGAATCTGCAGTTTCTTAATTTCTTAATCTGTGAAGTACGGCTAATAATAGAGTTTATCCTACAAGGTTGTTGTGGGGCTTAAATAAGGTCGTGAGTGTGAAGCCCTTCACACTTGGCCTGTTCCAGAGAAAGTGCTCAATGAATGTTGGTTCTTGGTACCGATTTATCAGCCTCATCCTGCACCATTTCCTTTCTGTCCTCCACCCTTCAAACAGACCAGACCACATTCTCCACTACTTCTTCTTTGAAGCCTCAAAAATTCAGGTTGATGACTCCCTGACCACTTTATACCACCCCTACAGTTATATACTTGGTCGGAGAGTATAGCCTTTAAGTCAGCAGTGGATTGTTCCCTGGGGTTGGTCAATAGGGCCTTGAGAAAGTCCCCACACAACAGAATGTTCTTCCCACAAACTCTCACTGGTCTCCTGCTTTAGGCTTCCCATCTCCTTGCCCTGCCTCTTCCCCATCCCCTACCATTTCTGACTTTAGATGTGTCCCCTAGGCTTGCCCTGGCTCCACTTCTGATCTCAGCTCCACACCAGTGCTGTGCTGCTGGGCAAGGCTTTGGCATCTTGGTCCTACTGTCTCTGGCGTCTGACCTCAGTCTGTCCTGTTTCTAGCTTTCCTGGAGCTGACAACTCCCAGGGACTGATAAACAATGGTTCAGATGGGATGATCATAGTTCTTATCATACTGTTTCGTGTTATTTCTTTGTCTTTCTTGTCCATTAGGATAAACTCTTCCAGGACAGAAAGACCTTGTCTTTGATCTTAGCAGATCCTTCATAGCACCAGGTTTAGAATAAGTGAGTGCCTGTTGATTGAATAGACTATTCTTTCTCCACATAGAGGCATCTGATAGCACAATCTTCTGAAACTGCTGTTGTACAACCACATTCAAATTAATGGGAGGTACATACAACTGTGGTCATATGTGAAGTTTTTTTCCCCACCAGAATAATATTTTAAAAACCTCACCCCTAAAATAGTTTTAACAAATTATTTTCCTGCTGGGTGCTGTGACTCACACCTATAATCCTAGCACTTCGGGAGGCCGAGGCGGGTGGATCGCCTGAGGTCCTGAGTTCAAGATCAGCCTGGCTAACATGGTGAAACCCTGTCTCTACTAAATATACAAAATTAGCTGGGCATGGTGGTGCATGCCTGTAATCCCAGCTATTCGGGAGGCTGAGGCAAAAGAATCGCTTGAACCCGGTAGGCAGAGGCTGCAGTGAGCCGCAATCGCACCATGGCACTCCAACCTGGGCAACGCAGTGAGACTCTGTCTCTAAAAAAAAAAATTATTTTCCATCATGTGCTGACAAGTTTCTATAAATTCGACTATGTCATCAACTGTCCTCATTAATTTAGTTTCATTCTACACATTTTCACTGTTAACCCTTTGCTTTTCATCAAGCACTTTGTTGATACTAATCCCTTACTTCTGTACATAGAGTCCTTGAAAGGAGTTTTATGTTTGTGTTTTCTTGCTGCACCTTATTGAGTAACTTTTTCCAAGTACAGTATATGCTACATAATATTGCTTAAATTGAAATACACAGACATTTTTGCAGCTACAAAATAACCTCATTTTGTGTTTGATTAAACTATCACAGCTTTCATTAGACACATGTTTCTTTAACCACTGGGCCTTATTTTTATTTATTTGTTTATTTATTTATTTATTGAGACGGAGTCTCATTCTGTCACGAGGCTGGATGCAGTGGCATAATCTCGGCTGATTGCAACCTCCGCCTTCGAGGTTCAAGCAATTCTCTTGCCTCAGCCTCCTGAGTAGCTAGGATTATAGGCATGGACCACCACGCCCAGCAAATTTTTGTATTTTTAGTGGAGACAGGGTTTCACCATGTTGGTCAGGATGGTCTTTATCTCTTGACCTCATAATCTGCCCGCCTTGGCCTCCCAGATTTCTGGGATTACAGGCGTATGCCACCACGCCCGACCTAGTTTTATTTTTTTTACTTTTATGTTATTATTATTTCTCTGAGACAGAGTTTCACTCTTTTTGCCCAGGCTGGAGTGCAATGGCGTGTTCTCGGCTCACCGCAACCTTTGCCTGCTAGGTTCAAGTGATTCTCCTGCCTCAGCCTCCTGAGTAGCTGGGATTACAGGTATGCACCACCACGCCTGGCTAATTTTGCATTTTTTAGTAGAGACAGGGTTTCTTCATGTTGACCAGGCTGGTCTCGAACTCCCAACCTCAGGTGATCCACCCGCCTTGGCCTCCCAAAGTACTGGGATTACAGGCGTGAGCTACCGCGCGCCCGGCCTTATTTTTTTAAATCTGTAAAACAGTAAGGTTGCTTAGATGAGCACTTTCTTTTCAGCTCCACTGCCTGTAGTGTGTGGTTGTGAGATGTGACTAAAAACTCTGGTGTCTCCTTGTCTCAGGTGATCTCAGAATAGAGGAAAATTTAAAAATTCTATTGGTTTACTAAAAAGAAAAATGTACTTTGAAATTATTACTTTTTAAAGGAAATAAACTTTAGAAAAATGCAAATTAATGCAACAACGAGATACCACTTTTTATCTATCACCTAAAAACATATGGGTTAGGGAAATGCGCATTAATGAAATGAGATACCACAAATTGCCTACCAAAAACATGATTATCCCTGGTGTTGGGAGGCATTATTGTACACCACTGGTGGGAATGTAATTTGGTGCAATTTTCATGGAAGGCAATTTGACAGTATGTATTCACCAGACTTAAAAATGCATATAACAGCTGGGCGCGGTGGCTCATGCCTATAATCCCAGCACTTTGGGAAGCTGAGGTGGGCAGATCACTTGAGGTCAGGAGTCTGAGACAAGCCTGGCCAATATGGTGAAACCCCATCTCTACTAAAAATACAAAAAATTGCTTGAACCCAGGAGACGGAGGTTGCAGTGAATCAAGATCGTGCCACTGCACTCCAGCCTGGGTAACAGAGTGAAAGTCTATCTCAAAAAAAGAAAAAAAAAGTATATAACCACCCATCTGCAAGGGGTTAATAACCAGAATATACAAGGAACTCAAACAACCCTATAGGAAAAAAAAATATCTAATAATCTGATCAAAAGATGGACAAAATATTTGAATAGATATTTCTTAAAAGAAGACATACAAATGGCAGAGGCATATGAAAAACTGCTCAAGGCTGGGTACATGCCTGTAATCCCAGCACTTTGGGAGGCCAAGGTGGGTGGATTACCTGAGGTTGGGAGTTCGAGACCAGCCTGACCAACATGGAGAAACCCTGTCTCTACTAAAAATACAAAAAAAATTAGCTGGGCATGATTAGCGCATGCCTGTAATCCCAGCTACTCGGGAGGCTGAGGCAGGAGAATCATCTGAACACGGGAGGCGGAGGTTGCGGTGAGCTGAGATCATGCCATTGTACTCCAGCCTGAGCAACAAGAGCAAAATTCCATCTCACAAATCAAATCAATCAATAAATAAATAGAAAAGCTGCTCAATATCATTGATCATTAGATAAATGCAAATCAAAACTACAACGAAATATCATCATTGATAGCAATGAGATATCAGCTAAAACGGCTTTTATCCAAAAGATAGGCAGTAACAAATGCTGGTGAGGATGTGGAGAAAAGGAATCCCTGTACACTCTTAGTGGAAATGTAAATTTGTACAACTACTATGAAGAACAATTTGGAAGTTCCTCAGAAAACTAAAAGTTGAGCTACCATTATGATCCAGCAATCCTACTGCTGGGTATATACTCAAAAGAAAGAATATCAGTATATTGGTGAGATATCTGCACTACTATGTTTGTTACAGCACTGTTTACAATAGCTAAGATTTGGAAGCAAACTAAGTGTCCACTGACAGAAGAATGGATAAAGAAAATGTGGTACATATACACAATGGAGTACTATTCAGCCACAAAAAAGAATGAGATGCAGTCATTTGCAATGACATAGATGGAACTGAAGATCGTTATGTTAAATGAAATAAGCCAGGCACAGAAAGACAAACACCACATGTTCTCACTTATTTATGGGATCTAAAAATTGGAGCAATTAAATTCATGGACTAGAGAGTAGCAGGATTGTTACCAGAGGCTGGGAAGGGGAGTGGGGGCTGGAAATGAGTTGGGGATGGTAAATAGGTGCAAAAAAATAGTTAGAAAGAATGAATAAGACCTACTATTAGATAGCGCAGTAGGGTGACTGTAGTCAATAATAGCTTAATTGTACGTTTTAAAATAACTTAAAGAGTATAATTGGACTGTTAATAACTCAAGGAATAAATGCTTGGGGGATGGATGCCCCATTCTCCACGCTGTGCTTATTTCACATTGCATGCCTGTGTTAAAACATCTCATGTACCCCATAAACATATACACCTACTGTGTACACACACAATTTTAAAAAAAAAAGTAAAATTGTTCTCATTAAAACAAAATAAAGAAATAAAAAGGCATATAACCTTTAAGCTAGAACTTACTCTTTTAGAATGTTCTCCTAAAAATATAATTGAAAATAGATGCAAAGCTTTAGCTAAATGGTGGTTCACAGCAGTTTGATTAGAAAAGAAAAGCTCTTTGAATGCTTGCAAATTGAATGAAGTACCATTTCCCAAACAAGCAAGGACAGATGTTTGGGGCTACTGCTCTGTAAAAATTGTGTGGCTGGACACACAATAGAGAAGAAATATCTAATCACTCCTCTCTGAGGCTGAACCATTGGCGGGAAGGAGGTAAAGGCCACTTTTCTTTATCCCTTCCCCAGCTCCATTTCAGGACAAACCAGAGGAAATTGCACATCTTACAAGCTGAGCAGCAAAAAGCTAGAAGGTAGAAGAGGAAGAAAGGAGGCCAGGTCAGACCTACTTCCAGACCCCATCTGAGGGGGCGGGTTCCGGAACACCAAGAAGACTGGGGGCAAGGAAAGCTCTCTTGTGCCACCTTGTAATCCCCACGTGGGTATGCATCAAATAGAAAGGCTCCCTTCTGTTCATAGGCTGTACTGATGTTTCTTCTACATGGTTAGAATTTATTTTAAAGTTTATGACAGAAAATAATTTAAAGGTCCAACAATGGAAGATGGATTGAAAAAAATGTTTATAGAAGACTTTACTAACATGAAATAATATTTACAATATATAGATGAGTGAAAAAAGCAGGTTACAAAAAAAGTATGCAAAGTTATCTCATTTCTATGAAAAACAATACATACACACACATATATATATGTACAGCCACAAACAGAAAAAAATATGGAATAGTGATATGGTTTCAATCTGTGTCACCACCCAAATTTTATGTAGAACTGTAATCCCCAGTGTGGGAAGTGAGGCCTGGTGGGAGGTGATTGGATCATGGGGGTGGTTTCTCATGAATCATTTAGCACCATCCTCTTGGTGCTGTTCTAGTGACAGTGAGTGAGTTCTCACAAAATCTGGTTGTTTAAAAGAGTACAGCACCTTCCTTTTTCCCTCTTGCTCCTACTCTGGCCTCCTGCTTCCTCTTTCCCTTCCACTGTGATTGTAAGTTTCCCGAGGCCTCCCTGGAAGCCAAGCAGATGCCAGCATCATGCTTCCTGTACAGCCTGTAGAACCATGAGCCAATTAAATCTCTTTTCTTTATAAATTACCCAGTCTCAGGTATTTCTTTATAGCAGTGTGAGAATAGACTAATACTGATAGCATACTTTAAGGTGTCAACAGAATTCTAGGTACTGGTGTTAGATTCAGTAGCTAATAAGACAGACAAGACCCCTACTCATAGTGCTTTTATTCTCATGGGGAAATACATAACATAAAAAATAAGCCAATAAATAAACATATAATATGTGCCACATACTGTTGTCCGTACTGGGGATACAATTTTGTGAACACACTAGGCAGTTATGGTCCCTGTCCTAACAAGTTTTCTTGTCTGCCTTCTGTGTCTGCTATGAATAGCGAAGTGAGGAGGCTGTGGGGACCTAGGAAAGGGACGCCTGACCCGGTCACGAGGGATCTGGGAAAGCTTCCTGAGGAGAGAAGTGCAGACTAACAGCTAAAACATGAGTAAGGAGTAAAGCAGCTGCAATAAGAGAGAGCTTTCCAGAGAGAGACCAGGGCAGGTTTTCAGACCTCAAGGAGAGAGGGAAGGAAGGAGGGCAGACAGACACACGGACTGGCTGAATGACTGACTGCTTTATTCCAGGAATTCATTCTGGTATCTGTGGCACTTAGGGTTTGAGCATGGATGGAACAATGCGGAGTAAAGCAGCCCGGGAAGCAGGTCATGAAGCCATGTTAAAGAGGGCTTGGGCTTGACCTGGAGTGATCTCTCAAAGGTCATCATGAGTAGTTCAAGGGCTCAGTAAATCAACTTAGCCCTAGTGTGTACTTCTTTAGGAAGAAACCATTTTTTAAAATAATAGTATCTTTGAAACCCATTTCTGAAGAATATTTAATTACAGGGAGATATACTTATGCTGTGGTGCTTAAAAGAGCAGGCTACAAAACAATGTGTATAGTATACATGGTAACACCTTTATGGAAAAAAGTACAAATATGATATATGTTATTTGTAATGCAAAGAAAAATGTCTTAGGGAAATACGCTAAAACCAAAATGTAATCTGTGGTTATCTCTAATGATGGAATTACAGGTAGTTTTTGTTTTCTTTTCTTTATGTTTTCTATAGTTTTCAAAATTTCTACAATGAAGTGAATATAAACTCTTTTTATAATCAGAAAAAAATATTTGAGTGTGCTTTAGGGACAGAGAGCAGAGCCATAAGGGTTATACATCACCAAGTGACCTTGCCTATAGGCAATTATTCAGGAGAAAAAAATAGGCTCAGCATTGAAGTCTGTCCAGGCACAGCAGCACACGCCTGTAGTCCCAGCTACTTGGGAGGCTGAGGTGGGAGGATCGCTTGATCCTGGGAGGTCAAGGCTGCAGTGAGCTGTGATTGTACCACTGTACTCGATCCTGGGCATGGGCAACAGCGCAAGACCCTATTTCAAACAAAACAAAACAAATAACAAAAAACACTGAAGTCCGGGTGGGACTCCAGGACTCACATTTTTTACTTGCAGGAGATTTTACTCACATTTTTCTGTAACAATTTGAATTGCAATGTGAGCTGCACTAAAGGAAGCGCTGTTTTTTGACAGCACACATAAATTTCTCTATTGGCAGATAGGTTTCACCAGTAAAACTAATATGTATGCACATATTTTTGCATGCCTAAGCATATCATTTGTATATGCTTTAAACTTTTAAGTCCTGTTTCTAAGAATTCTGTGCCACACTCGTACTTGACAAGCCAGGTAAAACAGCTAAATTAGATCATTTCTCTATTAAACTATTCTCAGCCTGGCTATGGCTGTCCTAAGGAGACTTGAGTGCTAGCTCTCCACTGAGGGGCTTGCCAGCGACCTTGGACCTACCACAAAACTGCTTTGGGCTTCAGCTTTCTGAACCACAAATGAGCGAGGTAAGCTACCATTGCTAAGGTCGCCTAAATTCTATGATTTTGGGACTTCTTTCCCATTGAAAAACTTGACAACATCCTAAAAACAGAGTGAAGACTGAACACTCTTTCATTTGTTGACTAAAGAAAAAGCGTCAGGCTTTTTTTTCTGAGATGGAGTCTCCCTCTGTTGCCAGGCTGAAGTGTGGTGGCGCGATCTCGACTCACTGCAACCTCTGCCTCCAGGGTTCAAGCAATTCTCCTGCCTCAGCCTCCTGAGTAGCTGGGACTACAGGCGCATGCCAACACGCCTGGCTAATTTTTGTATTTTTAGTAGAGACAGGGTTTTACCGTGTTGCCCAAGCTGGTCTCGAACTCCTGAGCTCAAGCAATTTGCCCACCTCGGCCTCTCAAAGTGCTGGGATTACAGGCATGAGCCACCGCGCCCGCCCGAGCATCAGGCTTTTAAAGAATTAAAGCTAGCTTTATTTAGAAGTCTTCCTGGGGACTGTGGACCAAGGCCTGGAGCCTGGGAGCAGTCTCTCGGCTCTGGCACAGTTTTTCATCCCACTGCTTATATATAGGTGGTGGGGGTTCAGTACACACAAAATCACATCAAACTTCCTCAGAAGTTACATTAAAGAAGAATCACATCACGGTTCGGGTGTAAGAGTACATCTGGTTATAAATTACAGAGGCATAATCACTAACCCCATCTGACGTTATCTTATGTGTAGGACAAGGCAAGGACCAGGTCATTTATCTTTTAAGGAGTGTAGTGACTCAGGCAAGAGACATGGGGGGCCTATGTGCTCTCTCCTGTTTTGTCTTCAAAGCATCTTTCCAGAGAGCTGCATGTCCCACAGAGTCAGGGACTTTATGAAATTGTGTTGCCAGGAAGAAATGAACAAATATGGCTTCTTATGTTTGCTACTTTGTCTCATATATTTTACAAGTTTTACAGAAATGAATCAAGTGCTATTTTATTATGCTTAATTTTTTTAAAGTTACTTATTTATTTATTTATTTTTTGAGACAGAGTCTCACTCTGTCACCCAGGCTGGAGTGCAGTGGCGCGATCTCGGCTTACTGCAAGCTCTGTCTCCTGGGTTCACACCATTCTCCTGCCTCAGCCTCCCAATTAGCTGGGACTACAGGTGCCTGCCACCACGCCAGGCTAATTTTTTTGTATTTTTAGTAGAGACGGGGTTTCACCACGTTAGCCAAGATGGTCTTGATCTCCTGACCTCGTGATCCACCTGCCTCGGCCTCCCAAAGTGCTGGGAGAATTTGTAATTTTTTTTTTTTTTTTTTTTTTTTGAGATGGAGTCTTGCTCTGTCGCCCAGGCTGGAGTGCAGTGGCCGGATCTCGGCTCACTGCAAGCTCCGCCTCCCGGGTTTACGCCATTCTCCTGCCTCAGCCTCCCGAGTAGCTGGGACTACAGGCGCCCGCCACCTCGCCCGGCTAGTTTATTGTATTTTTTAGTGGAGACGGGGTTTCACTGTGTTAGCCAGGATGGTCTCGATCTCCTGACCTTGTGATCCGCCCGTCTCGGCCTCCCAAAGTGCTGGGATTACAGGCGTGAGCCACCACACCCGGCCCAATTGCTATTTTAAAAAGAAATGTCTGAAGTTGCTTTCACATTCTGGAAGGTGGAATAAACGTCTGCTCTTTTGCTTGAGAAATACCTAGAGGGGTCTTTTGATTATAGAAGGTGGTCTCTCCAACGCATATTCTGGAAAAAGGGGATTCTGGCAGATAACTAAATTGTACTGTAAGTAGAGAGATGGTGGAGTTGCAGTGCTAAAATGAGGGGTGGCTGTATCAATGGAAGTGACTTTAGCTCTTTCCTGTAGCCTCCATTGGAGCCCCTACCCAATCCAAGTAACATACAATCTAAGTAAAAATAGTGTGCTTCAAAGCAAAGCAGACTTTGAGGTAAGACCTCTAGCCCCAGTTCCCAATCAGGCTGTTCTTGCTGAGCTCCTTCTTCTGTATAGAGAGTTTCTGAGTCTCTGCTGGCGAAGGAGAAAGGTACAGGAACCCTGGGGACTCCAAGAAGATGATACAGAGGAATGAGGGTAGAGAGGAAAGTCGGCCCTAGGAGCACAGCAGCAGGCAAGGCCCTAAAAGGACGGATAGTAATGTAAATTTCCTGTGCTGGAGAGTTGACTAAACGACTTGGAGGATGGCAAGACCTGATGTACAGCTTGAAGTTGTTTTCCAAGCAGTGCCCCTCTCCATCACCCCTGACTTTCAGCAAAGGTTAAAATATGCAATTGTCTAATGTTAATGGTGCTTCGGAGAATGAAGGAAACGGAATCCGTGTAGGGGATTCACCCAATGAGGTGAAGTGGTAGAAGTAAGAACAATAGCTGCAGGGCAAGATGAGAAACGGGAATTCAGCAGAACCTTTCAGAGAGAGATTACTTGAAGAACAGAAGCCACCAGGCCTTCTGCACACTCTGCTCCTCTGCTGTGACGTCCACCACACACACAGGCTAACAAGCACACGCACACGCACACATGCACATGCACACAAGCACATGAATGCACTCATGCACACCCTCCCAGGAATCCTGAGAACCCTGGAAGGAGGCAGGGCTTCTCATAATATTTGGTTTGGGAACTGGATACTCACCATTTCATTTGGATATTACACGACAGAGTATTCTCAATAGATTGGAAGATTGGCGAATGGCTTTCATTTGACTGTAAATGACAGAAAAAATAGTCCCGTTATATTAATAATATTAAACCATCAACAGCTGTTATTTTTCTTCAAAAGAGAGTCAAAATGTCCATTGTAATAGAAATCATTTGTCCAATTGTTGGCAAAATGTTCGACAAGTTCCATGTTTTAATCTCTTGCTTCATCAGCTGAGCTAAATGCACACCTTGCACTCACATGTGCTTGTTAACCTGGTCATTCTTTCATTCTCAAGGCCCCCTGTCTTCCTTGGGCCTTTTCTAAGATAACTTAAATTTAAGGGGGCTCAAAGAAAGGCCTGGTCGACTCACATGGGTTGTCTCCTCTTACTTGGCACAGTGATTTTAAAACTGGAAATGATTTTAGTGCTGGGTGCTTTCTATGCTCCCCATGTGGTGTGTGTGAAAGTGGGAGCACTGAACATGTGAGTGTAACAGGAGTGAATATTCCAGATGTGCTGCGGGTCTCAAGGACCTGGCTTCACCTGGATTTACTCTGTTAGTGTCCACGATCATCACAAGCTGAGGAAGGTCCAGACCCTCACTGTACTGTCACTTCTAAAATCAAAATACGAGATCATGAAATGATTGTGTGAAGGCAGAACTTTCTTGGATTATTCATGGAAATATGTGGGCAAATGCCTTTTGTGTATGACAATTATAACAAGAATTCCTGCCAGGGAGAGCTTGGCCTGTGTTAGGAAAATACCATCCTGCCTGAGGTAAAAACAGTCTACAGAAGCTGGGCTTGGCTTGTTATATTATAAGAAGCTCCTGGGTGAACCCAGAGGGAGGGTCTAAGTGTGGATAAAATGATACTCAGTGTGCTTTTTCTTATTGTCTTACAACAATCAACACACAAGATTTCTGTGATCAAATGTCTGGGAGTTTCTCCCCAACAAGCAATCAGTTCTGCAGCAGACACCAACCTGGCGCTACAGTTCAATTTTGACACTATCTGTCTGGAGATAGTGTCAGATCCCACAGGTTGAAGGCTCAGTCCCCAGGATCACCCCAGCTCCCAGATACCAGTCACATGTCAGGGCCTCCCGAAGTCCTGACAGACTGGCTTCAATTTGGGATTGCTACAACCACTCTTTGGGTTGGGTTAATTTGCTAGAGTGGCTCACAGAACTCAGGGAAACACATTGACCAGTTTGTTATAAAGGATATTACAAAGGATACAGATATATGTAGAGTGAGGTATGGCGGGAGGGGTGCAGGGCTTCCGCAGGCACTCCACCCTCCAGTTATCTCCTGTGCTCAGCCATTCGGAAATTCCCCAAATGCTGTCCTCTTGGGCTTTTTATGGAGACGTCCTTGGATAGACATGATTGACAACCATGTAGAAATGTGTTTGGACAAAAGGATATGATCTCATGCTCATAGACTGAGTGGGGAGACCCAGCAAAGCCTGTCTGTTCAGGTTCTCCTTGGCTTCTCTGTGCAGCGCTCCTTCCTCCAGGTTATGGGGCAGGACCCCTTCTGAAATGGGAGTCTTACGGCCTGCAATCACATAAGGTAGCTCAGGGAATTTATGGTCAGCTCCAAGATGGAAAAGTAGGGGAAGATTCCTGTCTTGGGGAGAGAAAGAAGGGTGGGGGAAGGTCAGAGAAAGATTCTATTTTCTAAAGCCTGATTCTGAGGCCTAAAGTGCCCCCCCAAGATTATAACAAAATACGGTAACAAGGGCTATGGGAGTTATGAGCCAGGAACTGTGGATGAAAAAATATATATATTTATACATTTATATAAATTTTAATATATTTATATACATTATATTTATATATTTATGCTTTTATATAAATTTTTATATATTTATTTATATATTATTATATTTATATATAAATATATATATGTATATATTTTCATCCACTATATATTAAAAATACCATGGAGAGAAGGGGAGAGAAAAAGAGAGAAAGGAAGAAAGGGAGAGAGGAGATGTTGTGCTGTTTCATAATGGGGCCTCTTGAATCCTCAGAAAGTTAAAAAAAAAAATCACAGAATGCTTGGTGAGACTGTATTTCTTGTGGGAACCATAGAGGAACCGAGGAGCCAACCAGCTCTAAGCCTACGTGATCACAGGGAGCAGAGGCCCCTGGCTGCATTTGAGGGATATGGCCATGCTTAGAGGGAGTTAGAGGAGCAGACCCAGTGAGCAGGAGTGGAGGTGCTGTAGCAAGTGTTAGTGCTTGGGAAGTGAACACGGCTCATTAGTGAAAAGATACACACACACACACATACACACACACACACACACAGAGCACCGATAAAGGAAATCTCCTGATTTTGAGGAAAGACTTGAGTGAGAGAGCTCAAGGAAGTAGTTTGTTCTGTCCATCTGGGACATACGGTGACAAATCCTTACAGGAAGAAGAAAACTATGCCTATTTCTGCGCTTGAATGGAGTGCAGGCATTCCTGGAAACTGCGGCCGGTGTACTACTACAAAGAAGAGTCTGTTTTCCCCCTGGACAATGCTTATAACAGAGTGGCATCCTGACCAATAACTCAGCATCACGTAAGCCATAAATAGAACCAACTGCCAGTCACAAAAGCAAAGTATTAACTTATATAATTACCTCAAATTGTAAAATTATTTCTTAATTTCTATAAAATAGGCATAAATGTACTGTACACATAATGTTACAAGAGACTCCAATATGCTATAAAATGAATAACCATAAAAACAACTAGTGTTAACATGAATATAACGTGAAATGTTATAATAAAAATGAACTAAACACTTGACTAACGATATTTTGTTTGCCTTCTTAGCAGTTAAATATAGTTTTATGGCCCAACATATAGGTATAATCTTAAAAGGGCTATTCAAGAAAGTGAGTTAATACTTTTTTTTTTTTGAGACAAGGTCTTGCTCTGTCACCCAAGCTGGAATGCTGTCGTGTGATCTCAGCTCACTGCAACCTCTGCCTCCCAGGTTCAAGCGATTCTCCTGCCTCAGCCCCCCCAGTAGCTGGATGTTGGTCAGCCTGGTCTTGAACTCTTGACCTCAAGCAATCCACCCACCTTGGCCTCCCAAAGTGTTGGGATTACAAGCGTGAGCCACTGCCCCTGGCCTCTTTTCTCTCGATAAGTGTTCCCGAAATAAGCAGTGCTGTTTGAAGTCAGTCAATTAATCAAAAGTTCCTTAAGACACATGGTAAATACTTACTACTTGTTTGTTGCTCTTGTTGTTGTTGAGGGTGATGATGATGATGGTGGTGATGGTGGTGGTGACTTCTCCAAAAACACTTCATGGCATATAGCTACATGTTCTTTTAAGAGGTAGGACCTTCTGGAGGGTATCAAGTGAAATAAGTTCATACTATGGTGTACCTGACATGGAACAACTGGGGAGCAGTGGTTTGGAGGTACTTTATGAGTCAGGATTGCATTAAGCTGCATGGAATGTAATCCTACCTGTCTGTAAATAGGGCTTTGTCCTTCCCAATAACAAGAAGTGGATGCAGCCTGGGGCTGACACAGCTGCTCAAGATAGTGGTCAAAGACCCAGCTTCTCTACCCGCCTACTGTACATCCTCACGCTCCTGCATCTCCAGACATCATGAACACATTCCAGGCAGGAAGACAGAAGAAGGGCAAAAAGTGTGTACCAGCATATTTATTCCTTTTTTTTTTTTTTTTTTTTTTGAGACAGAGTCTCGCTGTGTCGCCCAGGCTGGAGTGCAGTGGCGCGATCTCAGCTCACTGCAAGCTCCGCCTCCAGGGCTCACGCCATTCTCCTGCCTCAGCCTCCCGAGTAGCTGGGACCACAGGCATCTGCCGCCATGCCCAGCTAATTTTTTTGTATTTTTAGTAGAGACGGGGTTTCACCGTGTTAGCCAAGATGGTCTCGATCTCCTGACCTCGTGATCCGCCCGCCTCGGCCTCCCAAAGTGCTGAGATTACAGGCGTGAACCACCGTGCCCGGCCATTTATTCCTTTTTATGAGGAAATCAATAGCCTTCTCAGATGCCCCATCAGCAGACTTCTCCTTGCCTCTCATTGGCCACCATGAAACAGGGCTTCTTAGCCACAATGGAAACTAAGAAGATTCCATCCCAAATGAAACCAGTGTTCCATAGTAAAAAAAAAAAAAAAAAAAAAAAAAAAAGAAGAAGGGGAGCCAGGCACTGTGGCTCATGCCTGTAATCTCAACACTTTGGGAGCTGAGGCGGGAAGATTGCTTGAGCACAGGGGTTCAAGACCAGCCTGGGCCACACAGTGGGATCCTCATCTCTACAAAAAATACAAAAATTAGGCAGGCAAAAAATTAGGCAAAAAATATCAAAACAAACAAACAAACAAACAAAAACAGAAAGAAAGAACAAATACAAAAATTAGGCAGGCGTGGTGGCACATGCCTGTAGTCCCAGCTACTCAGGAGGCTGAGGCAGGAGGATCACTTGCCAACCGCCCAGGCTGAGCCTGGTAGGCTGCAGCTGCAGTGAGCTATGATTGCACCACTGCACTCCAGCCTGGATGACAGAGTGAGACTCTGTCTCTTTTTTAAAAATTAAAATAAAATAAAATGAAGAAGGGGAGAATGGATATTCCACAGGCAACTATCAATATCCTCCTACAGGTTGATTTATTTTGAGGTAATAAATCAGGGCTTTGCTGCAGCATAATTCATACTATGAGTCATGTTTAAATGGCAAGGTCATAACAATTTTTTCGCATATGTTGTCTGAGTTTAAACTGCTGTACTTTTTATAAATTCTGCCATGCTCACCTTCTCAAGATTATTATCTGCCATTTAAAAATATATAAAACTGGCCGGGCATGGTGGCTCATGTCTATAATCCCAGCACTCTGGGAGGCTGAGGTGGGCGGATACCTGAGGTCAGGAGTTTGAGACCAGCCTGGTCAATATGGTGAAACCTTGTCTCTACTAAAAATACAAAACATTAGCTGGGTGTGGTGGCATGCACCTGTAATCTCAGCTACTTGGGAGGCTGAGGCAGGAGAACCGCTTGAGCCTGGGAGGCAGAGGTTGCAGTGAGCTGAGATTGCGCCATTGCACTCCAGCCTGGGTGACAAGAGCGATACTCCATCTCAAAAAATAATAATAAATAAAAATAAAAATATACAAAACTAAATTTTAGGATAAATGACATGTCCAAGAACAAGTGGGCTCTAATGAACATGAATCATCTTCATCCAGCATTTTACATGTAGAACATTATCAATTGCAGATCATGACATTAGAGAAAGAAGAGGACTTAGAGATCATTGGACTTATAAATGAAACAGAAGCCTAGAAAGTGTACCTGATTTAGCCAAGGTCTAGTTATCAACAGAGATAAGACTAAAACCTAAACTTTAGAACTTCCAGTTCAGTGTACTTTCCACTACCCAATTAAATATATATCTAACTTTGGAGCCCATTTCTTTTGGGAGGAAGAAGAATTGAGTCACACAGCTTTCACTTTATCCCCATCATTTCAGATTCTTTTCTAACCCACTTACTTACAGAGTCCCTCAAGACCTGAATAACAATGCTTGTTACTTAATGACTTACTGAACACATCATTATGGAATAAGTTATACTTCCCAAGATAGTACAACTATATAAATGAGTCTATTATGATCCGGTTATTCTGCCTGTAAGGCAGTTAGCTTTAAGGTTTCTTATTTCAGTTCTCAGAGCTCACCATCACAGGAGGCCAAATAGGCAGCCTCCTTCGATGTTGTAATTTTGTATGGGAAGGCTTTATGTGTACACCCAAATGGTCAATTGGGAAAAGATGGTGCAATCCATGTGGTCTATCCCTCCCTCAAGAGAGATAACTCCTTTCAGCATCCCTGTCTCATTTCCATAATGCATATGCAGAAGGATGTAAATGTCAGGAAGCCACTATTATTTGAGCAGCTCTAAATTATCTAAAAATTCTTCCCTCTTGAGCCGAAATTCACCATTTCATAGCTTTCATTCATTGAGCCTAGTTCTGCACCTGGGAGCTATATGGATATCAGCTCCTTCTTCTATGGGACAAATATTTGAAGAACACCATCATGGTTCTGGTTCATTTTTTCTCCAGTTCCTTCTATTATGCTTGGGCATCTCAGCATCCTTCACCATCCTGATCACCACCCTCCCAATAAAATCCAATTATCAAAGTACTGATACCCAGACACGTTCAGAACCAGAAACAATACCATGAATAAGGTTTGAATAGCACCCAATAGGGCCATTTCCTCCTTTATTTTGGACACTCAATTAATGTGGCCTTAAATTACATTAACAATCTCATCCCAGTGTTGTTCCATATTGAGCCTGTGGTCAGTTGAAACTGTTATTGTTTTTTCTGGAGCACTGTCCTTGCACCAGCTTTCCTTCTCTGGAATGTTGTACCTATACTCCCCTCAGGCATACCACAGAAGCGGTCAAATAAGTAAATGTGTCACATGAATTTGTTTTGTGGCTGTCAAAATAATAATTCAGTCAAAATGACGTACTGTATTCGTTGTATGCTGACCTATTCCAGGCACTGTGCTAACAACTGTACTTCTATTATCTCCCTCAATCCTTATGACAACCCTTTTGAAGCAGATATTATCCAGGTTGACAGACAAAGAAGAGGCTCATAGGCTGGGTGCGGTGGCTCATGCCTATGATCCCAGCACTGTGGGAGGCCAACGTGGGTGGATCATTTGTGGTCAGGAGTTTGAGACCAGCCTGGCCAACATGGTAAAACCCCATCTCTATTAAAAACACAAAAATTAGCTGGGTATGGTGGCGCATGCCCGTTAATCCCTGCTACTCGAGAGGCCGAGGTGGGAGAATTGCTTGAACCTGGGAGGCGGAGGTTGCAGGGAGTTGAGATCGTGCCACTGCACTCCAGCCTGGGCAACAGAGTGAGACCCTATCTCAAAACAAACAAACAAACAAAAACAACAACAAAAAAAGAGACTCATAGAGGTGGGAGAGTTTGCTTATGATCATATGCAAAGGAAATAGAGAAGTTGGGAAATCAAAGCCAGGCCTGTCAGAATTCAAAGTCTTTGCTCTTAGCTATAATTCTACTGTGCCTCTTTATCCTTAGCATACAGAAAAAAAAAAAAAAGTAATTGAATGATGGCTCTTCCTGCAGTTTTATAACCAAGGAGAGCAGACAGAATAAGAGGAATGGGTTTGGAGTTCCATTTTGTTTAGATTACAGGACAGATACTCTTGGGCGTAAAACCTTATAGCCTTTTACTCTCTGGGAGTTAAAGCTAAAGTGTTCTAGTCATTTACAGAAATATTTAAAATGTCAATTTAATGAGTCTCCCTGGCAGCTGGCATGGTTGTGCTCATGCGATACAAAGTAGCTAAAAAAATATATAGAAAGGCATCTAAATTCTTATTAAAATATCAAAAATCAAAGCACCATGCAAACACTGGCCACGATTATCTCCAATCAGCTGGCTTGAGTTTCAAAGCTCAATAAGTGACATAAGAGGAAAAAGAGCTCTATGATTCATTTTAAAATCTTTTTTTTAAAGCCCTGGTCTGCTACCAGCTGTCCCTTAACTCCTCACAATGAGAGCAGCTGCAAAAGAAAACTGCCAACATGAAAACATGATCAGAATAATAGCTGACCCCAGCAAGGAGCAGACCTTTCCCAAACAGGATTAGATCACTGACTTTGGCTTTGTGTTCTGAGCTTGGTCTGTCACCCTTCTAGGTAACAATCCTTTGAAACTGTGTGTAATGACGGCTTTGAGAGAGGTTCCAAAAAATGAGAACTGTTCAGTGGATTGAACGACATTCAGCTAGCTAAAAAAAAAAGACAAAATCTTGTTCTGTTTGCTGTAATGGGGAAGACTGAAAACCCGAAATTAAACGGAATAAGGCACTTAGTTTTTTTCTTACTTTGAAACTATATTCTTAACTCTAAATAAATCCCTTTTTGAATCCGGTCAATTCTGTCAAATGGTCAATCTAGACCCTCTGTAGACAAGGATACCCCCATATCAGGGCCTTTGCACATGCTGTTCCTTCTATCTGGAAAATTTCAAACTCATTACCATCCTATAGTCCTCGCTAGCTACTGCTCTTGCTTTGTCTCAGTTAAAGTATCCCCTCCACAGGCCTTTCCAGACTACCCAAACTATCATAAGTATGCTAGTTTTATGTTCTTGTACCCTACAGATGGATAGTGCTCTATAGTAGGCAAAATAACGCCCTCACACACCCCCACCCACCCACCAAAAAAAAAAAAAAAAAAATCCATATCCTACTCCCCAGAGCCTATAAATATGTTACCTTACACAGCAAAGGGGACTTCGCCAATGTGATTAAGCTAAGGATCTTGAGATGGGAAAATTATCCTGAATTATCCAGTGGGCCCAATGTAATCACAGAAGTCCTCGCAAGTCAAAGAGGGGGTCTTCCTTAGAGCCTCCAGAAGAAACCCAGCCAGGCTGACAAGTTGATTTCAGTGCAGTGAAACCCATTTCAGACTTCTGCCACCCAGAATTGTAAGATACTACTTTTATGTTGCTTTAAGTCACTCAATTGTGGTAATTTGTTACAGCAGCAATAGGATAAGAACACAGTACTTACTGTGCTTTTATTAATTTGTTGTTCTGTCTTTTCTGTTTAACTATAAGCTCTGTAAAAGTAAAGGCAAGGTCTTATCTACTTCCAAATCCTTAGCACCTAGTGTCCCATTGGGGACATTGTATATAGAAAAAGGGCGTTAGATACTTTTGATAAGAGTTTGATTTTTAAAGAGATTTTAATGTAATATGTATTTCATTAAAATGAAGGAAGATTCTCGAATCATTAGATAATTCATTCTTAAATTTTTTCTGAAGCATGACCTGTTTTGTGACCCTATTCCCTAGGAGATGGATGAAAGTATATCATCTCTAATTTTAGCATTCAATTCCCTAACCTGGGTTTTAAAAACTCAGCACTAGATTTAGAATGCACTGTAGTCATCTGAGCTGCCCAGCACTCTGGTGCAGTAAAGGGAGAGACGACAGAAGTTAGGAGGCGGACAAAGAGTGAAGTGGAGGACAGGGAGAATGGCGTCCCTCTTGCCTCCGCCATCCTGTGAGCACACCTACCTGTGAGCTACAGTCAGAAGGGCCCCAGCCCGGTCCTGAAAAGCTTACTGTGCGCTCCGCTGCCATCTGCTGTCAGCCATGGGTTTGGTTAAATACAAACTGCAAAGGCTTCAGGTCTTCCTGTCTTTAAGATTCAGGATAGTCCAACCAAAATTTACAGATTAACGCGAATCCCCTCACTTTACATAGTAAACGGTATGAAAGTTCTTCTGCTCCACACATTCTTGCCCACACATGGGATTTTAAGTTTTTAACTTTCAGCCATTTTGTTGGTTTTGTAGTGGTATCACATGGTTTTATTTTGCCTTCCTATGACTAACAAAGTTGAGCACTTTTCACAGGTCTTTATTGGTCATTTGGAAACATTCTTTTGAGGGATGGCTGCTTAAGTCTTGCTCATTTTTCTATTGTGTTGCCTGTCTTCCTTATTGATTTGACGAGTTCTTTATTCAGGACAGGAGTGCTTTGTCCAATCTGTTTGCAATTTGTTTTTCTCATATCGAGGTTTGTCTTTTCATTCTTATAATGGGGTCTTCTGATGTACAGTGTTCCTGATTTTAATGTAAATTCCAAATTTACACATATAAATTTATAAAAGTATAATTTAACGCAAATTGTAAAGTCCAATTTACAAATCTTTTATTTTATGGTTCATCTTTTTTGGGTCTTATTTTGAGACAGACAGGGTCTCACTCTGTCACCCAGGCTGGAGTTCAGTGATGCGATCTCGGTTCACTACAACCTCCACATCCCTGGGCTCAAGTGATCCTCCCTCCTGAGTAGCTGGGACTACAGGCACACACCACCATGCCTGGCTAAGTTTTTGTATTTTTGGTACAGACAGGGTTTCACCATGTTGCCCAAGTTCTCTTGAACTCCTGAGATCAAGTGATCCACCCACCTCGGCCTCCCAAGGTGCTGGGATTACAGGCATGAGCCACCGTGCCCAGCCTTTTTGGGATCTTAAGAAATTTTGGCAGGCTAGGTGCAGTGGCTCACGCACAGGTGTGTAATCCTAGTGCTTTGGGAGACTGAGGCTGGAGGATCGCTTGAGGCCAGGAGTCTGAGTCCAGCCCGGGCAACATAATGAGACTCTGTCTCTACAAAAAAATTTAAAATTATCCAAGCAGGGAGGCATGTGCCTGTAATCCCAACTACTCTGGAGACTGAGGTGCGAGGATCGTTTGACCCTGGGAGGTCAAGTCTACAGTGAGCCATGATTGTGCCACTGCACTCAAACCTGGGCAACAGAGAGTGACCCTGTCTCAAAACAAAACAAAAAACTAAAAGACCTACATGAAAGTCATGAATATATTCCCCTTTTATCTTCTAGAAACTTTACCATTTACCCTTTCACATTTAGATTTAGCATCTACCTGAAAGTGATTTTTGTGTAAGTATGACATAGGGGCATGCGTTTTTTCCACTGGGATATTCAATGGCACATCTATAAACACCTTTCCCTTGTTGCACTGCATGCTACCCTTGTCATGTGTGTATATACATATCCACACACCTGTGGACTTCTTCCTGGACCTCATTCTACTGATCATCTGTGATTATTTATTTATCCTTGGGCCACAGCCATGTATTCCTTGTAATGATAATAATTACAATGGAAGCAATAATTATTATAAAAATAACAGAAGCAGTTATTTTTTAAAACCCACAGACAACTGTGTGGCAGGCAGTTTGTCTACCACTACTTCTAGCACACTCAGTAAGGAGACAATGTCTTAATATAGTCTCTAGTGGGTCTAATCTGGGTCTCTCTTTCTGCACTAAATATTAATGGGCACTACTACTACTATTACTACTACATAGCTTATATTCACATAGCATTTACTACGTGCCAGGCACTTTTCTAAGCACTGTACACAATAACTCATTTAATCTTCCCAATACGTCTTTGAGGTAGGTGCTATTTATCTCTTTTACAGATGAGAAAATTTAATCATGACTTGCTCAAATTGCCCAGCCAGTAAGTGATGCAGCCAGGACTTGAACACAGACCAGTCTGGCTCCAGGGTCTGTGCTCTCAACTACTACCCTTGGTGCCTCTCTTATGGGTAGTGGGGCAATGTATTTTCTTGCAAACCACAATATGCAGCCAGGCAACAGAGAGCAAGAGCACTTATCTCCAACTTGGTTAAACATTCCATGCAAGTGATGGAGATGTGGCCCAACATAAAAACCTTTAATGATGTGACTCCTGTTTTCCTTTCCAACCTCATCGCCCTCCAAAGCCTCCAAACATACTGTTCTGTGTTCTTTTATGTAGTGATGAGTGAGGAATGACAAGGGGAGACAGGAAAAAGTTTCTTACACTCACAGGTCCTAGAAACAGATGGCGCAGCACACCATGTACAGCCACAGGGGAAAGCGCCAGTCAGGAGGCGGGAGCACCAGGAGCCAGGGGAGAGCCTGGGCGCTTACTGGAGTTTCCGAGGAAATGGTAAGGCAGGGCGGGGTCAACAGTTTGGGATCGGCTCGTTGGAATAATTTCAGTGTGCTGTAAACTACAGAGGTAGTCCCTAGTTGCCTGTTACCTGGCCCTGGGATGATTTAAGGAAGAGGAACATTGCCTCCTGGGGTTTCAGGGCCACAGAGGAGGTGTGGCTCAGGGCTATAGTTCGTATATCAAAGGTATGCTCCCACCTGAGTCCTTTGCTGTCTAGAAGAATTGGGGACCCCCAGGAGGGGCAATCACTCCCCAGAAGGGAAGTTTCTTAAAATGACAAAACATCTTATACAATTTTTAAAATATAAGTAGTACACATACTCTGTATTCAAACTGCCCGTAGTGCCCCAAACTGCCATGTGCTGCTTTGTCTCTGAGCACATACTGTTCCATGCTTTGGTTGCATTTTTTTTGTTTGTTTGTTTGTTTGCTTATCTTAAAATCTTAGATCAAATCCGCTTCCCTGAGGTCAAAGCCCTGATGACCCAGAAGTACAGTTAAGAGCTTTCCTTACATCACACCACGGAACTGCAGCACGTTTCATATTGCTGTCATTATTGGTTAATTTACCTGTTTCTCCTGCTAATTATAAGACCCTTCTGAGGTGCTGGGAGTGGGAAGAGGTAGAAACATTGTTGGAATGAATGAGCAAATGAAAAAAACTCTCCCTCCCAGAGACAATACTACACTCTTCCTGTTCTCTCCACACTCTGTCATGAACTGTGTCTCCCACAGGGGTGTTTTCTCCTTTTATGTTTTACGGGTATCGCTGACTTCTATCTGGGCCTCTTCCTGGTGGAGCTGGGGGTGGCTGAGGAAGAAGGTGGGCTCAGAATTTTCATTGGTCAGTTATTGAGATCAGTAATCTGAGTTTTAATATCATATTATTAATTTATTAGCAATATAAAAATATACTTTGGGGCAGATATTTTGAACTAAAAATAAAAATTCCAGCATTCGTATTTACTCAACGTTAAAATCACATTTTAAGAAACTAATCCTGGCCAGGTGTAGTGGCTCACACCTGTAATCCCAGCACTTTTGGAGGCCGAGGTGGATGAATCTCTTGATCAGGAGTTCAAGACCAGCCTGGGCAGCATGGTGAACCCTTGTCTCTACAAAAAATCCACAAAAAATTAGCTGGGTGTGGTGGCGCACACCTGTTGTTCCAGCTACTTGGGAGGCTGAGGTGGAGGACTGCTTGAGCCTAGGAGGTGGAGGTTACAGTGGGCTAAAATCATGCCACTGCATTCCAACCTGGGTGACAAGAGGGAGACCCCATCTCTCTCTCTCTCTCACACACACACACATGAAACTAAGCCTTACAATAAGTGGTAAGCAAAAAATATTATTTTCATTGTAGAGATGTAGAATGAAGCTCAATGATGGCAAATTACTTTGTTCAAGATACCAAAGTTTGTAAGTGACGGGCAAAATTCTAATTTGAATCCAGGTTCTGTTGCTAAATTTGGAGGATTTTCCATTAAGCCGCACTGCTCACTGCTCCTTGACTTACATTTGTTTCCCCTCAGCTTTTATTTGTCACTATTTACAAAAAAGATACATGCTTCACGCTTGCAAGCGCTGAGTTAATGATCATTTTGAATGTTCCTCAATGTAGGTAATCAGCAAAGCCTTCTGAAAAGGCAGTTAGGACAGCAATGCCAGAGAAGCAAGCATTTACAAAACTCCCATAACAGAGACACTGGTCTACAGAAGTATTTTAGGGCCCTGTACATTTCTAAGGAGCACACAAAGTACACAACAGCTTATAAAGAACCTCTCTAGGTTTTGTTTCATTATGAAATGATGAAGAGACATCAAATGTTTCTAGAAAATCAGTAAAATCAGGGATATAAGATTCAAAGTACAGTGATTGGGTACTACAGAAATAGACAAAGGGTAATGAATCTAGTGAATAATTATGCACATGATCAGGAAATGTAAATTGTGACAATGTGAACAAAGGAGTCGACAGTGTATGAAAATCTGAACACATTTTTATGCATCTAACCAAAATAAAAATATCATACAAAATTAATTTAGAATGATTTTAAATGTTTTCTCTGTTTTAATTTATCAGCAAGTAAGCCAATTGATCCTTTATTGTGAAATTTAATACTTAAAAACATTTGCACTAAAATTAACTTCTTCTATGTTGAATGATGGTTGAATTTCTTTCATACGTTTCTGACTGAGTGGTTTTAAAAATCCATGCCGGTACATGTATTTATCTCTGCAGCTTTTATAAAGGCATTCCTGTACTGTGATCCTTCAGAAACTGCACTTTCAAAGACTTCCTTTTCAGTCATCCTCAAGATTCAGGGAAATGTAAAAGATTCAACTTTGGCAATGGCTGGGACCTCTGCCCCAATAATGCTATATTCCTAAATGCTACTCCGTGAGATATACATTAATGAAATAGAAAACAGAAACACCAAATGTTTTAGTATATATTTTCAACTGAGAAAATATAAACAATATTTATACAGTATTCCATTTTAAGTATTTACACAGCATTAACATAGAAAGCAGTGAGAAACGATACATTTACAGTTTTTTGTTTTTGTTTTTTTCTGAGACAGGGTCTTGTTCTGTCGTCCAGGCTGTAGTGCAGTGGTGCTATCTGGCTCACTGCAGCCTCCACCTCCTGGTTTCAAGCAATTCTTGTTCCTCAGCCTCCCAAGTAGCTGGGATTACAGGCCACCACATCCAACTAGTTTTTGTATTTTTTGTAGATATGGGGTTTTGCCATGTTGGCCAGGCTGGTCTTGAACTCCTGACTTGAAGTGATCCACCCGCCTTGGCCTTCCAAAGTGTTGGGATTATAGGCGTGAGCCACAGCACCCAGCCTTACTGTTTGCTATTTACAATCTTTAAACATAATTGAAAAGCAAAGATAACTCTTAAAATATTAAGTAATTAAAAAATATAAAAAATGATATTGGGAAAAATGTCATATATGATAACTTAATAAATGTAAACTATATTAGAAATGCAAATATATTGCATGGAAAGAGCATACTGACCTAATACAGGTATACAAAGGAATGAAAAGGTATCATTTCATGAGATGCATATCAATCCAACAGTGAATTAATCCACTGCCAACTAGGGTAAGCAATTAGAATAAGGCAAATTGAATCAGCAATAATACAATTTAAAATTTCTAAGTAAACTTGAAAATATCTTTCAACATTTATTTAACCACAAGCACACAAAACATGAAAATATCAAACTGAAAACTAGTCTTAAACTTGGAATCGAATTACTTTGTCAATGTGAGAAAATTCAGGCAGCTGTCAGTTTATAAAATAATCCACAGAGAAAATTGATGGGGACTGTTTTAATTATCATTAAAAAGTATTATGCTGAAAGCAACATTTAGATTTTTTTTTGGCCTCACTGTCAGTGTTAATTTATTATTTACTGCATTAAATACCACACACAATGGGAAAACAATATTTTCTGTTTTATCACATTATATATTCCAAGTTATAAAAATAAATCTTTCTGCAAATAAAAAACAAAAACAGAATAGTTTGCATTAAAAGTTTTTAAAATATGGCAAACTAACCTGATATCATGACATTTTTTTGGCCATGATTATACTGAGTCTTTAAGTTATTTATTCAGGAAGTTAAATCAAAAATCTTTGATCCACCAATGTTTTGGACACCAAATTCTTTTGTCCTACTGTATTACGGATATATCTAAAAATCTGGAAAATTAAAATAATTCAGAATGAAAAGAAATATAAACAAAATTAAATATGCACATCAGTTAAAACATCTAGATTAAATTAGCTAATTCTCTCAACTATTTTCATGTATCAGGCATCTGAATCCCATGGTGATACACAAAATTATTTCAAGATGATAATTTTGTTCATAGTTTCAAAGCAATGTATGTTCCCATTTAGAGTAAATTCTTATGAATTAATAATACAAATTCTCTCATGTTCACAGGGATACATTTTAAAATATTTAGAAAGGCAACTTTCTTCTAAGTCTAAAACTAAGGAAACATCAAAAGAATCTACTCGCTAGGGAGAGAATTTCTGCACAATTCTAGATCACTGTCAAGGACTAATAAATTGCATCTTACTCATATATACTTCTTTGACATAGTGGAGAATATTTAGTTGATAATAACACCATTTCAAGAACAGATTTGCCATTTCTTGAAATCTCTATTTCAGGGTCCACACTCATACAAAAAGTTGCTTTTCATCTACACTGGTAGACGAGGTGTCAAAGCTGCAGGCTAAAGGGGGCTTCCCTTTGGTGCTGAGCCCTGAGCTAGCTTTCCAGTGCCTGTTTTTTTGTTACTTAACATCTGGTGGAGAGGGTGGATGGGACTCTAATTACTGTTCACTTGTAGCATCTAGGAGACTAGTAGTTAAATGTCTTCCTATAGGATTCCTCTTCCATGTATAATCAAGCAACTGATGCCCTCCACTAGACCTCAGTATTTCATTGACCCTAAAGGACAGAGTACAGTTGTTTGAAATGTTATTCCTCCTTTTGGTGGGGTTAGTCATATTCTAAACCTTTACAAAATTGTAGTAAAAGTAGACATTGTTACTCTCTGCTATGAAAATATCTACTTCTAACATATTTCTCTCAAGAAAATGAAGGGAAATGTAGAAAAATTTTTAAAATTTACCTCTTGTTGTAGATATGTAAGGAAGGATGCTAAAATAAAATTTTGGCAAGCCAAATCCACAACACAGAAGAACAGCAGATCAAAAATAAGAAGGGTAGCTTCATTTCCATAATACAGGACACTGCTGAAAGAATAACCTTCATCTATTAAAAAAGTTTAGAAAATATAAATTAGAAATTTAAAAAAGGAACAAGTCTGTGATAAATTTCTGGTGACAAAATCTGGATATTTAAAAATAGCACATTAGAAACATACTATATACAATAATTCATGGCTTACACAAAAATAAACAAAATAATTAAATTAAAAATAAACAAAAATTTTAAGATTTGCTCATCTAAAAGAGGTTAGTTAAAAAACTCATAACACCTCCTATAAAGCAGTTTTAACATTAGGACCAATGGTTGGTAACTGCTAGTAGTGTAAGTTTCAAAGACCAGTTAATAAATAGCCTTTCTCTATTTCTTTATGTAACTAAAAGCTAAATTAATCTTACAAACATTCCCTAAGATAGAGTATATTAGAGAAAAAACCCAGCAAGGCACAGAATAGTACACAGTGTTCAAGAGTTCAATAATTTATTTCAAATAGTCCCCTTAAGGTTTTGCTCTAAGTTCTCTTCTCACTCCACCAGCGGGTTTCATCCTTATTGGGATGTGAACACCCTTTTAAAAAGATTATGATGAGGCCGGGCACAGTGTCTCATGCCTGTAATTCCAGCACTCTGGGAGGCTGAGGCAGGAGGACTGCTTGAGGCCAGGAGTTCAAGACCAGCCTAGGCAACATAGCGAGACTCCATCTCTACCAAAAAAAAAGAAAAAGGATCTGGTGGTGCACACCTGTAGTCTTAGCTATTTGGGAGACTGAGACGGGAGGAGTGCATGAACCCAGGAGTCTGAGGTTATAGCGAGCTATTAATATGATTGCACCACTGCACTCTAGCCTGGGCAACAGAGCAAAAACCTGTCTCTAAACAAACAAACAAACAAACAAAAAACTACAAAAGCCTGATGCAAGCTAAAGACCCTTCCACCAGGAAAAAAAAAAACAAAAAAAACTATACATATACAAGTCTTGCCAACAATTTCAGGGAAATCCAGAAAACCACTGAAGCAGCCCGGGGATACCCAGTTAGGAACATCTGCTTTATACAAGGGGGCATCTGGAGTGCTGGTAATGTTCTCTCTTGAAAGGGTACTAGTTACAGGGGTATATTCAGTTTGTGAAAATTCACTGACCTATAAGTTATATCCTTACAAAATATGCACATTATACTTGCATATATAATCTTAAAAATAAACCTGTTTTACATACTGTCTCTTGGTGATTTTCTACTAACACTGCTCCAGCAATGACTTCATATGATAGCAACTCCTCAATTTATTGTGTGCTTCTACTTTCTCCTACGACCTGGTCCCTTATATTTAATGCCTACTGGATACCTCTTCCTAGATGTCCTAAAGTACCTCAAGATGCAACATACTGAAAACTAAATTCATCCTCTTTCCCTCAAAACCTGGTCCTCCTTCTGTATTGCCTCTGTTATTGAAAGGCACCACCACCCACTTAGTCACACAGCCAGAAGTCTGGATAATTTTTGACTAGTCTTTTCCCTTAACATTTCTGGCAATCCTTTCTTCTCTAGCCCCACTGCTACTGCCTTAGCTCATAGTCTCATCAGCTCTTGATGAAGACGAAGATAGTGAGGCCAGGAGCGGTGGCTCACACCTGCAATCCCACTTTGGGAGGCTGAGGTGGGCAGGTCACTTGAGGTCAGGAGTTCGAGGCCAGCCTGGCCAATATGGTGAAACTCCATCTTTACCAAAAACACAAAAATTAGCCAGGTGTGGTGGCAGGCACCTGTAATTCCAGCTACTCGAGTAGCTGAGGCAGGAGAATTGCTTGAACCTGGGAGGCGGAGGTTGCAGTGAGCCAAGATTGCGCCACTGCACTCCAGCCTGGACAACAGAGCGAAACTCCATCTCCAAAAAAAAAAAAAAAAAAAAGAAGAAGATAGAGAGATGGAAGAATACAGTTAGAAAGAGGAGGAAGAGGAAGGAAGACTGAAGGAGAAAGGAAGAAAAAAAGCAGGAAGAAAGAAGGTGACTATTGTATTATTAAAAATAATAGGGCCAGGCGCGGTGGCTCACGCCTGTAATCCCAGCACTTTGGGAGGCCGAGGCGGGCAGATCACCTGAGGTCACGAGTTCAAGACCAGCCTGGCCAACATGGTGAAAACCCGCCTCTACTAAAAATACAAAAATTAGCCAGGTGTGGTGGCACACGCCTGTAATCCCAGCTACTTGGGAGGCTGAGGCAGGAGAATCACTTGAACCTGGGAGGCGGAGGTTGCAGTGAGCCAAGATCACACCACTGCGCTCCAGCCTGGGCAACAAGAGTGAAACTCCATCTCAAAAAATAATAATAATAATAATAACATTTCCTTTTCTGAGTGCCTGTCCATAACAGATACTTTACTGGGTTCTTTATATTAACACATAATAACTCCACAAAACTTTTAGAGGATTGTAACCAATTTTACAAAGAAGGCATTAAAGTTCAGAAAGGCTAAGCAAGTTTCTCAAAGTTCACAAAGCCAGTAAATGGTAGAGTCAGGTTTTGAATCCAAGACCAGAAGACTTTGAAAGCTACAATATTTTTGTTTGTCTGTTTTTGTTTTACAGAGACAGGGTCTTGCTCTGCCACCCAGGCTATAGTGCTACGGCATGATCATAACTCACTGCAGCCTTGAACTGCTCAAGTGACCACCTGCCTTGGTCTCCCAAAGGGCTGGTATTACAGGTGTGAGCCACTATGCCCTGGAGGAAAGCTATAATCCTAATGTCTAAACTATGCTATTACAATTTTGCATCTATTTAAACTCAACTTGTAACCTACTAACAGAGTAATTCTCCAATTTACAAATCAGATCTGCTTAGCACCCTTCAGTGATATATCCATGTTCATTAGCAGTGGTTTCTTTTTCTTTTCTTTTCTTTTTTTTTTTTTTTAAGACAGAGTTTTGCTCTTGTTGCCCAGGCTGGAGTGCAATGGCGCGATCTCAGCTCACCACAACCCCCGCCTCCTAGGTTCAAGCAATTCTCCTGCCTCAGCCTCCCAAGTAGCTGGGATTACAGGTATGCACCGCCACTCCCGGCTAATTTTGTATTTTTAGTAGAGACAGGGTTTCACCATATTGGTCAGGCTGGTCTTGAACTCCTGACCTCAGGTGATCCGCCTGCCTTGGCCTCCCAAAGTGCTGGGATTACAGGCATGAGCCACCGCACCCGGCCCCATTAGCAGTGGTTTCTAAATCATTTTGATCATGCATCCCTATCAGAATAAGATGTTGAGCATGCAACCCATAATAGATATAATAGAAATATTTTATTAATTACTACTCCATATAAATTTAAAAATAGATTAATGGTGATTAAATTGCAAATTTATACAAATAGACATTTTAATATTTTCTTCTCATGCCTCCATGGATCAACTTATATACATCTTGTGGGGCAAAAAATTTAAAAAAAAATTTTAGAAACAACAGGTTTACAGAATAGAGTGAAACTCCTTAGTGTATCAGGCAAGGCCTTTGTAATTTGGTCTCTGCCTTCTTTATCTTTCAAGTGCTCTCTTCCACTGTGTCCCACTTCATATCAGACTTTATAAAGTTTGAAAGTGCATAATGCACTTTGTGCACTGTTTTTGAATCCCCTTTTCCCTGTCTGCATGAATGTCTTTGCCTCCCTCTCTTACCTTAATCCTCTCGGTTGACAAACAGCTACTGAGTTTTTAAAACTCAGTTCAAACTTCTCCATGTTGCCTCTTCTGGCTTTACCTCATATCTGGTTAGATTTTCTATGCTCCCTTCTGTCCCCGGCACAACCTGTGCCTGTACAGACTTCTATGCCAGTACCACCCTCTTTATTCACATGTTTGTCTTCTATAGTCTGTTAAACAAGATACCCAAGGTAGGGATCATTCGTCTGTGTATCTCAGACTGACACAATATCTGGCATGCAATAACATATGGGTAAAGGATATCTAGGCCAGGGCATTGGTTATACCACTTCCATTCTTACTCATACGTCATCAGTCATACTACAAATGACATGTATACTATCTTTTTAATATGAAACCAGGTTTAATCACTATTCCTGTCACAAATATTAGCAATTTTTACAAACTTGGATAAGATAAAAACTTAAGTATTAAAGATTAATCACAAATGTTATTCTTCTTTAAGTGTTTCATATGTTTGGCATTAAATGAACGTTCCAATAAAATCTGAATTTTATTTGTTTTACTATCTCTTCCATGTGGACTGTTGATTCTGAAATTCACCTTTTCTACTTTCTTATAGAATCTTTTATGTGTT
This sequence comes from Macaca thibetana thibetana, assembly GCF_024542745.1. Classification (NCBI taxonomy): domain Eukaryota; kingdom Metazoa; phylum Chordata; class Mammalia; order Primates; family Cercopithecidae; genus Macaca; species Macaca thibetana. The sequence continues at coordinate 51,324,822 of NC_065585.1, forward strand.
TGTTTCCTGCTATATGACATAATAAAATAGAACACAGAAAAGAATTATAATTCATGAGGTTAACTGAGTTCATTGTATTTCCTTTGTTTTTATGTAAAGTTGTTATTATTATTTGAAACAGAGTTTCACTCTTGTTACCCAGGTTGGAGTGCAATGGAGTGAACCCAGCTCACTGCAACCTCCACCTCCCAGGTTCAAGTCATTCTCCTGCCTCAGCCTCCCAAGTAGCTGGGACTATATGTGCCTGCCACCATGCCTGGCTAAATTTTGTATTTTTAGAAAAGGCAGGTTTCACCATGTTGGCAGGTTGGTCTGGAACCCCTAACCTCAGGTGATCCACCTGCCTCAGCCTCCCAAAGTGCTGGGATTACAGGTATGAACCAATGCGCCTATCCATAAAATTATTAAATCAAAAGAAAAATATCAGCTGGGCTCGGTCGCTCATGCCTGTAATCCCAGCACTTTGAGAGGCCAAGGTGGGTGGATCACGAGGTCAAGACATCAAGACCATCCCGGTTAACATGGTGAAACCCCGTCTCTAGTGAAAAAAATTAACCGGGCGTGGTGGTGGGTGCCTGTAGTCCCAGCTACTCAGGAGGCTGAGGCAGGAGAACGGCGTGAACCCGGGAGATGGAGCTTGCAGTGAGCTGAGATCATACCACTGTACTCCAGCCTGGGCGATACAGCGAGACTCCATCTCAAAAAAAAAAAAGAAAAAAAGAAAAATATCTACAAGCACTTTTTTCTCAAACTTTGAAAACAGTTATCAAGTTCTACAAAGGGATTTAAAAGATACCATTGTAAAAGATGCTTTTTTCCATTGGTTCCATGAATTCCATTCCAAGAATTCTTTCAAGAAGCAACTTATCTTTTATAAAGTAATCCATTTCCTTATGAACCTAATAAAAAAAAAGACAGCATCATTTCAAAAACAGCAGTGAAATAAATGCTTTGCAATTAATGTAAAATCAGCAGGAGAGAAAATGAAAAATGAACAGTACACAAAGAAAATCTGTTCTTCAAAAAGACTGAATTTACTACACTGAAACCTGTAACAAACTTCTCTATAGGAATGTTTTAAATTTTAAATGCCCTTACTGGTATTTAGGGCTAGATATACTGAAAATCAATTTATAAAATGCTTTTCAGAAGTACAATCATAGCATAACACAAGGATTTCAATAATGAATAATGCAGTAATATTTTGGGAACTGGCTAACAAAATTCCAGTGCAGATATAGTATAAGGGAATCATCATTATGTTAACAGACAAAGAAAATTTCATTTTACTTTTGCATAACCTAACTCTATCCCTAAGCCATAGTTTGTTAATGGCTAGAAATGTCTTTTAAAAATATATTATTCCTAAGTATTGAATGTGACAGACAAAAAAAGGGAAGGTCCTAAGCAGGGGAGTTCTAAGTTTACTGACTTGGTTGACTTGGAGAAATAATTGACATTCTCACTTAACCTTTTAAAAACTGCATTTGATCCCAGCTTAAATATAAATGTTGACATACATACATGGTCAATGAAGGAGCCAAGAAATTTATTCATCATATGATATGCCTTTATACTCTGCTCAAAAGTATTTTCTGATGAACTCAATAGTCTAGCAGGACCATTTTTCTAACGTAAAAAAGAGAAATGAATAAATACAAAGTCTTATGTTCTTGGTATCTAAAAAACATTAAATATTGACAGAATATATCTGAACTGTACTTTATACAAACCCTTATTAGTGTCTCATGAATTCTGTCATAATGTTGTCTCATCTGGTTAGAAATTGCAATCTCAAAAGTCTGACCATCTGTGTTGGGTACCAAACCTCGCTGGCTACACAAATTTTCCTGAAAAGTTAAAGAATTTAAGTTAAGATCAAAATTATAAAAAATTTCCTGCCTCAAAAAGAAAATACAGACTGTTTTTTAGCTGTTATCATGTATTACAAGATTCAGGTGCTAAGTGAAATTCACTGAAACTGTATTTGAGAAACAGATTCTACCATTATCCAAGGTTCCCAGATTTTGCTAATTTCTGCTTTATTCTAATTCATACTCCCTTACAGGTCTTTATATCATCTCCTTTGCTCTAATTAAAAAAAAAAAGAAAAATACATGTATATTTATCTATATATTTACATGTATATTTATATTTATATTTATGTATATTTACATGTATATTTATCTATAATATCTAAATATATATATTTATATATTTATATTTATCACATATACATTTATATATTTAAGTAGAGCATATATATATTTTTAGGTAGAGTATATATATTTAAGTAGAGCAAAGGAGATGATATAAAGACTATATATATGTTTATTGTATATTGATATTCTTAGCTTCCCTTATAATGAAGATTATTGCTCTTTTAATGTATGCTGAAAGGTCTTGCTTTGGAGTTAACTAGTTTTATAATTGCAAATGATCTTTTTTGTTTTCTAAACATTTTTGAGATGCTTCCTTAATTAATTCCAATAAAACATAGTGATACATGACCAAACAGTTAATGTTATGAACCAGATATCCATATTCATTTTGGGTTTCCCTGATACAACTTGGATCCTGACAACCACAAATATGTAAAAAATTTTTGGCCGGGCGCGGTGGCTCAAGCCTGTAATCCCAGCACTTTGGGAGGCCGAGGCGGGCGGATCACGAGGTCAGGAGATCGAGACCATCCTGGCTAACACGGTGAAACCCCGTCTCTACTAAAAATACAAAAAGAAATTAGCCGGGCGTGGTGGCGGGCGCCTGTAGTCCCAGCTACTCCGGAGGCTGAGGCAGGAGAATGGCGTGAACCCGGGAGGTGGAGCTTGCAGTGAGCCGAGATCGCGCCACTGCACTCCAGTCTGGGCGACAGAGCGAGACTCCGTCTCAAAAAAAAAAAAAAAAAAAAAATTTTGATTGGATTGATGCTTCAAGGCTCGACTCAAGTTCTCTGGCCTATATAAAGCCTGTCCACCTACTCCAGAGGTTAATATTTTCCTTCTTTGTCTAAATCTAACCTGAAAACATAATATGGCACTTGGCTTTCTACACAGTTAAAGGGAGAATACATATAGTGAACTTCTTTATTGAAATTTTTTTTTTCTTGATTAAAAACATGCATGCCATTGCAGAAAATTTACAAAATAAAGAGAAATACAAAAAAGAAAAGAAAAAGAATTACCTAGTCTCAACACCCAGAAATATAGATATATTAAGGAATTTCATTTCCAGTCTTTTGTCTAAGGGATGTACATATAAATCGCATAAAATTGGGATCACAATGACTTCTTTTTCACTTAACGTTATAGCCTGAGCAATTCCCCATGTCATTAAATATTCTATAAAACATGATTTTACCATCTACTTAAGATTTCACCATAAAGGTAAGAGAATTTATTTAATATTCTCCAATTTTTACATACTTTTTCCCTTATAAATAACTCCTGTGATAAAGATCCTGAATTTAAGTAGCTGTTCATATTGTTAATTTTTCCTTGAGTTAACATTCATAAAATCAGTGAATTAAAGATCATGAACCTTAAAAAGCTCTTGGTATATACGTTGCCCAAACACTTTCAAGAAGGTCTGCATAAATTCAACCTGCCACCAGTAGCTTTGTGGTTGCCCATTTCACTGTGTCCTTGATGCTATTAAGTATTAGCTTTTCTAAAAAAATTTTGCTAATTTGAAGAGGGGAAAATCATTATTTTTATATTCAGCTCTTTGATTATGAGTTAAAATCTTTTTAGAGGTTTATTAGTGTCTATTGGTCATTTTTCCATTGAGATTTTAATTTAGTGTTTTCTTAGTGATTTGCATATCTTTCAATATTGTTATCAATATCTTTGTCATATTTATTATAAGTATTTTACTCTAATTTACTACCTTTTATTTATGATTGCTTGATATGTAAATGTACTATATTAATAAAGTAACATCAATTAATATTTTTTTGATGCTTTCTATTCTTTATCCTTAGAATATCATCCTCCAGTCTGAAATATTCTTTTCTAGGTTCTTATGGCTTCATGTTTTACATTTAACTTTTTAATCACAAGGTAATTTCTAATGTTTAATCAAGTGATCCAGTTCAATGTATTAAATAAATTCTTCTCTGAAATGCCATTATCACGTATCAAATTCTTACAAGTCACAGGTATGGCCCTTAATCACTAAATCCTCTTGGTTTTTCTGCTTAAGCACATCCTATTCTCTAAAAAATTTTATTATGGAAGTTTTCCAAATGTACATAGTAGAGAGAATAGTAAACCACTCACTACCTAGCTTCAGCAATTACTAATATTTTATCAATTTTGTTTCATCTATCCTCCCAAATTTTCTTTTTTCTTAGAGTATTTTAAAGTAAAACCCAGACCATGTCATTTCATCTGTAAATGCTTTGTATGTATTTCTAATAAGAACTTTAAAATAAATAACTACCATGCCATTTTCATACCTAACAAAATTAGTTATTTCTTAACATTTAGTCCACTAAAAATCTCCCAGATTTTTTAAATAGTTGGTTTGTCTGAATCAGGATCCAAATAAAGTCCACATATTGTATCAGATTGGTTTGTTTTTCAAATCTTTCTTATAATGTAATAGTTCGTACACTGCCACCATCATCCTTCCTTTTGTTTTCATGCCATTGATTTGTCTGGAGACACTAAGTAATTTATCCTGTGAGGCAGCCTATACCCAGACCTGGCTAATTACTTTCTATGGCGCTATTTAATTTGTCCCTTTATCGCTTGTATTTCCTGTAAACTGGTGATTAGGCTAGAGGGTTGATTATACTCAGGTTCAGTTTTTTAGGCAAAAATACTTCATTGGTGTTATATACTTCCTACTGCATCATGGCAGGAAATGTATATGTCAGTTATCCTTATTTTTATTTACAGGGCGTCTAAATTACGTCAACCTGATCCCTCATTATAAAGTTCCCTGTCAACAATGACTTAATTGTTTAGCATCCACTGATGATGGCAGATTACATTCATCAATCCATTAGTCGCTGCAAAATGTTAATTTTTCTAACTTAGAATTCCTTCTACTTTCTTCTATAAAGAGAAACTTTCCCTCATGAATTATCTGGTTACTGTGAAATACAGTTCATATAGGAACTACAAGATAAAATTAGATTCTTTGCCTTTGTGGATGTTCAGGGTGAGCTGGTCCCTAGCAATTTTTTTTTTTTTTTTTTTTTTTTTTTGAGACAGAGTCTCGCTCTGTCGCCCAAGCTGGAGTGCGGTGGTGTGATCTCGGCTCACTGCAAGTTCCGCCTCCTGGATTCAGGCCATTCTGCCTCAGCCTCGTGAGTAGCTGGGACTACAGGCGCCGGCACAACGCCCAGCTAATTTTTTTTGTATTTTTGGTAGAGACGAGGTTTCACTGTGTTAGCCAAGATGGTCTCGATCTCCTGACCTCATGACCCACTCGCCTTGGCCTCCCAAAGTGCCGGGATTACAGGCGTGAGCCACCATGACCGGCAGCCTCTAGCAACTTTCAAAGTGATCAATAGGCCAGGTGCGGTGACTTACGCCTGTAATCCAAGCACTTTAGGAGGCCAAGGTGGGTGGATGACCTGAGGTCAGGATTCAAGACCAGCCTCGCCAACATGGTGAAACCTCGTCTCTACTAAAAATACAAAATTAGCCGGGTGTAGTGGCAGATGCCTGTAGTCCCAGCTGCTCAGGAAGCTGAGACAGGAGGATCACTTGAATCCAGGAGGCAGAGGCTGCAGTGAGCCAAGATTGGGCCACTGCACTCCAGCCTGGGTGACAGAGCGAGACTCCATCTCAAAAAAAAAAAAAAAAAAGTTATCAATAAAGACTTTAAAAAAAAAAAAAACAAATCCAAGATTTATAAGAATCCATTTCTCAACTTAAAAACAAAAAGATGTAAAACATTTTCATACCGCTTCTCTTTTAAGGTTCATATTCATTTCTTCCATATTAGTATCTGCATGCCCATGTACTGATCTACCATGAATGTAATATCCAAAACATTTGTGGGATAATAGAAACACTGATATCTATAAAAAGAGAATAAAAAGAAGCAATTAGCAACTCTTATGCAAAACAACAAAAAATTAAGTTTTCCTTAAAATTGCTTTCTTTTTCCCAAAATAATGAAGATTGTATTCTTGGGAAATATATAAAGAGGAATATACAGTAATCAAGGATAATAAGGTTTTTTTTTAAAGTGTTTGAAAAAGAGATTGAAGATATTTTCCAAGAAAGGGAGAAATAAGTCTGTGCAACATAGGGAGACTCTTTCTCTACAAAAAAAAAAAAAAAAAGTTGAGTCGTTGGTGGTGCACACCTGTGGTCCCAGCTACTTGGGAAGCTGAGGTGGAAGGATTGCTTGAACTCAGGAGGTCAAGGTTGCAGTGAGCTACGACTGCACCACTGTACTCCAGCCTGGGTTACAGTGCGAGCCTTTTCTCGAAAAAAAAGAAAAAAAAAAAAGAAAGGAAAAGAAGAAACAGCGTTGATATACAAACAATTTTCAGGGGTGCTGGAATTAATGAACTACTTGGAAGCATAAGAAATTCATAATTAAGAAACTGTAAATAAAGGTGAAAAAAACAGGCTGGGCACAGTGGCTCACACCTGTAATCCCAGCACTTGGGGAGGCTGGAGGCAGGTGGAGTTCAAGACCAGCCTGGCCAACATGGTGAAACCCCATCTGTACCAAAAATACAAAAAAAAAAAAAAAAAATTAGTCCAGCAGAGTGGTGCACACCCGTAATCCCAGCTACTCAGGAGATTGAGGTGTGAGAATTGCTTGAACCCGGGAGCCAGAGGTTGCAGTGAGCCAAGATGGTGCCACTGCACTCCAGCCTGGGTGACAGAGCAAGACCGTTTCCAAAAACAAACAAACAAACAAACAAAACACACAAAAAAAGATGAAAAAACTAAGGCAGTAAATATTAACTTGTAGCTCATTATAATTATCTCTGGAATTAACAACCAGTGGAAAATTGGACCAAAAATTCAGTCATACCAAATGACTTTTAAAGCCTCTCTTAAACTCATGACCTTTAAAAAGGGAAAGTAAAGTTGCAAGATGAAGTCAGAAAGTACTTACATTACTCATAGAGCATAAATCAACGAACTGTCGAATTTTATCTTCTATAAATCTCTCATAAAAGACAGCAAAGAACACGATCTGAAACATTAAGCCAAGTTTATGTTTATTAGCTTTTAGGATTTTAATTTTCTGTTACAGCCAGTGTAGTATCTTAAGAAAAAAAAAGTTCCAACCAAAAGCACAGTGGTCTTTAACAGTTCCTATGAGATAAAGTCCTACTTATCATTTCTGAGTCTTCTGTCGAAGGGAGGAGGATTTTGAAATTGTGTTGAGTCATTGAGGGAATCTATTTTGAGTTTTGAAAACTTTCTGTGTCATTAAAACAAGCTATGACAAACACGTGGGAAGAAAGAAAAAGTCTTTTAAAAATGTAGGACAAATCAATGCATCGATGGTCAGATTTATGTTTGGTTTTGTCATTTTGCTCATCTAAATTCCAAGACATGAGAAAATTCTCTACTTTTCAAATTAATTTTCTCTGCCAGAACAGCACATAAAAAGCATATATCTAGTATTCTAACTATAAAGTATTAAAAATTCATATGGAATGGTTTCCAGTATTTTCTTAGATTTAATAGTAGAAACAGAAATTTTATAAATAAAAATTTTACCTGGTACATCTTTTTAGACATGTTTCACAAAAAGGTAAAATTTCCTAACTCCCCTATTTAAAGCTGTCCCCACTGTCCCCCATTCCTACCCTCCACTCTCCTCCCTTCTTTTTACTCTCTATCTCATGTCCCTGCTGCATCTCTTCACAGCACTTGGCACAATCTGTCATTTGTTCCTGTAACAGCATATCCATAAGCTCAGCACAGCATCCAGTACATAAAATGCACTTAAATATGTGAATGAATAGATAAGTGAATCTACAGTAGCTGACTGCTGAAAATGTTTTCCTACATACTCTATATACATATTTTATTTTATTTTATTTTTTTTTTTTTTTTTTTGAGATGGAGTCTCGCTCTGTCACCCAGGCTGGAGTGCAGTGGCCGGATCTCAGCTCACTGCAAGCTCCGCCTCCCGGGTTTACGCCATTCTCCTGCCTCAGCCTCCCGAGTAGCTGGGACTACAGGCACCCGCCACATCGCCCGGCTAGTTTTTTGTATTTTTTTTAGTAGAGACGGGGTTTCACCATGTTAGCCAGGATGGTCTCGATCTCCTGACCTCGTGATCCACCCGTCTCGGCCTCCCAAAGTGCTGGGATTACAGGCTTGAGCCACCGCGCCCGGCACATATATACATATTTTAAACCTCTTTAAAGGATGTCAAAAACAGCAATATTCAAGGTTTAAAAATTAAAAGACACCACTTAAAAGCTGAAGAGGCTGGGTTTAAGGAAATAGAAGGAGTGAACAATAAAGCCTGACATCATTAGAATCAAGAAGAGTTTAGACAAATTTACAAAACTGTAACAGGTTGTTAAAGGAACTCTCAAAGATTCTTGACAAATATATAAACACTGATCATTTTAGAATATTACCATGGAGAGAAAAGGTTTACTATCCAGCTGACAGCAAAGTGAGATGCAAAGAATGAAGTTAGATGGTGGTGTCTGAGATTGCTAGGTGCTGTCCCAACAACCCTTTCTCCTTAGTAACAGATCCCTTCCTTGAGCAGGATATACTGCTGCCCAGCTGAAAGGTTCTAGTGCAGTTAGGTGTGGCCATGCTATTAAGTTCTAGCCAAGAAGATGTTGAAAGGCACTTCTGAAAAGGCTGTTAAAGAAAAGGTGACCTTACCTACTTCAATTCCCTCCTGTAACTTCATTGACCATTATGGACCATGAAAGGACTGTGGAGATGGAAGTCCCTTGTGGCTGGGCAGAAGGACAGGCTTCTGGGTCCTGACAGTAGCACTAAGCCACCATTCCACTCCAGCCCTGTACTTTGGACCTCTGCTCATCTTTTTCATGGGAAAGACAAGGTTCTCTTTGATTTCAGCCACTCTTATTTTGTTTTTGATTGTGTTATATTCAACCAAATATGAAAAGTTTCAGATGATACTGCTTTAGACTATCTACATCCAGATGAATCTGATATACTCACAGAATACATTGGTATATTGTACAAAATATTTCCTTACTATTACATTGATGGTAAACATCAAACCCCATAGTCTTTTGATTCTATCTTGTTTCCAATTCTAATATGTTTGTTTTCTTTTTCTGGTTGTCAGCTGTCCTTTACTAACTCTATCCCTGTAGTTTCAAGTTTGAGTAAGTCTCATCAATTTAAAATAAATATATATTTAAAAAGTTAATACACAGATTACTGAATACCACCACCTGGACCTAATTCTCTAAGAATATGCTCTCTTAAAAATATTTCAATCTGGCTCAGACCTGTAATCCTGGCACTTTGGGAGACCAAGATGGGAGGATAGCTTGAGCTCAGGAGTTTATGACCAGCCTGGCCAACATGGTGAAACCCCGTCTCTACTAAAAACACAAAAATTAGCTGGGCATGGTGGCAGGCCCCTGTAATCCCAGCTTCTTGGGAGGCTGAGGCAGGAGAATCGCTTGAACCTGGGAGGCGAAGGTTACAGTGAGCAGAGATCACGCCATTGCACTCCAGCCTGGGCAACAAGAGTGAAATTCTGTCTCAAAAAAAAAAATAAAATCGCTGGGTGTGGTGGCATGTGCCTATAGTCCCAGCTACTCAGGAGACTGAGGCAGGAGGATTGCTTGAGCCCGGGAGGTTGAGGCTGCAGTGAACTATGATTGCATCATTGCTCTCCAGACGGGGAGACAGGGGAAGACTGTCTCTAAAAACAAAAACCAAACAAACAAAAATCTCAAAAGATCCTTAAAAGTAGGCTGTTCTAGGTAGATAGCTATTAGCCAGCTATAGGAAGTTAAAATTGGTCTCTCTAGAGGTCCTATCTTCATGTGCTGATTATAAAAGTTAAGGAAATTTTAAACAGAAGGACTCTTTCTGTTTATGAGTACCTGAAAGTTAGATGCTTGCTGCTGCTTCTTTCTTTTTCCTTTTTTTCTTTCCTTTTTTTTTTTTTTTCTTTATAGCCTCTACTAGATCCATGGGACCTGAGGCTAAAAAGACTTATTTTTACTTTTAGTCATTTTAATAAATATTTCAAGAAAAACTCCACAAGGGGTATGAGCAATTTGAGTAAGGTTTCATGATATATAAATAAATGTAAACAATAAGTTATGTTTCAAAAGAAAACAACATATTTAGGGTAGCTTATCTGTCCCTGTATTTACATATAAACTAAACAAGGAGTCTGTCCTATGACTATAAAGCTGCAGACTCTCAAAGGCCCTTCAGAGCCCCACTATCGACAAGAATGTGAACTCTGAAATCAGGCTGTCTGAGTTCAAATTCCAGTTCTGTCAGTTACTAGTCACATGACTTCAGGCAATTTTTTTAGCCTTCCTGTGTCTCAGTTTCCTCATCTATAAAATGAGGATAATAACAGAGCTTATCTCTGAGGGCTATTATAAAGATTGAGGCATTATTAGGTATAAAGCAATTACAATTGTCCTTTAGTATGTTGGGATTGAGTCCAGAACCCCCAAGTATACCAAAATCCACCCATATTCAAGTCCCACATTCAGTCCTGCTGGAACCCATCTATACAGAAAGTTGACCCTCTACAGATGCAGAATTTGCATTCTGTGAACACTGTATTTTCTACTGTCAATGAGTTCAAGTAGTTTAACCCCATGTTGTTCAAGGATCAACAGTAATTACACTTGATCTTAGCCTAAAGGCCAAGAAGTGATGGATCAACAGTAGTTAATTAGTACAGTGACTAACACAATGTAAGACTTGACTACTGGCTGGGTGCGATGGCTCACACCTGTAATCCCAGCACTTTGGGAGGGGAGGAGGGTCACCTGAAGTCAGGAGTTCAAGACCAGCCTGGCCAACATGGTGAAACCCCATCTCTACTAAAAATACAAAAAAATTAGCTGGATGTAGTGGTGGGCGCCTACAGTCCCAGCTACTCAGGAGGTTGCGGTGGGAGAATTGCTTGAACCTGGGAGGCAGGGGCTGCAGTGAACCAAGATCATGCCACTGCACTCCAGCCTGGGCGACAGAGTGAAGACTGTTTCAAAAAAAAAAAAAGAACTGACTATTAGCTTATTGCTCTTGTCACCTTCTTTCTGCTACAGAAAGAAGGATGTGGTCAATGTTTGATGATAATCAGTAAGTAAGCAGAGTTATAAATAAGTAATGTTACTTAGAAGTAATATTACCTGTATAATTCCTTACCTGTATAATTCCAATGGCTAGCCAAAGAGCAGCAGACACTGCATATCTCAAAATGCGGCTATAAGGAGCTACATAGCTAGATGGACTTCTAGAAAGACTAGAAGATGAGTCCATTAATGCCAAGTTCTTGAATCCCACAACCTGGAGTAAAAAGGAAAAGTAATAATTTAAACAGACATGGATAAAGAAAACTACTCGACTGAAAATAGAAAACCTCTCCCTACTCACCTTGAAAAACTAAAATATCCAAGTTTGTATAAACAGTAGAAAATCTAGATAAAAATAATTATTATCCAGTATCTTAACTACAAAGTATTTATTACACAATATTTAGTTAGTTCATTTGGCATTCTTCTCAATATGACTAAGGGTCAAATATAACCTTATTGTCATACACACTGACAGGAATACAAATTTAATTCAAAGGATAAAACTTTCATTAGTAAACTACCCATGAGTGAAACCAACAACTAGTATTTCATGAGTATTTGACATGTGCCAGGCACTGTACTAAACATTCTTATACTTTAAAACAGTATATTACAAAATGTCTTCTAAAGGGCATAAGTTCTTTGAAAAAATAATCTATGTTTAAATACATTTGGTCCATCCATTACACTCACCTCCATGCTTCCCACCCTTGTAGAATAAAGGCTCTGAGAAGTTTTACAGTAAAAGGTACTACATGATTATACTGAATCCAATATTTTCCAAACTTACTTGACTATAAAACTTTTTCATGTAACATCTTTTAAAGCTGAGGAAACTCCTAAACACACACACACACACACACACACACACACAACTTCAAAAAGAAAAGAAGTATGTGAGGTAACAGATAAACTAGCTTGATTTAGCCATTCCACAATGAATACATATATCAAAACACTGTATTGTAAACTATAAACATATATAAATTTTATCTGTTCATTTAAGAAAAACCAAAATACTACTTCAAGTGAATTTTGGAAGTATTGCTCATATTATTTAAAGGCTCTAAGGATACAAACAGTCTTCTACCAGTTTTACAAAAATAAAGGAAGGGAAAGGGGAAAGAGAATGGAAAGAAAGAAGAAAAAAGAGGGAAGACAGACAGACCTAAGAGTTAATGATTTATATTCAATCTTAATTAAGCAGATAATTCCTGAGAAAACCTATTCCCATATAAACGGTTTCCATGTTCAGTCTTATACTTAGTACTGAATACTTTCTTTAATAATTTCAACTAAATCCATGAAATAACTGCAAATGTATAATAAATATGTTGCATCTTGTTCATTTTAGCCCCAGCTCTTAGCACAGAACATAGTCTATAGTAAGTTTTCAATAAAAATTAGTTGAAAAATATCAAACTTATAATAGTGATTCAAATGCAGGGGAGAATACGGATCAGGGAGTAGGGAGCTTTTTCAAAATATAGATACCTGGGGTTACCTCAAAGCTACTAAATCAAACATAGTCTCTAAGGGTGAGCCCGAGCATAGGTATTTTACAAAAGATCCCCGAGGGCTTCTGATACAAACTATTGGTTTTAAAGCCACTCCTTACACCTAGAGCAGTCAAACACACAGAGACAGGAAGTATTATAGAATGGTGGTTGCCAGGGGTTAGGTGTAGCAGGGAATGGGTACAGGGTTGTTTAAGGGGTATGGAGTTTCAGTTTTGCAAGATGAAGAGTTCTAGAGATGAATGGTGATGATGATTTTGCATGACAATGCGAATGTACTTAACACTATCTTTTTTTTTTTGAGATGGAGTTTCGCTCTTTTTGCCCAGGCTGGAATGCAATGGCGCGATCTTGGCTCACTGCAACCTCCGCCTCCCGGGTTCAAGCGCTTCTCCTGCCTCGGCCTCCCGAGCAGTTGGGATTATAGGCATGTGCCACCATGCCCAGCTAATTTTGTATTTTTTGGGAGAGACAGGGTTTCTCCATGGTGGCCAGGGTGGTCTCAAACTCCCGACCTCAGGTGATCCGCCTGCCTTGGCCTCCCAAAGTGAGGCGTGAGCCACTGCGCTTGGCTGACTTAACACTATTAAACTCTACACTCAAAAATGCTTAAGATGGTAAACTTAAAAAAAAAAAATTGTGGTAAAATATATAACATAAAGTCACTCCTTTTTAATGGCTTCACAACAATATTTCAATCTTTAGAGAAATCTTCCACTGTCATGAAAACTTAGTTGGAATTATATTAGTTTAATATTTATAAGGTACATGTAAGTTGCATATAATCACATCAAAAGTTTATACCTCCAAAAAGAAGAGGACAGTAAGTACTTGAAATAGTGAATTAATTTTTCTCACAGTCTGAATTTCATTCCATTCATTTGCTACAAAATATGTTCTCCATATGCTTACAGGAACAGTGGCACTTCGTACACCACCCTCACCTGGTCAGAAAAATAAAATGAGTAAAAGAATTCTACCTCCTTTGCTCTGCAAGGATAGCAAAAGAATTTTGGTACAAATGTATATTTCACTTACCTTCAACAGCTTTAAGAACCTTTCCTTTAGGTCGCTCCCAATCAATAAAGAATACATCTATTGTAATCTGCGATATGAGCTTATGCAAAAATTGTAGTGCCTGAGAATGACATATAATAAAACACCTGAAAGAGTACCAGCATTAAGCCTGCTTATAAAACCAATATTGACTCTTTAAGAAACATACTGTTATCACAAGAACATATACGTTTATAAGTGAATTCACATGAAGTTATAATACCACTAGGGGATCATTAGAAGCTCATCAGATAACCTGGAATCACCAAATTCACAGAATTTTCATATACATTTTACTTTACCTTCCCTTTTTATTTATTTCTTTAAAATAGGAATATGAAAAGAGGAGACATTTTTCCTCCTCACATAGGGACTTATATAATTGACTCTTTCCCAAAGATTCTAGAAGCACACCTCGTTTTGTAGATCAGTTGACTTCTTTATAAGTAAAGATATTTTCAACTATAGCTTGTTTTTCCTAAAGTTTTTGAATGCTCTGTCTGTTTTTTCTATTTCTGCTATTAAGATTTCTGATTTTTACAGAATGCGTTGTTGAAACACATCTTTCTCATTTATAGAAGCAATATGTTTAAACTGAGGCATTCTTTCTAGTTGCTGCATTATTGATCAAATAAAGGATAAAAATCTAAGTATGGGATACTTCACTTCGAGAAGCTCCCAGCCAGTGGAAAAAGGAGACACTTAATATTCACAGTACAATGGGATAAGGACTATCAAGAGGCATATAAAGAGCTTCACCTACATTGATAGAGAACACTAAGTTGAGGATGGGGGTCATAGGAAGAAAGGAGCAAAGGAATCTGGAGACAGACAAAACAGCTTTAAGATCTCAACACTTTATCCTTGATTAATGGAGACAAAATTCATGCCTGAAGACATTTTGTCCCATTGTGAATGTATCATCAGACTTTAAGGAAAGTTATATACTGAAATATCATTTTATCAAATAAGCCATACAAATTTATGGCTTCTTTGAAAAAAATATTTAAGGCAGATTTTCAGACTGAGCATCTACTACAAATAAAAGTAAATTTACTGCATAAAATAATTAATGCTTTCTTTCAAAACCAAAGTGAATTTCAACCAAAGATTTTTGAAAGCATTTTAATTTTAAAGACTTATTAGTTCATTAGCAGGCCTTTTAAATTTGGTAACCTGTCCTTTAAAACTTACCTTCAGAGCAAAGGCACATCCAACATAAGTGACAAAACGTTCTTCCTGAACTGGCATTGGTAGCAAAACAGAGACAGACTTCTGTGCCTATAATAAAAATTACTTGATTAAATATAATCACACAAAGTGTTTTTTTTTTTTTTTTTTTTTTGGGAAAGGAGGGTCTCAGTATGCTGCCCGGGCAGGACTCGATTTTGGACTCACAGGATCCTCCCACATAAGTCTTCCAATTGAACAAGGTTTTTCTTAAGCACAATTTAAAAACCAAAGAAAGCATAAAAGAGGAAGATAGCGATGTGATCGATAAGCTCAGCACACTCAAGGAATGGAGAGTTGGGCACTTTTCTTAATACTGTTGATCAAAAATTCTCCCAAACAAAAATAGTTCCTTTATAAAGAAAATTTTTCAATTATTCCGATATTGGCAGTTGGGGTAAATTCAGAAACTCACTCACTTTGAAGAAAATAAGCCAGTAAAGACCTGTTCCCACTGTGATGATAAAGAAAACATTGGCCAGATCACCAGCATAGTACACCAAGAATTTCATAACTGTCTGCAATTAAAAAAAACGAATTAACAGCTGTTTAAGACTCAATGTATAAACCACTTTTAGTAATATTACCACTTTTATACATCATCCACTACGTTTCTTAAGCCTGAAACCTCGTTTCACATATCCACATATGATCTGGCTATAAAGACCACCTGCTTCCTCCTCCTTGCTACCTTTTGGTTCCTTACCTTTCTGGCCATTCCTGGTAGCCTCTTTTTTCAACTCTTCTCATGTTTCACTATCTAAGAAAATTGAACTGCTTCCTAATTTTCTCTTAGTCCCCTTTAATCTCTCCTCCACACTAACACCAGAGTTAGTTTTCTAAAATGTGAATTGGATTGTGTCACTTCCCTTGTTAAAAATGAACAACTCCTCACTGCAATATAAATTCCTGATCCACAAGGTCTTTCACAATATGGGCCAAAATTAACTTTTTAGCCTCATCTGCCAGTTCTAGTCATGTAGTTAGTCAATGACTAACCACTCCATACTTTCATCTCGAATATTTTGTGGAATAAAATGGGCATTGTTTTACCAAATATTCTTCTCTTCCTCTCTCTGGCAAGCTCTCATGATTTCTGAGAGCACAGACTATGTCTGTCTTTGCTCACTATCACATCCTCTAGTTCCTGGCAGAGTGCCAGACACTTAGACAGTAGAGCCTCAGTGACTACTGTAGAATGAAGAGATAATCCCACTTAAAGTTCACTTCTCTGGGAAGCCTTTCTGGACTATCCCAAGTAGTAAATCAAGTCCCCCTGCTGATTCCTTAGCTCACTGGCTTTGGAATCAGAAATATACTTTGGTTAAAGTTACCCAGTAACCTTTCTCATGTTCTTCATCGGCAAAATGGAAATGTCTATTACTGAGTTGCTGTAAAAATCAAGCGAGTAGAAAATTTAACCTTTGCCTCAATTTCATCATGTGTAAAATGCGAATAATGATAATAACCTAACTTCAAAGAGCTACTGTGAGGATTAAGAAAATTACATACATAAAGCTTTAAAAAGTGCCTGGTACATGGTAAATATTTTTTAAATGTTTGATAAAAATAAAAGGTTAAATATGAAGTGAAAGTATAAAGTTAATAGAATAAAATGTGGACTATCTTTGTGATCTTGATATAGGGAAGGTTTTCCTAAACAAGATCCTAAAAGCACTGAAAAAATATTCAGATATGATGATATCAAAACTAAAAGTTTCTGGCCAGGCGTGGTGGCTCATGCCTGTAATCCCAGCACTTTGGGAGGCCGGGTGGGTGGATCATGAGGCTAGGAGTTCAAGACCAGTCTGACCAACATGGTGAAACCCCGTCTCTATTAAAAATACAAAAATTAGCCAGGCAAGGTAGTGCATGCCTGTAATCCCAGCTACTCAGCAGACTGAGGCAGGAGAATCACTTGAACCCGGGAGGTGGAGGTTGCAGTGAACCAAGATCGTGCCTCTGCACTCCAGCCTGGTGACAGAGTGAGACTCTGTCTCAAAAAAACAAACAAAAACAAAAACAAAATCAAACCTGAAAGTTTCTGTTAAACAAAGGACCACATGGATAAAAATGACAGATGGGTCACATATTTATTTGTTCATATATTTCAACATCAGAAACCAAAAAGGGGTTACTATTTAGAAAATAAAAAAAATCCTTCACATAAACAAGAAAAACTGGAAACATAATAGAGAAGTAGGCAAGGGATATAAACAGGCAGTTAACAGAAGGAAAAACCTGAATGATTAAAATGTATATGAAGAGTACAGAGAAATGAAAATGAAATCAACAGTGACATACTACTATATGCCATGAGATTGGCAAAAATTGGAAAGGCTGGAAAAATATCAAGTGTTGCCAAGTTTGTGCAGAAATAAGAAGAGCATTGCTGGTAGGAATATAGACTGGCATACAGTATGGTGGGAAGAAAATGAGGTACGCATATACCATATGACCCAGCAATATTTATCCTAATTACATACCCCAGAAAAATTCAATGCAACTTCTTTACTTATCCTCTAGCTGTGTCTTATGAAAAGGATCCAGAAGAGTCAAAAGATTAAAATATTATTTAAAAACCGCTGAGATTATACCTGTAAGTCAATCATGGGACTCCCAATGCGCCTCTTCCATCCTGCTGTCTTCAAAAGAGATGCTAAAACAGCTAGCCCACCCAATACACCCAAAGCAATCTAAAAAACAAAAGAACAATTGAGAATTTATGTAATTTCTCTCATTGGTGTTCAAAAACACTGTGAACAGAAAGTAAGGAAGTGCTCAAAAAAATGGTGGGGTGGGACATGTTGAAAGGACACAGGAGTCAAGTTGGAGGAACTTGTAATGGCCAAATGTGGGACAATTTGAACAAGAAAACAAATAGTAACATATTATAATTACTAGAATAAAATAAATACGAGTTCACACTGATTTAAAAATAAATAATTGAATAAATAATGTGAGCAAAGGGAGAGTTTCTCCTTATAGTAAAGTTCCAAATAAATAAAAAAGTAATTAGGGAAACAGAAAATCACCATCAGGCAAATATCACAGTGAAACTTTCTGCAGGTAAGAATCATCAATCGATGCTATTCAATAAAATTAGAGGGCTGGGTGTGGTGGCTCACGCCTGTAATCCCAGCATTTTGGGAGGCTGAGGCGGGTGGATTGCCTAAGGTCAGGAGTTCAAGACCAGTCTGGCCAACATGGTGAAACCCCATCACTACTAAAAATACAAAAAAATTAGCCTGGTGTGGTGGCATGCACCTGTAATCCCAGCTACTAGGGAGGCTGAGGCAGGGGAATTGCTTAAACCAGCAAGGTGAAGGTTGCAGTGGGCCGAGATCACACCACTGCACTCCAGCCTGGGCAATAGAGTGAGACTCCATCTAAAATAAAATTAAATTAAATTAAGAGGGCCGGCTGGGTGCGGTGGCTCACCTGAGGTTGGGAATTTGAGACCAGAATGACCAACATGGAGAAACCCCATCTCTACTAAAAATACAAAAATTAGCTGGGCGTGATGACACATGCCTGTAATCCCAGATACTCAGAAGGCTGAGACAAAAGAATCACTGAGATCACGCCATTGCACTCCAGTCTGGGCAACAAGAGCAAAACTCCATCTCCAAAAAAAAAAAAAAAACAAAAAACGAGAGGGGGAGAATAAGAAGAATAGAAGCAGGATGTTTGCATAATTTCAAAGAATCTTCCCCATGAGATACTTATTTTTATTTATTATTATAGCATCACTTTGATGGCATCTTTGCCAAAACTATATGAACTCAATTTGATCATGGGAAAATACCAGACAAACCCAAATTAAGGGCCAAAATAATGGACCAGTACTCTTCAAAAGTATTACGGTCAAGAAAGACTAAGAATCTGTCACACATTGTAAAACACTAAGGAGCTATGACAGCTAAAAGCAATATGTGACGCTAGATTGGGTCCTAAAACAGAAAAAAATTCAATAGTGAAATTCAAATAGCATGTAGATGAGTTAATAGGACTACATCAATATTAATTTCCAGATTATGATCATTGTGCTAAGGTTATGTACGCTAACATTAGGGGAGGCTGGGGAAAGAGTATCTGGCAAATTTGTTTTAGCAACTTTCTTGCACATCTGAAATTATTTAATTATAAAATACACTGTATATATTTTAATAGGTTAAAATAAACTTACATCTGTCTGGACATGTGCTTCTCCATGATCCATTTCGTATGTGACTGAGAAAGAAACCTGGTATTTAAAACAAAACAAATTAGCTATACTGAAATTATGTAATACAAACTTACTTTTCTTATAAAAACACATTTGTAGCTGGGTTTTACCATAAACACTATAGTTTCTAACTATCAATATTATTAGAGTTGACCTTTACTTACATGTAAATAGATATGCTTTTGAGAATTATTTGTGCTACTTTAAATATCTCTTTCACGCACATTAAAAACGGGGCTTGTTAGGAGATAAGTTAAATTCATGCACAGACTAATCATATTTCATTTTCTGATAGACTTCTGTAACTGAGGAATTTGACTAAACTTGTACATTAGGAATTTAGCAACTGGGTAAACCACCAGTTGCTAAACCGTAGATTAATCAAAGATCTGAACAAAATCTTAAAGATACCACTACGTTAAGAGACAAGAGAAAGAAGAACCTAGTAAAAGGTCAGAGAAGAGGACTGTGAGGGGTAGGAGAGGAAGATACTTAAGTCTTACCATGGTCACAGAATAGGGAGTTTCAAGAAGGAGGAGGACATTGAGTACAGTTTCAAATGTTGTATAAATGTCAAGGTAAAGAAAGCCACTATACGTGGAAACCATCGCTGACTTTCATGAAAGAGGTTTTCAAAGAAGTAAATGGCAAGAGCCAGACTGCAAATGATGAAAGAGTAAATGGTTGGGAAATGAAGAGATACATTAGCAAGCTGGGCAGCTGGCAGAACTGAGTAAAATGTTTGTTTGGTTGGTTGGTTGTTTTAGTTTGTTTTTAAGATAAGGCAATCTGAGAGTTTTTATAAACAAAGGAAAGGGACTCGCAGAGAGGCTGTCTGAATAAGACATTAGGGATGGAACAGGATATTGGAAAATGTACTATAAATGAGTTTAGATAGAAGATTAGTTTAGGAAGAGAGGGGGGGACCTTCTTTCTTGGAAACAGGAACAAGAAATGGGAAGGACAATGAAACAGAGATTCTGAAATATTAAAGAGGAAATCTTAAGGAATTCATGTTAGATGGTCCTGATCTGCTCAAGACTAGATAAAGAGCAGAGACATAGTTGGATGTTTACAACTGATGTAAAATTTTGCAACAGCTGCCATGAGAAATTAAGAAATGATTAAAGAATTGTATATTTTATAATTAGAATAATTTGAGGTAGACTTCATGTAGTTTCATGACTTAACTTTTTTTTTTTTTCTTTTTTGAGACAGTCTCACTCTGGAGTGCAGTGGTGCAATCTTGGTTTACTACAATCTCTACATCCCAGGTTCAAGCAACAAGAATTCTCCTGCCTCAGCCTCCCAAGTAGCTGGGATTACAGGTAACCACCACCATGCCCAGATAATTTTTTTTTTGTTATATTTTTAGCAGAAACAGGGTTTCACCATGTTGGCCAGGCTGGTCTCTAACTCCTGACCTCAACTGATTTGCCCACCTCGGCCTCCCATAGTGTTGGGACTACAGGCGTGAGCCACCACAACCAGCGGACTTAACTTTTTTCTATTTGTTATTTTTCAATTTATCAAGGCTTAGTTTAGAATTATTTTGGACAAGAATAATATTTAAAGAAAAGACTCAGAAGTGTTTTACATTAAAATAAATATATATATATACATACACACACACACACACACAATTATTTTATTTTATTTTTTTTGAGACAGAGTTTTGCTCTTGTTGCCCAGGCTGGAATGCAATGGCACGCTCTCGGCTCACTGCAACCTCCTCCTCCCGGGTTCAAGTGATTCTCCTGCCTCAGCCTCCCAAGCAGCTGGGATTACAGGCATGCACCACCATGCCTGGCTAATTTTGTATTTTTAGTAGAGACAGGGTTTCACTATGTTGGTCAAGCTGAAAATAAATATATTCTTGATTACTCATAACACCACTCCAGGAAGTTTTAAACCAGGCAGTCTTTTGTTGTTACCAAGTATGTTTTGGATTTTCTTCTCCTCTCATTACAGTGTATGCAAGCTCGGTCAATGGAAACTAATTTTAGCACTGGATTAGGTAATACAAATGAGGATGGAAAATCTTTAAAAGTTATACTACATATGTATTTTTACTTAATTAAAGTTTGAATCCAATAGCAGTCAAGTACAAGTACAAGCACAACAGAGAGGCCAAAAGCACCGGCTGAAGGAACTAGAATATTAAAATACAGAAGTAAAATAGTAGAAATTCAAAGTTCTTACAGAGTTTGGAGGTAAGAAATGCTATGCTCCACTTCTCATGTTTTTACAGAAAGAAGGGAATAGCCACTTAATCTCTAGGAGGAAAAATATAGAAGAATTACCTCTGTTTTTTTACCTCTATCCCTCTCTCATTTATCCCTCCTCAAAGCAAGATGCTTTATCTGACTGGAGAAGTTGAGAAGAGGAACTGAGCATGTGTAGCTCAACCTTCTCTAAGCTCATTCTCTGTAGTGCAGCCTAAGAGGTCTCGCTTCCATATACAGGCCCACCCAGGCAGAAGAGGCCTTCTGTCCTGTAGTTAAGTTTAATTTAGTTGACGAAGTAGTGGGAAACCTATTTGGCTGCAGGTCCAAACTACATCCTCTAGTTCATGTTAGCTGTACTAGTTATAATGCTGATAATTATCATCTCCTTCTGCCTGTTGAAGTATGTCTCTATTAAGTAGGTCACAGATTGGTGAGCACACATATGCCCACTATAAAGTCTGAGTTCCTGGCTTAATTGGGCAAAGACATAAGATTTTTTTTTTTTTTTTTTTTTTTTTTTTGAGATGGAGTCTCACTCTTTTGCCCAGGCTGGAGTGCAGTGAAGTGATCTCGGTCTCGGCTCACTGCAACTTCGCCTCCTGGGCTCAAGCGATTCTCCTGCCTCAGCCTCCAGAGTAGCTGGGATTACAAATGCGTGCCACCACCCCCGGCTAATTTTTGTATTTTCAGTAGAGACAGGGTTTCACCATGTTGGTCAGGCTGTCTCAAACTCCCAACCTCAGGTGATCCGCCCGCCTTGGCCTCCCAAAGTACTGGGATTATAGGCGTGAGCCACCGCACCCAGCCCACAAAATCTTAACAAAAGCAAGGTGGCCAAAAAGAACAGGAGCAGACATTGCACACCTCAGCATACCCCAGTATCCCGAACAAGGATACTAGGCTGCTGGTGAGACTTCTACTGAAAAACAATCCATTCTTACTTTTTTATACTCAGGATCCATACGAACTCACCTCTCACCATTATTAGTAAAAAATAATTAAGACTTGACTATATGTAGAGAAAGGTTTATTTAGAACTTAAAAAAAAAAAAGACTGTCTTTTGACCAAAATGTAAACTGAATCAGTATTATACTCTATTTATACATACAAGGGCACTGATTAGTCAGGAACTCACCTTCACAGACTGGCTATTGGCGTCTTTGATATCAATGTCACTGTAGGCAATGGTGATTAAGGGAGGGTAGATGTTTCCATTTATTGTGTTGGGTACAAGGTGGACGCTATTTAAAAGAAAATACATTTATAGTAATCAGTATATCTAGGCCCTTAAACATACATTTAATTTACCATTTGTTTTGAATTTAATATGAATTGTCTGATGATCTCAGAACCAATCAGTTAACAAGGACTAAGGAAGGTTACACATAAACTAATGATGACAACATAAGCCATCTTCAGTGATCAAGACTTGAACATTAAAATATACCATCTGATGGTGTAAGATTAAAGAAAAAACAAACTAAAAATGTACCATCTGAGATAAATTAGAAGCTCAATCCAAGTCCTATGAAGTTTACAGATGAAATCACTGAAGAACTATAAACTATCTTTGAGGAATAATCAAAAGTACAGTGCTACATGAAGCCTAAAGAAAGGCAGATAAGATCTTGATTTCAAAAGAGAAAGATGAATTCTTAAGAAAATAATATATGTCAAGCCAGGTGCAGTGGCTCATGCCTGTAATCCCAGCACTTTGGGAGGCCAAGGTGGGAAGATTGCTTGAGCCCAGGAGTTCAAGACCAGTCTGGACAACATAGCAAGACCCTGTCTCAAGATAAACAAATAAATAAATTTTTTAATTAAAAAAAAAGTGTCAGCTGTAATATGGTTATGGCACAAAGTGAGGTTCATTTTGCCAAATTCAATGCATTAGTACTGTATAGTTTGTGAATTCAAAAGGAAAGTGCCAATCACTAGGGGCCACCATGGTTTCATCAAGAACACATCAAGTCTGACTAGGTGCATTTTCATTTTTACTAGAATACCGTATTAGCAGATTGAAGAAATGCTGAAAACACAGTACATTTGGATTTCAGCATGATACATAACAAAGTTTCTGCACTGTTTACCTCATAAGATTATGAGAATCAAAATGAAACAACTGAAAAAAAAAGTATATTGAAGTACTTCAAAGTACCAAACTACTGTGAGATGATGGTGTTGATTTTTTTTTTTTTTTTGAGACGGAGTCTTGCTCTGTGCCCCAGGCTGGAGTACAGTGGCGCGATCTCGGCTCACTGCAAGCTCCGCCTCCCCGGGTTCACGCCATTCTCCTGCCTCAGCCTCCCGAGTAGCTGGGACTACAGGCGCCCGCCACCTCGCCCAGCTAATTTTTTTCTTGTATTTTTAGTAGAGACGGGGTTTCACGGTGTTAGCCAGGATGGTCTCGATCTCCTGACCTCGTGATCCGCCCGTCTCGGCCTCCCAAAGTGCTGGGATTACAGGCTTGAGCCACCGCGCCCCGCCTATGGTGTTGATTTTTATCAGTGTATTCAAGGTACACATCATAAAACATTACAGTGGGAAAGTCAGTAAGATTTTAGAGATCTCACACTGGAAAAGAAAGAGAAATTTAAGTGGTGCAGTACTAACCTAAGGTACGATCACAGTTAGGTTATCCTAGGAAGAGGGGGGTGTGATAATTAATCTGGGTAAACCCAGAACAAAAGTCACTGAAAGAAATGAGGATAGGGGAGTCCTAAATATCACCAACCATCTGGCAAGCTCTTTCTAAAACACCAATTTCAGCTCACTGGTATTTACTTAGCTATTCACAGCCCATTCTAATTCAGCAGGTCTAGAGGGGGACCTGGCATGTGAATTTTGACCTAACTCCTCACACTCTTCTGTTATAGTTTCCCCCTTGGCTATTCACTTTTACTGGTCTATGCCAATCTACACATATACCTAAAATAACCTGACCAACTGTTCCAATTCAGTTGTCCTTATTGTTTTCATCTACTAATGACTGGCAAACACTTCCATTATATTTTCCCATAAATAATATCATTAGACATTTGTTTACCTCAGTGATATTTGGGTAGCAACTCGAATTACTCTTGGCTGACTTCCTAAGTCATTTTCTCGTCCACTTACTGCATCCACTAAGAAAATGCGCCGAGTTAGAAGCCACTTGCCAGAGTTGCTGTCTTTTATTATAAAAAGAAAAAGTTTACTGTACAAATTTAAAAGATAAAATTATTGTTTTAGATAAGATGGCTGCAAAAAGCTACTAGTATAAGAAACACCTGACAATGGCCTTCTCTAACTCATGTGAATGTCTTCTGATTTTTTTTTTTTTTTTTTTTTTAAGAGTCTCACTCTGTCGCCCAGGCTGGAATGCAGTGGCGCAATCTTGGCTCACTGCAAGCTCTGCCTCCTGGGTTCACGCCATTCTCCTGCCTCAGTCTCCCGAGTAGCTGGGATTACAGGTGCCTGCCACCACACCCAGCTAATTTTTTTGTATTCTTTAGTAGAGATAGGATTTCACCATGTTAGCCAGAATGGTCTTGATCTCCTGACCTCGTGATCTGCCTGCCTCAGCCTCCCAAAGTGCTGGGATTACAGGCGTGAGCCACCGTGCCCGGCCTCTTTTGTTTTTTTTTAGACAGGGTCTCACTCTGTTGACCAGGCTATAGTGCACTAGCATAATCATGGCTCACTGCATTCTCAACCTGGGCTCAAGTGATCCTCCCACCTCTGCCTCCAGAGTAGCTGGGACTACAAGCTTGCACCACCACACCAAGTTAATTTTTTTTTTTTTTTTTGTAGCAACAGGTTCTCATCATGTTGCCTGGGTTGGTCTTGAATTTCTTGGCTCAAGCAATTCTCCCCTCTTGGTCTCCCAAAGTGCTGTGATTATAGGTGTGAGCCACTGCGCCTTGGACTTGAATGTCTTCTGATTGTTTGAACTTTGCATAAATTTGGAAGGCTTTTCCCTGCAAATTACCTGAAAAAGTGGAATTTTATAATATGAGTAATAACAAAAGAAACTAATTTGTCCAAAAAAGCATATTCAGGACAGCTTGAAGAAAAAGCCCCAATTTACAGTTATACTAATGTTTCTCAGGATATACCCTCAGCAACAGTATAATTTCTTCACGATATGTCTGGTAATAAAATTAGTAAAAGTTTCTAAATCCACCATCAATATATTGTTTTATTTTTTGGTACATTGTATAGAACCATATAAGAGAGAATTCATGACCTTTCTTATGTGGTTTATTAAATTATCGTGTAGGTTAACTTATTTATTGATTTCTGCTCAGGGAAAAAAGTGGTATGTATGGATGTCTTACCTTGGTTCACAAATATCTTATTGTGTTGAAGATTTAGGTTTAACACAGGCACAGCCAAAATATATTGATGTTGATTTTCATCAGCATATTCAAGGTACACATCATAAAATATAGGAGTGGGAAAGTCAATTAAGATCTTAGAGATAGGAATCTCACACTGAAAAGTAAAATTAAAAATAAAAGCACATAAAACAGCAACTTAAAGTACTAAAAAGCAAAAAAAAAATCACAGTTGAAAATTAGCAAGCATATTTATTATCTTCAGAATGTTTTTCTAGTTGTGCAAAATATCTTTATACTACCTTGTTTATATGCATTTCCATTTGCCTTCCAAAACCTGAATACTGTAAATATGATTATTTTATAAGGACCAAAAACACTAACAGTAAATAACTGCTTTGAGAACTTTGAAAACTTTTTAAGCCTCAACTCAGATGAAGGAGGTATGTTTTCATTCTCAATATTAAGTGTACATCAGTGAAAAGGTTTAAAACTACTGTCCTATGGGATAAATTCCCAATTTTTTCTCCTGCTGTACAATGATGTCTATGATCTGCCTTCCATTAACCAAGCCAGGTTTCTCTCTCATTACTCCCTATCTGTCTATGGTGGTCCATTCATACTAATCTACTTGTAGTTTCTAAATATGCCATGCTACTGTATGCCTCTCTGTCATTGCAAATGTGGCTTCTGTCTGACATTTCATTCCCCACTGTATTCTCCTGGAAAACTCATATTCATTATACAAGCCCAAGTATCACTTACTTTGTGAAGCCTTTCTATACTTCCCCAGGAATCAGTACCTTATACAAACCTATAGAATGACACTTACATTCTTTGCAATTCTTTGTCTATATAACTGTTTTGCCTACTACACTATGAAGAACTTGAGAGTTGGCCAGGTTCAATGAAATAAAAATGCTTTTTAAACCTGATGGAACATTGGCTCCACAGTTTATGTGACACAAGTCTTTGAGTAAATTACCTAATTACTTGGCATAATTTCCTCATCTGTGAAGCACAGATATTATGTATCTCACATAGTTATTTTATGAATCAAATGGAATAATAATGATAAAATGCTGAGCACACAGAGACAGGCATTACATAAATGTTGATCTTTCTGGCCTATGTTAGAAGCACAATAACATTTATTTTAAAAACAACAACAACAACAACATGTAAATCATTTCTGACAAAAGAAGTAAATTCATGTTCATGGTAGAAAATTTGGAAATTATAAACAAGAAAACAAAAACAATTTCTGACCCCACTATCCAGAGGTAATCACTGTTAGTAGATTCTTCCAATCTACTTTCCATAATGGTATTTTTTGTTGTGGTTTTGTTCTATGGTTGTGTGTGGAACTTTATCAAGATGTATTTTTACAGACTAATGAATTTATATGGTTTGGCTGTGTTCCCACCTAAATCTCATCTTGAACTGTAGTTCCTATAATCCCCATGTGTCATGGGAAGGACTGGAGGGAGGTAATTGAATCATGGGGGCGGTTACCCTCATGCTGTTCTCATAATAGTGAAAGAGTTCTCATGAGATCTGATGGTTTTATGAGGGGCTTTTCCCTTTTTTGCTCAGTATTTCTCTTCCTGTCACCATAAGTTTCCTAAGGCCTCCTCAGTCATGCTGAACTGTAAGCCAATTAAACCTATTTCCTTTGTAAATTACCCAGTCTCGGGTGTGTTTTTATTAGCAGTGTGAGAATGGACTAATCCATGCATGTCTTTCAAGTATTTAATGGCTCATAATATTCCTTAGTAAGATAATGTAATTTCAAAATAGGTACCAAAGTAAGGAATGTCAGAGAAGGAAGGAGAAAGAAAAAAATGGAGGAAGATGAAGGAATTATTTTTGTTTGTTATTAGGGGGTAGAAGAAGGGAGTAACCTTTATTAGTCATTTAAAAAAAAGTAGCATTTTTACGTTATTTCAAAATGCTCAGAAGTAAGCATTACTTTTTAAGACCTATAAGCCTAGAAGCAGATAAACAATTTATTACGAAGATGTATTATATGATGTTTAAGACTCTAGGCTGGGCGAGGTGGCTCGCACCTGTAATCCCAGCACTTTGGGAGTCCGAGGCTGGTGGATCACTTGAGGCCAGGAGTTTGAGACCAGCCTGGTCAACATGGCAAAACCCCATCCCTATGAAAAACACAAGAATTAGCTGGGTGTGGTGGTACATGCCTGTTGTCCCAGCTACTCAGGTGGCTGAGGCACATGAATTGCTTGAACCCAGGAGGCAGAGATTGCAGTGAGCCAAGATTGCAGTGAGCCAATATCGCACCACTACACTCCGGCCTGGGCAACAGAGTGAGATTCTGTCTCAAAAAACAAAACAAAACAAAACAAAAACCTCTATAGATAACAAGGTGCTCTGTTTATGCCACTGAAATTAAGCTTTTCTGTACCCAGGTAATAAAAAATTATATTAATTAGTGAAATTATTCATCACTATTAAAAACATTTCCGGCCAGGCACAGTGGCTCATGCCTGTAATCTCAGCACTTTGGGAGGCTGAGGAGGGCAGATCACCTGAGGTGGGGAGTTCGAGACCAGACTGACCAACATGGAGAAACCCCGTCTTCAGCCGGGCATGGTGGCACGTCTGTAATCCCAGCTACTCGGGAGGCTGAGGCAGGAGAATCGCTTGAACCTGGGAGGCGGAGGTTGCAGTGAGCTGAGATCGCGCCACTGCACTCCAGCCTGGGCAATAAGAGCAAAACTCTATCTCAAAAAAAAAACACAAAAAACAAAAAACAAAAACAAGAAAAAAAAAATTCCAATCTCAAAATTTAAGTATTATTCCAATTACTGCTGATATGATATTTTGAAAAATAAAGCTAAAATATAGTCTAATATAGTTCAAACTTACATTTTGTTGGTAGGTTGTTCCAAATGAATAAGCAGCATTTAGCCTTGTTTCTGTGTCTGGACAAAGCTACAGTAAAATAATACAACACATAAATATCTCTCACAACTGTTTTCTATTCTTATACTCACCCAAACATGGATATATGCTCTACATCATACTTATGTAATGTATCAAGGATATGAAAAGTTAAGGGAACATCTGTTATAAATTAAAGTCATAACTTTAAAGAAATAAAGCTTTGCCAGGCACGGTGGCTCACGCCTGTAATCCCAGCACTTTGAGAGGCCAAGATGGGTGGATCACGAGGTCAGGAGATCAAGACCATCCTGGCTAACACGGTGAAACCCCGTCTCTACTAAAAATACAAAAAATTAGCCGGTGCTGTGGCGGGCGCCTGTAGTCCCAGCTACTCAGGAGGCTAAGGCAGGAGAATGGTGTGAACCCGGGAGGTGGAGTTTGCAGTGAGCCAAGATCGTGCCACTGCACTCCAGCCTGGGTGAGAGAGCGAGACTCCGTCTCAAGAAAAAAAAAAAAAAAAATTAGCCAGACTTGGTGGCTGGCGCCTGTAGTTCCAGCTCCCAGTTATTCGGGAGGCTGAGTGAGCCAAGATCGCGCCATTGCACTACAGCCTGGGCGAAAGAGTGACACTCCCTCTCAAAAGAAAAAAAAAAAGAAACTTAAGAAATTCTAATTTAAAGCATCAGAAAAAAAATCAACTTTAGTATGTAACTGATGCTTTATTCATACAATAATCTAATCTTTTCCTCTTTGCCTCAGGCAAAAGTAATGCACATTATTAATTCTTTAACTAGAATTGTGCTTACCTGTAAAACACCTCCTTCTAAAGTTTGCCACTTGAGAAAATTTCCTCTTATATCATAGGAAGCAGCAACAAACTTCAGTTTTGTATTCTGATTAAAGAAAACAAGAGCAAAATCAGGTCAAATACTCTGAAAGTCATACACATCCTATAAAGAAATGTTCATCGTTGACAAATTACATTCAATTACCTTTATTTTGAGGCTCAATTAATCTATTTCTATGACTAAATACACCTAAAATAATTGGACTTTTTTTTGCATGAAAATTATTATTCTAGAATTGAGAGGCAGCACTAGTGACAGATAGACTCCTTTCGAACCTGTTAAATAGGAGGCAGTGTGGGAGAACAGTATCTCCTCATTCTGGAAGGTCAAAAAATTAGAGGTGGGAATTTGGCCCTGTGAAGTGCTGAGCAATGTCACAGAGCCCCAGTCAATCTTTGGAAGCACTTCTTTAAGGTATGGAAAAACAGGACAGAGATTTTTTGCATTTGGTGTTGAAAACTACTCTTCCCAACCCTACAAGTATTAGTTCTTGTCATAACCACATAATCCAGAAGTATCCACATATTCAATACGACAGCTAAACTCTATACTGTTTAGTTCTTGTAAGTTGTTGACATTTATATTTAGTTTAGTAACTGAGTTTGTAGCAATAACCTAAAAAGGTAAGAATTATAACTTTCTTATTACCTTTTAAAATTATAAATCAAAAGGTAGTTATCCTCGAATGATATTAGACATTTTTACCTGGTTTTCTCCTTTAAAACTGAAATTTGTAGGAAGAGAGGTAGAACTGAGCACTTGAGGTGCTAATCCTAACTGGTCTCCATAAAACAGCCAAGGAAGATTCTGTCTCCTATAAACAGTTACAACTGTTTTAATAATGGAGAATAAATATTTCTTATTAATATTTGTGAATATATTAATAACTGCACTGAATTCAGTCAAAATAACATTTCATCAATCAAAATATCCTTACCAAAATGAAATAGAATGAACAGTGCTCAGTCCAGCAGTATTTTCAAAGATAAACTGAAATAGTCGACATGCATCAAATGTGGCAAAGTCGTAAGAATTCATGTTCATCACACATATATTTCCAAGAGCTTGACAAGATGTTAGATTGGCATATACCTACAACAGAACAATGGCAAAGAAAAGTAACATGAACCTGAACAGTCTATGCAAAAGTTGATATAAAAATTTTACTTTGTGCAGGTCCGTTCCAAGACGGCCAAGTAGGAACAGCTCCGGTCTGCAGCTCCCAGCGTAATCAACGCAGAAGATAGGTGATTTCTGCATTTCCAACTGAGATACCTGGTTCATCTCATTGGGACTGGTTGGACAGTGGGTGCACCCTATGGAGGGTGAGCTGAAGCACGGTGGGGCATTGCCTCACCTGGGAAGCGCAAGGGGTCGGGGGATTTCCCTTTCGTAGCCAAGGGAAGCCATGACAGACTGTACCTGGAAAAACAGGACAACTCCACCTAAATACTGCGCTTTTCCAATGGTCTTAGCAAACGGCACACCAGGAGATTATGGGTCCCATGCCCACGGAGCCTTGCTCACTGCCTGCACAGCAGTCTGAGATCCACAGCGAGGCAGCAGCCTGGGGGAGGGGCATCTGCCATTGCTGAGGCTTGAGTAGGAAAACAAAGCAGCCAGGGGAAGCGCGAGCTGGGTGGAGCCCACGGCAGCTCAGCAAGGCCTGCTGCCTCTGCAGACTCCACCTCTGGGGGCAAGGCATAACTGAACAAAAGACAGCAGAAACTTCCACAGACAAACGTCCCTGTCTGACAGCTTTGAAGACAGCAGTGATTCTCCTAGCATGGCGTTTGAGCTCTGAGAATGGACAGACTGCCTCCTCAACTGGGTTCCTGACCCCGTGTAGCCTAACTGGGAGACACCTCCCAGGAGGGACCGACTGACACCTCATACAGGCAGGCAGGCACCCCTCTGGTACGAAGCTTCCAGAGGAAGGATCAAGCAGCAGTATTTGTTGTTCTGCAATATTTGCTGTTCTACAGCCTCCGCTGGTGATACCCAGGCAAACAGGGTCTGGAGTGGACCTCCAGCAAACTCCAACAGACCTGCAGCTTAGGGACCTGACTGTTAGAAGGAAAACTAACAAACAGAAAGGAACAGCATCAACATCAACAAAAAGGACATCTACACCAAAACCCCATCTGTAGGTCACCAACATCAAAGACCAAAGGTAGGTAAAACCACAAAGATGGGGAGGAACCAGAACAGAAAAGCTGAAAATTCTAAAAACCAGAGCATCTCTTCCCCTCTGAAGGATCGCAGCTCCTTGCCAGCAACAGAACAAAGTTGGATGGAGAACGACTTTGATAAATTGACAGAAGTAGGCTTAAGAAGGTCAGTAATAACAAACTTCTCCAAGCTAAGGGAGGATGCTTGAACCCATCGCAAGGAAGCTAAAAACCTTGAAAAAAGATTAGATGAATGGCTAACTAGAATAAACAGTATAGAGCAGACCTTAAATGACCTGATGGAGCTGAAAACAATGGCACAAGAACTACATGATGCATGCACAAGCTTCATTAGCTGATTCGATCAAGTGGACAAAAGGGTATCAGTGATTGAAGATCAAATTAATGAAATAAAGCGAGAAGACAAGGTTAGAGAAAAAAAGAGTAAAAAGAAACGAACAAAGCCTCCAAGAAATATGGGACTATGTGAAAAGACCAAATCTACGTCTGATTGGTATACCTGAAAGTGATGGGGAGAATGGAACCAAGTTGCAACAGAGCAAGACTCCGTCTCAAAAAAAAAAAAAAAATTAAAAAAAAAAAAAAGAAAACCCCATTGTCTCAGCCCAAAATCTCCTTAAGCTGATAAGCAACTTCAGCAAAGTCTCAGGACACAAAATCAATGTGCAAAAATCATAAGCATTCCTATACACCAATAACAGACAAAAAGAGAGCCAAATCATGAGTGAACTCCCATTCACAATTGCTACAAAGAGAAAAAATACCTAGGAATCCAACTTACAAGGGATGTGAAGGACCTCTTCAAGGAGAATTACAAACCACTGCTCAATGAAATAAAGGAGGACACAAATAAATGGAAGAACATTCCATGCTCATGGATAGGAAGAATCAATATCATGAAAATGGCCTGACTGCCCAACGTAACTTAATAGATTCAATGCCATCGCCATCAAGCTACCAATGACTTTCTTCATGGAATTGGAAAAAACTACCGTAAAATCCATATGGAACCAAAAAAGAGCCCACATTGCCAAGACAATCCTAAGCAAAAAGAACAAAGCTGGAGGCATCACACTACCTGACTTCAAACTGTACTACAAAGCTACAGTAACCAAAACAGCATGGTACTGGTACCAAAACAGATACATAGACCAATGGTACAGAACAGAGCCCTCAGAAATAACACATCTACAACCATCTGATCTGTGATAAACCTGACAAAAACAAGAAATGGGAAAAGGATTCCCTATTTAATAAATGGTGCTGGGAAAACTGGCTAGCCATATGTAGAAAGCTGAAACTGGATCCCTTCCTTACACCTTATATAAAAATTAATTCAAGATGGAGTAAAGACTTAAATGTTAGACCTAAAACCATAAAAACCCTAGAAAAAAGCCTAGGCAATACCATTCAGGCCGTAGGCATGGGCAAGGACTTCATGACCAAAACACCAAAAGCAAAGGCAACAAAAGCCAAAATTGAAAAATAGGATCTAATTAAACTAAAGAGCTTCTGCACAGCAAAAGAAACTACCATCAGAGTGGACAGGCAGCCTACAGAATGGAAGAACATTTTTGCAATCTACCCATCTGACAAAGGGCTGATATCCAGAATCTACAAAGAACTTAAACAAATTTACAAGAAAAAATCAAACAACCCCATGAAAAAGTGGGTGAAGGATATGAACAGACACTTCTCAAAAGAAGACATCTATGCAGCCAACAGACACATGAAAAAATATTCATCATCACTGACCATCAGAGAAATGCAAATCAAAACCACAACGAGATACCATCTCGTGCCAGTTAGAATGGCAATCATTAAGAAGTCAGGAAACAACAGATGCTGGAGAGGATGTGGAGAAATACGAACACTTTTATACTGTTGGTGGTATTGTAAACTAGTTCAACCATTTTGGAACACAGTATGGCGAATCCTCAAGGATCTAGAAATACCATTTGACCCAGCCATCCCATTACTGGGTATATACCCAAAGGATTATAAATCATGCTACTATAAAGACACATGCACCCGTATGTTTATTGCGGCACTATTCACAATAGCAAAGACTTGGAACCAACCCAAATGTCCATCAATGATAGACTGGATTAAGAAAATGTGGCACATATATACCATGGAATACTATGCAGCCAGAAAAAAGGATGAGTTCACATCCTTTGCAGGGACATGGATGAAGGTGGAAACCATCATTCTCAGCAAACTGGTACAAGGACAGAAAACTAAACACTGCATGTTCTCACTCATAGGTAGGAACTGAACAACGAGAACACTTGGACACAGGGCGGGGAACATCACACACCGGGGCCTGTCTTTGGGTGGGGGACTGGGCAAGGGATAGCATTAGGAGAAATAAGTAATTTCTTATTTCTTATAAATGATGAGTTAATGGATGCAGCAAACCAACATGGCACATGTATACCTATGTAACAAACCTGCACGTTGTACACATGTACCCTAGAACTTAAAGTATAATTTAAAAAATAAATAAATAAAAAGAAAAAAATTACTTTGTTTTCATTTTGCCTATTCTAGGGCAGGCATGGTGGCCCACAGCTGTAATCTCAGAACTTTGGGAGGTAGAGGCAGGCAGATCACTTGAGGTCAGGAGTTTGAGAGCAGCCTGCTCAATGTGGTGAAACCCTGTCTCTACTACAAATAGAAAAATTAGCCGAGTATGGTGGTGGCATGCACCTGTAGTCCCAGCTGCCCAGAGGCTAAGGCAGGAGGATCTCTTGAGCCCAGGAGACAGAGGTTGGAGTGAGTCAAGATTGTGCACTCCAGTCTGGGCAACAGGGTGAGACTCCGTCTCAGAAAAAAAAAAAAAAATTTTTTTTTAACCTATTTTAATGATAATTTATTTTTGTTTGTATTCTCTTGCTTGTTAAAACCTTTCCTCTAGCTTAAGTAGAAAATAAACTTTCCGCTTGGGAAGAGAAATAACACAAACATTTTCATTGTAAATTTTAGGCTAAAATATAAAGACAAGAAACTGAAAGAAGAACTAAGGAAAAACTCATAGTATGACATTAAAACAAACTCAGACTATATTTGAAAGAACAATAATTTATATATTAGATCTTACACATAAAATCTAATCCATTTTGTTTAAGTAATCTGCTTTATAAATAACAAAATGAGATCACTTGTTGAGTTTGCCTCTCAACTTTCTTTCTCAGTTTTCCCTATCAGGAAAAGGCAATTCCATTTTTACAGTTATTCATGTGAAAAACTTGGAACTTTTTTTCTCTCTTGCCCCTTATCCAGCTCATGAGTAAATTCTGCCAGCTAAATCTTCAAAGCAAAGCTGAAGGTAAACGCTTCTCTCATTTCTGTAATACCACCCTTGTGCAATGAATGGTCCACTGCCTCTCACTCAGATTACTCTAATATTGGTCTAAATATTACTCTAAAATGGTCCCTTACCCCAACAAATTCTATTCTCCATGCTACAATGATCCTTTCAAGAACTGAAGTTCTATCATGTCGTCCTTTGCATGAAATCCTTCTATTTCCCTTAAAGTAAGCTCCAGGGCTTTGCCGTAGCCACTCCCTACATCCTTGACCTCATTTCCACTCGTTTCCCTGCTCACTCTGCTCCAGCCACTCCAGCCTCCTCCTCCTCTCTTAGGCATGAATAAGCCAGTAAACTCTGCTTTCAGGTCTTTGCTCCTGCTATGGTTTCTGCTTAGAACATTCTTCTCCTTGATGTTTACATGGCTCACTCTCACTTTTTTCAGTTCTTTGCTCAACTATAACCTTGTCAGAGATGTCCGTCCTGATCACTATATAAAATATCATCCCCCACCCCCTCTATGTACTTTACTCTTAACTATTTGCCTTCATAGCAGTTAGCACAACCTGACGTTTACTTAGGCTGTGACTCCATGAAGGCTTGTTTTTTTCTTTTTCTGAAATATCTAACCTGATTTAAGAATTGGGCCTGGCACACAGTAGGTCATCAATAAACATTTACTAAATGACAGTCAGTTTCCCCTAACACTCCATTTCAGCTAAAAAAGCTTGGAGACATTCAATATATGTACACTAAATAACATCTTCTTTATATATTCCCTTTCAGCCCATAAGAAAGGGTTTATTCTTCTTATAAGATTATGACCAAGAAGCTATAGCTACTTAGAAATAAAACTTTTATTATCTGGGTAAATAAATGGTATAATTCTTCAAAATAAAATGAAATTTATTTTTAAAAATTCAAACTTACCCAACATGCAGCTGCTGATGATTGCAAATACTTTGCAAACCATTCTGAAGTTAAAGACACGCCCTGTAAACCAAAAGATAAATTTTAAGTTCAAATGATCTCAATATGCATATTGTTGAATGGGAAATGTCTCACATTACTTTCACAATGTTAGTAGAAAAAAGATACCAATAGGAATACAAGAAT
The DNA here is from genome assembly GCF_024542745.1 of Macaca thibetana thibetana. Lineage (NCBI taxonomy): Eukaryota > Metazoa > Chordata > Mammalia > Primates > Cercopithecidae > Macaca > Macaca thibetana. The sequence goes on from NC_065585.1 coordinate 51,361,052, forward strand.
TGATTTTAACCAATGTCAGTTATTATAAATAGGACAGCATTACAAAATAATCACACTTAGGCAAAAGATATAACAAGACAAAATGTGTCTATAATCCAAAAATACTACATGCCTATTTCACTAACATAAAAAATAAAGTGGCAAAAGAAAAAATAACAGATCCTGACTTAGTATTGAGTGGTTAACATTTACTGGTTTAGAATTATTGTAAATACTGTACTGAACTGGCAAGCTATAAAACAAAATGGGGGGAAATAATTTCACGTCTCCAAAGTGGTGGTGCTCAAACAATGGTGGGCATCACAATCACCTGCAGAACTTTCTAAAAACAAAACATGCCTGGCTTCATCCCAAACAAAAAGGAATCAGTATCTCCAGATGAGACCAAAGCAATTACATGGGTTTTGAAGGCTACAGATAAAAACCTCTAGTTAAAAAACATTGCTTTAAAGCTTATCTGCACATCTTGCTAAAATATGAGAAACTAAGAAGCACCATTCAGAGAAAATTATCTGGGCACACACATAAGTGATACAACTAAATTATATTAATATGGCACCACAGTGATCAGAGAAATCTATAATAAAATTATGAGGTACTATTTTTGTATATTTAATAAGCAAAAGTTATTTTGTAAGAAAAAATATGCATAGAAGGCTGGGGAACACATGCACACGAACTGGTAAAAAATGAAATGCAACAAAACAGTACTGACAAATGTATGTAAAATGGAGCCACATACAATGCCACTGATAGTGTTAAAGTTGCTTGATACTTTTATAAAGCAATATCCATATACTCTAACCCAGAAATTTAGGAACACTTAGGAAATTTATCTAAAAGCAATAATCCCTCTAAATGGGAAAACATTTATGTGCATAAAATGGTTGATGGCAATATAGTTAATAACTGAAAACCTAAATACTCTCTGGAGATACCATTATACAAATTTTAATGCATAAGCCAGAATATTGTGGAACTATTAAAAAATATAATTATACAAGGTGAATCTGGAACATGGTATAGAGAAACCAAAGAAATCCCTAAAGTCTAAAGTCATGTCAAAACAACACAGGAGCTATGCTGAAAGGAAGTTCAAATTTGGTACAACTTGAATGTCAAAAAGAAGAATAACAGTAACAGATTATAACACAATGAGTAAACAAAGATTCTATGAGTTCATAATAAAGCTTTTTTTTAAAAAGAAAAAAAGCACAGAGAAAAAGTAAAGTGCTTCTACAGACAATTGCTAGCTAATAAATGTAGAGGGAATAATAGGATTGTTATTAGAAATGACCAGTTTAATAACTGATACAGGCAAGATTCATTAATGAATACTAAAATGGATATGGATAATTTACAATGTCTCAGACTAACATATTAATCACAATACCTTTACAATGGAGAGAAGTGACAGACATAACTATGAACAAGAAATCAATTTTTTTTTTGAGACGGAGTTTTGCTATTGTTGCCTCGGCTGGAGTGCAATGGCGCGATCTTGGCTCACTGCAACCTCCGCCTCCTCTGTTCAAGCAATTCTCCTGCCTCAGTCTCCCGAGTAGCTGGGGTTACAGGAGCCTGCTGCCATGCCCGGCTAATCTTTGTATTTTCAGTAGAGCTGGGGTTTCACCATGTCGGCCAGGCTGGTCTCAAACTCCTGACCTCAGGTGATCTACCTGCCTCAGCCTCCCAGTGCTGGGATTACAGGAGTGAGCCACCACGCCCAGCCTAGCAATCAAATTTAGTACCACCAATAACTGGACAACCTGACAGACATTACATACCCCTTGTTGTGATGCAATGGGAGGTATACAACATCTATATAATATCTTGCAAAAATATGTTTCACTGAGTCTAATCACAAGAAAACAATCAGAAAAATAGAGGAGAAAACCACAAAAGCAAAATGAAGCAGGGATATGTTCTAAATTAAAGGACACTAGAAAGACTAACTGCAGTTAGTCCTTGATTGGATCCTAGGTATCCCTTCCCCCAAAAAAGGCAGGGAGAATAAAGAACACTTTTGAACAACTGGGAAAATTTGGGTATGAATGAATATCAGTTAATAATATTATGTTAATTTTAAATTCCTTGGGTGTGATTCTAGGAAAATGCCTTATTCTTTGGAGATTCACACTAAAGTATTTGGAGTGCAATGTCATTATGTCTACAACTTATTTTCAAATAGCTCAGGGGAAAAAAACATTGTGTGTGTGTATATATTTATATATAGAGAGAGATAAAGCAAATGTGGCAAAACATTAATAATTCGTTAACCTAGGTGAAAGACATATGCATAGTCATTGTTTAATTCTTTCAGTTTTTCTGCAATTTTGAAATTTTTCAAAATAAAAGTTGGGAAAACCAAAAACCACAAAGATAGTTCACTATTAATGTCTTCGAGGGAAAGGGAATGGGGAGACACTAACTCATGTATGTGAAAATTTTTTCTGATTGGCAAGTATATTCCAAGAGTAGGATGAGTAGGATTGGATGCCTTGTTATAAAATTATACAAACAGAATTATGTTCCAATTTTGTTCTCTAAGAAAACTTCCAACCTTAATGTTCAAAGTAGACTTTTCCAATTAGGAAGAATGTATGTTATGGAGTCAATACAAATATTTCAGTCTAATTGGCAATTACAGTCTTAACATAAAACTAATAAACATGTATTCTGGTTTATCAATTAATCTAATCCCGTCTGAGTTTAATTACTTTAAACAAGCCCTTAGAATCTGACTGACTTACAAGTACATGGATAAAATTGAGTTCTTATTCTTGCAAACTGAGACTACGCTAGGGTAGTCAAAACATCTTAACTAGATTTTGCTTACACGTTTTATACTCTGGCTACACGGCACCAATCTGAAAAGCAGCTGCAACATGACTTAAAATCAGGAATCTCAAATCTGTCCTTAGGAAAGAATCAGTGTTCAGAACTGGTATGTTCAGTGCACAATTGCTGTGGTGATGTCATGCTCTCCCTGGCCAGGTCTGAGCCTCAACAGATGAGAGACAGACATTCATGGCAAATGGAACCACTCTTCTCATTCCTCCTATGGGCCCCTCGCCTCTCCTCCCTGCCCTTGGGCAGTATGTGGGATGCAGGGATGTGGAATCCGGCTGACCTCGTTTCCTCCACCCTCTGCCTCACGGCATCTTGGCAGGACTGGGGGGTCCTCTAAGACAGCAGGCACCCCTTGCTGGCCTCTTATGGCCATTGCCTTCCAGGCAGCCTTTTTCACGGTGGCGAGAGCTACCCCATAAGCCCATCAGGCTGCTCTTCCCTGCTTGCACCAGTGTTGGCTCTGCTAGACCTTTGCTGTACTCCTGGAGTGCTCCAGGTTGTCCTTCAGGTGCCCCAGGCCGAGCAGTGGTGTCCTTCCTGTTTCCAGTGCCCAATCCTCCAGTCGCCACTGCAGTGTCTGCATGTGGGACCTGGAAAGTTTTGGGGAGGGTCGAGATGGTTTTTTTTTTTTTTAATTTAGTTTTAAATTATTTTTAACTTTAAAAAAATCTGGTATGTTTAAATGAAATACATTAACTGAATCAGAACAACATTAAGGATGGAACAGTTCCTCCCTACCCACCTATCAAAGAAGTCTATAATGGGTCAACTGCACGGTGCTAGCAGAGGAGGGAGAATGTGGGGGTGGAACAGAAAGTGAGGGGGTTGGAAGATTGGTCACATTGAGCATATAAATAAATTGAGGATAATGAACCCCAGATTTCTCACTCCTGGAGAAGATACTTCAAACCTATCAAACGGAAAGGTGAGAAAGAACCCTGAAGTATTGCTTCAGAATTAAAGGGATCAGTATGAGCTATTTTATTTTATTTTATTTTATTTTATTTTATTTTGAGACGGAGTCTTGCTCTGTCACCCAGGCTGGAAGGCAGTGGCGCGATCTTGGCTCACTGCAATCTCCACCTCCCAGGTTCAAGTGATTCTCCCGTCTCAGCCTCTCGAGTAGCTGGGATTACAGGAGCACACCACCACACCCAGCCAATTTTTGTATTTTTAGTAGAGACGAGGTTTTACCATGTTGGCCAGGCTGGTCTCAAACTCCTGACCTCAAGTGATCCACCTGCCTCAGCCTCCCAAAGTGCTGGGATTACAGGCCACCACGCCCAGCCCTTTTAGTATATATACATAGACACAGAAATAGTCATAGATGTGTGTATGTATATATGTGTATATTTCCTAGCTATGTTTGGTGAGAGGACATACTAAGTGTGTTAATCTCGGTTTCTAAATATTTATCCTACGAAACTGATTAAGGAAATGGCTGATTCCGGCCAGGTGCGGTGGCTCATGCCTGTAATTCCAGCACTTTGGGAGGCCGAGGTGGGCATCACCTGAGGTCGGGAGTTCGAGACCAGCCTGACAAACATGAAGAAACTCTGTCTCTAGTAAAAATACAAAAATTAGCTGGGTGTGGTGACGCATGCCTATAATCCCAGCTACTCGGGAGGCGGAGGCAGGAGAACCACTTGAACCCGGGAGGTGGAGGTTGCGGCGAGCTGAGATTGTGCCATTACACTCCAGCCTGGGCAACAAGAGTGAAACTCCGTCTCAAAAAAAAAAAAAAAAAAAAGAAAGAAAGAAAGAAATGGTTGATTCCAGGTCTGAGGCAGGAAAAGTACAAGCTTAGCCTAGAAATCTTGTATCATAAAGTAAGCAAATGTTCAAAGAATGATGGGAACATGTCAAAGAAAAAAAAAAAACACGCAGGAGCCAACTTGAAGGGACTTTTATTCCAGATATAGGACAATTTGAACACCTAAACAAATAATGAGTATGCTGGATTATAACTAACTGAATAAATTAGGAACCCACATATCCACGTGGACATTAATTTTAAAAAATAAGTGTATAAATTGGGAAGAAGAGATAGTTCTTCCTTATAATAGAATGTCAATTAACAAATGTGGAAGTAATCAAATGTGGATAGAAATAAAAAATTAACCTTTGGCAACCATCACAGTAGTGGTCAACAACGGAGACTAGTGCTAGTGAGTTAAAGGTTAGTGAGGAAGTGTAATCTCAGAAATACGCCTCACAAAATACTAATCAATTACAAATGGTAAATGGTAACTTTATGGTAGTCATGGTGACTTTAGGGCAGGTGATCAAGGTTAACAGCATCAGTGGTGGCACAGGTAGATACTGTGTGCCCCTGGATGTGATGCAGTCCACTGAGAAGAACATGACATCTTTTTTGTGGCTTTCATCCAAGCAGGTACTCAGTATGAGGAAAGTATCTATAGGATGGTAAGGCCTGTAATCTTCAAAACTGTTGCATTCATGAAAGACAGGAAAACACTGAGGACCTAGTTTCAGATTGGAGGAAGCTAAAGGGACATGACCACTAAATGATTGGGGATCTCAGACCAGAAAGAACAAAGAGTCATTGCTGGGACTTCCAGCAAAATTATTTCAACTTAAATTTTTTGAAAAAGGAAAAAAGGAAAATTAAAGGCCTGCAAATGTAATAATCATATACAGATATGCACTCCAATCTGGAGAAGAATGCCCCAGAAGACACATATCTTGTTACAGATCAGCCAATTTTTGGATAATCTCAGAGCTCCCTATGTATTTTAGCTTTTATTTTGCTGTCTTGTAACTACTTGGTACTTGCCTGTCTTCCTCACAAAACTATACTGGAGAAGAGGAATATTTGCCGGATTCATCAAGATCCTAGATCCCACCCTCATTATTGCTATCCTCGCAGTCCTCTTAATCACTCCTATATTCAATAATAATATTAACAATAATGATATTAACAACCAGATCACACTTTGTCCACCCTTAACTCTGGCGTACTAAGCATCTTCAATGTTTATTCATTAATTCCTATTCTAACTCTCAGTCATCTAACTCCTGTTCTCTCTGATTTGCAACTTCTGTAGTTCCAATTCCTCTACTTACTTTCCATTTTATACCCTAGAAGTGGTTATCACCAACACCTGCTGCCAAAGCTCTAACTCTAGGCCTCAATGCTCTCATCCATAAAATAAGAAACAATTGGCTGAGTGTGGTGGCTCATGCATGTAATCCCAGTACTTTGTGAGGCTGAGGTGGGTGGATCACGAGGTCAGGAGTTCGAGACCAGCCTGGCCAACATGGTGAAATCCTGTCTCTACTGAAAATACAAAAAATTAGCCAGGCATGGTGGCAGGTGCCTATAATCCCAGCTACCTGGGAGGCTGAGGCAGGAGAATCGCTTGAACTTGGGAGGCGGAGGTTGCAGTGAGCCGAGACTGCGCCACAGCACTCCAGCCTGGGCAACAGAGCAAGACTCCATCTCAAACAAAAATAAAATAAAATAATAAGGAACAATCTGGCCAAATGAGAATAATCCTGATTTCTCCAATGATTACTATGTACAGACACTGTGATAAAGGTATTTTTATTATGTCCAATTTACAGACAATCAACTGAAGCTTTGAAATCTTCTCAAGGTCCAAGGATACAAAACTAATGACTTGCAAATCCAGGGTTCAAATCTAGAGTTTCTGGTGCCCGTAAATGCATTATACTGCATCCTACACAGAACATATACCAGATATTTCTGGTGTAAACATTCTGTAGCACACTGAAAAACAAACAGGCTATGGTACAGACTCAGTACTGTACTTAGAAATTATAATGCTGAATTATTAGACTAATGTTTCTTAGATTGATTTTTTTTTCTGTTTTAAAATGATTTATACAAAAGTGTTTCTCATTCTAGCCTGAAATTAATTACTAATGGATGAAATGTAGAAAATTTCTTAACAACAGAACAAAAAAATTGAAGCATACTCACAACTTCTCCATAACGTGCAGTTGAAATTCTACGTAGAGGAAAATTCCCTGTGTTGCTGAAACATAATCCCCCTGTCTTCATAAATAAATGAGGGAAAAAATAGAAGCTTATGAAAAGGCATAAGCAATTGAATTAAAAATATATATACTTTATCAATTTGGTTAGCCTTACTAAAATGTTAGGTTCTGAACATGCACAGGACTTGCTGGTATTAACAAATGTTGGCTCACATCGGATGCACCTGTTCAATATAACAAAAATAATTTTTTAAATGTTAATAAATTATACTAAACCTAATTTAATAGAAAAGCTGTCTTTCTAAACAATGGATTAGAGTAGATTCATTCAGTGAGCAATTATGTAAATATGTTAAACAAATTTAAAATAACACGGATTTGAATAGTTTTAGGCCATTCTGTGTTACAAAGTATAAAGTAAGTAAAACTAATCAATAGAAGAGTATTTTTTAACTACATGGAATGTACAGAATGAATAATTCTGAATATCAAAGATAATTAAGTCACTCAACTAACAAAAGAGACCAACAAACTCATATAAATGAAACCCAATCAATTTTTACAATTAGTTATATCAAATATGCTTTCCTTATTTTATGTGCCACAAAGTAAAAAGGTAGCATAAGCTGAAGAGAAATGCATCTCTAGCTCCTATCAAAGCTACAGCCAACACTTTTAAATAAATTCTATTTATCATCTTTGCTTATTTTAGAAAAATACTTCATATTTTTCATTAATGAATGAGATAGATGGGGGAGGGTACTGGACCAGTGATAAGTGAATATATAGGTATTCTTCACTTGCAAAATAGAGCAGGTAGGAGTGGGGCTGGGGCATGACGTAAAACAGACGAGGCTTGGGGAAATATTAGAGGGGCAAAAAAAATCGGTATTTGGATGCCGTAACTCAGGTCAGCCTTAGAAAAAAGATGATCCAACACTAAGTAGCCCTCAGAAAAGTTGCTCAGCTATTTTCTATATTAAACTTGGAAACTAAAGAAAAAACTGTGCCTGGAGGGAAGTCATGATGTAGGCCTCTAAAAAAATTAAAGAAGCTGAAATTGGTATATATGCTTAAATTAGAGGGAAGTATATAGGCAGGCAGGGGTGTGTGTGTGTGTGTGTGTGTGTTTCACAAACACATGCACAAAGGGGGAACAGGAAGCAACAGAAAATGGGACTATAAATCAGGGTACCTGGGCTATTATTAGTATACATTAATGTTTTATGTATTATAAGAGCTTTAGTACAGTACTTAGCACATAATTATATTATAGATTATATACCAATTACATAACAACAAACAAAAATAGCTACCCTTTACAGAGTGGTTACTATATAGCACTATACTAAGAACTGTACTTACTTATTTCTGAGCCATTACAGCCTATGAAGTGGGTGGCAATAGTACCATTCCAAAGACAAGGGATTGTGAAGTAGTGAGCTATCCAAGGTCAGACAACTAATAGACTGGACCAAAATTTGAACCCTAGTGTGTCTCATGCTCTAGGCATCAGCTTCTGTATCTGTTAATGTCTACTTCTATCCTTCCTTGGGTTATTGTGAAAACTAAGTGAACTAAGTGATATGATAGGAAAACATTCTTAAAAGTACAAATTATACATTAGTATAAGATGATATTAATGAAGTCCGCCCCATCACACTGCTTACCTGTCTCCTAAAGCATTTGCTACCATAAAAGAGTTTTCATTTCCATCACAGAGCTCACAAGTTGCTTGAGACAACAATGTTCCATTAATATCTCTTTCCACTAAACAGTTTAGAAACAAAAGAAAGATGTAACTCATAGTAAACATATAAGCTTCTACATATTCAGAAAATATTTAACAAAACCCAAGTGTTACTATTATTCTATTAATTTTCAAAACACTTTATTTGCATTAAAGGCATAACAAGTATCTCCATAATAAAGTATAGAGAAGTGATCCCTTCATACCCATCCATGCCTCCAAAAAAAAAAAGAGAAGTGATGCCTTCCCTATTTTCACATAGTAAAATACAGAAAATCATTTTCCAAGTCATCATAACAATTAAGTCAGTATTTTTTTCCTCAAAATTGTCTTACCTCTTATCTATACATTTCTGTCACACTGGGATAGTGAAGCAAGTATTTTCGTAGATTACTGATAAGTTTCTGTAACTTAGAAGGCTTTTAGTAGTATCTATTAAAGTTTCAAATTCACATCCTTACAACACTACAATTTTGTTTTTAGATACCTAACCTACAGAAACACTTGAATATGTACATAAGTATATTCATTGAAGCATTATTTGTTAGAAACAACATGAATATTTAAAATAGCAGAATGGTGGTATATCCATGCTACAAAATACTATGAAACAGATGAAAAAGAATCAGGTAAGGCCAGGTGAGGAGGATCATGCCTGCAATCCCAGCCCTTTGGGAGGCTAAGCTGGGTGGATCACATGAGGCCAGGAGTTCAAGACCAGCCTGGCCAACATGGCAAAACCTTGTCTCTACTAAAAAAATACAAAAATTAGCTGGGCGTGGTGGCTTGTGCCTGTAATCCCAGCTACTCAGGTGGCTGAGGCATGAGAATTGCTTGAACCTGGTAGGTGGAGGTTGCAGTGAGCTGAGATCACACCACTACACTCCAGCCTGGGCAAGAGTGAGACCCTGTTTCAAAAAAAAAAAAAAAGAATCAGCTAAATCTAACAGAGTATCAGAGTATACCACTAACTGAAAAAAGTATGCTAGAACAATATTTGTGTATGAAACATTTATGTAAACATACCACTTATGTTTCCTGTGGCTATATAATGTAGATCCTTATAACAGGGAAAAAATTCTGAATGTGCACACACACACGCACACACACACGTACACACACACACACACACACACAAAAATAACCAGTTACTTTGGGGTTGAAGGAGCAATAGAAAAACAGTATTGGGAAAAATGGTCAAAAAGTACTTTAGTCTTATCCATAATGTTTTAAGTTTTTGCATGGTAGTAACAAGTAATTTTAACAAAAGTAAAGATGAGCAACTTGTTCCTCCTACAGTCATCCCTGTCTCAATAAATGACAGCTCCATTTGACCATTTACTGTGGTCCCAGTCCTTAAGAGTCTCCTCATGTTCCATATTAAAAAAATAAAAATAAAAAAATTAATGTGCAAATTCTGTCAGCTCTCTCTTCAAAATATATTCAGAAACAGAATTATTTTCTCTACCTCTACAACTAATATTGTGGCCTGCCGGGTACAGTGGCTCATCTCGTAATCCCAGTATTTTAGGAGGCCAAGGCAGGATGATTGCTTGAGGCCAGGCATTCAAGACCAGCCTGGACAACATAGCAAAACCTCATCTCTATACATACACACACACACACACACACACAGCCGGGTGTGGTGGCACGTGCCTGTAGTCCCAGCTACTCAGGAGGCTGGGGCAGGAGGATCACTTGAGCCCAGGAGGTCGAGGCTGCAGTGAGCTGTGATAATGCCACGGCCCTCCTGCTTGGGTGACAGAGCAAGAGCCTGTCCAAAAATAAAAAATAAAAATAAAAAAAAAGAAAGAAAAAAGAAAAAACTCTGGCCCAAGCACCATCATCTATCACCTGGGCTTTTGTAACAGCATCTTAACTGGAGTGCTGGTTTTGTGCTCCATGCAGAAGCTAAAGTGAAGCTTTTAAAACTTCAGTGTGATCATGTCACTCTTTTGCTTAAAACCTTCCAAATGGCCTCCCATCTCACATAGGACAATTTCAAAGGTCACTAACACAGCATAAAGGTCTTACATGATCTGCACACTATCACCCCAATTTTTCAGACCCAGATGCTTCTACTTTACTTTACTTCTTTGCTTTAGCCACATTAGTGTACTTTCTGTTCTCTGAAAAATGTCAAATATACTCCCATCTTAGAACCTTAGTACTTGCTATTCCCTCTGCTTAGAATGATGTTCCCCAGTCATCCTCATGGCTCTGTCCCTCCCTTCCTTCAAGTCTTTCTTAGATTTCACCTTTCCAGAGAGGACTACCATGATAATGTATGTAAAATAATACCCTATTCTCTCTCCCTTCTCTTGCACCATAGAGAATTTTAATCACGAAATAGTACCCTCTAAAATAGCAAAATACTGTTTCCACAGCTGTAACCTAACCCGAAGGGGCCAGAAGATGTCAGAGCCACTGTTTAGAGAAAGCAGCAAAGAACGTTCCTTTCCCCTACTTCTCATCCACAGATATCTCAAGAGCATCTAATTTAGGGAATGAAGAATTATAAGAATTACAGTAACATAGCTACAGTAATAGAAACATAACTTGAGTGGTTAACTATATAAGATTTCAAACTAGTTTTTATTCTTCCAGTAATTAACTGGCTTACACACATGGCTGATATCAAGTGTACCAGTATGTATTTTCTCTTGATATTAACTTGTGCTGTCCAATACAGTTACTGTTGACTGTGGTTACTAGCCACTTGTGATTACTGACCACTTGAAATGTGCCTAGCCAGAATTGAAATCTCAAAAATTTATTAAGAACAAAAGAACAGGCTGAGCATGGTGGCTCATGCCTGTAATTCCAGCAATTTGGGAGGCCAAGGCGGGCGGATCACCTGAGGTCAGAAGTTTGAGACCAGCCTGGTCAACATGGTACAACCCCATCTCTACTAAAAAAATACAAAAATTAGCTGGGCGCAGTGGCAGGTGCCTGTAGTCACAGCTACTCAGGAGGCTGAGGCAGAAGAATCACTTGAACCTGGGAGGCAGAGGTTGCAGTGAGCCGAGATTGTGCCATTGCACTCCAGCCTGAGCGACAAGAGTGAAACTCTGTCTCAAAAAAAAAAAAAAAAAAAAGAACAAAAGAATGAAGATATCTCAAAAATTGTTCACCTTGATTACCTGTTCAAAGGATAATAGTTTAAATAATATTAGGCTAAACAAAGTATATTATTAAAATTCATTTCATGTTTCTTTTTACTATTTTTAATGTGTAGACAAGAAAATTTAAAATTACATATTTGGTTTGCATTGTATTTCTACTGAACTGCACTACTTTAAACAAACGCCAGCATATTTGGCCTTAACAGTTTTTATTCCAAATTTATGATTAAATCTGACTTACCTTCATCTTCCCATAATCCTAAAATTTACAGTAGAAATAGTACATCATGAAGTGTAACAAATTTCATATTGCCATCCAACTCATAAAACTTTCATTAGCCCCATCCCTAAGAATACACCCCCCAAATACCGTGAGAATCAAGTTAATATTTTCAATGGAGGCAAGAGTGCCAATGAAACTACTAAGAAGCCAGATGCGGTAGATTGCTTAAGCCCAGGAGTTTGAATCCAGCCTGGGTAACATAACAAGATCTCGTCTCTAAAAAAAATAACACCAGGCAACTCTAATCCCAACATATGGGGAGGTCAAGGCAGGAGGACTGCTTGAGGTCATGAGTTCGAGACCAGCCTGAGATATATAGTAAGACCCCCATCACTACAAAAAAATTTGTTGAAACGAAAAAAAAAAATTGAGATAATTTAAAAATTAATCTTTGAATGGGTAATATATAAAATATAAAAATGAAAGGCACAAAAGGATTTATTTTATTTTTTGAGACAGTTTTGCTCTTGTCACCCAGGCTGGAGTGCAGTGGCATGATCTCACTCACTGTAACCTCCGCCTCCCAGATTCAAGTGATTCTCCTGCCTCAGCCTCCCAAGTAGCTGGGACTACAGGCCACCATGCCACCATGCCCGGCTAATTTTTGCATTTTTAGTAGAGATGGGGTTTCACCATGTTGTCCAGGATGGTCTCGAACTTCTAACCTCAGGTGATCCACCTGCCTTGGCCTCCCAAAGTGCTGTAATTACAGGCGTGAGCCACCGCACCAAGCACAAAAGGATTTAAAATGAAAATTAAGTCTCTTTCCCGCCATTCCCAGGCACTCAGTTCTTCACTCAGGAGGCAGCATTGTTACCAGTTTCTTATGAATCCTTTCAGAAATAGCCTGTGTATATACAAGCACATATGCATACATAATGGTCTTTAAAAAGCTAAATAGTGGAATACCAAATACATAAAATAGTGCTGATAAATAACAGGTTCTCAATAAATACTTGTAGATGAATGAATAAATTATTCTATATCTTGCTTTTTTACTCAATATATCTTAGATTTCTTTCCATAGTAATATGTGTAGAACTGCCTCTTTATTTTTCCACAGTTGCATTCTATACCATTGTATGACTATATCATAATTTATTTGGCTGATCTCATCTTGATAGACTCTTATATTGTTTACAATCTTTTGTCTCAGGAATAATGTTGCAAGAAAAAAACATTCAACACTTCTTCAGGCATATAGTTAAGTGTATCCAAGTAAGAAATTTCTAGATGAGAGCTTTCTAGGCAAAGATAATCTGTATTTTTAATTTTGATAAACACTGTAAATTTGCTCTCCACAGAGGTTGCACCAACTTATAATTTTCCCTATTAATACATGAATAACTATTTCCCTGTATCCTTATAAATACATTGTCAAAGTTGAAAAAGTTTCTTTTTGTTGTTTTCATATGGAGTTTCACTCTTGTTGCCCAGGCTGGAGTGCAATGGCATGATCTTGGCTCACTGCAACCTCCACCTCCTGCGTTCAAGCAATTCTCCTGCCTCAGCCTCCAAGAAACTGGGATTACAGGCACGTGCTACCATGTCCGGCTAATTCTGAATTTTTAGTAGTGACTAGGTTAGTCAGGCTGGTCTTGAACTCCTGAACTCAGGTGATCTGCCCACCTCGGCCTCCCAAAGTGCTGGATTACAGGTGTGAGCCACTGTGCCTGTTCGAAAAAGTTTTATAATAAAATCTGGTAAGTTAAAAATAAAATCTCATTTTAGCTTTAATGTACATTTTCTTACTCTGAGTAAGGTTCAACATTTTTTCTCATGTTTTTTTCTATGTGAACTTTATTTACGATTTTTGGCTATTTTTAAAATTGGGCTATTCATCTTACTTTTATTTATCTGTAGGACCTTTACATTTATTGAAGAACTTTGACCTCTGTCTATTGTACGCATTAATATTTTTCTTTAGTTTGTAGTTTGGTTTTTGGTATTATAATTTTTATGGCATTTTATAAATTCACCAATTTTTCCTTCTGTGGTTTTTCTTTTCTTTTTCTTTTTGTCTTTTTTTTTTTTTTTTTTTTTTGTAGAGACAGAGTCTCTCTATGTTGCCCAGGCTGGTCAGGAACTCCTTGGCTCAAGTAATCCTCCCACCTAGGCCTCCAAAGTGATTATTTTTGGTCACACTTAGACCTATTACAACAAAACTATACAAGTTTTTCCTACATTTTCTTTAAGAACTTTCATATATTCATATTTAGTATTTGACTCATTTGGAGTTTAATTTTCTCAGAAATAAGGTAGAAACCCAACTTGGTGTTTTCTCAGTTTTCCCAGCACCATTTACCAGTTTTATCCCCACTTGGATGAAATGCCACTTTTTGCACATACCAAATTCCCATATGAATTGAATCTATTCTGACTGTCTAAGTTCCATCAATCAGTCTGTGTACCCATAAGCCTGTCATACATGTGATTATAGTAGCTATATAATATGCATATTATCTGATGGGGTAGTTCCTTCTTTCCATTCCCAGAATTTTCTTAGATCTCATATATCTTTCCTGATAAACTTCAGAATCTATTTGTATATTACCCCAAAACAAACAAATAATAACCTGATAGAATTTCCGAGGGTCCTTTAAAATATACAGTCTGGTAGGAGAGTTGGCATCTTTCTAATATTTAATCTTCCCATGCAAAAATAGAGAATGCATTTTCACTTATAAAAGCCTGCCTTCATATCCCTCAGTAATACTCACAAATTTCTTCAATTAATTATATTGTACATTCCTTCTAAAGTATATGCCAAGGTCGGGCGCAGTGGCTCAAGCCTGTAATCCCAGCACTTTGGGAGGCTGAGGTGGGCAGATCACCTGAGGTCGGGAGATCAAGACCAGCCTGACCAACATGGAGAAACCCCGTTATCTACTAAAAATACAGAATTAGCCAGGCATGGTGGCACATGCCTGTAATCCCAGCTACTCGGGAGGCTGAGGCAGGAGAATCGCTTGAATCCGGAGGGAGGCTGCAGTGAGCTGAGATTGCACCATTGCACTCTAGCTTGGGCAACAACAGTGAAAACTCTTGTCTCAAAAAAAAAATCCAAAAATTAAAATTTAAAAAAAAGGATATACCTACTTATTTTTTCTTTTTTGTTGCTATTGTATATGAGGTATTTTCTTTCATCACTGTTTATAGTAATTTTTAGTCATTCTCTTGGGTGTTTTAAACATACAATCAAATCATCTGTAAACAATGACATTTTACTTTTTTTGCTTGTTTGTTTGAGACAGGGTCTTACCCTGTCGCTCAGGCTGGAGTGCAGTGGCACCATCTCAGCTCACTGCTGCCTTAACCTTCCAGGCTCAAGCGATCTTCCCACCTTTGCCTCTCGAGTAGCTGGGACTACAGATGCATGCCACCATACCTGAATAATTTCTTTTTTATTTGTAGAGATGGGGTTTCACTGTGTTGCCCAGACTGGTCTCGAACTCTTAAGCTCAAACAATACACCTGCCTTGGCCTTCCAAAATGTTGGGATTAACGGCCTACCTTTTCTTTTCCAGTGATAAATATTTTTTTTCTCTTACTTAAGTGCATAGTTTGCACCCTTTTCCAGGTCCTGACATTAATAGGAACGCTTACACTTTTTGCCTATTAAGCATCAACTTGGTTTTTGAGTTGAGACATACATATTTTATCATGTTATGTTAAAGAAGTAACCATCTAATCCTACACAATTAAGAGTTTCAAAAAACTCAGACAAAACTCTGTATTTTCTTCTCAATGCCTGCTGATGTCTTAAGTATCACTAAATTTGTACAAAAATAATTTTTATAAACACTATTAAGGGCTGGACACAGTGACTGATGCCTATAATCCCAGCACTTTAGGAGGTGAGGCAGGAAGATCTCTCGAGGCCAGGAGTTCAAGACCAGGCTGGGCAACATAACAAGACCCAGTCTCTACAAAAAATTTAAAAATTAGCCAGCTGCAGTGGTGTATGTGTGCAGTCCTAGCTACTCAGGAAGCTGAGGTAGGAGGATTGCTTGAACCACTACAAAAATATTAAGTAATCATTTAACTATTTAAATTAATGCCCTTTTCAAAAAACAAAAAACAAAAACACAAATGAAGATTTATCACTACTTCTTTGTAAGGAATCTAATTCTTACCTAAAATATGGCCAGCGGGACAGTGGCATTTTCCTTCGGCAGTTAAGCCACTAGGGCAAGAAATGCAGTTCCAGCCATCTTCTGTAACACCTTTCTAAATTAAAAGAAAAAAAAAAAGCTTTTCTCTTTTTTAATTAACTTTCTTCTTCATAATCATGTAAGTTCAAAATGCCATAAGAGTATGTAACTGCAGTGAATATTCAAATAAATCATACATATATGAGCCACATAAAAATTCCCTGGAGAGATAATTCATGCTTATATTCCAAAATTAAGCTCTATATTATTACTATGTCCTGACAACTATTAAAGGATTAACTGTGGATAATAGTTCTCTATTCTTCAGGATCTTTAATTCAAATGGATGCCTACTTTCATAATTATTTGTCATTTACTTTTTCTGTTTACAAATATAAAACACAACACAACACAAAAAGATTGAATCAATAGTCAGTTAATAGGTTAATCTCACCTATTCTAAAACATTATTCTAATTTTAAAAAATTCAAATACATAAAAAATTTAGTCCACGCACGGTGGCTCACATCTGTAATTTCAGCACTTTGGGAAGTCAAGGTGGTTGGATCACTTGAGGCCAAAAGTTTGAGGCTAGCCTGGCCAACGTGGTGAAACCTCGTCTCTACTAAAAATACAAAAATTAGCTGGGTGTGGTGGTGTATGCCTATAATCCTACTTGGGAGGCTGAGGCACCAGAATGGCTTGAACCAGAAAGGTGGAGGTTGCAGTGAGCTGAGATCACGCCACTGTACTCTAGCCTGGGCAACAGTAATACTCTGTCTCAAAAAAAAAAAAAAAATTCATTTATGATTCAAAATGGGTAAATTTTATGAAATATAAATTATACACAGTCGTTGAAATTGATTTATGAGAATATTTTCTTCTATCCATTTATGGCTTGTACTAGTACACTTTTTTTTTTTTTTTTTTTTGAGACAGTCTTCGCTCTGTCACCAGGCTGGAGTGCAGTGGCACGATCTCGGCTCACTGCAAGCTCCACCTCCCGGGTTCAAGGGATTCTCCTGCCTCAGTCTCCCGAGTAGCTGGGACTACAGGCACATGCCACCATGTCCAGCTAATTTTTGTATTTTTAGTAGACATGGGGTTTCACCACGTTTGCCAGGATGGTCTTGATCTCCTGACCTCGTGATTCGCCTGCCTCGGCCTCTCAAAGTGCTGGGATTACAGGCATGAGCCACTGCGCTCAGCCTGGTAAAGGTTTTTGATAAAGTATGACAGCATTCAAAATTGGGCTTATTATATTATATGGTTTAGGAAAAGCCTGGGGCAACAAACACAATAATTACAAACACAGTTGTACCCAAAGTTCATAAAGAACAAAAATAATGCCACAAATTATTTTAAATTTTGGTTGAAAAGACTGAATTTATCAAGAAATACTCCTATTTTGCAATACATTTATATAGGACTATTTATTTATTTATTTATTTATTTATTTATTTATTTTTTGAGACAGAGTCTCACTTTGTCACCCAGGCTGGAGTGCAATGGTGCGATCTTGGCTCACTGTAACCTCCGCCTCCTGGGTTCAAGTGATTCTCCCGCCTCAGCCTCCCAAGCAGCTGGGACTATAGGTACACGCCACCATGCCCAGCTTATTTTTGTATTTTTAGTAGAGATAGGGTTTCACCATATTGGCCAGGCTGGTCTCCCGAGCTCATGATCCACCAGCCTCAGCCTCCCAAATTGCGGGGATTACAGGCATGAGCCACCATGCCCAGCCTATATAGGACAATTTAAAGATTACAATAACTTAAAAAATGTCACTGAAAAATAAAATGCTTAGCAGCATTTTATCATGGGTAATTCAGGTAGGATCAACATCTGCAAAGATATAAAATAAATGGTAATCTATTATAATCTATTATAAAGATGTAAAATAAATGGTAATATAAAAAATGGTAATCAGACCTACAAGTAATACAGATAGCTGTAAATCAGGACAATTGATAACTTCAGATTAAATTCCCAGAATTAATATTTTTTATATGACAACGAGAAGAAACATTACTGTAAATGTCAGACTGTTACACAGACTTTTAATTATCCAACATGATTGAAAAATATATTTGTTAATTGAGAATTATCATATATAGTAACTACTAATTTTTCAAAAATTACGATATAATGAAATTACTAACAAAACAGAAACAGACATTATTTAACCTATTTATTAATGCAATTGGTATTTCATGAAATAATTACACCTCAGATATCATTATGAACATCAATCATCATATAAACTGTTGACATGATAGGTCTAAGACAACTCCATTTGCATCAGTCAAAGAATATACACATCCCAAATTGCACACATCCCAAACTGCTCTATATATTCCTTATTCATCTAATTTTCTTCATAATCGAGTTATTCTATGAGTAAAAACAAAAACTTAAATTTTTACAGCTTTGTGGTTTTTGGGATTTCAGATTTTAAAAGAAATACATTTCTGTTTTCTCCAAGTTTGCATAAAATTTCGCTGATTTCCCAAAACTTACTCTAGTAAAAATAAAGTTAGCATAGTAATTTTAAAGTTTGTGGGGAAACATTAAACATTACATTATAGTTTGAAAAATAAAGATATTTAACTTATTACTTTTACAGTTAAGTTATTTTAAAATAAATTATGCATACCATGTTTTCTGGGCACTTTTTACAAATAACAGCAGGTCCTCCATTATTAGAGATCATCTGAAATCCTGGTAGACATACACATGAAGTTCCTAAAAAAAAAAAAAAAAGCCAACTTTATCCTTGATAAATAAAAATAAAGTTCCAAGATAGTGAAACTTTTAATAAGTCTGAAGATCTTGAGAAGCAGTATAGTGATTAACAGCAGGATTCTGGAGCCAGTACTGCCTGGGTTCAAATCCAGAAACATACTTCTTGAGTTCCAATCTTAGTACTCCTACTCGGTTGCATGACCTTGAACAAGTTACTAAACTCTCTGCCTTGGCTTCCTCTACAATAAAAAGGAGAAAAAAAATCGGTACCTACCTCATAGTATTAGTATGAGTATAAAATTAGTTATTATACATAAAGGTCTTAGACTGTCACACACAGCTGGTATTGTGTTGCTACCATTTTAAGCGCAAGTATAACTAAACTATTAAACTACTTAACTGCTGCTGGAAATTTTACATTTCTACGTCACTAAACAATATATATGTATTCGGGCCAGGCGCGGTGGCTCACGCCTGTAATCCCAGCACTTTGGGAGGCGGAGGCGGGTGGATCACCTGAGGTCAGAAGTTCGAGACTAGCCTGATCAACATGATGAAACTCCATCTCCAGGGACTAGGGATCGACCAAGGCGGGAGTGTTACTTTTGCCAGGGCCCACCTCAAACCGTCTTACCTCGGGCATCCTGCCTCTGGTTAACTCCACACGGAACACAGGACAGCGCGGAGATATCAAAGTACTGGTTGTTGTCGCACTTCTCTGGCTGCTGGAAAGGGAAAGAGAAGGTCTGGGCCTGTAAGAAGCGAGGGAGGGACAACAGGAGGAACACGGTCACGGCCCGGGCAGATAAGAGGTACCAAGCCGCCATTGCCACCTCAGCCCCACCGCGCGTCGCCATGGTACCGACGCTGGCAGCCTCACAGGCGTCAG
Source organism: Macaca thibetana thibetana (assembly GCF_024542745.1). Classification (NCBI taxonomy): domain Eukaryota; kingdom Metazoa; phylum Chordata; class Mammalia; order Primates; family Cercopithecidae; genus Macaca; species Macaca thibetana. Next base: position 51,380,835 of record NC_065585.1, read on the forward strand.
TCCCCCATCAGCCTCTGCAGCAGCTCCGCTGAGCTGATTGGACAACCCAAGTCTGGGTACCGGAAGTCACTGCTGGTGTTGCTTGGTTGCTAGGTTACCAACCCTGCGCGAAGTTGGCAGGTCCAGTAAAGAGTAGGTTAGAGGCCGGCTAACCCTGAAGCCCAGCGGTATTTTCAAAAGTGTATAGAGTTCCTCTACTTACGATAGGGCTGCCTCCTCCCCTCAATAAACCCATCGTAAGTTGAAAATATCATAATTTGTCGAGTTATATTTACATCAGAATTTATTCAGACTAGGTAATTTTCACGTTAAAGGAAACATGACTTGTAGTTTAACAATTTGATGTCAAAAAAACCCACTGACTTAAAACCTAGTGAAGGATTACTATAGCTTAAGCACTGAAAAAATAAAAAATTTTTCCTGCCAGGTCTGAGCATAGGAAATCATGTATGTGAGACAAAGTAGGAAACGGAAGAAACCATGTTTGCTCATTCTGTTGCCAGCGGAATTTCACAAAGCCCCTGATTCAGTGACTGAACACAGTCCTCCAGAAGAATGCCCTGAAGACAGTAAGAGGATAGAGCACAGGTTTCCACAACTGTTGCTTGAATCACTTCATTTTCTAAAAAAACACGTTCAGTGATCCTAGCTCTTGCCTCTTTCTGTACGTAAGATAACGTCTGACAGGATTAAAGATTATGCCTCTGTAACCTATAATCAGATGTACTCTCCAACCAAAACTTTGATGAGATTTTGCTCCAGTGTAACTTCTGAGCATGTTTAGTGTAACTTTTGAGCACATGCAGAGCTCCATCCCTTGATAATAGAAACTGTGGGCAGAACCGCTGCTTTGGAGCAGTATAACATAAACTCTTTGAACGACTCCCCAGTGTTGCATTCCTCAGTAAGACTCCAAATAAAACTAACTTTGAGTCTTTAAAAGCCTTATTTTTTTCTTTAGTTGACATGTATATAAAATGAGATCACCTTTACACCTCTTGTGAATAAAAGAATCTAAGCCTGGTGCTGTGGCTCACGCCTCTAACCCTAACATTTTGGGAGGCCACCGCAGAAGGATTGTCTGAGCCCAGGAATTCAAGACCAGCCTGGGCAACATAGTGGGACTCCACCTCTACGAATAAAATTTATTTTAATTAGCTGGGTGGGTGGCACATGCCTATGGTCCAGGCTACTTGGAAGGCTGAGGCGGGAGAACCATTTCAGCCCAGGAGGTCAATGAGCCCAAAGGCTGCAATAAGCTGTGATCGTGCCACTGCACTCCAGCCTGGATGTCAGAGACCCTGTATCAAAAAAAAAAAAAAAAAAAAAAAAACTTGGACAAATATATGGAAACTTTTAGAGTTAGAGACCACTTGCGAGGCTAAGGTAGAAATCTAGAGTCTAAATTGGAGCCATGGAGGAAAGGAGAGGCAGGAGAGGATGAATAAAGGAGCTATTCAGGAAGAAGAATTATGAGAATTTTATGATTTGGACATAGGAAGTAAAGAAACAGAATCAAGGATAACTTACAGGTTTCTGATTTGGGTGGCTGGGTAGATGGCTGTGATATTAAAGGAAGATACCTGTGGCAGATAGCTTCTAAGCGAAAACTTATTGGATAAATAAAATTTTAAGGTAGAAATGAAAGTTATAGGAATATTTAACATGGTGGGGCGCTGGGGGGTGAAAAATAATAGAAATAATAGGTATTAATAGCTTGTTTTTGTTATCAAGCAAATGAGCTCTGTATCCAATGTGCGCACAGAAGCTAATACTATGTGGCACAAGCTTTTGAGGAAAAAAAGGCTTTATTTGCACAACTATTCAGCAAGGATATAGGAGTGCATTCAAATCTGTCTCCCTGATTTGGCGTCTGGGGTAAACTCATGGGCTTGGAAAGCCAAGGGAAAGGATTTATGAATGTGTCCTGGCAGGCTGATTGGAGGATTTAAATTTGACCATTTAGAAAAAGGTATGTAGAGGCCGATTTTAGGCCCGATCCTCCAGTCAAATGGACCCATCACTTTTGAAAGAGTTCCAAGTTCAGGTTCCAGTCACGTCCTGGTCTTCTTGGTTCCAAGGAAAGGATTCATTGGTTTTGGGTGCTGTTAGAGGTCCAAGCTTTTTCTATTGTACACGCCTGGGCTACATGACTTGCAGTTTTTGGCTCTGTTATATCTAAAAGGTAACACGATATTTTGTTATCAACAGGGTAGGCCCAGTTTGGGCTAGTCCCATGGAGACACTTTTAATGTGTCCGGTATTGCAATATCTCATTTGATCCTAAATTGGGACTGTTATCATCACCTTTAATTTACATGAAATAACCAAGGCTTTGAAAGTATAAGTGACTCTCTAAGGTCACACTTAATTCATGGTTCTAACCCTGTTAATTTGACACCAGAGCCCATACTTTTCTTCAGTTTGTTGTTGTTGTTGTTTTAAACTTTAATTTAGGTTCAGAAGTACATGTGCAGGTTTGTTATACAGGTAAATTGAGTGTCTCGGGGGCTTGGGGTACAGATTATTTCCTTACCCATGTGATAAGCATAGTACCCAATAGGTAGTTTTTTGATCTGTACTCTCCTTTCACCCTGCATCCTCGAGTAGCACCCAGTATCTATTGTTCCCTTCTTTGTGTCCATCTGTACCCAATGTTTAGCTCCAACTTATAAGTGAGAACACACAGTATTTTATTTTCTTTCCTGTGTTAGTTTGAGATAGGAGGTTGGCAGGACCGATTTCACAGGATAAGGTCATAAAGACCTGGCTGATAAAACAGGATAGGTAAAGAAGAGGACTGAAACCTGCTAAAACCAAGATGGTGACCAAAGCGACCTCTGGTCATCCTCACTGTTCATTATATGCTAATTATAATGTATTAGCATGCTAAAAGACACTCCCACCAGCACCATGACAGTTTGCCCATGCCATGCCCACTTAGAGAAGTTACCCTATATGGTCTAACAAGGGAGGACACTCTGTTCCAGGAACTCTCCACCTTTTTCCTGGAAAACTCATGAATAATCCATCCCTTGTTTAGCATATGATCAAGGAATAACCATAAATATACTCAGTCTAGCAGCCCATACCATTGCTCTGCCTATGAAATAGCCACTCTTTATTCCTTTACTTTCTTAACAAACTTGCTTTCACTTTATTCTGTCAGATTGCTCTTGAATTCCTTCCTGCACGAAGCTGAGAACCTACATGGCCACTCAGGCTGAACCCTAATTTTGAAGTTTGTTCTGTGACAAGTTCGCTTTGGATAATGCAGAGCCCACACTCTTAAGTCCTGTTTTTTATTGTTGCCTTTGAATCTCTGGATGTGCTTTTCTGGGCAGGAATAAAGAAAAGCTAAAGGCAAGTAAGTTCAAGACGAGATTAATGAATTAAAATATTACAAAGAAGGTGAAAAACAGAAGTGGAGGTTGTGCAGAAAGGGGAATTAGTGAGGTTCAGATCTTACAGCTGGGGTACTTTGTGTGGTGAACCCTGGGCTTATTCCCAATCTCCAGACACTTAGTGCCCTTTTGATTTGTTAACCTTTTGTGTGTAACTTGTTTTTTACTCACTTGAAGTCTTCAGGATGTTCCTCTCTGTGCCCCACCTTCTCATTTTTCTTAATTTTACAGTGATATATCTGGGCATGTTTCATTGTCATCTTTTGTGTGGAACACGTGTTGTAACGTTGCAATCCAGCAAAGAAACTCATGACCTTTAAGACTGGGAAATGATTTCTTCTATTAACTATTCCTTTGAAGACTTTCTCTCCATTTTTTTTTGCCTTTCAGACACCCTATTTTTCAGATACTAGACCTCATGGACTGTTCCTCTAATTTTCTCAGATTATTTTTCCATTTTTCTTTTTTCTTTTCTTTTTTTTGAGACGGAGTCTCACTCTGTTGCCCAGGCTGGAGTGCAGTGGCGTGATCTCGGCTCATTGCAAGCTCCGCCTCCTGGGTTCATACCATTCTTCTGCCTCAGCCTCCCGAGTAGCTGGGACTACAGGCACCTGTCACCACGCCCAGCTAATTTTTTTTTTTTTTGTATTTTTAGTAGAGATGGGGTTTCACTGTATTAGCCAGATGGTCTCGATCTCCTGACCTCGTGATCTGCCTGCCTCGGCCTCCCAAAGTGTTGGGATTACACGCATGAGCCACTGCGCCCAGCCTCTGTGTGTGTGTGTGTGTGTGTGTGTGTGTGTGTGTGTGTGTGTGAGAGAGAGAGAGAGAGAGAGAGAGAGAGAGAGAGACGGAGTTTTTTTGCTCTTGTTGCCCAGGCTGGAGTGCAATGGCACTATCTCGGCTCACCACAACCTCCGCCTCCTGGGTTCAAGTGATTCTCCTGCCTCAGCCTCCCGAGTAGCTGGGATTACAAGCATGTGCCACCATGCCCGGCTAATTTTGTTATTTTTAGTAGACACAGAGCTTCTCCATGTTTGTCAGGCTGGTCTCGAACTCCTGACCTCTGGTGATCCGCCCACCTCGGCCTCCCAAAGTGCAGGGATTACAGGCGTGAGCCACCAAGCTCAGGCTTCATTTTTCATTTTATTTTGTTTGATTCTACTTTCTGGAAGATTTTCATGAGCTTATCTGTCAAACATTGCATTGAACTTTTCATTTCTTCTATTATAAATTTAATTTCTAAGAGCTCTCATTTGTTTTCTGGCTATATCTTAATTATGGTATTTTTGAATTCTTCCATGCTGCAATATTTTATTTCCCGGAGTACATTACAAGTAGTGTTTTAAAGTTTTCCTCTGTTGTATAATCTGTTTCTTCAAAGTTCTGTTTTGTATAAAAGGCTTTCCTCCTAAATCTGGTGATCTTTTGCCATTTACACACGTACAAAAGTGGGTGGCCAGGCACAGTGGCTCATGCCTGTAATCCAGCACTTTGGGAGGCTGAAGCAGGTGGATCATCTGAGGCCAGGAGTTCGAGACAAGCCTGGCCAAAATGGTGAAACTCCGTCTCTACTAAAAATACGAAAATTAGCTGGGCGTGGTGGTGCATGCCTGTAATTCCAGCTACTCAGAAGGCTGAGGAAGGAGAATTGCTTGAACCCAGGAGGTGAGGGTCGCAGTGAACTGAGACTGCGCCATTGCACTTTAGAACCGGCAACAAGAGCGAAACTTTGTCTCAAAAAAAAAAAAAAAAAAGCTCTACAAAGACAGGAAGGGCTTGTTGACCAGGCTACAATGTGTAGAGTGACTTGCCTGGGTTGTTTCTTAGGGCACTCCCTCATTCTTCCTGTCCCCTTTCCCTATTCTATTGAGATGATCAAATTTCTCAGAAAGATTCTTCTCCTTGGAGATTTTAATCCTGGGTGTAATATTTAGAGGGTGTGAGTTTCACCGTTCACATGATGCCCTTCTTTTACATATATTAAATAGAATCCCCGTTTGCAAATGCACTGAGAATAAACTTTCAATCTTTTGTTGGAGTGGGAGAGAGACAGGTTTCTAGGTATTGGAAGGAAAGTGCTTTGAAAGTTGATGTTCAGTCACTTCTGTTTTCACTCCCCTCCACAAACAGAAGGTGTTATTGTCTCCTAAGCCTTTGAGGACTTCTCTGGTGCATGTAAGATAGCTTCTTAGCTCTTCCCACTGTTAATTTAGGATTCAGCTCTCTTGGATCCACAGAAGAAATGATCACCTATCCACTTGCTTCCTGCTTGCAAAGTTTTATTGCTGTTCCTCTTACCCTATTCTCTTTATTCTTGTTAGTTTTTGTCTTTTTAAAAGTTTCTTCTCTGTTATTTTATTAGAATTTCCGGAAGGAGTGGAGATAAATACCTGTGTTTAAACTGTCACATTAAACTGGAAGCCAAAATAACCTGTTAACCCCTCTTCATGAACATACTCTTACCACTCTCTAATCTATTCTCCATACCTCAGCTGGAGTACTCTTTTGAAATGCAAGTCCTAATATATCCTCTGCCTGCTGTTTTTCCAATGGAAAGATCAAAGTCCTTAACATGAACCCTAACCCTCAGCATGGTCTGACTTCTTCTTGCAGCCCTGCATTGTCCTGTGTGCCCCTGTGCTCTGTACCTGCACTGACCTTCTTTTCCTTCCCTGGATGCTGCCAAGCCTTTTCACTTCTCTGCCTGGACCACTCCCTCCCCTTCCCAGCAATTTCCTTTTATCTTTTTAACTCCTCCTTTCCAAGCAGCTCATTCATTACTTCTTCAGGGAACATCTCCCACCCTTCCTGACCAGGCCAGGCTCTCCTGTGAAATTCTTTCAGAGTACCATGGACTTCTCATCCATAGCACTTATCCCTGTAGTAAATTCACATTTAGTTGGGTAATTCTTTCATTAGTTTTACTTTTCGGAACTGTAGGCTTTGTGAAAGCAAGGATCGTGTGTGTGTGTGTGTATATGTGTGTGTTTTGGTCACCACTGCCTCCTCAGCATAGCACTGTGCTTGGCATATTGTAAGCATTTATTTCTGTCATTATTTTATTTTTATTTATTTTTGTATTTATTTTGAGAAAGGGTCTCTGTCACTCAGGCTGGAGTGCAGTGGCATGGACATAGCTCACTGTAGCCTCGGCCCCCTGGGCTCAAGCAATCCTCCCACTTCAGTCTCCTGGGTAGCTGAGACCACAGACAGGCACTAGCATGCCCACCTAATTTGTGTATTGTTTGTAGAGATGAGGTTTTGGCGCATTGCCTAGGCCTCAAACTCCTGGACTCAAGTGGTCCTCCTACCTCAGCCTCCCAAAGTGCTGGGATTACAAATGTGAGCCACCACCCCTGGCCAATTTTATTTTGTTTTCCTATTTTTTCTTAGAGATTGGGTCTCAGACTGTCACCCCGGATGGAGTACAGTGGTGCTGTCATAGCCTACTGAAGCCTTGAACATCTGGGCTCAAGCAATCTTCTGGCCCCAGCCTCCCAAGTAGTTGAGACTACATGTGTGCACCACCACACCTGGCTTTTTTATTTTTAAAATTTTTTGAGAAGCAGGGTTGGGGGTGTCTCACTATGTTGCCCAGGGCTCACCTAAAACTCTTGGGCTCAAACAAACCTCCTGCCTTAGCCTCCTAAGTAGTTGGGATTATTGGTGCAAGCCATCACACCTGTTTTACATTGTAAGCATTTAATACACATTTTTTGTAGTGGAAAAAATAAAATGTGTCTCATTTCTTTCCTTTAGTTTATTGTTGGCTTCCAAACCATGAGGGGAACTTGATGTTTTCTCCTCTCATTTCATCACAAGGAAGAGGATAGAGGGCCAATGTTGGTTTGGGTCCAGGACAACAGAGCCTCTGAAACTGCCTTTGCAAAGATTATGACAGTGAGAGAAATCTAACGTGGCTTCACCCCATCTTGCTTCTAGCCTCACAGGCTAGGGGTGCTCATTCCTGGGTGAAGGCCAAGCTAACTATGGGAGGAATTAGTTTCTAGTTTAACTTGAAAGCAAGGATGATAATAGCCCTTTCCTAAAACTAACCCCTCTTGCTCAGGGCCCAAAAATTGCCCTTGTGAAACTAATGAAAGGGCACAAGATTAAGATTATGGGAGGGGCCTGAATTTTGCTAAACTGTAGATGTAGTTTCTACAATCCCTTATTGCTCAGGAGTCATGTGGCCAGAGGTCACAAGATTTGTGACTTCCTCAATTGCTCCCATAGAAAACATCACTATTGTAAAACCTAAGATTGTTCTTTTGAGATATTTTTCAGACTGACCCCACCTGGATTCATGACTTATGACTCAATTGGTCCTATGCCTGCCCCCGCAACCCCTCCCCCACATAGAGGTGTACTCAGTGCAAGAGGATTGTTTTCCAGCCCTCTATGATTTCATCCCCAACCAATCAGCTGCACCCATTCCCTAATCCCCTGTCCACCAAACTATCCTTGAAAAACCCTAACCTCCAAACCTTTGGGGTGACTGATTTGAATAATAACTCCATCTCCCATATGGCCAGTCTTGCATAATAAACTCTTTCTTTACTGCAATCCCATGGTGTCAGTGAATTGGTTTCATCTGTGCAGTGGGCAGTAGAAACTTCTCAGGCGACCACATCTCTGACCACTGTCCTAAAGGACAGAAGATTTTTTGTGTCCATATGACTGGTCTTTGTGAGACAGAGTAGGAACAGGGCACAGTTTCAGCTCACCGTCACTTAGAGTACTCTTTCATGCATTCCCACTGATCACAAAATCCATACCACTATCACACTGCTAAGAGTCCTTTTACTTAAAGAATTCAAGGAACTGGCCTTAGGAGATAAGCAAGGTTGTGGAGTGCCCTACCTTGGGAAGGAATATTAAACAAATTATTTATAGCCTTGTTGCCTCAGGCCAATCTACCAGGTGGCCCATTACTCAAGCATTGCAACCAGTAATGCTGACCTGCATACCCTAATCCTGAAGACAATTCCCATGCTTTGCCTAATAAAAAAGCCCAACTGACTCTTTTCTTTGGAGAGTCGGTCAGGGAATTCTCTCCCTCTTATGCCTTGGCATAAGCTGTCCCTCTTATGCCTTGGCATAAGCTCCAATGAAACCTTGCCTGGGAAAACGTTTTTGGCCTCATATCAATCTCTATTGGATTGAGAGCCCAAGAACCTATTGCTGTTAACATTTGAGTTTACACTTTTTGGTTTTCTCCTTAAATTCTCTCTCTCTGTAGAGTTTGTTTTTAGAGCTTTAGGTCTTCCTCTTACTGCTTTCTTCTGTTTTATACACCTGGGATTGGATGGTACCCAGGCGGAAAGGAAGGCTAAGCAGAAGGACATCCTGTTTTACATGGGGTCTTGCCCTATTCACTAAATGGATTCACCTGAGATTTGTGATCCAAAGCTCCAGAAGTAAATCAAGAGATTTTATCCAGTATCCTTTCTACATACCTCCTTTCTGAACCTATAACATTGATAGAGTGTCAGTCAAGACCCCAGAGACAAGACTCCCATTTAACTCAGGCAAAAAATTACCCAAGTTGGAATTTGGAGGTCCTGTTCAGTTCTATCTACCACAAATCATTTGTTAATTCTGTTGAGTCTCTTGAATCTAACTTCTGTCACACACAACTGACCAGACCAAGCTCCTTTATTTGATCAGCAGTGTCCAAATCATGCTCCAATAATCCCTAGGAGTTTTGTAGTTGCATCTCTGAGGACCACTGCAGGGGACAAGTTGGCAAAGAGCATGAGGGACATCAGAGAAACATGCTATGTGACTTTCTTGGTGCTTTACTACGTGTCTTGCTTAATGTTTATATGTGTATGTGTGAGTGTGTGTATATGTGTGTATGTATGTGTGTACTAATTTTATCTACACAACAACCCTACTATTTTCATCTTCCTTTGATACATGAAGAAATTAAGGCACAGAGAGATTCAGCAACTAAAGTGATATAGCTGGCAAGTAGCAGAGTTAGGCTTGGAACTATGATATTCTGATTTCTGAGCCAGCTTTCTTGATTTCTACTTTATACTGGAGTTTACTGTGTACTGGGGATTGTGCTGAATGTTAATGATTTCATTCATTTTTCATGACTGCTCTGTACAGTGGGTACTATTGTCTTTACTCTTTCTCTTTTTGCTTTTTTTGTTTTTGTTTTTGAGACAGAGTCTTGCTCTGTCACCCAGGCTGGAGTGCAGTGGCATGATCTCGGCTCACCGCATCCTCTGCCTCCCGGGTTCAAGCAATTCTCCTGTCTCAGCCTCCTGAGTAGCCGGGACTGCAGACACGTGCCACCATGCCTGGCTAATTTTTTGTAGTTTTAGTAGAGACTGGGTTTCACCATATTAGCCAGGATGGTCTTCATCTCCTGACCTCATGATTCGCCCGCCTTGGCCTCCCAAAGTGCTGGGATTACAGGCATGAACCACTAAGCCTGGCCTTATCTTTACTCTTTCAATGAAGAAATATAAGGAATTTGTTCACAGTCATGGAGTGGCAGAGCTCTATTCACACTTGGGTCTGCCTGCCCTGAGAGCCCACTGTCTTAATCCCATTACACACACATCTTCCTGTGTGTAATGACTAGTGGATTGTGTGTGCTTTCTCCTCTGCTAGAATGTGAGCTCTTTGAGGAAAGAGGACAATACCTTTTTTATCTTTGTCTTTCGGGAGACTTAGCAAGGTTCTTCTTCTTCTATCTTTGTCTTTCAGGAGCCTTAGCAAGGTGGCGGTTGTTTTTGTTGTTCTTTCTTCTTCTCCTTCTCCTTCTTCCTCTCCTTCTCCCTCTCCCCCTCCCCCTCCTTCTTCTACCTCTTCTCCTCCTCCTCCTTCTTCTTCTTCTCCTCCTCCCCCTCCTCCTCTCCTCCTCCTCCCCCTCCTCCTCTCCTCCTCCTCCTCCTTCTTCTTCTTCTTCTGGAACTGTGGTACAGAGGACTTAGCAAGGTTCTTGACTCATAGTCAATGATGCTTAATAAATGCTAGATTTGTTACCTACACAGTGGGTGGATTTGTTAGCTTGGAAGGTGACAGTCCAATGACCACAACCAAGGAGGATTTAATGAGGGGATTTCATTACTTGCAACAAGTAAGGAGGACACTGGGGATAGTTCCTAAAGCAGTGCTTCTCCAAGCAACACTGAAAACAGTGCTTCTATTGGGCTGGTTAGCTCAGTCATTGTATGTACAGGTGGAGTAAAGGCAGCAAAGACACAATTGTCAATCATGCTTCTACATAAGTTGCATGTATAGAAAATGGTGAATAAGCTCTTCCCTGGGCGGGGATTTTAGCAGGGTAGTAAAGGGAGTTCACCAAAGTTCATCTTCAACTCAGGCATTTCTGGATCCGAACGGTTTTGGTTTTTGTTTTTCTGGGGCTGAGCTTCTTCCTAGAACTTTTTTGAAACAAAGAATGCAAGGTGAAACAGTTATAAGTGGGTACTTTTTCACAGTGCATACTCAAAACCCAGGACCTTGGGTTACAAATTGACTGGAAGTCAAGGTATGGAGGCTCTCAGAGTAGAAATCAAGGAATTAGTTGAGAAGATAAAGGTCCCAGAAGTTGAGAAGATTAAGGAACTCTGAGACCAAGTGATAAAAGGCTCTTCGTGTGGATGCTAAAGACCGAGGAAAGGCAACTGAAAACTCTCTGACACCAAAATTGTCCATGAAGGGTGGGTGGTGGTGCAGTGTGGCGAAACACCCGGAAGGCTAATTATCCAAGCAGAGTCACAGAATGGCCACAGCTCAGGGTGGTCACCATGTTTGGGGTCTAGTCTTCTGTTTTTCCATTTGAGAAACTTCATTTTCTCTCGATTCCCCAAAATGATTAGGTTTTCATGCTGACACACCAAAGGCATAAGAAACTGTTCAATAACCAGAATATCATGTGACTATGCTCAAATTACCTTGACCAGAATTTTCTTGTTCTGATTATAATGGTATGATCATCTAAGAAAGGCAAGGGGCAGACTAGAAAAGGCATTCAGGTGGAGTATGGTGGCTCACGCCTATAATCCCAGCATTTTGGGAGACAGAGGCAGGCAGATCACTTGAGGTCAGGAGTTCAAGACCAGCCTGGGCTACATGGCGAAACCTCGTCTCTACTGAAAATAGAGAAAAACTTAGCCAGGCATGGTGGCACATGCCTGTAATCTCAGATACTAATGAAGCTGAGGCACAAGAATCCTTTGAACCCAGTGTGCCAGGATTGTACCATTGTTCTCCAGCCTGGGTGACAGAGTGAGACTCTGTCTCAAAAACACCCAAAATGGACAGACATTCAATATAGTGTCCTCACTGGAGAAAGTCTGTGTGAATAGAAGGAGAGTGGTCAGCCCAGAACAATGAAGGAGGTCATGGGAGGCTGGCAACGCCTCTCAGAGCTTGCTCAGGGGACAGAGTCTGATCTGAGCACCCTTGCTCAGGTGAGTCCTGTAGTAAGTGGTCATTAAATGACAGCTGTTATTTTTGTTAAGATGAGTGAGGATGTCTCCAGGGAGTCTTAACTGAGAATCACCTTTTGAGATTAGGTAACTCATGTTCTATTTCTTAGAGTATTGCTTCTGTATTCTTGTTTGAAGGAGTCTGCCTCTGAGGACAGAGTCCTCTTTCTGTGCAATACAGAATAATGGCTTCTGCAGGCAAACAAGTAGGGTTCAATTTTGCCTGGCTTTTTGTGCAAGCTATGTAATCCTCCATGCCTCAGTTTCCCTTATCTGTAAAACAGGAATAATAATAGTACCTACCTCCAAAAGTAGTTGTAAGAATAAATTGAGATCATGCATATGTCCTGCAACATAATAAACTCTCAATAAATGTTAACTTTTTTTTTTTCTTTTTGAGACAGAGCTTTGCTCTTGTCACCCAGGCTGAAGTGCAGTGGCATGGTCTCAGCTCACTGCAACCTCCTCCTCCTGGGTTCAAGAGATTCTCCTTCCTCAGCCTCCTGAGTAGCTGGGATTACAGGTGCCCGCCACCATACCCAGCTAATTTTTGTAATGTTAGTAGAGACAGGGTTTCACCATGTTGGCCAGGCTGGTCTCGAACTCCTGAACTCAAGTGATTCGCCTACCTCTGCCTCCCAAAATGCTGGGATTACAGGCGTGAGTCACCATGCCTGGCCAATAAATGTTAACTTTTAAGGTCATGTTCCTGAGACTGCAAGGCCAGGACCAAACTATGGATTACCAAAGTAAATGATATCTAGTCAATGAGCCTAGCTCTTCAGAGTGACATCCTCTGCTTCTCTATAGATCACCTTGACATTTCAAACAAGTCACAAATACTTATAATAGTCTCACTTATTTACATATATCTGAGACATACATATTTACTGAACGTTTCCCACAACCCTACTAGTAGTATCCCCATTTTACAGATGAGGAAACTGAGGCACAGAGAGGATAATTTGTCCAGTGAGTAAAAGATGGCTCTCATTTGTGTTAACCATCTTTTTATTTTCTTATTAAACTACCTCTTCTTTCTTATAATCTTATCATTCAAGAATGGGTATTTTGCAGTGAGAAAGGGATCCACAACTCATTTTTTCTGTCATCTGTAACAATGTTTTTAAAATGTACTTTCTGCTTAACGAGCTTTGAATCCACCCACAAACGCACCAAGTAGCTATATAACGTGGTGGACAACTTTGTTATTTGCAATTGATAAAACCAAACACAAGGTTGTTCACCAGCTATTACGTAGCAGGCATCACAGAGTATACCTGTAATAGTGATTTTTCATTACTGAAATTTCAGTACTGGCTCATCTGTTCTCTTGTTTCAAAAATCCAGAAGATGGGAACACATTTATAAAGACACTTTACAAGGTTATTAATATCTATAAAACCGACTAAGCATGCATTTATTAAGCCCCCAGGTGTTGGGATTGTACTTGGCGAACATCTAAGGCAGTAAAATTACCTTTTCTGTGGTATTCTACGGTCTACAGGAGCTTTTTTATTTTTATGTTTTGAGATGGAGTCTCACTCTTTTGACCAGGCTGGAGTGCAGCGGTGCGATCTCGGCTCACTGCAGCCTCCATCTCTCGGGTTCAAGGGATTCTCCTGCCTCAGCCTCCCGGGCAGCTGGGATTACAGGCGCCCGCCACCATGCCAGGCTAATTTTTTTTTTTTTTTTAATTTTTAGTAGAGACGGGGGTTTCGCCCTGTTGGCCAGGCTGGTCTCGAACTACCGACCGCAAGTAATCCGCCCGCTTCGGCCTCCCAAAGTGCTGGGATTACGGACGTGAGCCACCGCGCCCGGCCACAGGAGCTTTTTAGAAGATGCTTTACGCCACACAGTAATGCAACACTGAAAAGACAAGTCGCCTTTTCTCTGCTTTTGCATCTCTTTCCTTAACTTCTGGAAATCTTGAATTTCCACAGTTGTCTACCGAAGATTCTCAGTACATCTACCATCTGAGCCTTGACTGTGTCTCCGAATTTCTCCTGTTGCAAATCGAGGTCCCTGGACTGGGCACAATCTGGGCATGCGCAGAAGCTCAGCCAACTCGGGGCTCCGCCTCCCCTCCTCTAGCAAGGGGAAGCGGGTGAGCGGCAGCGCGCGTGCGCAAGCGTGGTGGTGGGATACGCCTGGAGAGCGCATGGGCAGAGAAACCTTACGTCCGTTTGTCCGGACCGGAGGGGCAGTGGGCGCCATCTTCTTCTAGGCTCACTGAGGGCTCTACGTGTTCTGGGGAGGCTGCTGCGACGAGGAGTGCCCTCAGCCTCCGGCCTTGTGTGTCCGACTCGGCAGCAGTGGTGTGTGTTTATTGCCAAGTGCGAAGCAGTTCCCCTCGGGGCGCCGGGGGTGGGGAGGGCTGGGCGACCAAGCCGGAAGAACCGGGAAAGGCGGGACCGGCGGCCGCGCCAGTATCTAGCGTAGCTCCTGCCGTTAGGGCACCCTCTTTTCTTGCTAAAACACCGACTCTCCCTTTCCCGTCAGCTTCCATGTGGTGGTGTATGTGCGCTTCCCAGGGATCTTGAGAGTGAAGATCTCGAAGGATTTCATAGGTATTTCTTTTTCTTTGCTATGTCATCGTAGTTAGTAGTGGCAGAAAAGCGCTGCAGGCCCGGCTCGTTAGGCTTGAGAAGGGCAAGTGTTTTCAGTTAGATTTGGGGGCAGTTCACCCTCTGGCGAGGTAGGGTGGAATGTTTGCCCTTGAGACGGCGTAACGGAAAGGCACAGAGGTTGGGCGGTCCAGGTTAATTTGAAGGCTGATTTTGGCTGAAAGTCTGGCAACAACATCGGATCCCACGTAGCAACTTTGGCCTGGCGCGAAAGAAGGAAGCTCTGACCCCTGGGAGTTATGGACAAAGGCTTTGGGCTGTAGAATCGATGCCTTCGGATGATTCCCGTTTGAGGATGTTGGGAGAAATCCTGTGCCGTGTGGATTCGTCTTCATTTACAGTTCTTCTTAGGGACTATGGCTCTCATTGGTCATTCCTTTGGTTTTTATTTTAAACATCTACATTATAAAAGGTGGATCATCATAAAGAATAATTGTGGGTTGGTGTAGATTATTTTCTCCAGGGGAAACTCACGTTTAGAGTGCGAATATGCTACATCATGACTTTGGGCTTTACGAATTAGTCGCAAAGAGTTAAAAAAATTCTCTCTCTCACCATATCTGGAAAATGACTTTTTCTTCGCTAGTTAAAAATCAAATGGATCTAATGAGATATTACTTATTCAAATTCTGCCTCCCTCCCCTTTCCCTCTCTGTATCCCGTTAAATCTTGATTAGAAGATACACATTACATATTGTTTAGCTATAATGATGATTAAGTGGGATGAATCGTATAAAAATAGAAGTTATTTAAAATGCGCTTTTAATTTCACTGACTTAAGTGACCTTTTAGGGACCCACTTTCTTTTCATAGAAATTTTAACAGATTATTGTCTTCAAATGAACACAAAGGCACGAAAATACTTTTTGCATTCATAACTAGAAAAATGCAAAATTTTAATTGCAGACTAGGGTAATTTTCGTGTTTTGCTTTCTGTAATTTAGTGTGTTAAGAGCTGAATTTCTGGAGAATTTGCTTAAGGAAATAGCATGTTGGAACCACAGAAGTGCCCATTTTGAGAGCTGGTCTTTTATAGTTGGTCTCCAAGGTGTGATACTGTGGAGGCATAAATGGTACATTACCCTACTGTCTCGGGGCAGAGAAGTTTAAGCATTAGTTGTGTTTAACTGTGGCAAATGAGAGTAAGCTTTTTAAATAGTCTGCTTGAATTGGAATTCATGAGATTTGTGCTCATGAAACTACTTAGTTAAAAGATCTTACTAGAGATTTTTTTGAATTTGAGATATAATTATTCCTTGAAATGTCTCTAATTTCTCTTGTAGATGAATTTATGTTCCCAGGGTAAATCCCTTTAAATTTTTTTAAAAAGCTTAGGAGAGACAAGAATATGTATATCTTACGGTGCTTTCTAAAATATCTTAACAGTAAAAGAGTAGCTAAGCCAATTTGCATAGGAGGGAGTCTTGGGACTTTAATATGGATAAGCATTCCAGAAGCCATTTATAGTTTTTGTTGAAGTGTTTGTATGGATATTGGTTTGTTGAAGAAAATAGGCTTTTTTTGGGTTGTTACTGTGCAAATACTTGAATAGCAAACCTCATTAATATTTTTCAGATGTAGAATGTGTGAAGTAATTTGATGTCTTTGCTAGTTTAGCTTCTAGTTAATCTATGGACCCTTTTTAAAGGAAAACAAACAGACCTCAGTGAATGTATCTTCAGACCCCCACTTTGGGGAACAGTGGTACTTAAGTGTAAGTACTGGATTCTTGATTAATGCAACATTTATTTGTACATTAAAAACATGTAAATTACGCCAGGCGCAGTGGATCATACCTGTAAATCCTAGCACTGTGGGAGGCTGAGGCAAGCTAGTTGCTTGAGCCCATGAGTTCCCTACCAGCCTGGGCAACATGGTGAAACCCTGGCTCTACAAAAAATACAAAAATTAGCCGGGTGTGGTGGTGCACACCTGTAGTCCCAGCTACTTGGGAGGCTGAGGTGGGAGGATTGCCTGAGCCTGGGTAAGTCTAGGCTGTAGTGAGCCAAGATCGCACCACTGCACTCCAGCCTGGGTAGCAGAGCGAGAGAGACCCTGTCTCCTCCACCAAAAAAAGTGAGTGTAAATTATAATTATTATTTTGGCAAGTCTTCGTGAAATAGTTTGGGTATCCCTGAAAGTATTAAACACAGACTTCTTTAAAAAAAAATACATTGAGATTTTCAGTAAACTGGTAATCCCAGTATTCCAGGTAATTTTTACTTTTACTTTCTACATCATCATTTGGGTTTCCTTAGTAGAGTGAAGAATAGTTGTTTGAAATGGAAATCTGCTATTGGCATTACTAATAAGATAAATAGCATTTTCTGTTTGGCTGAGAAGAATTTTACCAGTTAACTATTTTTGCAGCATAAGGAGTGCTATTGAGATTTTTAACTTTAGGGATATTGTAGTATTTGCCTTAATTATACTGGTATTATGAAATTTGGTTCTGTGCTCAGACGTGTGAGCTGTTTATGTAGACCTTTAAATTGTATCCAAACAGTAGCCCATAGGTTTGGATTTATTGTTATAAAAATTGATTTTTGAATTTCAGGCTTTGCTGTTTTATTCATTTATTGTATAATTTTGAATGGTTGCCTTAATTTGATTTGGTCTTATGTTTTGAAAGGAAGGAGAACAGCACGAGAGTTGGATATAAATATGTACTAGGTATTTGAATTTTCATGTGGCAAAATGATTGAAGGTCTTTTTTTTTTAACTTTTGGTATTGAGATTTTACTTGTAGAACAGTTTTTTGAAGTAGATGTAAAACTTGTGTACAGCAAAATGTATAGACCATAAGGATAGAATTCAGTAAACCTTGATAAATTTATACACCCATGTAACTACTACTGCATTCAAAATATATAACATTTCCATCACTCCTTTTTTTCATGCTACTTCCAATCAAGGAGCAGTTGTTCAATTTTCAGCAAGTTTTAAATTTTTAAATAATTTTTATGTCTATTTGAATATTGTATCTCCTTTTTGCAGAAGGATGATTAATTTCCCCTTGGAACAAAATACCATTTTGTAACACCTGTAATTGTGGTTCCTTATACTGCTTCACTTTTGATAGGTAATTCTGAAATGGATATCCTAATCTGGCGTTGTTTAAGATAAATTACAGGGTTCGAGGATTAATTATATTTCATTTTCTTTCCACAGTTAAGTTGCTTTTACAGAATTAACAGGTCTCCAAGAAATTGTAAAAAAGGTAAGATATCCAGAGTTTAAGGCTTTTTACAGAGGCTTGACAAAAAACATGTGAAGTAGAATAGTACATCTAGGTACCCATGGCTTCTGTTCCCTTTTTTTTTTTAAAGACAGGGCCTCACTCTGTCACCCAGGCTGGAGTGCAGTGGCACAGTTGCAACCCATTGTATCCTGAAAATTTCAAATTGGGCTCAGGCAGTCTTCCTGCCTCAGCCTCCTGAGTAGCTGGGACTACAGGTGCATGCCACCCTGCCTGGCTAATTTTTTCTTTTTAGAGACAGGCTCTCGCTCTGTTGCCGAGGCTGGTCTTGAACTCCTGGCCTCAAGCGATCCTCTTGCCTTGGCCTTCCAAAGCCTGGAATTATAGGCGTGAGCCATCATGCTGGCCCTGGCTGTTGTTCTCTGTGTCTGGCCAGTGGTAGGCAATTTATTATCATGAGCAGAAATTACATACTAACCATAGATGACTTCTAAATATGTAAAATTCATTGCAGTTGATAAAATAATCTACAAAGCTGTCATGTTTCAGTAGAAGATAAGATTCTAAATGAGTCTGAAAGTAGTTTGGTCTTCTTGTGAAGCAGCATTTGGCAGACTTACAAAGGAAGATTTGATATTTTTGATGTTCCTATTGTATAGAATAGGTGATACGAAATGTTTCTTCAAGGTAGTTGGTTTATTTGTATTTTTAGATGGGAGAAAGTTTTCTTTAATAATTAGATATCAGTATTTTTGTGAACTTGTATCTTGTTTTCATTTATAAATGTTGAAGGAAGCAGGAGCCAGGTAATTACTAAGCTTAGTTTGGGCTAAGGTACTTCAAAAATAAGACTTGCTATTATGTGTACCTTTTTGTCTGCAGGTCATTATTGCTGTGGTTTGAACTCAGCATGGCTGTAGTCATCCGTTTACTGGGGCTTCCTTTTATTGCGGGGCCTGTGGATATTCGTCACTTCTTCACGGGATTGACTATTCCTGATGGAGGAGTGCATATAATTGGAGGGGAAATTGGGGAGGCTTTTATTATTTTTGCAACAGATGAAGATGCAAGACGTGCCATAAGTCGTTCAGGAGGGTTTATCAAGGATTCATCTGTAGAGCTCTTTCTTAGTAGCAAGGCAGAAATGCAGAAGACTATAGAAATGAAAAGAACTGATCGTGTAGGAAGAGGGCGTCCAGGATCTGGGACTTCAGGGGTTGGCAGCCTATCTAATTTTATTGAGTCTGTTAAGGAAGAAGCAAGTAATTCTGGATATGGCTCTTCAATTAATCAAGATGCTGGGTTTCATACTAATGGTACAGGACATGGTAATTTAAGGCCAAGAAAGACAAGGCCATTGAAGGCCGAGAATCCTTTCTTGTTTCTACGAGGTTTGCCTTACCTAGTAAATGAAGATGATGTACGTGTCTTTTTCTCTGGTTTGTGCGTGGATGGAGTAATTTTCTTAAAACATCATGATGGCCGAAATAATGGTGATGCCATAGTAAAATTTGCTTCATGTGTTGATGCTTCAGGAGGTCTTAAATGTCATAGAAGTTTTATGGGTTCAAGATTTATAGAAGTAATGCAAGGATCAGAACAACAGTGGATTGAGTTTGGTGGTAATGCAGTTAAGGAGGGTGACATTCTTAGGAGATCTGAAGAACATTCTCCACCAAGAGGAATTAATGATAGACATTTTCGAAAACGGTCTCATTCAAAATCTCCCAGAAGAACACGTTCTCGTTCCCCTCTTGGATTTTATGTACACCTAAAAAATCTGTCCCTCAGTATTGATGAAAGAGATTTAAGAAATTTCTTTAGAGGTACTGATCTGACTGATGAACAGATTAGGTTTTTATATAAAGATGAAAACAGAACAAGATATGCCTTTGTGATGTTCAAGACTCTGAAAGACTATAATACTGCTCTGAGTTTACATAAAACTGTTTTACAGTATCGTCCAGTTCATATTGATCCAATTTCTAGAAAACAAATGTTGAAGTTCATTGCACGTTATGAAAAGAAGAGATCAGGGTCACTAGAGAGAGATAGGCCTGGACATGTTTCACAAAAATACTCTCAAGAAGGTAACTCTGGCCAGAAGCTGTGCATCTATATAAGAAATTTTCCATTTGATGTTACAAAAGTTGAAGTGCAGAAGTTCTTTGCAGACTTTCTTCTTGCTGAGGATGACATTTACTTGCTTTATGATGACAAAGGTGTTGGTCTGGGAGAAGCATTAGTGAAATTTAAATCAGAAGAACAGGCCATGAAAGCTGAACGTTTAAACCGACGAAGATTCTTAGGGACAGAGGTATTATTAAGACTTATATCTGAGGCACAAATGCAGGAGTTTGGTGTAAATTTTTCCTTGATGTCCAGTGAAAAAATGCAAGCTCGCTCAGAGTCACGTGAGCGAGGTGACCATTCTCATTTATTTGACTCAAAAGACCCACCAATATACTCAGTTGGTGCCTTTGAAAACTTTAGACATCAGCTAGAGGACTTGAGGCAACTGGATAACTTCAAGCATCCCCAGAGGGATTTCCGGCAGCCTGACAGGCACCCTCCAGAAGACTTCCGACACTCCTCAGAGGACTTTAGGTTCCCCCCAGAGGACTTCAGGCACTCCCCAGAGGACTTCAGGCGACCTCGGGAGGAAGACTTCAGGCGGCCTTCTGAGGAGGACTTCAGGCGTCCTTGGGAGGAAGATTTCAGGCGCCCTCCGGAGGATGACTTCAGGCACCCTAGGGAGGAGGACTGGAGGAGGCCCCTTGAGGAGGATTGGAGGCGGCCGCCGGAGGAGGATTTCAGGCGGTCTCCCACGGAGGACTTCAGGCAGCTTCCCGAGGAGGACTTCAGGCAACCCCCTGAGGAGGACTTCAGGTGGCTCCCAGAGGAAGATTTCAGGCAGCCACCTGAGGAGGACTGGAGACGGCCCCCAGAGGAGGACTTTAGGCGGCCTCTTCAGGGAGAATGGAGGCGACCACCCGAGGATGACTTCAGGCGGCCCCCAGAGGAGGATTTCAGGCATTCCCCTGAGGAGGACTTCAGGCAGTCACCCCAGGAGCATTTCCGGAGGCCACCTCAGGAGCATTTCCGTCGGCCACCCGCAGAGCATTTCCGGAGACCACCTCCAGAGCATTTTAGGCGGCCTCCCCCAGAGCACTTCCGGCGGCCACCCCCAGAGCATTTCAGGCGCCCACCCCCAGAACATTTCAGGCGCCCACCCCCAGAGCACTTCCGGAGACCGCCCCAGGAGCATTTCAGGCGGCCGCCTCAGGAGCATTTCAGGCGCTCCCGAGAGGAAGATTTCAGGCACCCACCAGATGAAGACTTCAGGGGCCCTCCTGATGAAGACTTTAGGCACCCTCCTGATGAGGACTTCAGGAGCCCCCAGGAGGAAGATTTTAGATGCCCTTCTGATGAAGACTTCAGGCAGCTCCCAGAGGAAGACCTTAGGGAAGCTCCGGAGGAGGACCCTAGACTTCCTGACAATTTTAGACCTCCTGGTGAGGATTTTAGGAGCCCGCCTGATGATTTTAGAAGTCACCGCCCTTTTGTGAATTTTGGTCGTCCAGAAGGTGGCAAGTTTGATTTTGGAAAGCATAATATGGGAAGTTTTCCTGAGGGGAGATTTATGCCTGATCCAAAGATAAACTGTGGTTCAGGTAGAGTAACTCCTATTAAGATAATGAATCTTCCATTTAAAGCTAATGTTAATGAAATTTTAGACTTTTTCCATGGTTACAGAATCATACCTGATTCAGTTTCAATACAGTATAATGAGCAAGGCTTACCTACAGGGGAAGCCATTGTTGCTATGATAAACTATAACGAAGCTATGGCTGCTATTAAAGATCTAAACGATAGGCCAGTTGGGCCCCGAAAAGTTAAGTTAACTTTGCTGTAGAGAGAGAGCATTTCTAAATTCAGTTATCTTCCTTGCAGTATTGATGGAGTAAAATACATTTGTTTTAAAAAGTGTGGTTTTTTTTTTATAAATTATCTAATGAAATATTTTATTTTTGACCTGTGAATAGAACAAATGTAAATAGTAGAATGTGAATCTGGTTTTCTTTTGCTTGCAAATTGCCATTAATTTTTTTTTCTAATTTAAAATTACATATGCTGTTTTTTCCTTTGATGGGGAGAAAGAACTAATTCCCTGAGTTCATTCATTTTTGTTGATGTCATGGGTAAGCTTCAAGACTTATTGAAGTAGAGTTGTATTTGGGGAAGATACATTTTATATTCACTTTTTTTTCCCCATTCTGTAGTCTACATCGTTTACTCAAACTGTATAAGGAAATAGTGACTGTTCAGGTTTGGCATTTTCATTGCTACTTGCCTGCAGAATTAATGCCCTCTTCCTTGTCTGAGATATTACTGTGTTAAGTGTCCTGTTAATTATAAATAGTTCAAAATGGATAGACTGTCAACTTGAAATTTACTTATGTAAAAAGCTTAGGTGATTCTTAGGGTTTCCATGTTCATAACTTTACAAAGTTTTATAACAATAAAATTGCAACTTAATAGAACAACTAATTAACTTGTATTTGTATAAAAAGAAAAAAGAATTGCAGCTTGATACTGTGAAGTTTTTCAGTAACTTCATTAAACCATATTTATGATGGGAGGGACCAGACATTCTATAGTAATAATGTATAGTGCTGTGTATAATTCCATGGTTTCTTCAACATCTTATCAACCAAATACGATTAATACAACATACGCAAAAGACAGTAAAATAAGAATCTAATTATAGGTGCAAGAGGACTCAGGCTTATGCTGGGAAGAATCTGACAAATGGTATAGTTTTCCTAGGAAGAATTTACTGATGAGTCACATAACTTGCATGTAATATTAGGTTCTCATTTTTTAGCTTCAAAACTTTGTGTCCATGCAAAGACTCCGTAACTGTTAAGACTTGTGTGGTTGAATTTTGACTTCTTTGATATTCAGCATTTAGTGCATACATTTTGCAAATAGGGAATTTGATTTTCTGTACCCATAATATTATTTATGGCTAACATTTATTAGGCACTTACTATGTGCTAGGCACTGTAAGCACTTTACATGCATAATCTCAGTATTCCCTATGAGTACAGGGTTAATTATTTACCTCTGTTTCACAAATGAGATAATGAAGTGGGAGGTTAAGCAACTTGTTTGAAGTCACAGGTAATAAATCATGGGGCCAGTTTTAACCCAGACAGACCACTGACTCCAGTTCATGCTTTTACTGCCTCACTTTTTTAAGTGGTATTTTTAATTAGGAAGACCATGCTAAAGATACTTTCAAGGATAAGTGATATATTTTCTCACTTCAGTTGTTGGTTTAAAATTAGCATAAAAAGGTAAAACCAGCATGCTCAAACATTGAGCTCAAACATTGACATTATTAATAAAACCCGAGTGACTTTAAAAGTTTCTTTCTATCCAGGGTTTCTCTTGGGATACGCACATTGTATATTACTGGCTTATATTTCACAATTGCTCATTTTATTCAACATGATTGACTCTGGTTGGCCTTTTATAATTTTCATGAAACATAATTTTCCTCAGTTCTGTAATCCAGATTTTCCCCATTGAGTAAATAAGAATACAATTGAATTTGCATAGGGTAATTTAGACATTTAATAGGATATTGCATAGGTAGAATACTTTGTCAGTACTTAGTTACTACCTATATGTATTTTTGTGTTACTTTTCAGTGATTTAAATCTAACAAATCTGCTTAAATTTGTTTTAGTGAATATCCTGCTCACTATGGAATGAATAAACAGGTAAATTTGATACAAAAAAGCACCGCAGTATGATTCTTTAAGCTTGTAAGTAGCTAAGATAACATTAAATTGTTTGGAATATCCAAACCAAGCACAATAAAGAAAGTAGAAAGAAATATTTTTAATTGAGCAGAGATTGTATAGATGGTTCATTTGGTCACCCATCTTGAATATATGGAAAGTTAAAAAGTACTTCTCAAATACAAAGGAATAAAGCTAAGATGAAGCTTAACGTGAGGAATTACTTACTGTGGAACTGCTTTTCAAACTAGGCTGAGGTGGGATGGTGGTGGTAGTTAAGAGGCCAGCTATAGTAAACATAAGCTTTGTAGTTTTATTATTTTAAGAGCCAGAGTCTTGTTGTGTTGGCCAGGCTGGAGTGCAGTGGTCTGATAATGGTTCACTGCAGCTTCCAACTCCTGGGCTCAAGCTGTCTTCCTGCCTCAGCCTCCTGAGAGCTGGGACTACAGGTGTGTGCCATCTTGTCTGGCTAACTTTTTTTTTATTTGTAGAGACGGTCTCACTGTGTTGCCCAGGCTGTTCTCAAATTTCTGGCCTCCTGGCCTCAAGTAATCCTCCCTCCTTGGTCTCCCAGAATGTGTTGGGATTACAGGTGTGAGCCACTGTGCCCAGCCTTGTATTTTGATTTTTAAATTATGTGAATATTTCATTTTACTCCATAATATATCCGGGCTTAATATTTTTAAACTTCATTATAAAACGTTTATTACAGAAGTGGTGTCTTCTAGTTAGGAGCCATCTTTGCACATCTCTCTCCAACTCTGCCTTTAGTGATATGTCGATAACAAATTGGCCATGACAGGAGTATTTTACACCATGGAAATTGATAAATGCAGCAAATCAAGGAATTCCCCTTCCGTTGTCCCCTCAGAGAGCCAGCTTCCCAGCACCTCATCAATTTCAAATATAAAAAAAGAACAGTAAATTTTCATGTACACATCACTCAGCTTCAGTAATTGTCATCTCATAGCCAGTTTTTCCTCTCCTATCCTCAAGGTATACCAGGTACACTGGAGGTGTATTCTCTAGTCTGATATCCAGTGGCATTTGTCTTAAACATTTTTGTCTAGAAAGTATCTAAAAAAATGTAGATCATGTCTAGAAAGTCAATCCAACAACCAAGAGATAGGTAAAAATCATATTAGGAATGCATTTCTATTAATTTACTGATATCACTGTTAAGAGCAGTGGTTCTTGATCCATATGTCACCTGTTAAGTAGTGACCTTGCTGCCTCTGTTTTTGCAGTAAATAATAGCTGTTGTTTATTGAGGTGTATTAGAAACTATATGATGTATAATTATGTATGAATTAACTATCATTTAATTCTGATAATCCTAGTAAATGTACTACAGGTCGAGTATTCCTGATCTGGAAATTTGAAATTTCAAATGCTCCAAAAATTGCAAGCTTTTTGAGCGCCAACATGATGTTCAAAGAAAATGCTCATTGCAGCATTTAAGATTTCAGATTTTTGGGTTAGGAATGTTGAGCTGGTATAATGCAAATACTCCAAAATCTGAAGAAATCCAAAGTCTTAAATACTTCTGGTCCCAAGCACTTCAGATAAAGGATACTCAATTTGTATTCCTATTTTGGAGATAAGAGATGGAGACTTACAGGCTGGGTTGGTTGGATTGGTTGCCTGTTTTTTGTTGTTGTTGCAGTGGGAAGCTAGGAATGGTTTTTTACATTTTTAAGTGTACTTAAGTCTTAAATGGTTACATAAGTACCCGTATAATAGTCTTGAATTTGCCTCAACCCACCAAGAGTAAAAATGTTTACTATCTGGCCCTTTAAGAAGTTTGCCAACCTAGGTCTGGTCTAAATAATGAAAATTTTACATTAATGAAGGTATTTTCATGGATAGTATTCCTTTTGTTCTTAGAATATTTCTCTGAGGTAGGCAGAATGTATGTTTTATTCTAGAATTATTGGTTTATGCAGTTTTAACTTTACAAATAAAGCAAATCATGCTCAAGAGAAGTTGCTATTTAGTAAACAGCAAAATAAATATAATAACTGTTTTCCCCCGAACTACAACCAAATTTAAATACTAAGTGAGGAAGCAGTAAATATCCAATGATAATCTTGAGTTTCTTAATATCAATTTATTTAGGGTTTTAAAAAAAGTACTGAAATAACTTTGTCACTTAGGACTATTCTCAGGAAAGAGTGCTTTGTTAAGAGCCATGAATGACAAAGTCAAAAGCTTTCTAGAAATCTTTATTTTTCTGTTATGAATAATTGCATTTTCTAATTATCCCAAATGATTTTATAAATTCCCTTTTATATGCCTGCCTGGGATCCATGAAATAAAAGTATAATTCCTTACCAAAAGAGAAGCATCAGAGACACTGAAAGGCTCCAATTGTTTTATATTTTCAGAAATAAAAGTGATTGTATACCCTTTTATTAACTGCATGGTAGCTTGGCAAAATTTTTATAGAATTTTTAATGATTTATGGTGTTCTGTGATGAGGCAACATTCCACTAAATTAGCCTTCCAAAAGTTGCAGTATCATGTATAAGTATGACAGTTTTGTTTTAAAACCAGAGTCAGATTGAATGTGGCTTTTTTTACAGCTGAAATGTATGCCTTATGTGTATTCATAACACATTGATATCTTAGTGTCACATTATCTTTATTCTTTGATTATACTCTTGAAAAGTAAATTTACTTATCAAATGATAAAGTTTTAAGGGAAAGTAAAAAAAAAATATTTTTTCTTAAGGCTTCATGGAATAGAATTACATGTAATCAGAATGACTACATAGGACCCTTTTCTGGTAATGAAAGCATGGAGTCTTAACCAAAAAGCTAAGCAGAATTGTTAGATCTTTTGGTTTCTGTCATAATGTACTATTGGAACTTCAAGTAGATATAGTACATTAATATGAAATACTTTGAAATACACCATCTTTGAAAAAAAAGGTACTTACACAAAAATCACCTAACACTAGTTAGGATGTTGAAATGACTGGTATGTAATATTTTTAAAGCCTTCATTTTTGGTCAGCATAAGTTTCCTTTAATTATTTTTCTGTTTCCAGTTGGACTTCACTTTGAGGCTTAGCATATCAAAGTGAGTATAAAGTTCTATAGTTTAGTCATTGTGGATTCCATGTCATTTATGATGAAAATGGAAATGTGTAGTTTACTTAAGAAAATTTTCTTCTTCTGTAACATCTAACTCTTCATCCTCATCATCATCTGCTTGTTGATCCTTTCTTAGTCGACAAGTGGATACCTGTTAAAAGTCAACACACTTTTTAAAATAAAAATACTAACTTAAAAAAATTTTACATGCTTGGTATCTTTTTATGCTATTAAAGGGCACACAACAAATATTTCAAAAAAAAGTCCATGTCATAATTTTTAGTAGTGACAATTCCCTATGAATTTTAAGGTCAGAGGCCAGTTTTTTCATTCATATTTTTTTTTGAATAAAAATGTGTAATTAGCCATTTGATTTTAGTTGGATAGCCATCAATACTTCAGAAACACTACTTTAAAAGTATAGACTTAGTATATTATGAATGTTAAAAATAAATTTTGGGTCACAAAAACAGCATTTGAGAATCATAAAATGGATGGCAAAAATAGAAGGATATTTCAGCTAGGCAGTGGGACAGAAATACTGATGTAAAAGTAGTGTGATTTAAATGGAATGAGTTGAGAATCTGAACTCACCAGTTTTAAGTTGCCTGACTGCTGCCACATAGGGCATGTTGCTTAAAACTTCTCTGAGAGTGATTGTATCTAACCCAGAGGACATTTGGGAATGTCTAGAGACACTGTTGTTTGTCACTACTGGGGCTGTGTGTTTATGTGTGCTGCTGGCATGTTGTGGGTAGAGGCTGGGATGCTAATATCTGCCTAATATTGTCACAATATACAGGACAGTATTCCATCCCCTTCTTCCTTCCTGGTGGGCCCAATTATTTGTCCCAAAGTCAGCAGTGTTGAGGTTGAGAAACCTGGGATAATGCATTCTAAAGTGCTATACAAGTGTTAGCTAAGGTAACATTATTAGTTGTAGTCAAAACCTTTTTTTTTTTTTTTTTGAGACGGAGTCTCGCTCTGTTGCTTAGGCTGGAGTGCAGTGGCCCAATCTCGGCTCACTGCAACCTCCGCCTCCCAGGTTCACGCCCTTCTCTCGCCTCAGCCTCCCGAGTAGCTGGGACTACAGGTGCCTGTCATCATGCCCAGCTAATTTTTTTTTTGCATTTTTAATAGAGATGGGGTTTCACTGTGTTAGCCAGGATTGTCTCGATCTCCTGACCTCGTGATCCAGCCACCTCGGCTTCCCAAAGTGCTGGGATTGCAGGCGTGAGCCACTGTGCCCGGCAAAACTTTATATGGACTATAAAAGTAAATTTATAGAATTTATGTTCAAAGCACTTAATGCTGGAATAATAAAAATATAATTGGGTTGGGGGAGAGATACATATAAAACAAAATAAATGCTTAGAGGAGAATCAAATGAAAATAGAAGGTATGAAATTTACCTAAAAGTTGTATTTTGAAAATAGTTTGTTGAGTTGCATATTCTGAAAGCTAGATATGAAAAGGGCATAGCTCTCTAGATGAGGGTTTGGCAAGTTGTGGCCCAGCCAGCCTCCTGCTTT
Source organism: Macaca thibetana thibetana (assembly GCF_024542745.1). NCBI lineage: Eukaryota > Metazoa > Chordata > Mammalia > Primates > Cercopithecidae > Macaca > Macaca thibetana. Next base: position 51,408,968 of record NC_065585.1, read on the forward strand.
TGTAAATAGAATTTTATTAGAACACAGTCATACTGCTTTATGTGTTACTTATAGTTGTTATTTATAGTTGTTGGGGTAGAAACCATATGGCCCACAAAGCCTAAGATACTTAGTCTCCACATCTTACAGAAAAAGTTTGTCAGCCCCTGCTCTAGATACTGGGAAACTCAGGCTTTCTGGATGTAGACAAAAATGATTTCTGTGTTCAGTAAAAGCCATTTTTTGGTATAATTTGGTATTTAACTTTATAATTTAATCAGATCCACTAAGTCTTGATAGTGAGATTTAAACCTAAGTTTGACTTCAGAATCTATGCTCTTCATATTATAGAAGATAACACATCTGCATGAGCATTCTTCTGTCTTTTCCACTTCTGCTCTGAAGTGTTACGTTTTAGAGAGTAATATGTAATTACAGTATAAAAGATACTTAAGAAATAACAGAGCTGCAACTTAGTGCAATCTTCTGTCATTATAGAAGAGGAAATAGGTCCAGGGGAAGGTAAATTACCTGAGGTGGTATGACTGAGGGGAAACATTTTTAGAACTCAACAATTCCAAAGGCAGCAGCTCAAATTCCTTTAAGAGTATGGTTTCTTGCTCACCTGTCCTGTTCCAGATACACACTTAGCTGACAGTGATCTCTGAAGAGGTGACTTTGAATTTGCTCGTACAATATCTAAACGAGATGAATAATCTGGTGCATACAGAGAATTTCGGAAAACCTATTATAATGATAAAATAGCATTATAAAGTAGATGCTAAACAAAAGACAGTCAAATTAAGTTCCTTAGTTTTTTGTTTTTTTTTAAAACAACTGCCCCCAAATGGACAAAATTCCAATTATTGTAAATGTAAAAGAAAAAACAAAAATAAGCTAGAAAGATAAAAGCTAAAAATTCTATTTGAACTATGCAAGATGATGATAGATATTAAACAGTAATTAGTCATGAAACAAGCATTTAAATGCTTTTGCCAGGAGAACTGCAAAAGTTGAGACCTTCCAAGAGCATGCAGGCTAGTAGGGAGGCTGCGACTCATACCTTTGAATCCTTCTGTTCTGCATATGGTCAACTCCTACCAATTTAACTCTGCAGTACTGCTATGAAAATTACATAAGACTAAATTGGAACCACTATAATGTATGGATTCCAACCTTACTAGGGTCTGGAATGCCATGACTTGTCAGTTCTCTTTCCTTAAGGCACTATTTCCAAATGTTACCACTCTCAAGCCTTTCTAGCTCCATCTTTTCTACCCTATCCCCACTACTACTCTAATAGACTAATTAGGTAAGGTTATCAGATATGAATCTCTTCAACTTTCCTCCTTTCCCTTCTCTCTTTTTAAAAATACCATTCTCATTTATTTCCAATGTGCATTTTTTCCTTTAACCAAAACTTCAAACCCAACCAGCAAACAAAAGCTTCTGTTGTCCACAGGTTCCCTCTCCTAGAAAACAAGCTCAAAACCAGTCTCTCTTTTTTTTTTTTTTTTAAGTTATCTCAAGGTATAACTTCTTAAACTTTCTAGAATATTCGACTTCATCTCCATTTTTTTTTTAATTTCTATTTATTTATCAACAAACTACAATTGAGCTTTTCACCTTCCACTAAAATTGCTCTTGCTCACATCACCAAGGTCTTTTTTTCCTTTTCATCCTCACTGACCCCTTCCTGAAACTTAAATGCTACCAAGCTCTTTCATTGTCCTAGTTTCTCTATTTCTTTACATCTCTTTTTCTACTACTTACACCTAAAATATTTTTAAAGGGTTTCCGTTAGGCCACTTTTTATATATAAAAACAATGCTGCTGTGCACAGTGGCTCATGCCTATAATCCCAGCGCTTTGGGAGGCCAAGGCAGGAGGATCACTTGAGCCTAGGAGTTTGAGACCAGCCTGAGCAACATGGCGAAACTCCATCTCTCCAAACAATTAAAAAAGCAGTCAGCCAGGGGTGGTGGTGCATGCCTGTAGTCCCAGCTACTTGGGAGGCTGAGGCAGGAGAATCACTTGAGCCTGGGAGGCAGAGGTTGCAGTGAGCCAAGATCACACCACTGCACTCCAGCCTGGGCAACAGAGCGAGACCCTGTCTCAAAGTTTCTCTGCAAGATCTTATCTACACTGTTAATGACTACCCTTCAACTAATCCCCTGACAAGCACACCCTGTGATAGCTGTATTCATGCTCCCAATTATCTCCTGCTCTAGACCAGCACTGTCCAGTAGAACTTTCTGAGATGATGGAAATGCTTGCTGTTCTGTACTGTACAAAAACGTAGCCACTGGCCATGTGTGGCTACTAAGTACTTGAAATGTGGTTCATATGGCTGAGGAGCTGAATTTTTAAATTGAACTTTAAATAGTTATATATGCCTAATGGCTACTGAACAGTGTAGCTCTAGATTAGCTATTACAATAAAAGACATTATCTTTTACCTAGAAGACCAAGCTATAAGCCTGGGCATTCTCTCTAAAATTCTCACCTGACACTTTGGGAGGCTGACGCAGGTGGATCGCTTGAGCCCTAGGAGTTCAAGACCAGCCTGGGCAACGTGGCGAAATTCCATCTCTACAAAAAATACGAAAATTAGCCAGGCATAGTGGGACGTGCCTGTAATTCCAGCTACTTGGGAAGCCGAGGTGGGAGGATCACCTAAGCTCAGAGGTCAAGGCTGCAGTGAGCCATGATTGTGCCACTGCACGCCAGCATGGGCAATAGGATGAGACCCTGTCTCAAAAAAAAAATTTATATAAAACTTACAGATTTTCTCACCTGAGGCACTTCTCTTTTATTGACTCTACATACCATGCCTTTATAGCTTACTTTTTATTTAAGGCCAAAATATGTTATTGCTGTCTTTTTTTAGACAGGGACCCCTCTGTCACTCAGGCTGAAATGCAGTAGTGCAGTCATAGCTCACTGTAGCCTCGAACTCCTGGGCTCAAGTGATTCTCCTGCTTCAGCTTCCTGAGTAGTTGGGGCCACAGGTGTACTTTGGCTAATTTTTTCATTTTTTGTGCAGACAGTGTCTTGCTATGTTGCCCAGGCTGTCTCAAACTCCTGGCCACAAACCTCCTGCTTCAGCCTCCTGTAATGCTGAGATTACAAGTGTGAGCCACCATGCTTGGCCTCTTTCTCTATTCTAAAACTTTCTGTGACTCTTGACTGTAAATGCAGAACCTAAGTTATACTATGCCTTTGCAATGCTGGTTCCTTAGCCTAGAATTACAGCAAACTGTCCTTCAAGAATTACTTGTCCTTCAAGAACAATGTAAAACGCCATCTTTCTTCTACATTCCCCTATTGTCTGAGTAGCTCCTACTGTTCATACTCTCAAGTATGGCTTTTAACTCAGTGTTTTGTAATCGATTATGTATCTGTCTCAAGTTCTCTCTTAAGCAAGGGAGCCCTGTTTTATCTATGCATCTCCCCCCTGGCAAATAGAAGATGTTAATTAAATTCACTTTTGCCAAATGAATGATGTTAACCGTTAAGTTGCAAACATAGTTAACATCATTCATTTGGCAAAAGTGAATTTAATTAACATCTTCTATGGGGGGGAAAAGGAGACCCAAATTAGGGGATGGCTATACATTCCTTTAAATCTCAGAGAACTGCAGGACACGGAAGGAATCAAGGATAAAACATAGGAGGTAAGACTTGTGTTTTAAAGTAATTCAGGGATGCTAATTAGGTAAACAGGTTACCAAGGACCAAATTCAATTTTGGTGCCAGACATGGACCACTGACATCCTGGTATGATATAAAAATGCAATGACTTGGGCCAGGTGCGGTGGCTCACGCCTGCAGTCCCAGCACTTTGGGAGGCTGAGGCGGGCGGATCATGAGGTCAGGAGATCGAGACCATCTTGGCTAACATGTTGAAACCCTGTCTCTACTAAAAATACAAAAAATTAGCTGGGCGAGATGGTGGGTGCCTGTAGTCCCAGCTACTTGGGAGGCTGAAGCAGGAGAATGGCGTGCACCCGGGAGGCGGAGGTTGCAGTGAGCCGAGATCATGCCACTGCACTCCAACCTGGGCAACAGAGTGAGACTCCATCTCCAAAAAAAAACAAAAAAGCAAAGACTCATTAAACAACTGGTATTTGGAGGAGAAACATTTTTCTTAAAAACATTCCTTTAACTTTTCTAGCAAAGATGGAATTTAAAGTGGGAAATGGAAAACAGTATGTAACCCTTGGAATACAAGTCTATACCAGTTAAATATTTATTAAAATTAACATTTTACTCCAATTTATTGGCAATAATGCATTTTCCAACATGGTCCAGTATTTCTTCTAAGAGCAGTTCTCAAGATCTGAATGTGCTCTGAAGTTAATACAGAGGTGACCTGACAATACTTTTTTTTTTTTTTTTTTTTTTTTTTTTCCGTGAGATGGAGTCTCACCCTTTCACCCAGGCTGGAGTGCAATGGCGCGATCTTGGCTCACTGCAACCTCTGCCTCCCAGGGTCAAGTGATTCTTCGGTCTCAGCCTCCCAAGTAGTTGGGATCACAGGCACGTGCCACCATGCCTGGCTAATTTTTTATATCTTTAGTAGAGACAGAGTTTCACCATGTTGGCCAGGATGGTCTCGAACTCCTGACCTCATGATCCGCCTGCCTCAGCCTCCCAAAGTGCTGGGATTACAGGCCTGAGCCACCGCACCTGGCCGACAGTATTTTTTTGTGAAAAACAATTAAGATGGTTTGTGATACAACTAGAGGAGCCTAACTACAAAACACTGGCTGCAGCTGGAATACATCTCAGCAGTTCTCACAAAGCATGGACTATCTGGAAGAATAGCAAGTTATTTCTCAGTCTTTTTCTGCATGTTTTCTTTGCTTCTTTCCAAGAAACCTTGTATTTACAGGATCCTTCCTCTTGGTAGGTACCTGTTTGATACTGTATCAGTTACATGAATTAGTTACTTCCCCTGGTCCCACAATTCTCTCCAGACTGTTCTCTCCACAATTGCTATATGGCATAATAATAAATAGTTTATGCCCGTGGTTCATTGAACATGTGCTCGTGCCCTATACTGTGCTGTTTTGCTTTTGTTTTTTTCCATGACATGCCATGATTCTCAACTGTATTGTTTTAAATACACTGTTCTTTCTTCACAACAGTCCTGCCTCAGGACCTTTGTATATCTATCTATGCCCTCTCCCTGAAAGTTTTTGCCAGGTACCCTCCCATGCATCTCTCAAGATTCTAAGAGATCACTCTGATTCTCCAGACTATTTGTAACCCTCCATTACACACAGCACACTTTTTTTTTCCCCTTTATAGGACTGGTCATATTATTAAAAAATCGTTAGTTATTTTTTTGCATGTCGAATTCCCTGGTAGATTTAAAGTTACTGCTTTGACAACTTGGACTGTTTCTAACTTAGAATGCTAAATCCTTCACACTTAGAATGGTGCTTGGCGCATATGAGGTGCTCAATAAATAGTTGTTGAACAAACACGACATGAGGTAAGTACTACAGTATCTCCATTTTAGAAAGGAGGAAGCTGAAGAGCGAGTAAGTTAACTTGCTCAGTATTACTTCACTAGAAAGTAGGGGAGTTGATATTAAAAAAAAAATCTACCACATATTCCTGAGACCTTTAGTTTTACATAGAGCTCTTTTCCCACAAACTACTTAGATGGCTGATTAAGAGTAGTGGTAAGTTATAAAGGAAGTGGTGTAACAAAAAAATACCTAGGGCCTCTGGGATAAGAAGGAAAACCTTGGGGACTGAAGGGCTTGAAGGAACTTTAAGGTCAGTTAACAAATGGCATGTCAAAGGTATTATACAAAGAAGAATGAAAATACTTATAAAGTGGACTACAGTCTTGAAGAAGAATTGGGGGATCACTTTTGAACCTGCCACTAAATGCAGTGTTATTTCTTGCAGGAAATGATTAATGTTACTCAGCAAGAACCATACTTCTGGAAGTCTAATGTAGAGAGGATTAAAGCATAATGGGCCTTGTAGTCAGACTTCCGGATCAGACTTTCAGCTCTGCTACTTAGTAGCTATGAGATCTCTGGGAAGTTTCTTAACTTCACTATGCTTCCGTTTTCTCATCCACAGAAATCAGAAATAAGTACTTTCATCAAAGTTGTTGAGAGGATTAAAATAATATAGTTAAAATGCAAAGATCAATAGCTGACTCAATGTAATATGTAAACATTTGCTATTTTATTATTTTATAAATGACAGATGAAAGCTTGATAGTCAATTTTTTTTGGGGGGGGGATGGAGTTTCTGTTGCCAGGCTGGAGTGCAATGGCGTGATCTTGGCTCACTGCAACCTCCGACTCTTGGATTCAAGCGATTCTCTTGCCTCAGCCTCCCAAGTAGCTGGGATTACAGGCGTGTGCCACCAAGCCTGGCTAATTTTTGAGACGGGGTTTCACCACGTTGACCAGGATGGTCTCAATATCATGACCACGTGATCCGCCTGCCTCGGCCTCCCAAAGTATTGGGATTACAGGCATGAGCCACCGTGCCCGCCCTTTTTATTTTTGGAGATGGAGTCTCACTCTGTCACCCAGGCTGGAGTGCAGTGGCACAATATGAGCTAACTGCAACCTCCGCCTCCCGGGTTCAAGTGATTCTCTTGCCTCAGCCTCCCAAGTAGCTGGGATTATAGGTGCCCACCACCATGCCCAGCTAATTTTTGTATTTTTAGTAGAGACGGGGTTTCAGCATGGTGGCCAGACTGGTCTTGAACTCCTGACTTCAGGTGATCCACCCGCCTTGGGCTCCCCAAGTGCTGGGATTGCAGGCGTGAGCCACTGCGCCTGGCCTTCATAATCAAGTTTTAAAAGCAGGACATGAAAAGGCGTGAAAGTTAAGAAACCTTAGCTGTAGTGTTTGGAAGTAACACTTGGGAAGTCATTACTGACAAATAGAGAAATATAAATATGTATATATAACTGATATAAAACAAATTAGATTTTGACATTAGAAACATATATACACATACTGTAATATGTACTTTCTTCATTTTATTTAACCTATATTCTGGTTTTAAGTTTCCTGAAGCCCATGGAGTAATGGGACGGGAAAGCTCAGAGGATCTCTTTATTGATAGTTAAGATACAAATAAAAATTAGGCCAGGCGCAGTGACTCACGCCTGTGATCCCAGCACTTTGGGAGGCCAAGGCGGGCAGATTACGAGGTCAGGAGTTCGAAAGCAGCCTGGCCAATATGGTGAAACCCCATCTCTACTAAAAATAGAAAAATTAGCCGGGCGTGGTGGCAGGCACCTGTAATCCCGGCTACTAGGGAGGCTGAGGCAGAAGAATCACTTGAACCTGGGAGGTGGAGGTTGCAGTGAGCCGAGATCGCACCACTGCACTCCAGACTAGGTGACAGAGCAAGACTCCGTCTTGGAGGCAGGGGGAAGATACAAAAAAAAATTGGGGGGAATCTTCAAATTTGTTAAGTGGTAGACACTTCCATATTTTATTAATACAGAATTCTTGGTATATGTTGGGATTACATGGCTTTTTTCACTTCTGTATTAGAGATGAGATGGGGAAAGTATGTCTTGAACAGTTTACTTCAGCATAAATACTTTCGTACCTTTATTTTTTCCTTTTGGAAGGTAAGAGGGTTGGATATTTACAGAATTGCTCATTGAGGACCAGGCTTTGATATTTACTTGCTCTAATGTTAGTTGGCCAATCAGAATTATCTGCATTTAACTAAAACCATCAGCATAAAGCAAGCTTACATAACCTACATTTATTTCATAGCTTAGTGATTACATTACATAGTCAGAATCCTGATTCTGCTATTTACTAGCTAAGTGGCCACAAATAAGTTATTTAAATCCTCTTGGCCTGTTTCTGTAGTTGTAAAATGAGAGTTACAGCAGCACCTACCACCTAAGATTTTGAGGTTTGAATGAGAAAATGCATGTAAAGCTTTGGGTATTGTGCATGATGTAAACACTCAAATGTTACTGAAGTCACTAAATGTTAGTTATTTTTTAGCACACTTCAGTGGGCTTATATCACCAGTCAAAATGATACACAGTATTTTATTTAATGGCTTTATGTAAATTGTATTTTACTAGCTATTAATAAATTAACTCCTGGAACTTTTGCCATGGTTAATTTGAAAAGTTGAAAATAAATGGAAAATCATAAAAATTCATCTGTTTTGGATTATACATAATAACCACTGTAGTGTTCAAATTTAAGATATTAATCATGGCTGGGCGTGGTGGTTCATGCCTGTAATCCCAGCACTTTGGGAGGCCGAGGTGGGCGCATCACTTGAGATCAGGAGTTCAAGACCAGCCTGGCCAACATGGTGAAACCCCATCTCTACTAAAAATACAAAAATTAGCTGGGCATGGTGGTGGGCACCTGTAACCCAAGCTAGTTGGGAGGCTGAGGCAGGAGAATTGCTTAAACCCACAAGGCGGAAGTTGCAGTGAGCTGAGATCACACTACTGCACTCCTACCTGGGCAACAGAGTGAGACTCTGTCTCAAAAAAAAAAATATACTAATCACATACAAACTAATGTTCTTTTTTAAATATTTCCACATTAAAAGAAGAACTGAGCTTAGATAGATATAGTCCTACCTCTAAATCTTCATCTTCATCAATGTTTTGTATATTCTGGTAGGCAGCAGTGTAGACCTCTAAAGCTTTGCCGTGAAATAACATTTCGATTGTGATAAATTCAGAAAATATAGTCTAAAAAAAAACAAAGAATTGAATTTAAACAATGATTTAAATTTCTTTATGAATATAGTAACTTTATTCCTCACTATAGTCTTGGTACTTTATAAAATACAGAAGTATCTGTTTTTCTACAGGGCAAATAAAGTACAAAAGATAACTGAAAGAGAAACAGTTGTGAAGACCTTTTGCTGCCAAACCTTCAAATTATACAAAGTATTTCCTTTATCACCATTCACTTCCATCTTATTTTTTATTTTAGTTAGTTCTCTTTATACTTAGTAACTGACATTTATAATAACAGAAGATCTGACTAAAATGTATGCTACTGTATACTTTTAATACCATATGCTTATTATTAGAGCAGTTCAGTTATGAAGCTGGTGTTTTAGCAATTCCAACTGATGTTTAAACAGTAGAACATTTTTTCAACAGGAATTATGTTCCACACTATATGCTACTTGTATTCTCTAAACATAAAGGAGTTACTTGGTAGTAATGACACTCCTGCCACTGATGATAATACCATATATTTGCATAGAGCGTTCCAGTTTACAGATATTGACTTGCCCAGTGTTGCTCACAGATAAGACTCTTTAGACACAGATCTGATTCTAAGGCTATAAGGTTATAGCTCATTTAAGGTTTTTCTGCTATTGCCCACTGAACTGTGCTGTTCTTGCCGGAATCAATAATTTCCTTCACAGATAAACTGTGCAGGTAACCTCTATATAAGCATGATGGAAACTTATGACAAGGAAGATCATGAACAAAAAGTATGAGTGAAGATGTGCATGTTGATCTAAGCAGGGGGTGAGGTAATCAGTGGATAGGGAAAAGATGGAAACCAGGCAAGTTTTTAATAAACATGATCGTATCATCTTGTTAATTATAACAAAATAAGCAATGTAGAGAGAACTGGGCTGAATAAGAACAAGGCAGAAAATACTCAAGCATGGATTATATTAGAAGGCTAGTCAAATACACATTTCCCTTCATCCCTGCTCTCCTAAGATAACCCAGAAAAGAGTGGTCATATACTTTGGAGACAGCCATATAGATAATTATCAGTGGCCTGTGATTCTTCCCTCCAGCCCCATTCTTTCCTAGATGATTAGAAAAACACTTAAGGGAGCATTAAGAGGCTTTGATTGCTACTCAGTGATATATGTCATTCTAACTGAGAGGAAAGGGCCTAGGTTAAAAAAGAGACTTGTAACTATAATTCACAATCACCCTTATTGTCACTTCATGTAAGTTAGAGAGGGCTCAGGTATACCAGGCTGGCAACTGACTGATAAACGGCCTTATGCTAAAATACAATTTTGGATTTCATATTAAAGTATCTCCAGATACCCAGGAATACTTTAGAGGAGGAATGGCTTCTGACCAGGGCTGGGATCTACTCTTAGTTGTTAGTGTCCTTATGATAGTTGCAAACCAGAAAGGAGTCAGGTTTTCTTGAGTGTGGAAACTCCTAGAGGGAAAACTGAACTAAGAGTTGATGACAAGCCAAAACACCCATTTTTAATGCTCAAGAAATAAACTAGTCAGGCACAATGGCATGTGCCTATAATCCCAGCTACTTGGCAGGCTGAGGCAGGAGGTTCCCTTGGGTCCAGGTGCCCCAGACTAGCTTGGCAACATTTGGAGACTTCTGTCTCAACAAGAACAACAAAGTCAACTAGCTAAATTGGATGTAGTGACTAACAGTAAAGCCTCTATCTTGTTTGATTAACAAAGATCTTTGACGAAAAGGTTTTAAGAACATTTTGGCAAAGAGGAAATGACAGCTCTCCAGAGTATAGGATATAAAGGATGTCAGGAGAACTGTCTACCCATTTGAAAATTAAAGTTATATATCCATGTCATAACACTGCAAAACACAGCTGCCAGCTCAATATTTAATGTTTAAAATATGTTAAAAATCAAGAAAGTATAAGCAATACTTATATAACCTAGGGGATGAAAACCTTTCTAAGCATGACACCAAGGAAGAAACCAAAAATAAGACAGATAGATCTGGCAATAAAAAGAAAAGAGGTGGCAAAAACACTGTAAGCAGTAAAATGAGAAAAGACATTTGCAACATACTTTCTCTTTCATTTGAAGGGCTAATTGTCTCAATATAAATAATTTTTAGAAATTAGTAAGAAATTCCAACATCCAACAGAAATATAGGTTAAGGAAAAATATAATTTACTAAAGAAATGTATTGCTAAATATATTTAAAAAGCTCAGCAGTAATAATGCAAATGATACTGATTTTTTACCTATCGTCCTATTAAAAATACTGCAACTTATGGTGTCAACACTGTCATATAAAACAAACAAAAAACACATCAGGTGCAGTGGCTCATGCCTGTAATCCCAGCACTTTGGGAGGCCGAGGCAGGTGGATCACCTGAGGTCAGCAGTTCTAGACTACCCTGGCCAACATGGTGAAACCCCATCTACTAAAAATACAAAAATTAGCTGGGCATGGTGGTACACGCCTGTAATCCCAGCTACTCGGGAGGCTGAGGCAGGAGAATCACTTGAATCCAGGAGGCAGAGGTTGCAGTAAGCCAAGATCATGCCACCATACTACAGCCTGTGTGACAGAGCGAGACTCCGTCTCAAAACAACAACAAAAAAACCAAACAAACTCATCATTGTACCTGTGCTTATGCAAGGTTTAGTAGGAATGTAAACTGGTTTAACCTTTGTGGACAGAAGTTTTAAAAATATATATTAACATTAAAAGTGTATGCTCTGAAGGAGGAGCTCCACATCTGGTAATTTATCTCAAGAGAATAACTGGGCTAGCAGTTAAGGCTGCTGTTTAACGATGTGTAATGATGCAGTGACAACTACAATTGCAAAAATAACCTAGACATTCACCAATGAGGACTGGTTAAATGAACTAGTATAACCATACTGCAGAGTATCATAAAGATAACAAAAAATAATATGGATCTGTTTCTTGGCATAAATATATCCATAAGTTTTAAGAAGAGATGCTATATATACGGTGGTCCCATTAATGTATAACTGTCAGGGCTAAAAATAGTACCTTCCTCATAATGATGTTTTGAGGAATTAATGAGTTTATTCATGCAAAATGCTTAGAATGGTACCTGGCACACAGTGTTTAAGAAATGTTTGTTATTGTTATTACCATGTCTCTGTATATATGCATAGGAAAAATCTGGAAGGGTAAAATAAAAAATGGTGAATATTTTTGGGTGGTAAGACTAAATTTTTCTCTATAATTTTATGGATAAGTTTTACGATTTATATTTATAATAAAAATAAAGCTATAAAAAATTAATTATGATGTTTCTTGCTTATGTCAGCTACTTCACTACATACTGAGTTCCTATCCCCATTTGTTACAGGAGTAACTCCTGGTTAAGTACCTTTTTTGTAATTGTGAAATTCCCTTGACATTCATCATGTACTGATGACTTTTCCTAATACATGGAAACAAATGGGATTGTGATTTTTCTCTCATTTTGTACACTAAGTTCTATAACAGCCCATTTCAGAGAGACACTCTGCAAAGTTCCTATGAAAAGTCTGTCAAAAATGTATTACTTTGCTGTTTAATTCCAATACCAAAATTCAAATGGACTTATCAATTAAACTCACCTCAAACACAGTAATGCACACGGAGTTATGAGTAGTGCTCACTACTGCCAATCATTTCTGCTTCCAGAGTGGTTAAAGGAGCCACAAACTCTGCCCCTTACCAGAAGCAGTAGCCTGGTAACAGGTAAGAATAGGAATGTTCTGTCTGTTTCTCCCCAAATTAAGAGTGGTACCAATAATCTGGCTTTTCCAAGTATTCTTCTCACAGAAATGTTTATGAGACATGCTAAGATCAACATGGCAATATGTGAATATTGTTATTAGAAATAAGGGGGCCAGCCAGGCATGGTAGCTCACGCCTGTAATCCCAGCACCTGGGGAGGTCAAGGTGGGAGGATTGCTTGAGCCCAGGAGTTCGAGACCAGCCTGGGCAACATAGGGAGACACCAGCTCTTTAAAAAAAAACAAAAACAAAAAAAGGAGCTGTAATGTAACCCTTTTGACTGATCTTTGAGGCAACCTTGTGAGATTTCTACATCCCTCTTTATCATAAAAGATCCCAAATGTGGCCTTACTTGGAAAGGAAGCAATTTGACAGTAATGAGGAATGATGTGCAGAATGGAGACTGAGAACCCTAACAGACTCTGGTATTGATAATCTGGTGCTCATGTTTCTGGGAGTTTGCTAGGGTTATGGGAGGTTGCATTTAAATTGTAGGTTGTTGCAGAAAACAAAATTTATATGTGGAAAATCCAATTTATCTCAATTTATTAAATTTATCTCAATTTAACGAATCTACTAAAAAACTATTAGAACTAATAATCAAGTTTGGCAAGGTTGTAAGACATAAGTCAGTATGCAAAAATCAACTGTCTTTCTATACATTTGTGACAAGCAATCTGAAAATGAAATTAGGAAAACAAACCCATTTACGATAGCAACAGGAAGTATAAAATAGGAAGAAGTTTAACAAAAGATATGCACAATTTATATTCTGAAAACTACAAATAGTGCTTAAAGAAATTAAAGAATATTAAAATAAATGGAAAAACATCCCATGTTCATGGACAGGAAGAATTACTCTTAAGATGTCAATACTCCTCAAATTAATCTACATATTTGATATAATCCTTTTTTTTTTTTTTTTGAGGCGGAGTTTCACTCTTGTTGCCCAGGCTGGAGTGCAATGGCACGATCTCGGCTCACCACAACCTCCGCCTCCCAGGCTCAAGCAATTCTCCTGCCTCGGCCTCCCCAGTAAGCTGGGATTATAGGCATGCGCCACCACGCCCAGCTAATTTTTTGTATTTTTGGTAGAGACGAGGTTTCTCCATGTTGGTCAGGCTGGTCTCGAACTCCTGACCTCAGGTGATCCACCCGCCTCGGCCTCCCAAAGTGCTGGGATTACAGGCGTGAGCCACTGCGCCCGGCCTCGATATAATCCTTATAAGAACCCGAACTGACTTCTTTGTAGAAATTGACAAACTGATTCTAAGATTCATACAGGATTGCAACAGATCCACAATAGCCATATCAATTTTAAAAAATCTGAAGAAAGTACGAAGACTCACATTACCTGATTTAAAAACATACCATAAAGCAATGTTAGGACAGTGTGGTACTGGCATAAGGATAGACACATAGATTAATGAAAAGGAACAGGAGCCCAGAAGTAAAACCACGTCAACTGATTTTCAACAAAGATGCCATGACCATTCAATTGAGGAAAGAATAGTCTCTTCAACAAATGGTGCTGCAACAACTAGACAGTCACATGCAAAATAATGATATTTAACGTTTACAAAATTTAACCATATATAAAAATTAATTCAAATGGATCAAAGACATATAAGAGCTGCAACTATAAAACTGTTAGAGAACATAGGAATAAATATTCATGACCTTGGATTTGGCAGTGGATTCTTAGTTATAACATCAAAGCACAAGTAAGAAGAGAGAGAAATTGGATTTCATCAAAATTAAAAACTTGTGCTTCAAAGACACTATCAAGAAAGTGACAAAGCAACCCACAGAATGGGAAAAACTGCAGATTATCTGATAAGGGACTTCTATCTAGAATATATAAAAATCTCTCACAACTCAGAAATAAGACAATCCAGTTAAAATAAGGGTAAAGGAGCCGGGCATGGTGGCTCACGCCTGTAATCGCAGAGCTTTGGGAGGTGGAGGTGCACAGATCACCTGAGATCAGGAGTTCACGACCAGCCTGGCCAACATGGCAAAACCCCATCTCTACTAAAAATACAAAAATTAGCCAGGCGTGGTGGTACATGCCTGTAATCCCAGCTACTTGGGAGGCTGAGGCAGCAGAATCACTTGAATCTGGGAGGTGGCGGTTGCAGTGACCTGAGATCGCGCCACTGCACTCCAGCCTGGGCGACAGAGTGAGACTCCGTCTCAAAAAAAAAAAAAAAAAAAAAAAAGAGAAAAAAAGGGTAAAGGATCTCAATAGCCATTTGTTCAAGGCAGATATACACAGATGGCCAAAAAGCATCATCAGGCAAGGCACAGTGACTCACGCCTGTAAATGCCAGCACTTTGGGAGGCTGAAGTGGGAGGATCACTTGAGACCAGGAGTTCAAAACCAGCCTGGGCAACATAGTGAGATCTTGTCTCTATTTTAAAAAAAGAAAAAAAAAGCATCATCATGGAATGCAAGTCAAAACTATAATGAGATGACTATTACAATGAAACTACTACTTCAAACCCACTAGGAGGGCTGATGAATAGCAAGTACTGAGGATGCAGAGAAGTTGTAACCCTCATATACTGCTGGTGGGCAAACACAATGGTGCGTTCACTTTAGAAAATAGTCTGGCACTTCCTCAAATGCTTAAGCATCAAGTTACCAATAATTCAGCAATTCCACTCCTGGGTATATATCCAAAAGAAATGAAAATGTATGTTTACATAAAGACTTGTACGTAAATGTTTATATTAGTATTCACAATAGCCAAAAGGTGGAAACAACTGAAATGTCCTTGAAATGAGTAAACAAAATGTAGTATATCCATACAATGGAATATCAGTTGGTCAAAAAAAGGAATGAAGTACTGATACATCCTACAACATGGATATGCCTTGAAAGCAGGCTAAGTGAAAGAAGCCAGTCACAGAAGTCAATGTATTTGATGATTCCATTCTATGAAATGTGCAGAATAGCTCGATCCATAGAGATGAAGATTAGTGGTGGTTGCTCAGGGTTGGGAAGCAGATGGGGGCAAAAGCTAAACTGTACAAGGTTGAAGTGATGACAATGTTCTAACATGGAGTGGAGAGACATACATACATACATACTATATCTATCTATCTATCTATCTATCTATCTATCTATCTATCTATCTATCTATCTGTAGATATATATATATCTGTGTATACACTCAAAACCAGAGTTGCACAGTGAATTATAGCTCAGTGTTTTTAAAGTGTAGGTTTCTTCCTGTCTTTTTAAAATTTTCTTCTGTGACCAAGAGACTTCCTGAAATCAAGAGACTTCCCTCTTTTGGGGGCGTAATAGAGAAAAGCTTAGAAGCTCTTTTCTTCTCTGTGCACCCTCCACCGTACAGCACCTTACTACCATCTCCTATTGCTTCAGGAAATCCCAGGTAGCAGGAATTGTAGCTGGGAATGCTGCACTTTCTCTGTGGGGTTTGGTACTCTGTAATGCTCAGGGAATTAAAACCAGCATCCAGGCAGAACACAGAAGTGAGCCCAAAGATCAGAGTAGAGACAAATTTCCATGTGTAAATGAAAAATTTGCAGGTCTGAGGAACAGTGATGGAGCAAGGAATCAGTTTCCCATCACTAAAGAAGCCTTTACCCAACAGTGGAATCAGGCATAGCTCACAAGTCTCCATTCCCATTTTTCAGGTTAAGGTTAATTAATTATCTTAATAATTCTCCTTCCTCCCTCAGTTTAAGAGGGGATGTCAGCAATTATAAAACTTTATACCCCGACCATACTCTCCTAGCTTGGTAAAGGAATTTGTCTCGGGACAGCCCCCTGAGATGTTCTTCTGTGGGTAGCAATCTACTATTACACAGAAGAGTACAGAGCCTGTGACTAAATTGAGAAGCTCAGAGATCCTTTGAAACTATGACAGGAAATTAAAGAAAATAAAAGATGTAAATGAATACTGTTTCATGGATTTCAGAGATAAATAATATAATTAAGTGGCAGATAATGCTTATTTTATTGAAAGAATATAGCTTATGAAGGAAGATTTGTCAATAGTAGCAAAACAAATATTTAAAGCTTGTTACAGGAAAATCTTCAGTGAGCCAAAAAGAGCCTTAGATGAGTTTTAAAGTCTGTAAGATGGTCATAAGAGGTCCTTCAAGTGTTTCCATGATGGTTATCAAAAAGACCTGCTGAATTTCATGATCCCCAAGAAGTTTCAAATCTACAAATGTGTTAGAATAAGGCAATTCTTGTGATTTTGTTGACTAAGATACCATATCATAGTAGATGCAAATTTATGTGGTTGGCTACTATTACCCTGTTTACTTACTTGATAATATGTAGTTACTACAAAGTATTAAGCTATAAAAATTAATGACTGTATTATAACAGAAATCACACATAAAAAATTGGTTTATAGCTCCTATTTCTGGCTATTGTACTTTGGGTAAAATATTTATGTCTCTGCTTAATTTCTTTTTTTTTTTGAGTCAGAGTCTCACTCTGTCACCCAGGCTGGAATGCAGTGGCATGCTCTTCTTAGCTCACTGCAACCTCCACCTCCTGGGTTCAAGCGATTCTCCTGCCTCAGCCTCCTGGGTAGCTGGGATTACAGGTGCATGCCATCATGCCTAATTTTTTTATTTTTAGTAGAGATGGAGTTTCGCCATGTTGGCCAGGCTGGTCTCAAACTCCTGACCTGAAGTGATCTGCCCGCCTTAGCTTCCCAAAGTGCTGGGATTACAGGTGTGAGCCACTGTGCCTGGCTGCTTAATTTTTTAATAACACCACCTCATCCTCACGGAGTTGCTGTGAAGACTGCAAGAATTTATGTCAAGTGCCTGTTGTAGCGCCTGGTATATAAAAACACAATAAATGTTAGTTCCCCTTGATTAAATAGTATTTGTTATAAAAAGCTGAATATCTGGCTACTGTTTGGAAATGTTGGTCTTTTATATACCACTGTTTCCATTTTTTTAAAAAAAAACCCACGATATATTTTATTTATAATATTTTTTGCTTTTTCTGTTTTCTTTTTGTTGTTGTTGGGGGGTGGGGTGGGCAGGGTCTGACTCTGTTGCCCAGGCTGGAACGCAGGGAGTGCAGTGGCGCAGTCATGGTTCACTGCTGCTTTAACCTCCCCAGGCTCAGTTGATCCTCCTGCCTCAGCCCCCTAAGAAGCTGGGTCTACAAGCATGTGCCACCACACCTGGCTAGTTTTTTGTAGAGATGCGGTTTTTCCATGTTGCCCAGGCTCGTCCCAAACTCCTGGCCTCCATTGATCCACCCGCCTAGGCTCCCAAAGTGCTAGGATTACAGGCATGAGCCACTGTGCTTGGCCCCTTATTTATCATATTTTCTTTATAAGGGGTATTTATGGGCTAAAAAATTTAGAGTAATTTAAATTTTTCATGAGTTTAAAGTAAAAAATAAGGTTAAAAACACATTTTGAACCCTAACAGTTACTTTATTACCTTTATATCCTTCATTTTCTGCCTTTCAAAGTTGTTAATAGTTTCCTCCAGATGACGACTTGTTCGGCTAGCATCCATTGCAGCTCTCTGTAATTCCGTTTCTGCCTACAAAAGTATTCCCCAACCAAAGATATAAAAAAATCAAATGAGAATTCATTCAGTTGAGCTTACTGGTAAATTCTACCATTGTGCAGTACTGGCTTTTTGGCATAACAGTGTAAATTGTTAATATTATATTTTACCATATATAATAAAATGATCTATGTAAGCACATGCAGAATAAAAAACTTTATTTAGTGACATGATTCACGATCTAGAAAAAAAAACCCCAAGGACAAAAACTACCCCCAAATCCTTCCCTTTCTGTCTACAAAATCATTTTTTTTTCCCAGACATCCTTGGATAACCTACTGTAAAACCATGTCCCATATTTTCTACTGCTTCCCTATTTCACTACCTGTGCCATTTATCAAAAATTATTTTTCTTTTGTCTCTCTCTCCCCGTTAGCCATTTCTCCCCTGAAAAGGACTTATGACTTAGTAAAGATTATTTCAATTCTCTCAATTACAGATTATCTCTTATTTTTTTTTTTGAGATAGAGTTTTGCTCTTGTTGCCCAGGCTAGAGTGCAGTGGCGCAATCTCGGCTCACTGCAACCTCCGCCTCCTGGATTCAAGCAATTCTTCTTACTCAGCCTCCTGAGTAGCTAGGATTATAGGCGCATGCCACCATGCCCAGCTAATTTTGTGTATTTTTAGAAGAGATGGGGTTTCATCACGTTGAACTCCTGACCTCAGATGATCCACCTGCCTCAGCCTCCCAAAGTGCAGGGATTACAAGTGTAAGCCACCGTGCCCAGCCTATTATCTCTTACTCTTTATGCTTATCTCATAGGACTATTGTATGGATTACATGAAATCATCTTTGGAAAGGACTAAGGAGAGTGGCACACAGCAGAGAGACCTACAGCTATGACAAGTTCTACCACTGAGAGTTTGATTTTTAAAATGTACAACATTGAGGTATTTTGGGTTAGCAGGTATATAACCAAGACTCTTTCTACCTTGCTTGCTTCTACTTGTTCTCCAAATGCGTTAATATTCCTAACTCTATAATATCCTCATCAGGTGGAATATAATATACACTACAAAATATTTCAGCATGGGATTTCTACTTGTAGATTCTTCTTTACAAGACAACCATGTTACACTGCTTCTATTTAGTTAATGCTTATTACAAAAAAAAATACACTAGTAACTAATGAATTAGATGGCAAGTCTAACACATTTGGACATGTACTCATAATATCTGATCTGTACTGTCCAATCAGTATGGTGGCCACTAGCCATATGGGGCTATTTTCATTAAAACTAATTAAAATTAAATAAAAAATTAAAAACTAGCTCCAAAGTTACTCTAGTTGTATTTCAAGAACTCAATAGCCATATACAGCCAGTGGCTATAGTACTGTCAAGTGCAGAATATTTCTAATCTAATTGTGTATCTCTCTTTAAGCACCTCCTCTGCTAGAACAAAAGTTGCCCAAAAATATTTAAGATTTTTTCTTAAACAGTAACACAGAAATTTAAAAAGGCACAGCCCAATTTTCGGATTAAATTCTTCCTAACAAAGTTTTGTTTCTTGTGCTAATATTATATTTACTCAAAAGTCACATATATCATCATTTAATAATTAATCATAGAAAAAGTTTGCATTTGTTGTCAAAGTTCTGTGATAAGTAATACCGTGACATTTAGCTTTTGCTTTCTTTTTCAAGAAAATGTATAAATTGAAACAAGTAAAAGGGTTTACTATAAGGATCCATTTCTTGACACACCACTCTATTACCCACCTGTGACTGAAATTTTTCATAAAGGAAAAAATACATTTCAAAGAGAGTGTAACAATTCTTTCAATAAATTTATATACCCATAGAATTATAAACACTTACAATTAGGTTATATATTAATTGTAACCATATATCAATTATGGTTACTTTTGTAATTAGGTTCATTCAACTACACATTTTCAAGATACTAAGTACTTAAAATTATATTCATTTATACCTCTCTGTATTTGTATATACATTTACCATATGGCTGCAGAGTTTTTAAAAATCATACAAACTTTCAACTTATTCATAACCAGGAATCAAAAACAATTCTCTATATTTCTGTGTTTGAGATTCTTTAAACTACAACTTCATTACAGGAAATTCAAAGATAAAATAGAGCTCCTCTGAAGACTTACTACTATGAAAAAAAATTTATTATGAGTAAAACAGTTACTTGATACACGTTATCCTTGTGCTAGTGAGAATATTCAAGCAGACTAATTCCTAATACTGTTTATTACACCTGACTGATGCAGCTCTTTACTTGTGACTACTTCCTTTTGACTCATGTCTTTACCCTCCTCATTTATTGATATTTTCATTTTAAAATTTAGAAGGCTAAGTAGAGTTGGCTAAATCAGGAAAGCATGGGGAAACAGAAGCCATAGCTGGGATATGTGTAGCTTCACCTTCTATCACCCTCCAGCAACTACTATTTATTTCTGAAAGTCTCAAATCCCTTTACTTGAGCATAGCAACTCACCCAAAGTAACACATCCATTTTTAGCAAAGAGAATATAGATTTCTAATATTTCTTCTTTTCACTGAAAATTCTTCAAAATTCTATAATTCAAAATTCCAACTTGAATAGGAAATGCTTTGGATTAAAATACTAAGACACAACTCCATGAATAAAGATACTGGTATATTAAATAGAATTAGTTAACAGTTTAAAATGATTTTTAAAAGGGTAAGCCAGATTGGTATTTGTCACACTGCATTACAGGAAGCTCGTTTAGAAGTCACCCGGAGTCCTACTTTGGGGGTGAGCAGGCAGAGCCCTGGAATTCTTCTTTTCCCTATCCTCTCTATCAGAGTGACTCTATCTTTTCTTACATACCAAACTTAAACATACTTCTACATAGATGAATTTTAAGAGTTTATCCTGGGAAATATTCCATGATACTATGATTGAATATTTGTATATTTATATTGACTACATTTGTATGTGGATTGTCCTTCATGTTTTGGTCTCAGGTTGTCAAAATACACAAGTTGCAGATCTTACCCAGTGAGCACATTGATTCACCTGTGGCAATAACCTCTTAGGTAGTATTTATTTCCCCACCATGTGAACCCACAGACCTGCTTCATCTGTGCTCTAAGATTATCTCCCTTCCCCAGCAGTTTACAGCACAGCATCCAAGTCAGAAAAATGTTTGTCTTAGGAATAGATTCGTTTCTGTGTTTAGTGTAGATACCAGTACTCCTGATTCAATCTTGCCAACTACTCAGGATTCCAGATGTCTTCATATATCACCACCTCCCCCACTCCAGGCCACAAAGAACAAAACAAAACAAAAAATTTTGATCCCTAGCTTAATTCTTAAACACTGGTGAATCCCCCCGCCCCACCCCACAGCCTCTGCCTTGATCTCTAGTTATCAGTCATAAATTTTCCAGCATTCTCTGGTTTGTCTGACTTGCTTAAAAAACAGATTCTATCATCTCCGTTTGCAGATCTTATGCCACTATGACCATCTAGATGTTTCTGTCCCAGTCTCCAGTAGGCACTCCACTCCCAGCCCTATGGCTGCCCATTTTTGTTTAGTACAAAGTTGGGCTTCTGTACCTTTGGTCCAAAGGAAGAAGGACCAAGCAATTGGTGCAGCCCCAAATCGCTGCTCAAGGGACTCCCCTCAGGAATGGAGGTGTTCTGGAACCTCAAATGCTCTCAAAGAGCCACTCCTCATGTGGTTTCTGGCTGAGCTGGGCAGTAACAACCTTAAGGAAGTAGGAAGGAGACACATAGAAGAAGGAATGGAAAAAAGAGGCAGTAGGGATGTTAGTGCTTTCTTTTTCTGTTTTTCTTTTTTTTTTTTTTTGAGACAGAGTCTCGCTTTGTTTTCCAGGCTGCAGTGCAGTGGTGTGATCTCAGCTCACCACAACCTCCATCTCCCAGTTCAAGTGATTCTCTTGCCTCAGCCTCCCAAGTAGCTGGGACTACAGGCACATGCTACCATGCCTGGCTAATTTTTGTATTTTTAGTAGAGACGGGGTTTCACTATGTTGGCCAGGATGGTCTCGGAACTCCTGACCTCATGATCTGCCCGCCTCGGCCTCCCAAAGTGCTGGGATTACAAGCGTAAGCCAATGCGCTCGGCCAGATGTTAGTGCTTTCTACACAGTCCTACCTATCTTAGTTGCTGGCAGTTAGGCACTATTTTGTATGCTTTTGTTTAGTAATGAACAAGGCACATTGTAGTTTAAGAAATAGTCATGTTTAACAGAAGAAACTTATTACAGTAGACAGTCGTATCTAGGTTTGTGTCCAACTTGGATCTTAATTTTACTCTTAAGTCTCCCTCCTGAGGTTAACTGGCTAGAAGTCATGATTTCACATAGTTGTTTTATTTCTTTTTTTTTTTTTTTTTTTTTTTGAGATGAGTCTGGCTCTGTCGCCCAGGCTGGAGTGCAGTGGCGCAATCTCGGCTCACTGCAAGCTCTGCCTCCTGGGTTCACGCCATTCTCCTGCCTCAGCCTCCCGAGTAGTTATGACTACAGGCGCCCGCCACCTAGCCCGGCTAATTTTTTGTATTTTTAGCAGAGATGGCGTTTCACTGTGTTAGCCAGGATAGTCTCGATCTCCTGACCTTGTGATCTGCCTGCCTCGGCCTCCCAAAGTGCTGGGATTACAGGGGTGAGCCACCATGCCTGGCCCACATAATTGTTTTATTTCTAAAAGATGAAGGAAATTAAATGGGAAAATTTTCTTTCCTTTTCTCAAAACAGGGCATAGAGGACACTGATATATTAGGATTAATGATAGATCTTTAAGTTAATTGTAGAATTAATATTTAGTCATCACCATGTGAAAATAAAATTCAGAAATCTGAATTTACTCTTTATACAAACATCTGAATTTTTTGTTTGTTCGTTTGCAAAGTCTACTGTGTAAAACAATATAAGGGGATTTGAATTAGGTGGTGTAACCTCTTTAAAATTAGCCAATTTCTATACTGAGAATTCCTAAATGCATTTCTTTTCAATCTTTATATTCAAATTCTCTACTCATTTAAAAGTAAAAATGCACAATTTCTATATACATTTACTTTTGTACTCCATACCTTAAACATTTTTTTAAAGACCCAAATTCAAAGGATACAATAACATGTCGATCAGATGGGTTTCGCTGACGTGTTCTTTCTAACTGAGTTAATTGCTTAGCTTCTCGATTCCTTGCTGTGAATGTTGCCTTGAGGTCATCCTGCAAATTGACATTTTTTTGTTAGTAAAAATGTCTGACTTAAGAAAATTCACACACTCTGTTTTAAGAATGGAAGAATACTTCTTGTGTGATCCTGGTACCATTACCACAGGAATTACAAGTATTACATAATTAGTGTCTATGTATATGAGAATGTGTTTAATATTCTCTCAAAATAATGACACAATTTCAGTGCAAAACTATTAACCATAATAGATATACGTATATAAATGTGTAATTTTGATGATGGTAGTGGTTACATGGGTATAAACATTTGTCAAAACTCAATGATCACTTAAAATGGAAGAATTTTATTGCACATAAATCAGGGGCTCCCAACTCCCAGGTGTATTAGGAACTGGGCCAGCACAGCAGGTGAGCGGTGGGCGAGCTAGTATTAAGGCCTGAGCTCTGCCTCTTGTTAGATCGGGGCAGCATTAGATGCTCATAGGAGTGCAAACCCTATTGTGAACTAAAGAAAAATTGTCTTCCACAAAACCGGTCCCTGGTGCCAAAAAGGTTGGGGACTGCTGATGTAAATTACACTTCAATAAAGTTAGTTTTAAAAATAGAACTCTCTCACACATTTTAAAAGTCTAAATGCTATCACCTGCTTTAAACAAAAACTTATATTCATATAGTAAAGCAATTTCTGTCCATATATTTTTCATGATTATAATTATTTTAAAGTTTCCATAATAATGTCTGTTGTCTATGTTGCTACAGTATACTTAATAAGCTCACTAAAAATATTTCATTATTCTTAAAGAGCTAAGGGATCTTTCAGAGTAAAAAGAATGACTATATACTAGTTTGTATTTTTTTTTTTTTTTTTTTTTTTTTTTGAGACAGTCTCGCACTGTCGCCAGGCAGTGCTAAGATAGTGCAGTGGCACTATCTTAGCTCACTGCAACCTCTGCCTCCCGGGTTCAAGCGATTTTCTTGCCTCAGCCTCCTGAGTAGCCAGGATTACAGGTGCACGTCACCATGCCCAGCTAATTTTTTGGTATTTTTAGTAGAGACAGGGTTCCACTATGTTGGCCAGGATGGTCTCAAACTCCTGACCTCATGATCCGCCCTCCTCGGCCTCCCCAAGTGCTGAGATTACAGGTGTGAGTCACCACTCCTGGCCACTACTTTGTATTTCTTATTAAAAAAACAATTGGAAACCTCATACTCTTTGCCAGAGTAACTCATAGTAAGTGAGAAAATGGATTTACTTACCCGTTTCATTTTCACAATGGTCCCATAAGCTTTTAAGGGTTCAACCACTTTGGCTTCAAGTCTTTCAACCTATTGAAAATTATTAAAATTTTAAATTAGAATGTTTAACCTTTTAGCCTATAAATAAAAGGCTAATCACTAGAAATTAATAAGACTCAGAATCTAAACTCAAACACATTAAAAACTGTTAAGCTGCACAGTAATAGTAAAAGTAGAAAAGCATCTGATAAGCAAAATGACAAGAAAATGTCTCAGGTTTCCCAGGAGCTCATCCTGGCCACATCATCATCTTAGGATTACTTTGTTACCTTAAAGTAGTAGTTTAAGTGTGTTAAGAAAGCTCAAATTTTAATACAGCTAACATTTTCAGTGTGTTCAGCACAGTACTGGATACTTTAGGTATATTATCTCTGAACTATAATAGCTCAACTTTTCAGAAAAGAAAATCAAAGCTGAAAGACAGAGCATCTTGGAAACATTTAAAGCAATATAACCTTCAAAAGCAAAAAAGCTTAGAGATCACTGTATTTGCTGCATTTTTTTTTTCTGAGAAGCCATTTGTGAATTATCAAAGCCTACAGAACAAGATAAATGGTCTGAGTTGCTGAGCTGTCAAACTGTATGTCTCATCTCTGTTTCATTTAGAATTAAATAGTGTTTCTTAAATGTTATAGTTATGTTTTTAAATCACATTTTGAGTAATTACTTCTTTTACAAGTAGCACTAGTGGAAGGCACTGAAGAGACAGATTTGTTTTTAAGTTAAGTATTTAAATACAGCATAAGAAAAATAACTCTTGGACATTAAAATTTTTTCTCTCAAGATAGGTGACATGTATTCAATTGCTTAAAATGAACATGTAATATTTTAATCGCAGGAAAAGGGCTTTTTAATGATACATATTTATATAATTGACAAATACACTTAATTTCATATTGATTTTTCTTTAGTTTCTGTAAACAAAATGTATATGACTGTTTCATTTTAAAATGTTAGGAAAATAAAAATCAACTTCCCATTAAGTATTCAAATATTAGAAATCCTAAAATCATGGATATTCAGGACAGTTTGGTTTACACCATTTCTTATAATCCATACTGATTATTCAGCTTAAGGATTACCTAAGTCTTATTTCTGTTCTCCTTTTTGTTGCCTACCTTTTTGTCATTGTTCATTAGGACCTCCACCATTTGGTAAGCAAGGGAAATAAAAGGAGAACAAATGCAAATCAATTCACTTTGCTATTTGATAAATAGCATAAAGGTTTTCTACAAAGGGGCACTGAAATTATTGGCTAAAATAAGATTTTAGGATTACCTGTGAATATAAATTATCTTTGAAACATTAAGTTCCCAGTTAGATGTAACTGAGAGTTACTTGTTTATAACAGAAGAAGTTTCATGACAAGAACTCAACATTTTTCTAAAAGTACCTCCAAACATTACTCTTCAAATTTGTATGGATAGCAATGATGAGTTCAATTTTTTTTTATACTCATTCTATTTTTTGAAAATTGAAATTTCCATTTTAGGTTCTGATGAGAAAAGTACAAAAAAGCAACGCATTTCTAAATGGGCAACTTCTGATAAGTTCACCTATGTTGTGAAACTGAAAATAAATACAAGTAAAAGAGCTCATTAAGTATTTAAAGGAAAAAAATGGGCTTTTAGAAAGAAAACAATCACAAGGATACCTCTCCTGCTACCCAGAGCAAAAAGTCCACACGGTGTCTCAGTATTGGTTTGCTTTCATGATACAATTCATAGCATTTTGTTGTTGTTGTTAGTAAACCATTGGTCAATTTTCCAGTTGGATGCAGCAATGATCTCTTGCCCATTTATTAATAATTTATCCATCCACATTACCATTCCCAACATTTCTATCTCTAGTCATTCTTTAATATGTACTTACGTGCCACACAAGACATTAAGTTATGCTTATTTTCCTCCCCCTGCGTACTATTCCCACTACCCCCAGTAAACAGCCACCCCTTGGCCAAAAGTTGGCAAATAAAGTGGGGAAATTCAAGACTTCAAGATTCCCTAAAATTTAGCTTGAAAACGGTAAAATAAAACACAGAAAGCTTTTTTTTTTTTTTTTTTTTTTTTGAGACAGAGTCTTGCTCTGCCGCCCAGGCTGGAGTGCAGTGGCCTGATCTCGGCTCACTGCGAGCTCTGCCTCCCGGGTTCACGCCATTCTCCTGCTTCAGCCTCCCAAGTAGCTGGGACTACAGGAGCCCCGCAACCTCGCCCGGCTAATTTTTTTGTAGTTTTAGTAGAGACAGGGTTTCATCGTGTTAGCCAGGATGGTCTCGATCTTCTGACCTCGTGATCTGCCCGCCTCGGCCTCCCAAAGTGCTGGGATTACAGGCGTGAACCACCGCGCCCGGCCGAAAGCTTCTCTTTAATAGATTCACACAGTGTTATAGACATGAAAATGTAGGTTTTATCAAGTTTGTATCCACCTCTGCAGTTAGGTAGATTACAAGTGAAAGTTCCCACGGTTCCTTCATCCACTACTTCATGGCTCATTCATAACAATGACACTGTGATCTCACGCCATACCTCTGCTTGTCGATAATCCTGAAGTTTGGCAAACTCATCAGCAAAGTTCATCAGGCCCAGCTTTAAATGTGGGGTCTCTGTAGCAGCATACGCGTTGATTTCATTCACCAGGAGGTCGGCTTTGTCTCTCAGCCTGGCAGTTTTCCGCACATAGGCAGCGAAGATTTGGCACAGTTCTCCAAAATGCTTCTCCACATTTGAGACAGCTGTTTGCAGTTGTTTCGTTTGAGCGTTCCTAGAGAAAAAGGTGACACAAAAGGCAAAACACTCTGGTTAGAGATGAGAAGGCTTCACGTTAACGTAACATGCAAACATTCCCCGGGCATTCTGCAGCTTTGAAGGCACAAACCCACCAACGATCCACCGTCTCCCGGCGCGGACTGCTCTCCATGGGGTCCTGACCTCACTATCCGGACAGTGTAGGCACAGGAAGAGGCACAGGAAGAGGCCCAGGCCGGGTGGGCCTGGCCTTAACTGGGGAGGTGGCAGCTCCGCGCAGCGCGGCCTGGGAGCCCGGCTGCCTCCAAGGCTTCTGCACTGCCCGCGGCAGTGTGGGGACCCGAGACCCGGAGGCGTGGGTGGGTGGCAGCCGGCCGGGCCCCGGGCTCCCCTTCGCCGCCGGCGCTCGCTGCAGCCCAGGGAATTAGGCCCCAGGCCACAGCGGGGACCGTGCAGCCTGCCGCCCAGGGTCGGAATTCGGCGCAGAGGCCCCACGGACAGAGGCTCCACTTCCCTCACCCCAGCCCTCCAGTGTGGGCGGCCCTGGGCAGCTGGGCTCGGGCTGTTACCGGTTTTCCAGGGTGCGCCTCATCATGCTGCCTCGCGCACGGCAGGGGACCTTGCGGGGGCCCAAGGACGGGGACTCCAAGGCGCCTGGGCGCGCGCTGGGGCGCAAGCAGCCGCCGGGAGCCGGAGAGCCCGCCCCTTGCGCCGCCGCGCCAGCCCGGGCGTTTCTATGGAAACGGGGTGCGCGCCCCCGCGGTCAATGCCCGAGGCAGCCTGAGCGCTGCTGGGGCTCGGAAAGCGCAAAGCAGCGAGGGACCGAGAGGGGTGATGGCGCGCCCACCCCTGGGACCGAGAGGGGTGATGGCGCGCCCACCCCTGCAGAGCCGCCTGCGCGGTCGTCCCGCGCGTCCCTGCCGGCGAAGCCTGTGGGAAGCACCGCGGGGCTGCGGCTCCTCCATCCTCTCTAACAGCCGCGCTTACCAGACACCCAGCCTCCTCCGAGCAGGGGAGAAAAGACGCCGGTCCGCCGGGAACTAGGAGGGAGACGTGAAACCAGAGGCCCGGGGGCCCCGTCTCCGCCTGTGCGACTTGTAGTCTCGTACCAGACGCGTCCACTTCGCTGTTTAATCTGAAAACGTGGGCTCTTGAGAGCTGCCCTTGGAAGGAGCGGTGCTTACTGCCTCACCTTTAACTTTTCATTTATTCAGCAAATACGTATCAAGTTCCGACTTCGCGGAAGAGATTGTGTTAGACACTGGGAATAACAGAAACATAATTAAGAAGCAGGGGTCCCGGACCTGAAGGGCCTGAGCGTCGGATGAGGAGGCAACGCTTACACCGAACCTGTGCTGAGATAAATAACGAACAGTTCTGGCTCTCAGGGTTGGCCTGGGGCAACAAAAATTCAAAAAGACTAAAACCCCAAACAAACAGGACGCTCTCCTTTGTCCTTTGAACGCCTCTGTCCTTTTGACCCTCCCGGCCTTCTCGTGTGCTGCTTTTCCCAGTAAACACTGCAAGGACTCCATTCAGACTTTATTTATTTATATATATTTTTGAGATGGAGTCTCGCTCTTTTGACCAGACTGGAGTGTAGTGGCACAATCTTGGCTCACTGGAACCTCCACCTCCTGGGTTCAAGCGATTCTGCTGCCTCAGCCTCCCGAATAGCTGGGATTACAGGCGTGCACCACTATGCTGGCCTAATTTTTTGTATTTTTGGTAGATACGGGGTTGCGCCATGTTAGCCAGGCAGGTCTTGAACTCTTGGCTTCAAGTGATCTGCCCCCCTTCAGCCTCCCAAAGTGCTGGGATTACAGGCGTGAGCCTCAATTCAGACTTTATCTGCTTCGAGAAACCTCTCTGGGATCCTCCCACACTTCGCTTTTTCAGGCAACGTTAGGGCCTGGTCCTAACGCTTTGGGACGGGGCCCTAATACTGTCTGGAGGAGCGAAGTGCAAAGTGTTGGAATGCTAAAACAGTACACTTTGTTGATTTTGTACTGTCTCCTATACTCTAGACTTTGAGCCCTTTGAGACAGAGGAAATGTGATTTTGGTCTCGTATTCCTCACTGCCGTGTGCTGCTGATTAAAAGTTTTTATTTTGGACAAATAGATGTCCGCCGTCCTTTGTTTTCAACTTCCCCTATTCGCTTGTGTTACAATGTGTACCTCTCTTTGCTCCTTGCCTTCACTCAGCATGTTATTGGTTGGATGCCTGGTGTGTTCCAGGTATTATGCTCGGCTTTGAGGTTGGCACAGTAACCTAAGATCAGAATAGTCTATGCTTTTAGAGAGCTCACAGTCATGTGGCAGGG
Organism: Macaca thibetana thibetana; assembly: GCF_024542745.1. NCBI lineage: Eukaryota > Metazoa > Chordata > Mammalia > Primates > Cercopithecidae > Macaca > Macaca thibetana. Next base: position 51,438,571 of record NC_065585.1, read on the forward strand.
ATAGAAGCTAATCAAACAAAGATGTGTAAAATTGCCACTGAGGTATGTGCTACTGTATCCACTTCTGCGGTGTAACAAATCACCACAAAACTTAGTGACTTTTTACGATTGTTTGGCTAGCTTGGGATTCTTAGTGGGCTGGGTGGTTCTTTTACCTTGGTTCTGCTCAGCAGGGCTCTTACTCACCTTTCTGGTCAGCTGGCGGGTGGATGATCTAGGGGGACTGACTCCTGTGTCATGGCATTGGCAGGTCGTCAGCAGGGGCCACATGTTTCTCATTGTCTAGCATGTCAGTCAAGCTTCTTTCCATGTTTTCAGAGTTCCAAAACAGTGGAGCAGGACAAGTCAACTGCCCAAGTGCCTTTCAAGTCTCTGCCTGTGTTATGTTTGCTGATACCCTATTGGCAGATGCAAGCCACGTGGCCTAGACTGGCGGGATCAGAGTAAGAGGGAAGTGGAAATGCTATGGATGGTGTGGTTGCTAGAGGAATTGGTGGCTACTTTTCCAGGCTACTATTAGGGGAAACTACATGGCAGCAATTGAGCGTATACTTAATATAGAGCTTTAGTTTGAACTTGTCAGGGAAGGACTTCATTGAGAAAGTGACATTTGAGCTGAGATCCAAATAGGAAGGAGTCAACTAGGTGAAGAGGGAATGAAAAACAGTCCCAAGAGAAGGACAGTATGGGCAGTTTGCCCGCTTGCCTCTCCCAGCCCCATTCCCATCCCTACCCAGAATTTCATATCTCAGAAAATGGTACTATTGTCCAGCTGATTGTTAAGTCAAAAACCTAGGAGTTACCCTTTCTTTTCTCCAGCCACATGGGCAATTCCTATCTGTTCCATCTCCAAAATATATCCTGAATCATTCCTTCTTCATTTTTTTCTACATCCCCATAATCCAAGCTACGACCACCAGTCATCCTTACTGCAATCCTCCCTTACTAGTCTCCCCATGTCCACTGTTAAACATTGCAGTGTGAAATCAAACGTGTAAATCAGATGATGTCAACCCTCCAAAGCCTCTCAGTGTGCTTCAAATAAAAATTTAAATCTTATTCTGGCTGTTAAGGCTTTATCTCATTTCTGTTTACCCATCTACCTTCTCTTGCTGCCCCACTGTCCCATAGACACATGTCATATATATGTATATATATATCTACACACGCACACATATATATGTGTGTATATATACACATACATATATATACACATATATATACACACATATATATAAGCTTCTCTCTCTGTGTCTATCTGTAGATGAACTTATCTCAGAGTTAGTTCTGTGTTTGTAATTCTCTCTGCCTGGAATGCTCCTTCTTCAAGTCTTCACATGGATGGCCCCTTTGTATAAAATGGTGCTTAAAAAGCACCTATGAGTGGAGCTTTCTCTGATGATCAAATGATTCTATCACCCTGTTTTGTTTCCTTTGAAGCACATGTCACGTCCTGAACTTAACCTATTTATTTACATGCTATTTCTGTCTTCTCCCATCCATGTACTAACCAGGTTGGACCCCACTTAGCTTCCAAGATCAGGCATGTTCAGGTATGGCCGTAGATCTATTTCTGTCTTCTGTGACTAGAATATATTCTCCATGAAACTAGCCATGTTGTTACCTGTTCACTTTATATTCCCAGTACCACCCCAGTGCTTGACTCATAGTAGAAATTCAATAATTAGTTGAGTTTATCAAAGAATAAATACATAAATGAGTGAAAACCCCATGACAGGGAACACAGTATGTGTGAGGACATGGAAGAAAGCTGATCAGGGTGGAGTGGAGGAGATGGCATCATGTTCTGTCTGAGATTTAGTTGGAGGGGTAGTTGGGGACCAGGTCGTATAGGGTATTTTGGCCATGCTAAGGAATTTAGAGATTGGTTCTTTTATTAGTCAAGGTTCTTTAGAGAAACAGAACCAATAGTCTGTGTTTGTAAATATAATATGATATAATATAATAATATATAATATATTGTATAATTTTATTATATAATAAAATTACATTGTGTAATATAATATACAATTATATAATATATATAATTACTCCATAATTACTTGAGTAATTATGGAGGCTGAGAAGTCCCCAAATCTGCAGTTCACAAGCTGGAGACCCAGGGGAGCCAATATGTCATTTCAGTTCAAGTCCAAAGGCTGGAGAACCAGAAGAGCTGATGTTTTATTTCCCATCTGAAAGCAAGCAGGGTGGAGACCCAAGGAGAACAGGTGACTGAGTCCTACAGGGAAGGCTAGAAAAGATGACAAGTAGCAGTCTGTCATCAAGCAGTCTGGTGGGAGCTGTTTCCTCCTACTGAGACTTTTTCCTATTCAGGCCTTCGATTGACTGGATGAGGCCTGCCAACATTAGGGAGGGCATTCTCCTTTATGCAAATGTTAGTGTCATCCATAAACACCCTCACAGACACATGCAGAATTATGTTTGGTGGAATGCCTGGGCACCTGTGGCTCAGTCATAATCACACATAAAATTAACCATCACAGTCATTGTCTGTGTATCAATGTGAAGCTATTGATGTGTTAAAGCAAGTTATTTATTGTGTAGCTTTTTTTTTTTTTTTTTGAGATGGAGTTTCGCTCTTGTTGCCCAGGTTGGAGTGCAATGATGCAATCTCAGCTCACTGCAGCGTCCTTCTCCTGGGTTCAAGCAATTCTCCTGCCTCAGCCCCCTGAGTAGCTGGGATTACAGGCATGTGCCACCATGCCCGGCTAATTTGTATTTTTAGTGGAGATGGGTTTCTCCATGTTGGTCAGGCTGGTGAGAAGCTCCTGACCTCAGGTGGGAGGTCTATTGTGTAACTCTTAAAGGTGTTAGCAAATGCTTGGTAAATGGTGTCATAATTGTTGAACAGACGCATATTGAATTATCCCTCTTCAATCTGCACTCAATATATGGAAATGAAAGTGCTCAAGGAAACTTCCTCCTGAGATATGGGCTGTTGATCTTACTCTTCTGTCAGCAGATACCTAAAAAACATGCATTAACACAATTGTTCTCAATTCTTTTTACTACTTGGAGGCATGCTCTTTCTTACAGGCTACACTTTTTCCAGGGACACATTATCTCATCAAATAGGAGCTGGGGGCCTGGGAGGACAAGTGCCTTGGCCAGGGTTGTGAGATTAGATAGCAGAAGAGCTGGAACTGAATCTTTGTCTTCTTTCTTCAGTGTTTTTTCCAGAGTACCAGGATCTCTTTCTCTCTTAAAAGTGATTTATTTTTATTTTTTATTTTTGCAAATCAAAGCCACAATGCAATACCACCTTACTCCTGCAAGAATGGCCATAATAAAAAAAAAATCGAAAAATAATAGATGTTGGCGTGGATGTGGTGAAGAGAGAACACTTTTACACTGCTGATGGGAATGTAAACTAGTACAACCACTGTGGAAAACAGTGTGGAGGTTCCTTAAAGAACTAGAGGTAGATCTACCACTTGATCCAGCAATCCCACTCCTGGTTATCTACCCAGAGGAAAAGAAGTCATTATACAAAAAAGATACTTGAACATACATGTTTATAGCAGCACAATTCACAATTGCAAAAATATGGAACCAGCCCAAATGTCCATCAGTCAATGAGTGGATAAAGAAAATGTGTATATATACCATGGAATATGAGTGAATTATACTTAGCCATAGAAAGGAACAAAATAATGGCATTTGCAGCAACCTGGATGGAATTGGAGACCATTATTCTAAGTGAAGTAACTCAGCAATAGAAATCCAAACATCAGATGTTCTCACTCACATGTAGCAGCTACGCTATGAGGTCACAAAAGCATAATAATGATACAATGGACTTTGGGGACTCGGGGGAAAAATTGGGAGGGGGAGGCGAGGAATAAAAGACTACACATTGGGCACAGTGTACATTGCTCAGATGATGGGTGCACCAGAATCTTAGAAATTACCACTAAAGAACTTATTCATGTAACCAAACACTGCCTGTTCCCCAAACACCTATTGAAATAGAAAATTAAATAAAATACAAAAAAGTGATTTTTTTTTTTGCAAAGATCGTAAACACATTGAAACATTTGAATGTCATTCCATATTTGGAAGAAGGAGAGTGTGTGTCATAGGATCCATCTATCACTGATTATAGCATTTCAAAATCTCTGGAAATTGTTGTTCCAGGTTAGAAGCATTATAAGGTCTGACTTTTCTGAACTACTATGTGATATTTATTTATTGTGAAAACAGCATAGTATTATTTTGTATAACATTGAATGAACTCCAATTTATTTAGCATGTTTTAAGGGGGGTCTAGTGGAGGCAGAGAGTTGCATTAGCTTTATTTACATATTTATTCAGCATTACTTGCTGAGAACTTGCCACGTACTAGGTGCTGAATTTAACATTTCTGAACTCATTTCTCAGAGCAATGTGGAAGGAGACACTATAAAGGCAACTGGCTAATTTTGTTGAATTCGTTTTCCAGTCTTATTTCATCAGCAATTTAGAGATGATGATGTAGTTTAAACTAGATTATTTTTATTTAAAGTATATTGTTATTTTGCTAATTGGAGTTTCCTCCTTCCCTTCTCCAGTTCTGTTTTAGAAAGAAGAAAGATGTTAAGTGACCAATCATGGTATATTGTATTTATTTGTTAAAAGTAGATTTGTGCCTAACAATATAGCTCCAGATGCAGCTGTTCCATGTTAAGTAGCTTAAACAAATTGTTTTAACGATGATATATATAAATCAAATTTTTTTTTTCCAACAAAAGATTGAGTGTGTATTTATTTACATGCTCTTAAAAGGTTCAGCATTTGAGGAATGTCGGGACTCCCTCTAGTGGTAAATTTAATACTTAAAGTTACTTGGTCAAGCACTGGAAGACAAAGGGAATAGAGTGAAATTGCCCTGGACTACCATCTCTTTTATGACCAGTTTTTAAGTAGAAATCACCTATTACTGGTTTTCTTCTTAGTATAATAGGGAGGGAGTACAATTAAGTAATTAAGCACAAGGGCTTTGATGGGCTCTGATGTCTAATATCTGGATTTAAAGTCTGACTCCACCACTCTCTCAAGCATTAGCAAGAATTACTTGCAGGACATGTTAAAACACAGTTTTCAAGGCCCCAGCCCTGGAGTTTCTCATTCAGGAGGTCTGAGGTGAGGATCAAGAACATGCCTTTATAACAAATTCTCAGTTGATACTGAACCTGCTGGTCCCTACCACACCTTGGGAACCACTGACCTAGACTCCTGGAGTGCCTCACATTCCTCAGGGGTTAGCTCTGGGGTTGTGAAGATTAAGCGGAGTATTAGATGTTAAGTGCTTAGTATGGTACCTGAAATAGTAAGTGGTCCACAAAGGTTAGCACCTACTAATACCACAGATTTGTCAGTCTTTCTCTAAGTTGGAGAATTCAAAAAGGGAGAACTTTGTAATAATATTGTTGTTGAGCTAACATTGTTAGCTAAGTTATATCAGCAGTCTTATCATTAAAGTCTTTGTGCCTAACACTACATAAGCACCGTTAATATACCTATTGCATCAGTCTAATTATTAATATATTCATCTTTTTGTGAATTGATTAGAAAAATTGATACAAAACAAAAGAAAAAACACACATGGGAGGGTATGTTAAGGAGACATAGGAGTCAATTAAAAGAGCTCTGGATGGCCAAAGCTCCAACAATTTGAACAAGAAAATAAAGTAGTAATGGATAGTAACCCAAAGTAAAAAATTTAATATTCTTGAGTCCATGCTGAGATTAAATTAATGAATGAATGGAGAAGAAGAGACAAATCTCCCACAGAATAATTCCAAATAATTTATGTAGCTTCTCCATCCTCAAGGAGGTGGAGTAAAAGTCCTGTCTCCTTAAGTGTGGGCTGCACATAGTGACCTCTTTCCAAACAGCACAGTATGGAAGGAGGAAAAAAAAGTAATTTTCCTGTAGAGAAACATGACAAACACTACCTCAGCCAGGTGATCAAGGTCAGTATCAACAGCTATGGGTTATGTTCCTAGTATGTACCCTTTTTATGACATGATGGAAATAGTGTCTTACACCTGTGGTTTTCCACCTCCAAATCCATGACCCCAGTGTAATTTTGAGAAAAATGTCAGATAAATTCCAATAGGGTGAGATTTTACAAAATACTTGACTAGTACACCTCAAAACTGTCAAGGTCATCAAAAACAAGGATAATTTGAGAGACCATTATAGTTAAGAGGAACCTAAGGAGACATAAACTTCTATTAAGTGTAATGTGGCAACCCAGAACAGAAAATGAGCATCAGGTAAAAACTAAAGAAATCCGAATAAAATATGGAGAAAAATAAAGTAAAACCTTTTTTCTTTTAATTAATTAATTGATTTCGAGACAGGGTCTCATTCTGTCACCCAGGCTGGTGTGTAGTGGCATGGTCATGGCTCATTGCAGCCTCTACCTCCTGGCCCCAAGTGATCCTCCCACCTCAACCCTCCAAGTACTAGGACCACAGGCAAGTATCACCACACCTGGCTAATTTTTTGTTTAATTTTTTAATTTTTTTGAGACACAGTCTTACTCTGTTGCCCAGGCTGGAGTGAAGTGGCACCATCTCAGCTCACTGTGACCTCTGCCTCCTGGGTTCAAGCAATTCTTGTGCCTCAGCCTCCTGAGTAGCTGAGACTACAGGTGCACACCACCATGCCTGGCTAATTTTTGTATTTTTAGTAGAGACAGGGTTTCACCATGTTGGCCAGGCTGGTCTCGAACTCCTGACCTCAGGAGATCTGCCAGCCTCGGCCTCCCAAAGTGTTGGGATTACAGACGTGAGCCACCATGCCCGGTAATTTTAAAAAATTTTTATAGAGATATCTCCCTATGTTGCCCAGGCTGGTCTCAAACTCCGCAGCTCAAGTGATCCTCCTGTGTCGGCCCCCCCAGAGTGCTGGGATTATAGGTGTGAGCTACAGCACCTAGCCTTTTTGTCTTTTAGAAAAAATATTGATACATGATCATTATTAGAAGTTTCGTTAACTAGCCGGGCGAGGTGGCGGGCTCCTGTAGTCCCAGCTACTCGGGAGGCTGAGGCAGGAGAATGGCGGGAACCCGGGAGGCGGAGCTTGCAGTGAGCTGAGATCTGGCCACTGCACTCCAGCCTGGGTGACAGAATGAGACTCCGTCTCAAAAAAAAAAAAAAAAAAGAAGTTTCGTTAATACTGAGAAGCATAATATAGGAAAAAATACCAATATTTTCATTATAAAATGTCAATATTAGGTGAACATTTTTCTAGATCTATCTATTTATCTGGAAGGTCTTTACCTTATAAGGTAGAACTTATATATACATAAGTTATATGTATGTTATATACGTGTATTTATAATGAGAGGAGTATATAAATAAATAAAAAGACAAAAAGCTTTACTTTTTTGTTTCTCCATATTTTATTCAAATTTCCGTATATATATATGGAAATCTGAATACAATTCAGATAAAATTCTGATAAGATATATCTTCCCATGAAGATCACTTGAGCCCAGGAGTTTGAGACCAGCCTAGGCAACATAGGGAGATCTCATCTCTACAAAATAAAAGAGACAGCCAGGTGTGGTGGCACTTGCGTGTTTTCCTAGCTACGTGGAGGGCTGAGGTGGGAGGCTCACTTGGGCCCAGGAGGTCAAGGCTGCAATGAGCCATGATTGTGCAGTAAGTTAGATATATGTAAGTTACACACACATATGTATACATATAAAACATGTATAGATATGTTATATATAATATATATGTTACACACATATTTCTTCCCATCTACTTTACATATATATAACTTATATCTATATAAGTTATATAGTTATATATAGGTTATACAAGTTATGTAGTTATATTTAGAGTAGACAGGAAGATCTTATAAAAATAGGATTATAAAAATAGAATTTTTGTGTTTGATTTCTAAATTTACTTTGGGGTTTTAAAATGTTTTCACATTATGAAATATATCAAACATACAGAAAATAACAGACACCTATACATTCACTGGGGAGATTTTACTGTATTTGTTTCAGAATTTTAATAATCAAAAGTTCTCATGATAAAAAGTAGTCTTCGGACCAGTAGATTTTTCTCATGATAATCACTATCTTCAAGATGGTGTGTATTCTTTCCATGTCTACTTTTATACTTCTCCTTTATATATATGTATGCATTCATGATGTATACATATATATTTGTTTTTAAACTTTATATAATTGGTATAATATTTCATATATCTTTTTGAAATTTACTTTCTTAACACAACATTATATCTTAGAGATTGATCCATGTTGTTACATTTAGTGTTGTATAGATTTCTGTCCTATGAATAATTCACAATTTCTTCTGATGGGTATCAGTTGTTTCCAATTTTTTCTATTGTCAAATATGCTGCAATGCATATGTGCTTGATTTTCTCTAGAGAATCTATATAGAAATGGCTGGTCTTTTCATGTTGTTTGTAATAAGTTTTGCAGAACAGGAGTTTTCGTTTTTCTTTTTTATCTTTTGAGATGGAGTTTCACTCTTTTTGCCCAGGCTGGAGTGCAATGGCACCATCTCAGCTCACTGCAACCTCTGCCTCCCAATTTCAAGTGATTCTTCTGCCTCAGCCTCCCGAGTAGCTGGGATTACAGGTGCATGCCACCATGCCCAGCTAATTTTGTATCTTTTTTTTTTTTTTTTTCAGTATCAACAGGGTTTCGCTATGTTGGCCAGGCTGGTCTTGAACTCCTGATCTCAGGTGATCCACCTGCCTCGGCCTCCCAAAGTGCTGGGATTACAGGCATGAGTCACTGCGACCAGCCTAGGAGTTTTCAATTTTGGATTTTTAATCTAGCTGGAAATTTATTTTTGTATATACTGCGAGGTAAGGGTCTAACTTTATCTTTTTCCATATGGGTAGTCATTTGTGCCAAATTTGTTTATTGAATTATTTATTCCCATACCAACTAATTTTTATTACTACTATTGTGATATACCAAATTTCTAGACATAGGTTGACCTTTTTCTAGGCATTCTTTTACTGGCCTATTTGTCTATTGCTGTGCCAATAATGACCCATTTTAAGTAGGGATATTCTGAATAGATCAAGTTACTTGAAACCATGAGAAACTTGTTTATAGATTTGTAAGATAAATCACTTTGGCTTTAACTTGAATAAATCTTTTAATGGATGCAAACATAATTTATTTTCCTAATCTACTTTTTTGTATAGCTTTATTGAGACATAATTACCTACTACATATTTCACATTTAAAATGTACAATTTAATCATTTTTTGTATATTCACAGAATTGTGCAACCATCACCACAATCAATTTTAGAATGTTTTCAACACCCCAAAAAGAAACTGCGCCCGTTAGCAGTCACTTCCTATTTCCCTCCAGACCTCCCAGTTCTAGGCAATCAGTAATCTCCTTTCTGTCTTTGTAGATTTACCTCTTCTGCATGTCACACAAGTGGAATCATAAAATATGTGGTCACTTGTGATTGATATCTTTTTCTGAGCATAATGTTTTGAAGGTTCATTCATGTCATAATGTGTTTTAATACTTCATTCTTATCACTGAATAATATTCTGTTGTATGAATATTCTGGATTTGATTTATCCATTCATCAGTTGATAGATATTTGGCTTTTTTATATTTTTTAGCTATTATGAATAATGCTGCTATGAGTATTTGTGTATCACACGTTTTTGTATGGACATATGTTTGCATTTCTCTTGGATATACACTTAAGAGTGAAATTACTTTGGTTGGTTATTTACTATTGGGGGAGAAAAACAAAAAAAAAATAAAAAAGTAAAATTGCTGTATCTTATGGTAATACTATGTTTAATCTTTTGAGGAACTTCTAGACTGTGAAGTGGTGCAGCCACTTCACTTTTCTTTTTCTTTCTTTTCTTTTTTTTTTTTTGAGATGGAGTCTCACGCTGTCTCCCAGGCTGGAGTGCAGTGGCGTGACCTTGGCTCACTGCAATCTCCGCCTCCCAGGTTCAAATGATTCTCCTTCCTCAGCCTCCTGAGTAGCTGGGATTACAGGTGCCCACCACCACACCCGGCTAATTTTTTTATTTTTATTAGAAACGGGGTTTCGCCATGTTGGTCAGGCTGGTCTCGAACTCCTGACCTCAGGGTATCTGCCTGCCTCAGCCTCCCAAAGTGCTGGTATTACAGGCGTGAGTCACCGCACCTGGCTACCACTTCACTTTTCAAAATAGCTGTACCATTTTACATTACAGTGCTCTAATAGCAGCAATATATCAGAGTTCCAATTTCCTTTTTTCCTGTTACTTTTATCTATGTTTTTATATAGAAACTATATAGTTATGTATTGTTTTATATAGAAACATACAGTTATGTATTGTTTCTGTATCCAGTTTGATAATCTTTGCCTTTAATTGGTGTGTTTAGGCCATTTACCTTTTTGTTTGTTTGTTTGTTTGTTTTTTGAGACAGGGTCTTGTTATGTTGCTCAGGCTGGTCTCAAAACTCTTGGTCTCAAGTGATCCTCCTGCCTCAGCCTCCCAAAGTGTTGGGATTACAAGCATTAGCCACCACACCCAGCCTAGACCATTTATATTTAATGTAATAATGGATCTAGTAATATTAAAATCTACCGTCTTTCTAGTTGTTTTTAAAATTATATTCCATGTATAATTTGTTGAAAGACCTAGGTCTTACTGCCTCTTGATGTTTTTGTTAATGTCCTGCGTCAGGCTTACTCTGTGTAATTGGAATTTATTCTATGCCTATAATGGGAGATGTCTTCTGGCTCCAATTCAGCATGTGCCCATGGGAAATGATTACCACAAGGGATTGCTCTATCATAGTGGCAGTCAACTCTGAATGCATATTCATTATCTGAAGGGCTTTTAAAAAATGCCAATGCCTGTATCCTACCAATAAAAATTATACTTTATCTGGATTGTATCCTAGCAATTGATAATTTTAAAAGCTTCCCAGATGATTCTAGTGTGCAACTAGATTGTAGCCTCTGGGCAGATCATGAGTGAGAAGCAGAAAATTCTACTGTCATGGGTTTTCCTTGCTGTTTCTCTGAGCTGCTTACTTACTACTTTTTCTCACTTCTCTCAAAGTTTGGGGGAATTCCTGGGATTTAGTTGAACTTAAGATTTTCTTCATAACCATTCCTTGGAAGAAGGTATGGGGATTATGATCCTGTCTTGGCTGAAACTTTTCAGTCTATGACATAATTTAGTATCTCTTACTGTGTTGATTTTTTATTGTGGTTTTTGGTTAGTTTTTTACAACCTTTATTTTGTTAGATGTTGGAAGGAAAGGATTCTGTGATCTAACTTTATTCTATCATCTTTATCTGAAATTCTTTAAACTTTTTATTGTGTTATACTCCTTTCTCTAATCCTCACAATAACCTGATGAAGTTGCTGCTACAACTACTATTATTATTGTTATTATTATTTTTTTGAGACGGAGTCTCGCTCTGTCGCCCGGGCTGGAGTGCAGTGGCACAATCTCGGCTCACTGCAAGCTCTGCCTCCCGGGTTCACGCCATTCTCTTGCCTCAGCCTCCCGAGTAGCTGGGACTATGCGCCCGCCACCATGCCCGGCTCATTTTTTTTTTTTTTTTTTTTTTTTGTATTTTTAGTAGAGACGAGGTTTCACCATGTTAGCCACGATGGTCTCGATTTCCTGACCTCGTGATCCGCCCGCCTGGGCCTCCCAAAGTGCTGGGATTACAGGCGTCAGCCACCGGGCCCAGCCACAGCTGCTACTATTACTAGTAGTTACGGATTTTTCATTGTACAGATTCCTGTTTTCTCATTTGCAAAAAGGAGACAGTAATGGTGCCTGTCTCATGTGTGGATGTGAAGATGAAATGAAATAATGTGTGTAAGACATTTTTCATAATGCCTAGAACATAACCAGTGCTCAGTGAATGTTAACTAAGTAATTCTTCCATGTAAGGGCAGAGTATCTGTGTTCTACACATGGCCCATTAGTTTTATGTACTGGTCACACTAATTTTAAAAAAGGATAAAATTAGATATAAAAATTATTTTTTTCTGAGAAAAACGTAAAAATAAGCTACTCTATTTTGGTTCATTTTATAAGTTTTTTTTTTTTTTTCTGTGCTTTGGACTAGAAGATTATTTTTCTCAATTAGAAAAACATGTATTAGCAATCAACTGTATTTTACATTTTAGCTTCATTGTTCTACCCACATTTGTTTTTTCTTTATTTTCAATGTTGGTATGAGTTTTCTCTTTTTCTGAGTTTTTAGAGATTTTCAAGTGAGCAGTTGAATTTTTACTTAATCAGTGTATGACAACCAATTGCAATGATTATTCTTTCCGATGCTCCAATTATCCAACAGTTGGCTGGTGGGAGCCCATCGAGCTGGCACTGGTGTTGACACATTTCCAGTTTTCTTAAATTTGTCCTGTGTTCTGGTACAAGATGTGTCAGGCTCACCTTGTAACTTTTCTGCTCAAGAATTGAAATCAGCCAGTTCTCTAAGGAACAGCTAGACATCATTTTAAACTGAAAACTCCAAATTCCTTATTGATCTATTCTCTCAAGATTATTTTGGGAATAGCTAGCTTGCTGAGTAGCGTTGAAAGCATCCATTTTGACTGCTAGCTGCACTGGTCACTGAAACAATATGTGTATCTTTTTCGCAATAGAATATCACAGTAAGAAAAAACTGAGATAAATCTATAGCTCATTGGGCCGTTATACTTTTGACCTAAGGTAGCGAAATTCTGAAATTGTCTTTGTGAGATAATACATTTTTCTTCTGCTGGAGACACTTTCATGCACTTTAACATATAGAATTAGCCTAATGAGAAGAAGGCAATGTTTCTTCATATCACCAGTTTTTACAAATACTTCTCATTCTGGTAGTTAGAGAATCTAATAAATACAGTGTTTACAAATACCGTGAAGTAAGAAGTTTAGTAATTTATTGGAATATGTCTAGATCCGCTAACTGAAGCATTTACATAATTTTCAGAAACATTTCCTTTTTAATCCAGATGATGTTATATAAAAATATATTTCCTCATTTTTAAAAATGACAGTGTACTTCAAACTTTTATTTTCTTAAAAAATTTTCCCACATATCTGTTGCTTTGTAATTACTATAAAAGTTATAATACTTAGACCGGGTGCAGTGGCTCACACCTGTAATCGCAGCCCTTTGGGAGGCTGAGGCGCGTGGATCACCTGAGGTCAGGAGTTCGAGACCAGCCTGGCCAACATGGCGAAACCCAGTCTCAACTGCAAACACAAAAATTAGCTAGGCGTGATGGCAGGTGCCCATAATCCCAGCTACTCCAGGGGTCGAGGCAGGAGAATCTCCTGAACCTAGGAGGTGGAGATTGCAGTGAGCTGAGATTGCACCATTGGACTCCAGCCTGAGGGACAAGAGTGAGACTTCATCTCAAAAAAAAAAAAGTTGTAATATTTAAAAAAAAACCCTGAGAGGTGTAGAACCAGTGTTCTACATAATTCTCCTCTGTAGCACTGATCACAATTCTAAGTAAATACTTGATTGGTAATGAGCACTGCTTGTGCCTGTCACTCTCTAAGATTGTAGATTGCATCTCTGCATATGTGACTGCACTGTTCACCACCAGATGCCCAGGACTTAGGACACTTTTTTTTCCCCCTTTATCAACTTTTAGTTAGATTCTGGAGGTACATGTGCAGGTTTGTTACAATGTTATATCGCATGATGCTGAGGTTTGGAGTATGACTGAACCCCTTACCCAGGTAGCTAGTATAGTACCCAATAAGTAGTTTTTCAACCCTTTTCTCTCCTCCCTCCTTCCTTCTTCCTTCTTGTAGTCTCCAGTGTCTTTTTTTTTTTTTTTTTTTTTTTGAGACAGGGTCTTGCTTTTTTGTCCAGGGTGGAGTGCAGTTGTGCGATTATAGCTCATTGCAGTCTTGAACTCCTGGGCTCAACCAATCCTACCGCCTCAACTTCCCCAGTAGCTGGGACTGTAGGCTGGTGCTTCCAAACCTAGCTAATTTTTGTATTCTTTGTGGAGATGGGGTCTTATTATGTTGCTCAGGCTGGTCTCAAACTCCTGACCTCAAGTAATCCTTCTGTCTCAGCTTTGCAAAGTGTTGGGATTACAGGCATGAGCCACTGTGCCCAGGACTGGGCAGTTCTTATATGTAATAGATGGTCAATAAATTTTTGCTGAATACATAATATTTGCTAAAATATAAAAACTCAGAAAAAGAGAAAACTCATACCAACATTGAAAATCAAGAAAAAATGAATGTGGGTAGAACGATGAAGCTAAAATGTAAAATACAGTTGATTGCTAATACAGTTTTTCTAGTTGAGAAAGATAATCTTCTAGTCCAATCCAATTTGTAATTTGCCTCTTAAATTTATGCTTTCAAACTAGCAGATAATTAAATTGATGCAGTCCATTTTAGTGGTAATATTTGTTGTTGTAATTTGCCTTTTACATTTTGAAAACACTGTTCCAAATTGATATCGGTTAAATGTTCACTTTTTCCTCCCCTGTAGCATTTGTAAGGTTTGGTTTTATGCAATTAACTTTTAAAACCATCCAAAAGTTATTTTATTGTAAGTTGGGAGGGAACACTGTTATATGATATCTCTAAATGGTAATTTCCCCCAGTACCGTTGGTTTAGTAATATATCCCTTCCCTGATAATTCGGGGCCCCATGTATAATTTCTTTCCATCCCATTAGTCTCACAGATGGGTCTCTAAAGTATAGACCTAGAAATAAGATGAAAATCCTCAATCACAAAAGTGTTTTTGACTCTATCCTGATCTTCATTTTTGCACACTTTGCTCCAGGAATGCTGGAGTTGTTAGAAACAGTGGAAATAGGCACTGAACTTCTGGTCACTTTGGACACCCAGCTAGCTCTGTGTTGTCAGGTCTGCCTTGAGAAAAGTTTTCATTTTTTAAATAGATACTATTCTGGCATTCCTTCTCTGGGAATTGCATTCAACAGCAGATAACAGGGATGCAAGTGCCTTAGACAAGATCAAAATTTATTTTTCTCTCACATCAAAGATTTACAGAGGTAGGCATTGCCTCTTTTACGGAGTCTCCACAGAGTTATCTAGAATGTAGACTTCTTTCTGTTTTGCAGTGAGATACCATTACATATAGAATTCTGGTTTCCACCAATTTTTGGAAAAGCTAAGAGCAAAAAGGGTGTTCCCTAAAGGTCTGTCCCATTTTAAAGGAGACTTTTAAAAGTCTCACACAACCTCAGCTTACATATCCTTGGCCAAAATTAGCCACGTGGTCACACTTGGCTGCAAGGAAAGCTAGGAAATGTGGTCTTTTATCAGAGAACATTGTTTATCTGAATAAAATTGGGGTCCTATTAATAAAGAAGAAGAGGAGAATGAATCTGACATGGACAATAGTATTTTCTGGTGCACCTACCAATTTGTAGATTCCTTAAACAGGCTTCCTGCTTCTCGAAGTATGGTAAATGCCATGATGGGGGTGTCTTCGTCTGTCTTCTGTTGTTGTAATATAGTATCTGATGCTGGGTATTTTATAATGAAGAGAAACTTATTTCTCACCGTTCTGGAGGCTAAGAAGTTCAAGAGCAAGTGCTGGCATCTGATAAGGGCCTTCTTGCTGTATCATCCTATGGTGGAAGGTGAGAGAATGGTAGAGAAAGAGAAAAAGGGACTGAACTTGCCCTCTTGTAATGAACCCACTCCTGTGATAACGAACCCAATCCTGACATAATGACATCAATCCATTCATAAGCATCGTGCTCCCTCCATGTCCCAAACACTTCCCATCAAGCCCCACCTCCCAACACCATCATATTGGAGATCAAGTTTTTAACACATGAACTTTGAGGGACACATTCAAACCATAGCAAGGGCACAGAAAGATGGCAGGTAACTGAAAGTGGATACACTGAAAGATATGGGAAATCAGCAAATCCACTTTCAGCTAGCAGGCTGTTGGATTCTGTATCCTGTCCTTGTGTACAAAATATCCAAGAGTCTTCATTATGTAGACTCAAACTCAGCCACTATGACATGGATTCTTCGGCTCTGTCGTTATTGCTGTTTGATGATAAAAGACATCTAGAGAATTAGTACACCTTCCTATTTGTGTGATAGACATTGGTGAATTCTGAATTCATGCTCCTATAAGCTCTTACAATGGATACATACCCCACTGTCAGCAACGAGCTAGTCAGTGCCTACATGGACATTTTTAAAAGAAGTATTGAACAATTTTATTTAAGTTTCTTTACAGAATGTATACACATAAAATGAGATTGTGTATAATAGACAAGGCTACTTAGAGATCATATTCTTTTTTTTTTTTTCTTTGAGACAGGGTCTCACTGTGTCTCCCAGGTTGGAGTGTAGTGGAGATCATGGCTCACTGCAGCCCTGACCTCCTGGGCTCAAGCGGTCTTCACACCTCAGCCTCCCCAGTAGCTGATCCTACAGGTGTACACCACCACCACTCCCAGCTAATTTTTGTAGAGATGGGATTTTGCCATGTTGCCCAGGCTGGCTTTGAACTTCTGCACTCAAGGGATCCACCCACCTTGGCCTCCCAAAGTGTTAGGATTATAGGTCTGAGCCACCTTGCCAGGTCAGAGATCATATATTGAAGGTCAGCATGAAACGAATTCTTCCACCATCACATCCCCTTTCCACAACTTTGGAGGAGTCTCCTCTGCTTGACTTTCCCAAAGTTGCCTATTGTCAACGTCCTTGATCTTCTGGACTTCACGCCCAGATTATTTCATTGTGAGTCATTCCACTGACCACTGCTATGTGGCTTACCAGCTCTGGCTCTTTGGTCTGCCCTGTTAACACTCTCTTCTGCACAATATCCTGGTACCTCAAAGAACTGCCAAATGGGCAACTTGGCTACTCTACCAGCCACTGTGTTATTATGATCATTTTTTTACAT
Source organism: Macaca thibetana thibetana (assembly GCF_024542745.1). Lineage (NCBI taxonomy): Eukaryota > Metazoa > Chordata > Mammalia > Primates > Cercopithecidae > Macaca > Macaca thibetana. The sequence continues at coordinate 51,455,522 of NC_065585.1, forward strand.
TAATATTTCATTTCTATTGGCTAGAATTTTTTAAAAAATTTTTAAATTAAATTATTTTTTTTTTGAGATAGGATCTCACTCTGTCATCTAGACTGGAGTGCAGTGGTGCCATCACAGTTTGCTACAGGCTTGACCTCCCAGGCTCAATCAATTCTCTCATCTCAGCCTCCTGAGTGACTGGGACTACAGGCACTTGCCACTATGCCCAGCTAATTTTTGTATATATGTGTTTTTCTTTGGAGGGATGTGGTTTTACCATATGTGTGTGTGTGTGTGTATGTATGTATGTGTCTGTCTATCTATGTATCTATGTATCTATCTATGTATCTATGTATCTATCTATCTATCTATCTATCTATTATCTATCTATCTATCTATCTATCTATCTATCTATCTATCTATTTATTTTTAGAGATGGGGTCTCACTATATTACCAGGCTGTTCTTGAACTCCTGAGTTCAAGTGATCCTCTGCCTCCCAAAGCTCTGGGATTACAGGTGTGAGCCACCTTGCTTTACCCGCTCTCTCATATTTTAATTCACATTTCTTTGAATCGTAGTGAAGTTGAGCATCTTTTAAAATACGTGATTTCTGGTTCCTTTTAAAAACATTTTATTTGGAAATAATTTCAAACTTAGCAAAAGCTGCAAGTATAAAAAACAGTACAAGGAACATACACCCTTTACCATGGTTCCTGAATTGCTAATATTTTACCCCACTTGCTTTATCATTTGCTCTCTCTGTGTATGCATGCATAGCTCTGTGTGTGTGTGTGTGTGTGTGTGTGTGTGTGTGTGGTGTGTATAATTTTTACTGAACCATTTGAAGGTTACAAATATTATAGTCCTTTACTCCTAAGTATTTCCATGTGTATTTTATAAGAAAAGGAATATTCTTGTATAACCTCAATGAAGCTATCAATTTTATAAGTTTACATTGGTATAAGACTTTTAAAATATACTTTTTCTTTTTTTGGATGAATATATCTCATCTAAAATGCAATACTTTAATCTACCGTTCATATCCCAATTTTGTTCACTGACCTAATAATGTTCTTGATAGCATTTTTCCCCTCCAGCAAAAAATCCAGTCTAGGGTAAGTTATTGCATTTGTCATGTCTCTTCAGCCTCTTTTAATATGAAACATTTTCATAGCCTTCCTTTGTCTTTTATGTTGTTGATATTTTATAAAAATATAGTTTGTATCCTCCCCAACTGACTTTCTAATAAATAAATTTCTGTGGTAGAATTTTCATCATTTTGTCCTTGTCTGATGTTTTCTCACAACAAGTTGGAGTTACGCATTCTTGGCCAGCATTCTGCATAGTTAATGTTGTGCCATTCTCAGGATATCACATCTGGAGGCACGTGTTGTCCATCTCTCCATTATTGGTAATGGTAATCATTCTTTTTTTTTTTTTTCTTGAGACAGAGTCTTGCTCTTTTGCCTAGGATGGAGTGCAGTGGTGCGATCTTGGCTCACTGCAACCTCCATCTCCTGGGTTCAAACAATCCTCCCACCTCAGCCACCCAAGTAGCTGGGATTACAAGCATGTGCCACCCCACCTTGCTAATTTTTGTATCTTTTTAGTAGAGGTGGGATTTCACCATGTTGGCCAGGCTCGTCTCAAACTCCTGGCTTCAAGTGATCCTCCCGCCTTGACCTCCCAAAGTGCTGGGATTACAGGGGTGAGTCACCATACCTGGTCCTGGCCAATAGTTCTATTGATGATTGTAACAGTCTTATGTCAAGTTTCTAATGAGCTTGTCCTAAATGGCAGATATATGTGAAGTTCTAGGTTGAAAGATGAGTAAGATAATTTCTATGTTAATGAGATTATAGCCCAGAGATGAAGCAAAAATGTAACAGAAAAATGACAATAGCATTGTTGAGTGCTGTAATAGAAGCACGGACAATGAAGTAACTAAATCTACCCTCAGGAGTAACTCTAGCCAGGGATGTTGAGGAAGCTTCACAGGAACAAATCATTCATGAATAGGGACCATGTTTATAGATGTTTTATCCTACATGGCACTTTGCCTTATGCTCATTAACTAAGCATTGAATAAATGAATGAAAATAAAAGTCTATGTGCCCCAAATAAAACTGATGTCAAAATATGGCATGTAGATTATTTAATTTTATCTCTCTTTTTGGCTTACCATTGATGACAGAATCTTACTCCTTTAAATGTTTTGAACACTAAGAAAATATATTTACATGCTGAGAGAAAATGCTCATAGTAAATTATGTATATAAATGTGGTATATAAGTTTATGATATAAGCTTTTCTAATACAGTTTTATATTCATTAGAGACCTTGATTATGAAATTGAAGTACGTACAGAATCATAGATCTTAATGTAGAAAACAATTTCAGGAGTGCATCCACTCCAATTCCTTCTCTTGGAGCAGAGGCCAATTTTACAGATGAGGCCTTGAGGCTCAGAAAAGTTTAATGCCTCAACCAGATCAAGGCTATGTGGTCATCTAGGACTCTATAACCCTGATTCAATGCCAAGCCTCTTCCTGGCAATAATTGGTACTCAATCCGTATTTGCGGAGTGAATGATACTCTTTCCTCCTAGTGTATTGTGATTTCCACTATCCATGCTGAACTTTTAGGAAGCTTTAGGAACTTTTAGGAAGTCACAGCTAATCCTCTAAGCCATATACTGAAGTTCCAATTTCTATTGCTGTGAATCATGTAAAATAGCTCTGTCTGAGATGCTGGCAAGGTTGTGGAGAAAGGGAACACTTATACACTGCTGGTGGGAATGTAAATTAGCTCAGCCACTGTGGAAAGCAGTCTGGAGATTTCTCAAAGAACTTAAAATGGAACTACCATTTGACTCAGCAATCCCATTACTGGGTGTACACCCAAAGGAATGGAAATCATTCTACCATAAAGACACACGCACACGAATGTTCATTGCAGCACTATTCACAATAGCAAAGACATAGAATCAACCTAGATGCCCATCAGTGGTGGACTGGATAAAGAAACTGTGGTACATATACACCACGGAATACTACACAGCCATAAAAACGAATGAAATAATGTCTTTTTCAGCAACACGGATGGTGGTGGAGGTCATTATCCTAAGCAAATTAATGCAGAAACTAAAAACCAAATGCTTCATGTTCTCGCTTATAAGTGGGAGCTAAACATGGACACAAAGAAAGGGACAATAGACACCAGGGCCTACCTGAGGATGGAGAATAGGAGGAGGGTAAGGATGGAAAACCAGCTATTGGGTACTATGCTGATTACCTGGCTGATAAAATTATCTGTACCCCAAACCTCTGTAACACACAATTTACCCATGTAACAAACCTGCACATGTACCTGCTGAACCTACAATAAAACTTGAAAAGAAAAAAAACAATAACTGTCTGAGAGAACTATAACATGAACCATGATTGTAGTTATACATTTTATAGTAGTCATATTACAAAAAAGAGTCAAATTAATTTTGCTAATACATTTTAGCTAATAAATATATCAAAAATGTTAGCATTTCAAAATGTAAGCAATATAAAATTATCGAGATATTTTATATTATTTTTTCATACTGTCTTATGAATTTCGTGTGTATTTTACAGCCCATTTCAATTTTGACTATCCAAATTTCAAGTGCTAATATCTGCACGTGGCTACTGGCTACTGCATGGTCCAATATTCAGCATGTATAATGGACAGTGCAGATACAGAATGACCCTTGATAATCCGTCATCTTTGTGCTTGTCATTATTCAATATCAAATACCATAAGGCAAATGACCCAGAGAAGGGTTTCCTCTCTCCACCTGACTGTGACATAATCTCAGGGATGTGGGTACAAATCTTTACTTCGAACTGCAGAATTTTGGAGATGGATGAGACAACATAGTAGTACTTTAATAAAAACATGCACATATAACTACTTGCTTCTCATGCTTATGGCATCAACAACTAGTTGTGATGTTTTCAAAATTAGATCATGGATAATATGTTTATCTGAATTGACTTCCATATCTCTTATATAGATTGATATAATACAACTTCAAAATAAAATTGCTCACTCCTAGATTTGAGTAGGGGAAGAAGAAAGGTAGCTTTGGTGAAAATGACATTCAGATTTTTTTTTTTTTTTTTTTGAGACGGAGTGTCACATTGTCCCCCAGGCTACAGTGCAATGGCGTGATCTCAGCTCACCGCAACCTCCACCTTCCAGGTTCATGCGATTCTCCTGCCTCAGCCTCCCGAGTAGCTGGGATTACAGGTGCATGCCACCATGCCCAGCTAATTTTTTGTAGTTTTAGTAGAGACGGGGTTTCCCTATGTTGGCCAGACTGGTCTCGAACTCCTGACCTTGTGATCCGCCCACCTTGGCCTCCCAAAGTGCTGGGATTACAAGTGTGAGCCATCACACCCAGCCTGACATTCAGAGTGTAAATTCTTTTTAAATATGTCAATAGGGAACATTTTTCTTGGCTGCTATAAAAGGTAGAAGCCTTTAATAAGATAACGTTTTAAATTAGTGGGTAAAGACAATATAATTAAGAAATTATCTTGGGACAACTGAGCACTCATATGTGGAACTGTAAAATAATAAAATTGGATCTTACATTTTCTTCTATACCAACATAGTGCCATGTGGAACTAGAACATTTTTTCTCATACATTGTTGGAGGGGTATGCAAAATTGGAGGGAATCTTGGCAATATTGATGAGACTTGTATGCTTGCAATTTTATGAATTTATTCAACATGCATATTTGACTGACTCATGCCTGTAATCCTAAGACTTTAGGAGGCTGAGGTGGGCGGATCGCTTGGGGCCAGAAGTTTGAGACCAGACTGGGTAACATAGTGTGACCTTTTCTCCACAGAAAAAAAAAAAAAAAAAAAAAAAGCCAGGCATGGTGGTGCCCATTGAGCACTATCCAAATTTGAAGTGTTCAATATCCGTGTGTGGCTATTGTATGGTTCAATATTCAGGAGACTGAGGTAGGAGGATCACTTGAGTCCAGGGATTCAAGGATGAAGTGAATTGTGATTGCCTCACTGCACTTCAGCCTGGGTGACGGAAGGAGACCCCATCTCTTTTTTCGTTTTTTGTGATGGGGTCTCCCTCTTTCACCTAGGCTGGAGTGCAGTGGCACGATCTTGGCTCCCTGCAATCTCTGCCTCCTGGGCTCTAGAAATCCTCCCACCTCAGCCTCCTGAGTAGCTGGGACTACAGGTGCGAGCCACCATGCCCTGCTAATTTTTATATTTTCAGTAGAGACAGGGTTTCACCATGTTGGCCAGGCTGGTCTGGAACTCCTGGACTCAAGTAATCTGCACACTTCGGCCTCTCGAAGTGTTGGGATTACACGCATAAGGCACCGTGCCCTGCCAAGACCCCATCTCTGAAAAAAACAATAAAACATATATATTCATACATGTGAACACAGAAATATGTAAAATGTAATTCACTGTAGCAAATAGTTACAATAATAAAAAACTGGAAAACAATGAAAACGTCTGTCATTATAGGATTGGCTAAATAAATCATGATACATCCATATAGTATCTTACTATATATTCCTTTAAAAATGAGACCTCTCTAATGTCCTGACATAAAATTTACTTTAAGATATATTGTTAAGACAGGCTGGGCGCGGTGGCTCACGCCTGTAATCCCAGCACTTTGGGAGGCCCAGGTGGGCGGATCACGAGGTCAGGAGATTAAGACATAATCTCAGGGTTGTGGGTACAAACCTTTACATAGAACTGCAGAATTTTGCAGATGGATGGGACAACATAGTAGTACTTTAATGAAAACATATGCATATAACTACTTGCTTCTCATGTTTATGGTATCAACAACTAGTTGTGATGTTTTCAAAATTAGATCATGGATAATACGTTTATCTAAATTGATTTCCATATCCCTTATGTGCCACCCCTGGATAACACGGTGAAACCCCGTCTCTACTAAAAATAAAAAAAAATTAGCCATGCCTGATGGCGGGCACCTGTAGTCCCAGTACTCGGGAGGCTGAGGCAGGAGAAGAGTGTGAACCCAGGAGGCGGAGCTTGCAGTGAGCTGACATCGTGCCACTGCACTCTAGCCTGGGCAACAGAGCGAAACTCCGTCTCAAAAAAAAAAAAAAAAGATATATTGTTAAGACAGAAAAACATGACACATGATCTAGATTAGGAGTTGGCAAACAATCCAACTGCTGCCTGTTTTTGTAAATAAAGGTTTATTGGAACACAGCCTCTTCTCTGACATATTGTCCATGGTTGATTTTGTGTATGATGGCTGAGTTGAGTAGTCGCTGTAGAGATCATACGGGCTGAAAACCAGAAAATAGTTACTATTAGGCCCTTTACAAGATATTGTGCTTGGCCCTGTATGCTACTATCTGCGTTATACAACTTTTACTAGTTTTAGAAGAATAGGAAATAATTGCAAACTACATACACCATTTTGCAATTGTAAACGTGAAAATATTCTTAATGGTGTGTTTGTTGAAATGCCCTGCCTTTAAGAAACTTGGCATAAAGATCATCAAGGATAAATATAAACATGATTTTTAATATGATCCATTCCATTTTCCTATGAAAATGATCATATTATAGATTCATTCTTGCCAAGAAAAGCAATTATGAAGATGGAAAAATTAATCAACCAATTCATTATTTTGTATACAAAGTACTGATTTGAAGTTTGAAGTTTTAAAAATTTTTTTTGTTTTCCTGAACTCACTAAAACAACTGCCTGGTCTTGCTCGAGACAAGGTGGCAGTGTAGTAAGAGTTACTAGTTAGCTGGGTAATGAACATCACAAGGTCTCAGAGTGTGAAGGCTGGACACAATGCTCATTAAAGCCCAGTGCTAGCCTACCATTGGATTATTCTGTGGATTCAATAAACTCTGGCCTTCTTGTTACTGTGTTGTCAGCAGACTCACTTGGCTTTCAGTGCATTGCCGGGCCTTTGAAGGGGATGGTACTGCGCCTAGTCAGGGATAGTCTGAAGTTTGCCGGTTGCTCTCTCTGGACACTAAGATGGTGACTGCAATGACAAGTTCACTCAGTTCAGGCTCCCCTTTTTAATAATAGACTGTTTTACCTGAGATTTCAGAGATGTCAAAATGATTTATTGAGAAAAATTGTATTCACATTGTGGAAATGAGTTATACTTAGATAACTAGGTGATGTAAGTATTAAAAAATATAAAACAAGGTTATGTTAATATCCAGCCATACAGTGGGGGTGGTGCTGGATTAACAGGAAAAATCCTCTTCAATGTGGTTGCTCTTGTGGGGCTACTTAGCTAGGTTCTCCTCTGGCCCAAGGCTCCTCTGCTTTTCTTCTGAAGTTATCCCAGCTTTGGCCAGTCTGGTTGTTCTGACAGACCCATAAACATTTTCTTTCTTCTTCCATAAAACACTTTTATATTTCTTTGGACCCCCACACAAAAGAGAGCCATTGTCATCTCCCTGATATCTTACCCAGGATTTCCTCTGACTCTCATTTCTTTGTATTTGCTGAGTTCTGATCTTGCGTACCTGCTGCTGACAGTCTGGCCTCTGTTTGCATGGTCCCAGCCCCTCATTGATATCCCATCTCTCAGTGTTTAGTCATGCCTGGTTGAAACCAAACCAAACCAATCTTTGTTAATGCCTATAATCACAAACATGGTCCTTGCAGAACTGAGGACATCTCAGCCAATAATCACGCTAATAAATCTTCCCCATCATGAGCTCCCTACACTGCTCTATGTCTCCGAGACACACTGTGTTGTTTCTTGGTTCTGCTTCATGCTGTTGCCATGCTTGACTGTACCCTGCACTCTCTACCTGGGAACACCTCTTATCCCAGCTCAGTTGTCTCTGACTCTCCTGGAGAGATTTACACTCTGTCCTTTTCAATCCTCGTTTTGTTCTTAAATCTATTACTGTTCATTGTATTGAAAGGCTTCATTTTTGAGCTTGGCTTGCTCCTTGATTACAAATTGTGCATTAGTCATTTTGTATACCAGGTGCCTTGTACACCAGTCACAGAATACGTCTTTGACACGAGGTTGTTGAATGAATGTGCTGTCCTTTAAAATTTCTGGCAATCTGAAGAGTTGAAGTTTCTACAAATGTCAAGGAAATTATGACAGCAAATTTATTCTCTACCAAATATTTGTTAAGTACCTACTATGTGCCAGACTCTGATAAACTGCTTGGCACACGTCCGTGAATAAAACAAAGATCTCTGTACTCTTGGAGTGATGAATGCAGGCAAAGAATAATAGATATAATAAATAATTCAATTCTATAGTATATTAGAAGGAAAGAGGTGCTACAACAAAAGGAAAATAATGAGGAGCGCTGTATCATGGTGGGCAATTTTGAGTCCCCCCATTGTTGCTTTCTAAGTACAGTATCCAGTAAAATCCAACAGTTGAGCCAAACAGTGTAAGCACTTTCTGAGCTCATTTAATTCTCATACTAGTCATAATAGCCACACGGGATAGATATTAATCGTACTGTTCTCATTATACAGATTAGGAAATGAAGAGAAGAGAGATTCAGCAACTTGACCAAGGTCACATATGGTACAACTGGGATTTGAACCCAGGCAGTCTGATCTAAAAGTTCAGGTTCTTAATTAGTGTTAATCGGCACCCGAATATCTATGGGAGGTGATAAATTCCCCAAATTCTTCACATCACTTAAAAAATTTAATGAAAAAATTAATGAAATATCACCTTGATATTTACAATATCCAGTGAAAACACACTGTGATATTAATGAAATATCACTCGATATTTATAATACCCAGTGTTCACAATTTGTGATATTGACAACATGTCGCTCTGATATACACACGGTGATATTGGCGATACATTGCTCCCTTGCTCTGATATTTGTAATTATGCACAGTGTTTACATGCAGTGATATTGATGGTATTATCGCTCTGGTATTTGTAACTACATGCAGTGTTTACACACCGTGATATTGCTGACATATCGCTCTGATATTTGAATTACACGCAGTGTTTACACACTGTGATACTGACGATATATTGCTCTGATATTTGTAATTACATGCAGTGTTTACACACTGTGATACTGACAATATATTGCTCTGATACTTGTAATTACACACAGTGTTTACACATTGCGGTGCAGTGTTTACACACTGTGATACTGACGATATATTGCTCTGATATTTGTAATTACACGCAGTGTTTATACACTGTGATACTGACAATATATTGCTCTGATACTTGTAATTACACACAGTGTTTACACATTGCGGTACTGACAACATATCGCTCTGATATTTGTAATTTCTCACAGTGTGTAAACACTGTGATACTGATGACATATTGCTCTGATATTTGTAAATACACGCAGTGTTTACACACTGTGATACTGATGACATATCGCTCCGATATTTGTAATTATTCACAGTGTTTACACACTGTGATACTGGTGATATATCGCTCTGATATTTGTAGTTATGTGCAGTGTTTACACACTGTGATATTGGTGACATATTGCTCTGATACTTGTAATTATGTGCAGTGCTTACACACTGTGATATTGCTGACGTATTGCTCTGATATTTGTAATTACACGCAGTGTTTACACACTGTGATATTGGTGATGTATCGCTCTATTTGTAATTATGTGCAGCATTTACACACTGTGATATTCAAGACATATCTCTCTGATATTTGTAATTATGCACAGTGTTTACACACTATGATATTCACGACATATCGCTCTGATATTTGTAATATGCAGTGTTTGCACACTGATATTCATGACATATCGCTATATTTGAAATTACATGCAGTGTTTACACACTGTGATACTGACGACATATCGCTCCGATATTTGTAATTATGCACGGTGTCTACACACTGTGATATTCACGACATATTGCTCTGATACTTGTAATTATGCGCAGTGTTTACACACTGTGATATTCATGACATATCACTCTGATATTTGTAATTACGTGCAGTGTTTACACACTGCGATACTGGCGATGTATCGCTTTGATATTTGTAATTACGTGCAGTGTTTACACACTGTGATACTGATGACATATCGCTCCGATATTTGTAATTACGCGCAGTGTTTACGCACTATGATACTGATGATATATCGCTCTGATATTTGTAATTTGCGCAGTGTTTATGCACTGTAATACTGGCGATATATTGCTCTGATATTTGTAATTACGTGCAGTGTTTACACACTGTGATACTGACAACATATCGCTCTGATATATGTAATCATGCACAGTGTTTACACACTGTGATACTGGCGATATATAGCTCTGATATTTGTAATTACATGCAGTAACACTGCGATACGACATATCGCTCTGATATTTGTAATCACGCACAGTGTTTACACACTGTGATACTGATGACATATCGCTCTGATATTTGTAATTTGTGCAGTGTTTATGCACTGTGATACTAGCGATATCTTGCTCTGATATTTGTAATTAAGCACAGTGTTTACACACTGATATTTTTGACATATAGCTCTGATATTTATAATATACAATGTTTACACACTGTGATATTGATGACATATCGCTCTGATATTTGTAATTACACGTAGTGTTTACACACTGTGATATAAATGAAATATCACTCTGATATTTATAATATCCAGTGCTTATGCACAGTATTTACAGACTGTGATATTAATGGAATATTGCTCTAATATTTATAATTTCCAGGGTTTACACACAGAGTTTACACACTGTGATATTAATGGAATATCACTCTGTTATTTATAATATCCAGGGTTGACACGCAGTGTTGACACACTGTGATGTTAATTAAATATCGCTCTGATAATTATAATAGCCAGAGTTTACACACAGTGTTTACACAATGTGATATTAATGAAATATCACTCAGATAATTATAATATCGAGTGTTTACACACTGTGACATTAACGAACTATCTCTCTAATGATAGTTATCATATCACAGTGTTTACAAAGAGTGTTTACTCACTGTGATATTAATGAATTATCTGTCTGATGATGGTAATGATATCACAGTGTTTACACAGAGAGTTGACACACTGTGATATGATAAATATCAGAGCGATATTTCATAAATATCACAGTGTTTACACAGAGAGTTTACACACGGTGATATTAACACAATATTGCTGTGATATTTATCATATCACAGTGTGTACACTGTATATTTGTATGTACATATCACAGTGTGTATACACTGTGATATTAATGAAATATTGCTCCAATAGCACAGTGTGTACACATTGTGATATTAATGAAATATCACTCTGATATTCATTATTTCACACGGGTTACACAGAGTGTACACACTGTGATAATAATTAATGAAATATAACTGATAATCATCATCTGTCTACATGCTGGGATATGAATGAAATGTCGCTATGATATTCATCATATCACAGTGTGCACACAGAGTGTACACAGACTCAAAATATCAGTCTGATAATCATCACATCACAGTGTGTACACAGACTCAAAATATTGCTCTGATAATCATCATATCACAGTGTGCACACAGAGTGTACACAGACTCAGAATATCAGTCTGATAATCATCATGTCAAAGTGTGTACACATCGTGATATTAATGAAGTATCACAGCGTGTACACACAGTGTGAATGAAATATCGCTCAAATATTCATCATATCATAGTGTTTACACACTGTGATATTAAAGAAATATCGCTCTGATATTCATCATATCATAGTGTGTACAGCGAGTGTGTACACACTGTGATATTAATGAAACATGACTCGTATATTCATCATATCACAGTGTTTTTATACTGTGATATTAATAAAATATCCTTCTGATATTCATGTCATGTCACAGTGTTTATGCACTGTGATACTAATGAAATGTTGCTCCAATAGTCATATCATCTCACAGTGTTAACACGGAGTGTTTACAAACTGTGATATGAATGAAAGAAATTCTCTTGGATGTTTATCAATCATCTCACGGTGTTTACACAGAGTGTTTACTCACTGTGATATGAATGAAAGAAGTATCGCTTGGATGTTTATCAATCATCTCACAGTATTTACACAGAGTGTTTACTCACTGTGATATGAAAGAAAGAAATATCACTTGGATGTTCATCAGTCATCTCACAGTGTTTACACGGAGTGTTTACTCACTGTGATATGAATGAAAGAAATATTGGTCGGGTGCTTATCAATTATCTCACAGTGATATTAGCAGGAATATAAAAGATATGCTAAATAATATCACAGTGGGTGTACACCCTGTATCTATCCAAGATACTCTGGATAATATCACCAGGTTTACACACAGGGTGGGCACCCACTGTGATATTAGCAAAAGTATCTATTCAGTATATTCTGACAAATATCACACACTCTGTGTGTACACCCACTGTGATATTAGCAGGAGTATCTATCCGAGATATTCTGACTGATATCACCAGGTGTACACACAGGGTGGACACTCACTGTGTTATTAGCAGGAGTATCAGTGCAAGATATTCTGAATAATATCACCCAGTTTAAACCCAGGGTGAACACCCACTGTGATATTAGCAGGAGTATCTATCCAAGATATTCTGACTAATATCAGTGGGTGTACACCTTGTGTGTACACACTGTGTGATGTTAGCAAAAATATCTATCCAAGATATTCTGAATAATATCACAGGGTTTACACACAGGGTTTACACCAACTGTGGTATTAGCAGGAATATCAAAGATATTCTAAATAATATCACAGGGTGTACACCCACTGTGTTATGAGCAGGAATGTCAAAGATATATCCTGCATAATATCATAGGGTGTGCAACCACTACGATATTAGCAGGAATATCAGTTTTCTGCATAATATCACAGTGGGTGTGCAAACGCTGTGATATTAGCAGGAATATAGACTCTATATTCTGCATAATATCATCTGGTGTACACACAGGGTGTACACCCTTTGTGATATTAGCAGGAATATTGAAGATATATTCTTTACACACTGGGTGTGCACAACCAATGTGATATTAACAGAAGTATCAAATATATATTCTGCATAATATCACAGAATGTACACCCACAGTGATATTAGCAGGAATATTGAACGTATATTCTGTGTAATACCACCCAGTGTACAACCACTGTGACATTAGCAGAAATATCGAAGATATATTCTGCATAAAATCATGGGGTGTACATCCACTGTGACATCAGCAGGAATATCGAAGATATATTCTGAATAATACCACATGCTATACACCCACTGCGATATTAGCAGGAATATGGATGATACATTCTGCACAATATCACAGGGTGTACATCCACTATGATATTAGCAAGAATATTGAAAATATATTCTACATAATACCACCGGGTGTACACACAGGGTGTACATCCACTGTCCTATTAGCAGGAATATCAAAGACATGTTCTGCCTAATATCAAAGGGTGTACACCCACTGTAATATAAGCAGGAATATCAGAAATATATTCTGCATAATATCATGGGGTGTACACCCACTGTGATGTTAACAGGAATATCAGAGATGTATTCTGCATAATATCACAGGGTGTGCACCCACTATAATCTTAGCAGGAATATCGAAGATACATTCTGCATGATATCACAAGGTGTACACACAGGGTGTATACCTACTCTGCTATTAGCAGGAATATTGAAGATATATTCTGCATAACATCACAGGGTGTACACAAGCTGTGATATTAGCAGGAATATGGAAAATACATTCTGCATAATATCATAGGGTGCACACACAGGATGTACACCGACTGTGATATCAGCAGGAATATCAAAGATACATTCTGCATAATATCACATGGTGTACACCCACTATAATACTGGCAGGAATACTGAAGACATATTCTGGATAACATCACAGGGGGTACACCCAAGGTGATGTTAGCATGAATATCGAAGAGATATTCTGCATAATATCATAGGGTGCACACACACTGTGTACACTCACTGTGATATTAGCAGGAATATCAAAGATATATTCTGTAAACTCACTGTGATATTAGCAGAAATATCAAAAATATATTCTGCAAATATCACAGGATGTACATCCATTGTGATATTAGCAGGAATATTGAAGATCTATCCTTCATAATATCACAGGGTATACACCCACTGTGATATTAGCAGGAATATCAGAGATGTATTCTGCATAATATCATAGGGCGCACACCCACTGTGATGTTAGCAGGAATATTGAAGATATATTCCAAAGAGAGGAGGGTATAATGAATTCCAAAGGGAGGAGGGATAATGAGTCATGTTTGACCCCCACTTTTCATCATGGCCTGAACTAGTTTTTCAGGTTAACTTTGGAACGCCCTTGGCCAAAAGGAGGGGTTCATTTAGATGGTTGGGGTGCTTAGAGTTTTACTGTTTGTTTACATTGGCTAGCGTGTTTCTTGACTATTCAATTTGTTCCAAGAGGCACATCTATTGGCAGGTTCTTTCAACCTGAGAAAGCTCATTAAAAAAAAATGCGAAGATCTGTTGGCAGGATCCTGAACCCCTGGAAGATCTGTCTGGATGCATTCTTCTCCAGGAGGTGAGTAAAGGTGAGATACAAACTGATTGCTCTTGGGAGAGGGAAAAAAGGTTTTATTTACTGCAATAAGGTCTTAGTTTCCAACCACTCTATGGAACCCCTGGTCCTGGTGGCCTGGGCATAACTAGATGGGAACAGGAAGAGTATCATCCTATGAGCCTTAAGGAGTAGCTGACTACCCTCCATCTTTCCCTTAGTTCCTGGTCCAGAAACTGTTTGTCTATCACAAAGTTCCTCAACCTGGGAACTGTTGACAGTTCAGATAATTCTTCGTGGGGCCTGCTATTCTATATATTGTAAGACATTGGCTGGGTGCACCTTTAATCCCAGCATTTTGGGAGGCTAAAGTAGGAGTATTACTTGAGCCCAGGAGTTTGAGATCAACCTGGGCACCATAGCAAGACCCTGTCTCTGTTAAATAGTAAAATGATACATTATAAAATTATAAAACTGTACATTGTAGGACATTTAGCAGCACCTGTGGCCTCAACCCATTAGCAATCCCCTTTTACCTCCCCAGTGTCAGGTCGTGGATACCAAAGAAGTCTCCAGACATTGCCAATGTCCCCCCTTGGGGCAAAGTTGGCCACGGATGAGAGCCACTGATCTACCATGACCCAGAACAGTCAAGGAAAGGAAAATGCAGGGAGAAGTGAGGGGAAGACCCTGGCTGTCTTACAGCCCAGAACAGAGTGGACCTAAGATACTGGCCTCTAGTTAAGAGAGTTTTTTCATGAAGAATGAGGCCTTAGGTCCAGAGTAGAAGAAACACCAAAGCACATTTGCTGAATAAACAGATAAACATTTTTAGGTTGATCTCAAAACTCCAGAAGACAAGAAACCTTGTCTGTTCTTTATTATTTTTTAAGGATGGAGTCTCGCTCTGTTGCCCAGACTGGGGTGCAGTGGCATGATCTCAGCTCATTGCAGGCTCTGCCTCCTGGGTTCAAGCAATACTCCTGCCTCAGTCTCCCACGTGGCTGGGATTACAGGCACACACCACCACACCCAATTAAGTTTTGCATTTTTAGTAGAGATGGGGTTTCACCATGTTGGCCCGGCTGGTCTCAAGCTGCTGAGCTCAAGTGATCCACCCGCCTCAGTCTCCCAAAGTGCTGGGATTACAGGCATGAGCCACCATACCTGGCTGAAACCTTGTTTGTTCTTGATATCTGCTTTTGTCCCTGATGCTACTGTGTGGAAGATTTTAAGTAAATATTTGCTAAATTGAATATTCATTCTGTGTTCAGTATGTTAGGCCATTACCCTAAGCATTTTACACGTGTTAACTCTGTTAATCTTCACAACCACCTGTGTGGCATTGTATTAGGCCATTCTTGCTATGAATAAATATCTGAAACAAAGTAATTTATAAGAAAAGAGGTTTAATTGGTGCATGGTTCTGCAGACTTGGTGGGAATCCTGGTGCTGGCATCTGCTTGGATTCTGGGGAGACCACAGGAAGCTTTTATTCATGGCAGAAGGTGAAGGGGGAGCAGGCACGGCTCCTGGTGAAAGCAGGAACAAAAGAGGGTTGGGGGAGGTGCCACACATTTTCAAACAACCAGATCTTGAGACTCACTATTGTAAGGACAGCACCAAACCATAAGGGACCATCTGCCCCCATGACCTAAACGCCTCTCACCAGGTCCCACCTCCAACATTGGGGATTACATTTCAACATGAGATTTAGAAGGGACACAAATCTAAACTGGATGGGGTGGGTCCCACTATTATCTCCATTTTGCAAAAAGGGAAATAGCAACACAGAATGATTCATGGAAATCACTGACTTGTCACTATATTATCTAAAAAATGTCCACTTACTGATTTTTAAGGTAAGACTGTCCCATAAATTCTGCTTTGTGGACTGTTTGATGGAAAGATACGTGTCTTTCCTCCTGCTGACCTCCCATCTTCTTGGAGGAGTTCTGTACTCCTTAGGTCTGGTGCAGAAAGTAAGTTCCAGCAGCATGTAGGGTGCAATTCCTTCTACCAGCTGAAACACTGAGGAATATGTCTGCATGAAGTTGGCTGAGTCTCCGTGGCCTTTATTTAGGGATGTGGAGTCTCCCACTCCCTAGTTGTATCAACTGACCAAACTCAACTCTATCCAGGATAGTGTATTAGCCCGTTCCCACACTGCTAATAAAGACATACCCATGACTGGGTAATTTATAAAGAAAAAGAGGTTTAATGGACTCATAGTTCCACATGGCAGGGGAGGCTTCACAATCATGGTAGAAAGCAAAGGAGGAGCAAAGCCACATCTTACATGACTGCAGGGAAGAGAGTGTGTGCAGAGGAACCGCCCTTTATAAAACTATCAGATCTCTTGAGACTTATTTACTATCACAAGGACAACATGGGAAAAACTCACCCTCAAGATTCAATTACCTCCCACTTGGTCCCTTCCACTACACATGGGGATTATGGAACCTACAGTTCAAGATGAGATTTGAGTGGGGACACAGCCAAATCATATCAGACAGGACCATCTCCTAACCACCGTAAATCCCACTCCAAATATGGAAGACCAGCCCAAGAAGAGAAACACAGGAACAAAGGCTACTGTCCTCCAATTCTGGGTCATACTATTCTGCAGAAAAGAGGAGACTTCTGTCAATCAACCAGATAGGATACCATCTGTGGACAACTCCTATCTCCAACACTTCCAAGCAAATATCTGCTTAGGATCTTCCACACAGTAGCATCTGCCAAAAGATATATATAAAATAGAAGGTCTAATGTCTCTAAAAACAAATGGATGGTGGCCCTCAGGTGTCTTGAAAATGCTGTGCTTTCACCTGCATGCCTTGACACCTGAAGGGGCAGAAGCCTGGGGCTGCTGAGTAGCGCTGGCAGGGTTTGCTCTGTACCAGTCATAAAGAGAAACAGAGATAATCAGTGAGATTTATGGTTTCGAGGCCTTTTAAACATGAGCTGTTTATTCCTAGGATCTGAGTATCTTTATAAAGAATTTCAATCTCATGAAAGAAGGTGCTTTGGTCTGCTGGCATGATTTCGTGTTCAGCATCCCAGAATCATAAACCAAATTTTCTTCCACCTGTGTGCAATGTGCAATGTTCTGTTTCCATCTCTAGAATGCTCCATGTGGCTCTTTCCATGTGTAGTTTCCAGTGAAACATGAAGGACTCTAATTGAGCGCCTGCCCACATCTCTGCAGCTCTACACCTTCCACTAAGGACACAATAAGACCTCCGCAGTGAGAGGCTCCACAGAGTACTACGTTGGTGGTGAGAAAAGGATTGGGGGAGAGGGGAGGAGAAGAGCAGGGAAGGGAAACCAGTGGTTGGAAATCAGGCTTTGATTCTTTACAGGAAAACATGGTTATGGCTGTTCAATAATGGAATGAGCCACTGGGAGAAGTGTGATCCTCTCCCATTGGTTGCCTGGAGAAGGATTGGGAAAAATTATTATTATTATTTATATTAATTGTTAACATAAAGGTGCATGAGGAAATTTTGGGGGGTTCACTATTTTATTTTCAGATGGAGTCTTTTTATGTTGCCCAGGCTGGTCTTGAGTTCATGAGCTCAAGTGATCCTCCCACTTCAGCCTCCTGAGTAGCTGGGATTATAGGCACACACTATTGTGCCTGGCTAATGGTTCACAATCTTGATTTTCGTAATGGCTTCATGGGTGTATACATAGGCTGAAATTTATCAGGTTGTATACTTAAAAAATGTGAATTTCCCACATGTTAATCACATCTCAATAAAGCTGTTCCCCTTACTTAGATTCTTGCAATAATACACTGGCCTTGTGGCCAACTGTAGAAAAGAATGGCCACTGTGTCTTTTCTTAACTGTATCCAAGCCCCATCCATGTAACTGAGGGCCCTTTCACCTTGGGCTCACCCATGATTGCACTGGCTGATGGGGTGTAGGCAAACCCAATACAAGCTCTGTTGGAACTCTCCAGCAATGTGTTAACAGGTCTTACCTGGATGGCTGGGGGATGAGACCTTGAGTGAAGAACAATAAACTCCATCCTACCTAGAAACTGACTGCAGAAGCCAGTCAAGAGAACTCTCAGGCCAAGCACAGCATAAAATATCAACCAACAAACCCTAAATAAATGGTGGTGGGGTGTTGTTGTTATCTGAGAGACAGGGTTTTGCCATGTTGCCCAGGCTGGTCTTGAACTTCTGGACTCAAGTGATCCTCACGCCTGGCCTCCAAAAGTGGTGGGATTATAGGCATGAGCCACTGAGTCCAGTCTGTTTTAAACCACTATGTTTAGAGTGGCTGTGAAACAAAAGCTCATAGAAACAGGACCCTTCATCCCATTCCCCAATTGGGAACCAGTTACTTTGGTCAACTGCAAATTTCATCAAATGTCAATTGATTTCCATCAACTTCCAACTAACACTTACATTGAAACTGACAGACTAACATATTGATATATGTGTGTGGGCTGGGCACAGTGGCCCAGCACTTTGGGAGGCTGAGGTGGGAGGATTGCTTGAGCCCAGGAGTTTGAAACTAGCCTGGGCAACATAACAAGACCCTATCTCTATAAAAGTAAAACACAGAATTAGTCAGGCATGGTGGCGTGTGCCTATAGTCCAAGTACTTGAAAGGCTGAGGTTGGAGGATTGCTTAAGCCCAGGAGGTTGAGGTTGCAGAGAGCTATGATCATGCCACTACACTCCAATCTGAGTGACAGAATGAGACTGTCTTTAAAAAAAAAAAAGAAAAAGGATATGTGTGTGTTCTACAATCTGTCCCATATTACCCTTCAAGCCTGCCTCCTACTCCAAAGATTGTCTTTTATCTGCAGAATGTAACATACTGTCATTTTTTTCTGTGCCTTTGCACTCTGGATTAGCATGCTTATTTGATTCTACTCCTGAACTCTTAGTAAGCCTTCTACACTTAGCTTGCATCATCTCTTCTATTTAGATTTTCTTTATGGTCCAAGTTCAACATCCTCCCCATTTGGGGCCTCCCAAATGGATTCACCTGCCATACTAGGAGTCCTATCTACTGTTGATATCCCACTTCTCCTACACCTTTACTCCCTTAAAGGCAGGACTATGTCTTATTGATCTTTCTTCCCAAAACCTAATTAAAAGTGGAGGTCAGTTAGCTGATATTCACTGGGTGTATATAGTAGGTTCCCTAGGAGGGAAGAATTCCTGAGTGGATTGGATGTTACCTAAATGTTACACAAGACAGAGATGGTCCCTGCTGGAGAGGCTCCAAGAACTGAAAATAAGACTCAGACAAGAAGACTGTGTTCCTGTAATTAGAAGTTCCCTCCAGAGACTGTGTGATACTCTGTCTATTCTGAGAATTGGCAGGGAAGTGCAGTGAGATCCAACAGTCATGGGTCACTTAGGTTGTCCATGGAATTCATTATTTTGATGGAGAAATTGGGCATAGAGGGAATAGTTATGCTGGATTCCCAAGGCTCATTTAAGAAATGGCCGACTTTACTCAATGCTGAGAGAAATTTTACTCAGTGCATTTTATTCAGTGCTGAGAGAAATTTTACTCAATGCATTTTACTCAATGCTGAGAGAAAGGATGCTTTTCCCTTTGGGCCTGGCCTCTAGGGTACACATTCTTTTTTTTTTTCATACCCATCTACACCCAGGGAGTAATTGCTGTTTCTTCACTAATGAGCCTAGGAAAACTTTTGACCAAGACTCGCTGAACATTCAGCATTTTCACTCAGGGATGTAAATTGCCCTTACTACATACCCAAAGTCCTGCATGGAAGCACTGCAAGGGGGAAAGGAAGGGATTTCAGGAAGCCAAATGCAACACCGTGAGCCCCTCTGTCATGCGCTCTGCACCCAACAGAACCACTGGTTGATGCAGGCATGAAAAGGGTCAAGAGGTGAAGCGAGGGCTGAATGTCAGGGTAAGAACTTGTTACTGGTCCCAGTTTCCAGCTGGTAAGTTAACTCTTTGCACCTGTCTCTTTCTCTGTAGAAAATAAATGACTACCCCGCAGTGCTGGTGGGAAGATTGGTGAAGCTATGTAAAAAGAGCTCCAATCCGCCATCTTCTTGGATGAGGTAGAGAAAAATTATCACCAATGTTAGGTCAAAATAACTGTCAAGGTCCAAGGCTGGAAATTCTGTCTCTAGGAAGCAAACTGATTGATTTAGATTCTTGAGGAGTAGCTAGATCGGGTTAACAATCAGTTGTTAAGCTTGGCATGGTGGCTCACGCCTATAATCCCAGCACTCTGGGAGGTCAAAGCGGGTGGATCACTTAAGTCCAGAAGTTTGAGACCAGCCTGGCCAACATGGCAAAACACCATCTCTACTAAACATACAAAAATTAGCCGGGTGTGGTGGTGTACGCCTATAATTCCAGCTACTCAGTAAGCTGAGGCGGGAGAATCGCTTGAGCCCAGGAGGCAGAGGTTGCAGTGGGCTAGGATAATGCTACTGCACTCCAGCCTGGATGACAGAGCAGAACTCTGTCTCAAAATAATAACAATTAATAATAATAATAATAATAATAATAAACTTTTATTCTGAACTCAGAAAAGTAGCAGTGGGCTAGTTAAAGACAAATCAAAGAACTCATGTTGCTTAAACGGAAGGATTTTCTTGGGCAAAAGATTAAGATCTTGGAGGCCAAACCTGTCTCTACTAAAAATACAAAAATTAGCTTGGTATGCTGGTACACACCTGTAATTCCAGCTGCTTTGGAGGCTGAGGCAAGAGAATCACTTGATTCTGAGAGAAACAGGGTCTCATAGAGCAAACTGGAATTGCTCTTGTTGTGACAGAAAGAAATGCTTGGGTGATTCCTCAATAAGGATTCCAAGCTCTCTTCTGTTTTAGGAGAAACTGAAATGTACAGGAAAGCTGCCTCTTGAGGATTTCTGTGATGATTTTGCTCCCTAAAAAGTTAAAGTGACCAAAAATGAGTGTATGCTGTGCACTGTACAAATTTAATGGGTCAGTCCCATCTGTCTATACTCCTATTCGAGTTTACTCTTCCTCATAGCATTTATTCTTACCAGTATGTACTTTTTTCCTAGTGTTTATATATTTGCTTGCACTCTGGCTCCAAAGTTTAATGTCAAGAATCCTATGAATGTGACCTGTTTTGTGTACTGCTGCCTTGCCAAAACCTATGAATACCTGGACGAGAAAGTCATCAGTTAATTCCCAGTATTTATGAGAAGGTAGCATGACACCAGTGGCATTTTAGTGTAGCTAATAAAAGTTGTTGTTTCGTAAGTGATGGAGGCAAAATGGGTTATCCATTCTGACGAGGTCTCTAAGTACAACAGACACTGCAACCACACTGATAGCAACTCTTAGACCTTCTCAAGAAACACAATACCCTTACACTCACAGCTTCAAAGGGACTAGCAGTGAGCTGAGATCATGCCACTGCACTCCAGCCTAGGCAACACAGCCAGACCCTATCTCCAAAAAATGTAAAACCACTTAGCTACAGAAGCTCAAAAATGAAAACGTGAAAATGGGAGACGGCAGAAGGCTGTTGGAGAGGCAGTCTGAGGCCCTCAGAAGAACCAGTCATATAAGGAAGAACGTTAAGAAATAAACCTGTTCTTAAAGTCAGAGTCCACCACTCGCATGCTCCCACCCTGGAGGCACACTACATCTTCTGTTTGTGCTGAACCACAGCAGCTGCCTCTCCATGTGTCAGAAAGAGGGCTGAGCACATGTGAGGACATGGACAGCATCTCCAGCAACACAGGAGTCCAGGGTCTTCACAGTCATGAGGTCCCCACCGGCCCTCCAGACTCAATCTCAGCCTCTCTATTGTGGAGCTCGGATTCCTATGTGATTGGGTTCTGCTTGCAGCAGAAGGTGGTTTGAAGACAACCTTTTAATGACACCAGACTCACTTGTCATCATGTCATGGCTGCTGATGGGTACCTGAGACATCTTCTTTGTAGGATTTCCTTGTTCCTTAGACAGGGTTCTTGGTGGAATAATGGGAGGTAGAGAGGAGGGCATGTGTGGGGGTGTCAGTTACTGCATATTGAATAAATCAGGCTTGGGGATGGGAGCAGAAAAACATATTGCCTTTTCTAGTTGTTACACAAGGCTGTGCACAGCTAGGCTTATTACCACTACACCTATCTCTCCCTTCACTCCTTCCTGGGTGGCCAGGGAAGGCCAGGAGGCAGTGTGTTATTGGCTTAGGGGACCGCCACATTCAGAGCAAATCCAAGCTACACTGGGGAGAAGCACCTGTTTTCCTAAGGACCTCAGACATCTAAATTTTAACAAGTCACTAAATGGATTCAACAGATGAAAAGGATAGAAGAGTTACTGAACTTTAAGATATATCAGTAGAAGTCATACAAACTGGAAAACAAACACATTAGAAGAATGAAACAGGAATCTCAGAGTCCTGTGGCACAACTGGAGTCCCAAAAAGAGAAAATGAGGAAGAAAACAATTTATGAAAATTCATGAGAATTTAAAGCAGGAACTCAAACAGATACTTGCAAACTAATGTCCATATTGTAGGGGCAACAAAATTTCACCTACATCATCTTAGGATCCCAGCTGGGCCCAAGAATTAAACTGACATATGATTAGGTTAACAAGATAAAAGCATATACATTTATGTGTTGTTTGTCACTGGCTTCTCTTTAGATAATTATCTTGAGTTTTCAACAGTTTGACAAACAACACATTATATACAGGGGCGTATTGTTAAGAATAACGCCAACTTTTAGTCAGAAACAATGGGGGCCAGAAGACAAAGAAATGACCTCTTTGAAGCATACCCAGGCCGGGTGCAGTGGCTTATCCCTGTAACCCCAGCATTTTGGGAGTCCAAGGCAGGCAGATCATCTGGGGTCAGGAGTTTGAGACCAGCCTGGCTAACATGGTGAAACCCCATCTCTACTAAAAATACAAACATTTGCTGGGCGTGGTGGTGCATGCCTGTAATCCTAGCTACTCAGGTGGCTTGAGGCACAAGATTCATTTGAACCTGGGAGGTGGAGGTTGCAGTGAACCGAGATCATGCAATGGCACTCCAGCCTGTGTGATGGAGACTCTGTCTCAAAAAATAAAATAAAATAAAATAAAATAAAATAAAATAAAATAAAAGTCAAAGTATTTTCAAAAACTAAGGTGAGGAGACTTCCAGGTAACTAAAAACAATGGCCACTGAGTGGTAGGCAACCTCCCCAAATCTCCTCTCAAATGCTATGAAGTAACTCCACAACTATGAATCTTCTACAGAAAACTATACCTTCAACACTGCCTTTAAGACAGAGAGAATGCCAAAATTGCAAAATAGCTATGAGTAAAATGAGATAAAACATGAAATCTTAGCACCATGTTTCCACACATGCCCACCTCAAGGCTCTGTGAGGTAAACTGCAAGAAAGAGGGACAGCTGGTGGGGGCCTGAGACAGAGCTTGAGTGAGACCCTCAAACTTATCTACCCTTAATTTGAAAATGCAAAAAACAAAACAAAAAAACCCTGGCCAATCATAGGAGAACTGAGGAAACGGACTTAAAACTATGTGTCATTTACAGGACGGAGCAACTGTGTGTCTCACACGGCTAATAAACACATGCCCAAGACTTTATAAAGAGGCTTAATGGATTCACAGTTCCACATGGCTTGGGAGGCCTCACAATCACGGTGGAAGGCGAATGAGGAGCAAAGTTATGTCTTACATGGCAGCAGGTGAATGAGGAGCAAAGTTATGTCTTACATGGTGGCAGGCAAGAGAGCTTGTGCAGGGGAACTCCCCTTTTTAAACCATCAGATCTGGTTAGACTTACTCACTTATCACAAGAACAGCACAGGAAAGACCCGCCCCCATGATTCAATGACCTCCCACTGGGTCCCTCCCACAACACATGGGAGCTATGAGAGCTCAATTCAAGATGAGATTTGGGTGGGGACACAGCCAAACCATATCAAAGAGTCTTCTAAGAACAAGGCTTCTGGAAGACAGACGCAAAGGGAGAGGGATCCTTTGGCAATTGGGTGGTGAAGGGAAAAGAAAATTTGACAGTCTTCCAAGACAAACGCCAAATTGAAAGACTCACAACCTCTCTCCTACCTTTGTTGAATTTTCCCTTCAGGAGCCCAACTAGGTTCTTACTGTGAAGATTGACCTGGGGTAGGAAAGAGTATTTCTGATTTATACCCAGAGCATTCTGTTCTCGGTAAGGTCTGCCCTCAAGGGAAACTATGTTGCTAGAGACTAAACTACTGGGGTTTTAACAAAACCTAACTGACCTAGGGGAAGAGAAATATCCAACTCAGGCTCACTAAAGACTGAGACCTACTCCTGGCATTATAGACACTTCACTCTCTGCACGGTAACCACCACATCAGTAGGGCTCCTGTATAGTAATAGGACTACAGTTAGAAGCATTGCAAGGCTTAGCTCCTATTTCAAGTCTCTAGGAAAACTGAAAGACAACAGAGGGGATAAGAATAAAGACACTAGAGGAAATTTTAGCCTCTGACACCATCACTACAGCAAGCAGTAAACAGAGACTAACTTCTAGCCAGAACAACCACGGTGAAGGCATTTTTTACTGCTGTTCCTATCACTGAATGCACCATGCCTGGCTTTCAATAACAAGCTACAAGGCACATTAAAAGGCAAGGAAACACGTAAGTCTAAGCCAACAGAGAAAGCATTAGAACCAGCCTCAGATATGGCAGAGACTGTGCAATCATCAGATTGGGAGTTTAAAATAACTGTGGTTAATATACTAAGGGTTCTAACAGAAAAAGTGGACAATACGCAAGAACAGATGGGTAATCTAAGTGTGATAGGAGACAGGCAGGGCTTATTTCCTAGTCTAGACAGAATGAAATAAAGTGGCGGAACCAGCAAATGGTGCTGAAGGCACTCCAGGTGCGCTCACTGCCCATCAGCATAAGACACTCACACCAGCGCCATGACAGTTTACAACTGCCATGGCAATACCCGGAAGTTACCACTCCTTTTCTAGAGCTATCTGAATACCCCATCCCTTAATTTGCATGTAATTAAAAGTGGGTATAAATACTGCTAGCCAACAGCCCATATGCTGCTACTCTGGGCACACTGCCTATGAGTAACTGCTGCTCCACAAGGGGCAGCTACTCTGCTGTGCCCTGCTGTTTCAATAAACCCAATTTCTTTTACCACCACCAGCTCTTGAATTCTTTCCTGAGCAAAGCTGAGAACCACCTGGGTGAATCCCCAGTTTGGGGGCTCATCTGCCCTGCATTATCAGCAGAAAAATGGAAACTCAAAGAATCAGAAGGAAATATTAGAAATCAAAGCCACCATAAGAGAAATGGAAGAATGCCTTTGATAGGCTAATCATCTGAACATGGCCAAAGAATCAGTGAACCTGAAGAGACATACCACAGAGTGGGGGAAAATATCTACAAAACATATATCTACCCAGTGGGCTCACATGTATATAAATCAATAAGATAACGTGAGTATCTTCTTGTCTAACTCCACAAAATAGTTTGTGGGAACATAAACTGTAGAAAACCATATCATAGAGTCTTCTAAGAACAAGGCTTCTGGAAGACAGACGCAAAGGGAGAGGGATCCTTTGGCAATTGGGTGGTGAAGGAAAAAGAAAATTTGACAGTCTTCCAAGACAAACGCCAAATTGAAAGACTCACAACCTCTCTCCTACCTTTGTTGAATTTTCCCTCCAGGAGCCCAACTAGGTTCTTACTGTGAAGATTGACCTGGGGTAAGAAAAAGTATTTCTGATTTCAGTGGCAGCATCCACTGAAAATGAACAAATGCGTCTCATATGACCCAACAATTTCTGTCCAAGGTATGCACCCAAGACAAGTACACACACCATGCACAACCAGAAATATTAACATGTACTCATAGCAGTATTAATCACAATAACCCCAAACTGCAAAGTTCAATGGTCATCAGTACAAGATGCTTAAATGAATTGTGGACGATTCAAACAAAGGAACAGAGTAAAATGTACTAGTTAGAGATACAGGAAACAATATGTATCATTTCACAAAAATATTGGGAAAATTAAGATGGACAGA
This sequence comes from Macaca thibetana thibetana, assembly GCF_024542745.1. Taxonomy (NCBI): domain Eukaryota; kingdom Metazoa; phylum Chordata; class Mammalia; order Primates; family Cercopithecidae; genus Macaca; species Macaca thibetana. The sequence goes on from NC_065585.1 coordinate 51,482,171, forward strand.
AGGAAAAAAGAAAGAATGCATACTGTATGGCTGCATTTGCACAGGGCTCAAAACAAAAAGTCAAACCATACTGTCAGAGTCAGAATACTGGTTACCTACAGAGTAGAGAAGAGTGTAATTTGGAGGGAAAAAGAGGAGGTGTCTGGAATACTGGGAATATTCTTCCTTGACCTGGTGGTTATGTAGAAGTGTTCATGTGATAACTGGTTTGTATACTTATGAATTAAGCACATTTCTATATGTATGTTACATTTCAATAAAACCTGTGTTAACACACACACACACACACACACACACACACACAGGGTATTATTACACAACCACTGTAGAAATGACGTTGGCATTATACTGATAAGATGAACATGCACAGACCTTACAACCCAGCAACGTCGCACTCCTTGAAAAAGTTACCAGTGCTCCAGAAGGCATGTACACCTTACAGCACCACTGTTCATAATTGGGAAAAATGGGAAAAACCAACTGTTCATTAGCATTACAAAGCATAATAGTGGGATAACGATAAAATTATCACTGCCTGGAAGTGAAAATGAAACTCTGACTATATTCATCAATGTCGTTCTCAAACCACTCCTCCCACTACTTAATCTGTCCGCCATTACATTTCACTTGAATTCTGCAATGACCTTCTAACTGGTTTCTGTTCATGTCTCACCCCTCTTTAGCCTTTCAATCCAGAAACCACTGTGATCCTTTTGAAAACTGAAATTGGATAGTTGTCATTCTTCTGTTCAAGATCTAGTTAACCAGCCAGATGCCCTTGTGAACAGTCTCTGATACAGCTTTGACCTCATCATCCTCTTATGATGCCCAGGCTTGCCTCACTCCCACACACCAGCCCCTCTGCTGTTGCAGGGCTTCCCCAGGCACAGTTCTTCTTCGTGGCCTTTGAGTTGCCAAGGGCGATCTTCCTGAGATTAAGGACACATGCTTGCAGTTCCCTGACATCTCTGCTTAAATGCAAGGCTTTCCCTACCCACCTTATAGCTTCCTTCAACCTATGTGCTCCCTCCATAGTTATTTCCATTGCATTTACCACCACCTGATACACAACATGTTTAGTGGTTTGTTTATCAGGTGCCCCACACCCAAGTACCACTAGGGCAAAAATTTGGAGCCACTGCTATAGACCCTGGACACCACAGAGCAGTGCCTGTGCCTGGCATAAAGGAGGTATAAGCTCCAGAACCAGACACCAGGGTTCAAAGGCAAACACTGCTACCAGCTAGCAGGTTGATCTCAGACAAGTAAACCTCAGCTTTCGTGCTTCAGATTCCCTGTATGGAAAACAGAGACGCTGATGATACCTGTCTCCTTGAACTTTTGTGAAAACTGATACACATGTTATGTATATTGTATACATGTTATGCCCACACATTTAGGTACTAGTTATAAAACTCACCAATGACCAGGTGTATGGGCTCCAGGCAGCATCCAGCTGGGTGTAGAGCCCCCCTCCCATCAATAAATAAATTAAATAGAAAAACAAGCCAGGTGTGGTGGCACATGCCTGTATTCTCAGCTATTTAGGAGACTGAGGCAGGAAGATTCTTTGAGCCCAGGAGTTTGAGTCTAGCCTAGGCAACATAGTGAGACCCTCAATTATTTCATTTTTTAAAATAAATAAATTTAAAAGGAAAACAAATATCCATAGCAGCTTAAACCAATAATCAGTTTTATTTTTTCTCATGTGATAGAAGTCTGGAAGTAACAAGTCCAGGGCTGGTGCAGACACTCAAAGAAGCCACAGGGTAGGCCAGGGTCACTGTGGGCTTTCTGCAGTCACTTCCTTATACTGTGGCTTTCATCCACATGGTCATAAGGTGGATCTTCCAATACTAGGTACTGGATGTCCTTATAAGGTGAGAAGTAGGGGATAAAGTAAAGAGCAAAACATACAGGGAAGAATTCAGGTTTAAGAACAACCCCTGTTCAAGAGCTTTCTCAGAAGCCCATGCGGTGACATCCGCTGATTTGTCAGTGGTCAGGGTTGTGGGACATGGATGGTCGTAGTTGCAAGAAAACCTGTAAGAGATTTTAAAAAATAGCACACCTTACTAATCTGACAGAACCTGGATTTTCTTCATATGGGAAGAAGATGAGAGTGGACACCAGGGAAGCCACTAGAAGTATCTGCCACTCTTGGCTGGACAGCAGGCTGCAAACATACCACCACTTCATGGGGACGTCATGCTCTGGTCACAACGCATGTGAATGAGGTGCCAGTAACAAACCAGTACTGAGAAATACCCACATGTAACACAGATGTAAATACGTGATTGGTCAAGTAGGTTGTCCAAAAGGCAATTAGGACGTTATCAAGGATGAAGCTACAGTAAAAATACTATATACAAACCTTTTGTGATGAGGCTTTAGGGCTATTTAGAGGAGTGTAACCTTAAAAATAAAGATGAAAAACGTATAAGTGGGGTCTGTTTTCATGATGAGAGATTAAGTGCAATCCTGAATTCACACAAAAATCCTGTTGGGGTTCTCCCCCAGTGAGAATATTCACATGCACAAGTGAGGGGACCATGGCTGGAATCATTTCCACATAGGAATTGTCAGCACTGATTGTGTTTTAAAGGTTTTGTAAAAGAAATTTCTCCTAGCGTAAGTGCTCAGAAGATTCAGAAAACTGAATAATTGTTGTAGGTAATAATTGAGGAACCTGACTGCATGATTGTTTTCAACCTCAGCAACAGTGACGTTTGGGGGCACATAACTCTTTGTTGTGGGGGGCTCCTGTGCACTGGAGGGTACTCAGCAGCATCCCTGATGTCTTCCTACTACAAGTCAGGAGCACCTTCCCCCAGTTCTAACACCAAAAATGTCTCCAGACATTGTCAAATGACACCTGGACAGAAAAATTGCGGCTTGGCTGAGAACCCCTGCTGCAGACAAATGGTCAGTCAAGTTTCTCTGGAAAGGGACAGATGACAGGAAGTATTTCAGACTTCGTTGGCCATATATGTTCTCTATTACACATTCTTCCCCTTTAAAGATGGACCAACTATTGTTAGCTTGCAAGCCATACGATAGACAGCCAGTCATGGTTTGTGGACCTCTTCATGACCTTCCCACATTCCTTACTTCACTGATTTCTCTCTTCAGTGTGATTTCTGTCCTGAGGAATCCATTGAGACCAGGAAGGGTTTCCCCAGTCACTGCATTTACAGAGATTCTCCCTAGTGTGCTTATTACTCATGGGCCCAGAGGCTATAAGTGGTGCTGAAGTCATTTTGACATTAAATGCCATCCTGGGGTTTCTCGCTGTAAGTCCTTCTGTGATTGTTAAGAGCTGAATGTACCCTGAAGGCTTCTCCATGCTACAGATGTACATTTTCACCCCCAGCGTGAGTTCTCACAAATCTCCTATGGGATGAGAACACCTCGTCTTCCCACAGTTTTTACAGGAATTGGACTTCTCCCAAGTTACATGGATTCTTTTGCACCCAGCAAGGTGCGGGCTGAAAGAGGCTTCCTCTTACACTCGTGAGATCTGTTTTTGATCTGAGTAATCCTGTTTCTTTAAAGCAGGCGTGCTCACTGGAGCCTTTTCCACACGAACGACACAAAGAGATTCTCTCCCCGGTGAGTTTTCACGTGGCTCCTGAAGGAATAATGATCGCTGAAGGCTTTCCCGCAGACAAGGCATTCACAGGGCTTCTCCCCGGTGTGGATCCTCCTGTGCATGTTCAGGTTGGAGCTGATGCTGGAGGCTTTTCCATAGTGATCACATTCCTACGGTTTCTCCCTCCTGTGGCTTTGCATGTGCGTCTTCAGCGTTGACTGGTTCCTGAAGGCTCTGCCACACTGCCTACACTCAGCGTGTTTCTTTACAAGGTGAATGCTCCTGTGCCTCTGCTGGGATAAATAATCACTGAAGACTTTCCTGCAGGTGGCGCATTCGTAACGCCTCTCTTGTGTGTGTATCTTCCTGTGTGCAGTGAGGTTTGAGCTCCCTCTGAAGGCTTTCCCGCAGAGATCGCACCCATACAGCTTCTCTCCAGCGTGAGTTCATGTGAGTCTTAAGGCTGGACTGGTTTCGGAAGGTTTTTCCCACACTGCTGACATTCCACGGGTTTCTTGACGATGTTAATTCTCATGTGTTTCCTCCGGGAGGCGAGATCGCCAAAGGATTTCCCACATTCTTTACATGCATAGGTCTTCTCCACAATGAGGTTCTTCTTGTGCAAATTAAAAGTTCGGCTTCCAGCGGAAGGCTTTGCCGCGCTGCGTGCATGCGCAGGGCTTCTCCCGGTTGTGATTCGTCACGTGCTCTTTGAGGTGGGAGGGGTGCCGGAAAGCTTTCCCACAGTCGTGACACTCATAGGGCCTCTCTCCGGTGTGCGTTCTTTTGTGTGCAGTGAGATGGCAGCTCCGGCCATACGCCTTCCTGCACTGATCACTCTTGTAAGGGCTCTCACCAGTGTGAACGCTCATGTGGATTTTCAGGGCTGAGAGGGTCCAGAATGCATTTCCACACTGACTGCAGTCAAAGGGCTTCTCTTTGAGGTGAGTTCTTGCGTGGTCCTAAGGGCTGAATGGTCGTTGAAGGCTTTCCCGCCGTCGCTGCACTCGTAACGCTTCTCCCTGGTGTGTATTCTCCTAAACCGTTCATGAGAAATCCGCCCCCACAATCCAATCACCTCCCACCAGGCCCCATCTCCAACATTGGGAATGACATTTCCGTGTGAGATTTGCATGGGGATACACATCCAAACTATATCAGAGGGTCTCAAAGAACTGGTGGCCCTGAATACAAATGCAAGAGATTTTAGCATCTAAGTGACTCTGACAGGATGTGGAGCAGGGAGTCTAGAACAGCTGTAGGATCCATGAACTCAGAGACGTTCTGCCCCGTTTCTATGTGATACGTGAAACAAAACCAGGATAATTAAAATGCTGTCACCCTGGATGAGTTAGTACAGATAGGTTAATTTTTCAGAGCTGTTAAGGCTGCTTAATTTCTCTTTTAATTTTCTTTACAGCATGGCAAAAGCAGTTCTATTTTTCTATTTCTACAAATCTTACTCTACTCTTATTGGGATCTGTTTTTCTTCTCACCAGGGCCAAGACTGGGATGAGGCAACCCAGGCTGGTAGATAAGTGTGCAGTATTTAAGGAGGGGCTTCCAGTGCCAGTCAGACAAGCACAGGGCTGGCTCAGAGTGAGTGGCAGCTGACACTGCACTCACAGACCTCACCTCGACCTAGCCCTGCTCCTCAGTTTTAGATCTTCCTCCTGCATCAGGTTTGTGGTCCAAAACAAATGTTGCTCCAAACTGTTCCATTATGAGCTCTCTTGTGACCATAATTCTCCCAATATTTGATTTTATCCCCATATTCAACTTAATCATAGTGTCCCAGGATATTCAGAATTTGCAGATGTAAATATTACAGAGAGAATAATTCTTTTGTTACTTTTACTGACTGGTATTTCTTTCTGTGCGTACTAGGACTATTTCTACTACTGTTATTCATGTAAATATAGGCCCAGCATGGTGGCTCATGCCTGTAATCCCAGCACTTTGCGGGGCTGAGGCGGGAAGGTCACTTAAGGTCAGGAGTTCAAGATCAGCCTGGCCAACATGGTAAAACCCTGTCTCTACTAAAAATACAAAACAATTAGCCAAACGTGGTGGTGCATGCCTGTAGTCCCAGCTATTTGGGAGGCTGAGGTGGGAGGATCACTTGAACCTGCGATGTGGAGGTTGCAGTGAGCCAAGATCATGCTACTGCACTTCCAGGCTGGGTGACAGAATAAGACCCTGTCTCAAAAAACCCCTTTTTTATATATATATAAAATTATATATACAAAATATATAAATATATATAAAAATATAAATTAAGAATTTATGATTTCTAAAGGACAATTACAATTGCTAAAATAAAAGCAAAATGGAAACCCACAACAAAAGACCTAAGTAAATAGCTTTTAGATTACACACAGCCAAAAAAAAGAATTTGTTTCTTAAATACAGTCTGCTGCATAAATGTCCCCTGGAGCACTTTAAGTAATTCTGATACCCAGATCATATCGAAATTCAATTAAGACTCTTTGGGGTGGGCTGATGAATTAGTACTTTAACAAACTCTACATGAAATTTTTATGAAGGCTGAAGTTTAAAAGCTACTTGTAGCAATAAATGCAAGGTAAGCAGAAAAAGAGTTGAGAAACATAAATACAGCTAAGAACCATGAGGGCAGAAGATAAAGAACTGAACCATTTCCAACTGGAGTTACCTATGAGAGACAGAGAAGGAGCCCAGGCAATAACTGCAAAATATAGTGGCTGTAGATTTTTCATTTCAGGAGGAAAATATAAACAGATTGAAGAGATGAAAAGAAATCTTAGGCACAAGGAACCAGAGAATACCAATGGTAAAAAGATTATCTTAGCAGCAACCAGAGGAAAAAAGACAGGTTATCTTTTGAGCAATAGTTTTCAAAATTTAAGTTACATCAGAGTCACCTGGAGGTCTTGTTAAAACAGACTGTAAATATCTCTCTATTAAGAAACAAACCAATCCTGGGCATGGTGGCTCACACCCATAATCCCAGCATGTTGGGAGGCCAAGATGGGTGGATCACTTGCATGCAGGAGTTTGAGACCAGCCTGGGCAACATAGCAAGACCCTGTTTCAAACCAAAACAAAAACTTCACATTTCTAGGCCCCATCCCCAGGTTTCTGATTCAGAAGATCTGGGGTGTGGGGTCAAAGAGTATGTATTTCTAACAAGTTCCCAGGTGATGCTGATGCTGCTGGTCAGGAGACCAGACCCCAAGAACCACTGCTTTAAAGAAACAAACATTAGACCAACATCTGACTTCTCATTAGCAACCGTGGAAGCCAGAAGATAGTGGAACATCTTCATAGTTCTGAAATAAAATATAAAATCTTATAACCACCAAAAATGTCCATGAGAAAGAGGGAAAAATAGTATCTTTGGGCTTGCAACCCACAGAAAAGAGACATTATGAAAGACGTACTTCAGGGAGAAAGAAGTAATCCTTTGATTACTTAACCAAAGAGTGTAAGAATTACATCAGAGTATAAGAATCAAGTAAAGCACTCAAAATGGCAAATGTGAAAGTATAATGAAACAAGAAATGACGGTATGCAGCAACAATAAAAATTTCTTCTGATATTTAAAAAAAGAACTAAATATGTGCAAGTATGATTTATCAATAAAGAAACCTGAAAATGCGTGGTAAGAAAACTATGTAAATCAGGAGAGTAACAAATATCTAAATCTAGATTTAATGAACAAGCATGGGTAAGAATTGTTTAGAACAACCACTGAAATAATAGAGTAAATAATTTCAAAATGTACAGAAAATAAAGCAAAATAACAAAAATACTCAAACGAAGCTAGAGAAAAGAAAAAATAGAAGACAAATGTAACATTCAAATATGCTAATACAGAAGATGTTAATGGAGTTAATGCTTTAACTAAAATATTAATATTCACAGAATAGATCAATCCAATTTTGTGCTATGTACAAGAGACATCTAAAATAGAATACAGTAAGAATGTAAATAAAAGGATATATAAGGTAAGTAAAAAGAAAAGAAAGCTGCTTTGAATTTTAGTATTAAACAATAGATTAAGGCAATAAGGCTCATAGAGAAAAATGAAGTATTACATAATAAAAAGAGTTATAAATCAAGAAAGAAGTGTGTGTGTGTTTTTAAAACATAGCCTCAAAAGAATGAAAATAAATAAATAAATAAAGGGACAGAACTCTGAGGAGAACTGATGAAGCCACCACCAGAGCTCTCACAAATCCAGTTCAAGCAGGCAATTCAATAACTCCATGCAGACTGAACATGATGAAACAGCATTTCCTAACTATAACATCCAGCTACACACGGGGCCATGTATGTCTCAGAAAATGCTTGACCACAGAACAATGAAGTTAGCAAACAATGACCAAAAGGTAACCAGAAAAAAAGTCGTAGAAATGAAAATTAAAGGAAAAAATTCTAAATCTGCATGCCGAAGAAGCCATGATATTCGATATTTAAACTTAAAATACAATAAAATATGATACTGCAATTGTTTGCCAAAGTAATTTTTTTCTTTTAAAGTCAGTTTGATTGAAAGATAAGGAATCTCTTTACAGCAGGGGGCAGCAAACGATTGCTTTTGAACTATGTATAGGGCAAATGAAAATTGTAGCAGTAGCTTTTCTGTTTAATTGTAAGTAATAAGCCCCCAAATAAGACAATGGAAATCTTCCTTGGTCTTTTCTTTTTTCTTTTAGAATAAAACTACTTTCAAGCTAAAAGTAAAACTTAAAAGTATTACTTTAAAATATTAAATTTACAAAAAGAATATGTGATACCATCTTGATCTGAATCTTAATATAAATGTCTAAAAGTAAAACTTAAAAGTATTGCTTTAAAATATTAAATTTACAAAAAGAATATGTGATATAATCTTGATCTGAATCTTAATATAAATGTCAGCATCACTAATATTTTTTCATTTTGATTTCATAATGTGTTCATATGCCAGGTCTTGGGTATTATTTAAAAATATTTTAATTGCTTTTATCACAACTAGAGAATGGAATAAAATGGGTATGTATTTATGCTGATATATTTTTAATTAGCAATGCAATTTAAAATTCATGGCCTGATACTATGGCTCATGCCTGTAATTGCAGCACTTTGGGAGGCTGAGGCAGGAGGATCCCTTGAGGCCAGGAGTTCGAGACTGGTCTGGGCAACATAGCAAGACCCTGTCTCTACAAAAATAAAAATAAAAATTAGCTGGGCATGGTGGCACATGCCTGTAGTCGCAGCTATGCAAGAGGCTGAGGTAGGAAGATCCTTTGAGCCAAGTAGTTTGAGGTTGCAGTGAGATATGATCTTATCACTGCACTCCAGCCTGTGACAGAGCAAGACCTTGTCTCTTAAAAAAAAAAAAAATCCATGTATTGGCTGAGAATAGTGATTCATGCCTGTAATCCCAGCACTTTGGGGAGGCTGAAGTGGGAGGATCACTTGAGTCCAGGTGTTCAAAACTAGCCTGGGCAATACGGCGAGACCCCTGTCTCCCTCTATAAAAAAATTCATGTATGTAAAAATATTTTTTTCAAATATTAAAGAAGTATAAAAAATGACAACCAACTTAAGTATTAATTTAGGTTCTCTAGGTTGTAAAAAAGTATGTTTGCACATACTATAAATAAAGAGTTAGGGGGTACCTTTAGAGTATTTTAAAAGAGATAATATATAGAATAGTACTATCTCTGTTTTGTCTTTAAAGAACTTAAAATAGCAATAAATAGCAACTTATTTTTTTTTTTTTTACAATTTTTTACTTTATTTTTATTTTTTGCGGGTGCATAGTAGGTGTATATATTCATGGGGTACATGAGACATTTTGATATGGGCATGCAATGCATAATGATCGCATCAACGTAAGGTATTCATCCTCTTAAGCATTTATTCTTTCTTGTGTTACAAACAATCCAGTTGTACTTTTAGTTACTTAAAAATGTACAATAAATTACTGTTGACTGTAGTCACCCTGTTGTGCTATCAATTACTAGATTTTATCACTAATTCTTAGATAACCTTATGGGCAAACTGAGGCTTAAATCTAATTTCCTTAAATCAAATGGAAGAATTGGAAATGAGACACAAGATCCCTAGCATTCTAAAGGACATGAATTTTAAAGTTGAGGAAATCCATAGTTCTCTATTAACCACTGTGCAGACACTAACCCAAAGTGAGGAGGGTAGGCATTACTCATGAAGAAGAGTAGGGGTGCCTGAGCCAGGACAGTCGGTGCTACAGGAAGGGTGGAGGGGGGCCTTAGATGAATTTTACCCTCCAGGCTGCTGGGTGATGGGAGAGGTCCAACTCCTGTAGAGGTTCTTTTTCGGGCTGGGTTATCGATGGCACGGGCATGACTAAGGCAGACTTAGGCCAGGAGGCGGTCTTCTGGTACTCTCTAAAGACCTTCTTCCAAAATGTCTCCTCTCATGGGGCCACCACCCGGGGTCCATTTCTTTTACTTGGAATAACTCTCATACTAGCTGTTTTTCATGATTTTAAAAGAGTAGCTACTACTCTTTAAAAATAAGAAATGTACAAAACACCAGAAAGGAAGTCGAGAGAGCCCCACTCTTGACTATCCCAGCCAAATCATTTGCCTTGAAAAAGAAAAGAGGCCACGTGCAGTGGCTCACGCCTGTAATCCCAGCACTTTGGGAGGCCGAGGTGGGTGGATTACCTGAGGTCAGGAGTTCGAGACCAGCCTGGCCAATATGGTGAAGCCCAGTGTCTATTAAAAATACAAAAATTAGCCAGGCGTAGTGGTAGGCGCCTGTAATACCAGCTACTCGGGAGGCTGAGGCAGGAGAATCGCTTGAACCCAGGAGGAGGATGTTGCAGTGAGCCGAGATTACGCCATTGCACTCCAACCTGGGTGACAAGAGTGAGACTGATTCTAAAAAAAAAAAGAAAAAAGGAAACATGCCCAAAGGAAAATGCATTATCCTACCATTCATTATTAACACTTTAGGAGGCTTATTTTCTTTGCCAGGCTTCTTCAGATTAGGGAAGAAGAGTTAGCCTTTCTTCCAAGGCTCATTCCCCAAGTCTTAGCTTGTAAACCCCTTGCTCCCGGGGTCTTCCTCTCTCCTCTACTATACTTCCACAGCCCCTTAGGTGGCATCGTTGTAGTTCTGTATTGTCATTACTGTCACACCATGTTGCAGTTGCCTGTTTACTTGTCTTAGCCCCCACCTCCTTGAGGCCAATAATTATTTCTTGTTCGTAATTAAATTCCCTAGACCGTAGCAAACGCCTGGCACAGACCGATAACTGAAGGGAAAGGAGTCCACAAGGGTGAGGAGGAAGAGAGGTTTTCCTGTCAAGGGAGGGAAGGTGTTGATTGTGGACATAGGGAGAGGATGATTGTGGTAAAGTCAGAGGTCTAGAGTTGGTATGGAGGGAGCTATGAAAGGAGGTATAAATTTCCTGATATTGCTCAATAGTTGTCTTTGGCCAAAGGGAGAGAAAATAATTATCTGGACCCTTTTGGGTTCCAAATTAAGAGCTGGATTCCATTTTCTCTCCCCCCTTTCACTTTCCACTTATAGGACTTTATTGTTTTATTTTTACGAGACAGAGTTTTACCCTGTCACCCAGGCTGGAATGCAGTGGCGCAATCTCGGCTCACTGCAACCTCCACCTCCCAGGTTCAAGTGGTTCTTGTGTCTCAGCCTCCTGAGTAGCTGGGATTTTAGGCGTGCACCACCGCACCCGGCTAATTTCTGTGTTTTTAATCTTGCCATGTTGGCGAGGCTGGTCTCAAACTCCTGGCCTGAAGTGATCTGCCTGCCTTGGCCTCCCAATGTGCTGGGATTACAGGTGTAAGCCACTGCACTCAGTGAGGACTTTATCTTTGACAAATAACTTTCCACCTCTTTTTCTCAATTAACAAATATAGGTAGAAGCCCTACTCATAACACATTTGAGGTACCAAGGAAAGTTCTATGCATGGGGAAATAGTGTATATTTAATATATGGCCAAATTTTATATATTACATAATATTTGTATTATATATAATATTTGTATATTTTATATGTAATATAACATTTTATATGTACAATAAATATATATTACAACATTATATATGTACAATACATATTACATATTTATATTACATATATTTGTACATTTATATATCTGCATAATATTTCATATTTATATGTTTTTCCCTTTTTTGGTCCTGACTCTAATTGACCCCGGGTCCCACTTCATTGACTGACATGCTTTGTAAAGACTCCTCTCAAACTTAAGCTCCTATGGAGTGTTGAAAAAACATTAATTTTATTTTTTAACTTTTTTTTTTGAGACAGTCTTGCTCTGTTGCAGGATGTGATTATATTTCACTGCGGCCTCAGCCTCCTGGGCTCAGGTGATCCTCCCACCTCAGTCTCCCAAGTTGCTGGGACTACAGTTATGGGTCACCAAGCCTGGCTAATTTTTACTTTTTTTGTAGAGATGGGATCTCGCATCTCACTGTGTTGCTCAGGCTGGTCTTAACCTCCTGGGCTCAAGCGATCCTTTTGTCTCAGCCTTCCAAAGTGTTGGGATTACAGGTGTGAACCACTGTGCCAGGCCCCTCTCTGGAGTGTTTTTAACTCCAAACCCCACCTTGCCCTACCAGCTGAGCCTTCTCAACAATATGAGTGCTTCCTTTCCTGAACTGCTATGGAGTCATGTTTACATCTTTCTTTTAACTCTTAAAAGGTCTACATGGTGTTAGTTTCAGGATTTTGTGTGCTAACCTTCTCGACTGGAAGTTAAGCTCTTGGAGCTGATTTCTCTTTCTATCCTCTGCGGTGTTCAGCACTGTGGGTAGCAGAGTTTCTACCTCTAGGCCTTTGCGCTTGCTGCTTCCTTGGCCAGGAGTGTTGCCCCCACATACTGGCATGGCTAGTTTTTTCCCTTCATTGAGTTCTTGACTGAAAAATCACCTTTTTGACCAGGTTCAGCGGCTCACAGTTGTAATCTCAGCACTTTGGGAGGCAGAGATGTGTGGATCTCTAGAGACCAGCCTGGACAAGGTGACGAAACCTCATCTCTATAAAAAATACAAGTTAGCCAGGCACAGTGGCAGGAGCCTGTAGACCTAGCTACTTGAGAGGCTGAGGCCAGGGGACTGCTTGAGCCCAGGAGGTTGAGGCTGCAGTGAGCCATGATTGCTCCACTGCACTCAGCCTGGGTGACAAAGTGAGACCCTGTCTCAAAAAAAAAAAAAAAAAAAATCATCCTGTGCCACAACATTTTGTAGCTCCTTTTTCTGCTTCATTACTATTTTTTCTTAGCACAACATACATCTAGCATTCTATATTTTAAAAACTCATTTGGTTTATTTCCTGTCTAGATTGCAAGTTCCATGAGGATAGAGATTTTTGTCTATTTTGTTCATAACTGCATCCCTAGTGCTTAGCACACAGTAGGAGGCCTATAAATATTTAATAAATAAAGGAATAAATAGATCACAGCATTAAATAAATACAGTAGAAATGAATCAGAGTATATAGGAGTTGGATCTGAGCCTAGAACTAATGTCAAGGGAAATGAATGATTCCTTCCAACATGTGTAGAAAGGCACTAGCTAAATTAATTCACATTTACCTAGATCAGTTAAGTTTATGAAAAGCCAACTAATTGTCTCATTGGTGTTTGCAATCTTTTTTTTTTTTTTTTTAATAAAGAGTGAGTGTATAAAGATTTCCAACTTATTTCAGCAGACCAAGGGGTCTTTGTCTCCTGTATTGCCAGAGAAATGATTATGTTTCAAAGACATCTGTTCAGCTCATCATTTTTGTTTCCTCCTGTGGTTTATACAATTGAGCCCATTGGTACATATTTGTTTACATAATGTGGCATATGGTATTGGTCAGTTCTGGCCATAGAAGTGTCCTGAAGATTTGCGGTAGCAGTAGGCCTCACAATGTGGTTTTTGTCATTGAAAAATGAGATTTCTTTTCTGGTAAACAACTGAGAACTAAGCCTGTTGACAGGAATTTTGAATGGAAACATTTAGATTTCTCACTCTATTGCAAAATAGTGAGTTGCAAGAAGATCTAGTGAGCTTATACTAAAGAAGCAGTTCTTTCATTAATTGAAGGTGAACTTGCATCTGGGCAAATTTGGGTAACTTCATATGCCAGGACGAGACTTGGAAAATACTTAGAATTTGTAAAATAAAAATTAATTTTACCTTTCATTCATGTGAATGCAAATATTTCCCATAAATCCTTGCCCTTGAAAAGCTTTGCAATTTTGTTTTGGAGGAAAGAAAAAAAATAAGAGAAATAGGAATACTCTTAGGAACATTATAGAGTTTTGCTTCTAGAGCAAGAGGGCTTTATCTTATTAAACTCTGATTTATTTAGTCGATTAACCTCAGCTTAAATTGGAATACTTGGTTTTGTCAAATAAAAAACAAATCCAGGCTTACTAAGGAGACAGTTTATTCAAAAGGATTATGGCAAGGAGGGGAAGAGACTATTGCAGTAGGGAGAGGGAAACTGTTGCAATAAGGAGAATGCTGAGACCATAAAATCTTCTGGTATTTCAAGAATTAGGTTAAAAGGTTGTTTTTCCTGCTCACTGCACTCTCTACCTCCCAGGTTCAGTAGATTATTCTGTCTTAGCCTCCCTAGTAGCTGGGATTACAGGCACCTGGCACCATGCCTGGCTAATTTTTGTATTTTTAGTAGAGACGAGGTTTCACCATGTTGGCCAGGCTGGTCTCGAACTCCTGACGTCAGGTGATCCGCCTGCCTCAGCCTCCCAAAGTGCTGGGATTACAAGCGTAAGCCACCATACCCAGCCCTAAAAAGTTTTTTTTTTTTTTTTTAAATGAATGAATGAGGCAAGAAAGACCTGGTGTGAGGAAGTGGAATGAACGCAGTGTATAGGACCGTGGAACAGGGAGCGTTTTATCCTGATCCAGCCTATTTTCCAGTAGACAGCCATAAATAAGGGTGAGACGCTGGCTTAGGCAGAGGGTGGGCTAAAGTTCAGGGACCCGGAGGAAGGATCAGTTTGGCTAACAAATCATTTTGTTCCTATTGATCAGTAGGGACAAGAAGTTCATTTATTGTAAGCTAATCATTTATGAGCCAAAAAAAGATACTTTAGAGGGTCTGTGTCTGATCTTGTCATAGGTGAAAAAGAGGTGGCCATAAGTCTTACCTCTGTCCTGTAGAAAGGGTGGTTCTTTGCAGGAAACAGTTTTATGGAGCACAGAAAGGTGGGGGCATTAATCATTTAACCTTTGATATCTTCTGGGAGGACAGGGGTCAGGTAAAATTCAACACTGCTAGCTTCTAAACCCAGAATGGATTAGAATAATACCCTGGCCTTGTTATCTCTTGTTTATAGAAGGACCACAATGAAAACAACTGGATAGTTTTTAAATTTTGACATTAAAAATTTCCTCTCCAGGGTGTTTCTGGAAAAAAAAGGGGAATAAAGTCTTCCTTTCTTTCTTCACATGTGCAGAATGTGCAGGTTTGTTACATAGGTATACGCGTGCCATGGTGGTTTGCTGCATCCATCAACGTCATCTACATTAGGTATTTCTCCTAATGCTATCCTTCCCCTAGCCCCTCACCCCCTGACAGGCCCCGGTGTGTGATGTTCCCCTCCCTGTGTCCGTGTGTTCTCGTTGTTCAACACCCACTCATGAGTGAGAACATGCAGTGTTTGGTTTTCTGTTCCTGTGTTAGTTTGCTGAGAATGGTGGTTTCCAGCTTCATCCATGTCTCTGCAAAGGACATGAACTCATCCTTTTTTATGGCTGCATAGTATTCCATGGTGTATATGTGCCACATTTTCTTAATCCAGTTTATCACTGATGGGCATTTGGGTTGGTTCCAAGTCTTTGCTATGTGTGAATAGTGATGCAATAAATATGTGTCATGTGTCTTTACAGTAGAATGATTTATAATCCTTTGGGTATATACCCAGTAATGGGATTGCTGGGTCAAATGGCATTTCTGGCTCTAGATCCTTGAGGAATCGCCACCTTGGCTTCCACAGTGGTTGAATTAATTTACAATAAAAGAGTGTTAAAAAGGAAAAAGGTTTGTTTAGAGCTTTACACATGCAGATAAATTACATATTAGGGGATACATCATCTTTAGAACACTGATTAATTAAAATTATCATTCAGAAACTTTACCATAAAGCCAAGCAACCAGCCCATCTTAAGCTACTTGCTTTAAAAAAAAAGACTTATTTCCAGATCATCTAGGAAATTTCATCATTCCACAATGAGTGACAGTGTTAGGACAGAAAGTTGTATAAAGATAGAAGGAATTAAACATAAAAAGCTAGGTGTTTCCTTTTGTTGAGTGTGTTAAAAAAAGACCATAAAAACTTAAAATTTAGATTTATTATTTTCATAAATATATCATATTAGATACATTGACTTAGAGATAATTGCCCGTTTTATTTTCTTTCTAAGCTATGTATTCATATTAAATTCTGATTTTCCTCAAAATAGTTCAAAGAAAATGAGGAAAGTTTGTATGAGGAAAATGTATAATTCTACTGAGCTTCTGAAATTCCAAGCATACACAAAAGTAATAGAAACAGAGTAGGGGTGGGGAAACTTTTGAGGACTCTTTTGTAGGTATGGCCATCTTACAGGGAAATTTATTCTTACTGGGCCAAATCCGTGAGGAAATCTGGTATCCAGATTGGGTTTTGTCACTCACCAGTGGGGTGACCCCAACATCACCCAAATTTTCTTAGCTTGTTTCTTCATCTGTTAAATACAGAGTAGATGGCCTGCAAGGGTGGGTCTAGCTGTAAATGTTCACTGTATTATCTTAAAGCTAGAAATTCCTTGATTTATGAAGCAATTTATAAAACTTCAGATCATCAATAGTTTTCAGTTCAAAAAGGTTTGCAGGAGTTGCAGTTAGGGAGGAGAGTGGGAAAGGAGAGATCAGAAAGATATAAAGTAGATGGCACAGGAGAGAGATATTCTCTGAAAAGAGCTAAGTGCTCAGAGACAAAAATAATTCTTGCTGGTGACACTCTCCCCAGCACCCTGCCTTCCTCCCTCCTTGCTTGGTATCTGCAGGTTCACTGCTTACGCTAAGTAACTCCCCTCTTCCTATTTTTCTTCTCTTCCTCCTCTTCAGTCTGCAGAGTACTCAACCTCTCACCAGCCAGACTCACTTTGCTTCGTGTCTTAGCTGCACCTGTGACAACGCACCGCCTTTTCCCAGGGCCTCATGCATACAGTGTAGGAAATGCCTTCCATTGCTATTTCCATTTCCAGACAGTAGATGTTGCTGGTTTACTGTCAAAAAGGCCTTCCTGATTGTCCATTTATAAATGTTCTGATGTCTCGTATAACAGATTTGATGTTGAACTGCCTGAGAGTTAGATGTGCTAGATTTTTACTTGTTTGTAATCACATCTTCTAGGTAGTAACTTCACAAATGTACGTAGAATTTGCAAATAGTCCCTCCACATTTTGGACATTTCTATAGAAGAGTTGTTTTCTGATTCTGATGCCAAGTGATAGGGAGAACTAGCTCTCTGCCTTAGAGATCTTCATTAAATTGTGCCATCCCCATGAGTTACCTTTTGGAGTTGTTGTTGTTGTTTTTTTTTTTTAATTTGTATAATTGACAATATCTTCCAGCTAAAATTTTGCAACTCTGGTTCCAACAATAGTTTTTAAAGAAACTTTAAGTTGTATCACCCATTTGATTTTTTTTGTCTGTGTATATTTCCCTTCCTTTTTAAGCCAGAAAACATCCTTTAGTCTTTTTTTTTTTTTTTGAGACGGAGTCTCACTGTGTCGCCCAGGCTGGAGTATAGTGGCCGGATCTCAGCTCACTGCAAGCTCCGTCTCCTGGGTTTACACCATTCTCCCGCCTCAGCCTCCCGAGTAGCCGGGACTACAGGTGCCCGCCACCTCGCCCGGCTAGTTTTTTTGTATTTTTTAGTAGAGACGGGGTTTCACCGTGTTAGCCAGGATGGTCTCGATCTCTTGACCACGTGATCTGCCCGTCTCGGCCTCCCAAAGTGCTGGATTACAGGTTTGAGCCACCCTGCCCGGCCCAAACATCCTTTAGTCTTAAAGGATGCAGTTGAGAATCAGTTTTCTGGAAACAGCTTGCCATTTTCTTTTTAATGCTGTGGCAATAAGCTAAAGAGAGTGTTATAGAGTAGAGATATATATCTGCACAATAGATAAATAAAATGATATGCCACCATTAGAAATATCTGCCTACCTTTTGTAAAAATTCCAGAGATGACTTCATGAGGAGTATCTTAAGCATTTTCATGAAAAACAAAATTGTGAAGAAAATTTATCATTACAAAACTTGTAATTTTTGTAACTCTAGTGACTGATGATTCTAATATACAATTTTATTTATTTTGCTAAATGTAGGTTTAAGTATAAATTAAATCTACACTAGTGATTTTTTTCTTAGTTAGGTATAAATGTATTAGATTTATATGAATGTGAATCTGTGTATTTCAAATATAAGTTATTTTTCTAGGGGCGGTGGTATTTGACCAAATGATATTTATAGCCCCAAACCTAAATGCATAAATTAGAATAAGGAGGGTTTAACTTCCATTAGAAGTTTAAAAAAATTCATTGTTTTTCACAAAACCTTGAATCTTATTAGTTTTTCTTTTTTCTTTTTTTTTTTTTTTGAGACGGAGTCTCGCTCTGTCGCCCAGGCTGGAGTGCACTGGCCGGATCTCAGTTCACTGCAAGCTCCGCCTCCCGGGTTTACGCCATTCTCCTGCCTCAGCCTCCCGAGTAGCTGGGACTACAGGCGCCCGCCACCTCGCCCGGCTAAGTTTTTGTATTTTTTTTTAGTAGAGACGGGGTTTCACCGTGTCAGCCAGGATGGTCTCGATCTCCTGACCTCGTGATCCGCCCGTCTCGGCCTCCCAAAGTGCTGGGATTACAGGCTTGAGCCACCGTGCCCGGCCTAGTTTTTCTTAAAAATGTCTAATTAAAAAAAATCAATCAATCAGTTCTTGATGCTGTTGTTTAAGAGGGTAACCTAACTAAATTTTAGGAGCTAAGTTGAATTTTTGATGAGTTCTGCTATTAGCATTAAAAACACTTAAAAGTGTCCCATATATTCTCAAATCCAGTGCTTTCAAATAGATTATAATCTAAAAGTGATCTCTGACATCTCTCCTAACAGTGGAGAGGCTATTCCTGTTCCCCTCCTAGTTTCTAGTTACCTGACTGCCTGAGCACCAAACACAATGCCTCCCTGACTTATGATGGAATTGTGGAGCTGTCAATTCTAGATTTATTGCTTAGTTTGGGAATGAGCCGTTTCAGTAGCGCATGCGCTGCAAATCCTTCAAAACGAGCAAACACTGTTCATCTGAGACAAAATATTAGTCTACACCTCACATGCCTGCAATTGTAAGATTATGCAGGATTTTTTTTTTTCTGAATAAAGTTAAAAATCCAAAATGACGACACAATTTTTTAAACTTCATCCTAACTCTGCGATATTGCTGTCTGGCAACAGCCTCAGCCAAACCCATGATTTAGATTTCAATCTTAGTGAGCGAGAAATCATCTTCAAGAGCCAGAATACACAAAGCAGCAGTTGCAACAATATCCTTCTACAACACAAGTTAGAAAGAACGTCAAAAACACATTGCCAAAATTATTAATTTTCTAGAGAAAAATCACATGAAGCAAATCTGCTCGTAGAACCAATACAGTTGCATGCCTTGAAAAGTGCTTTAACTAGCAATAATACACAGTTATTGAATTATATGTTCAAGACATTGGAATTCTTGTTAATTTATACTTTAACGGTTTCATAACTCAACTTACTTGAAGAAACCAAATATCTTTAAAAGCTGAAGTTTGGAGGACTCAGAATATTTTCTGGAGCCAGACTCAGTGCCTCATACCTAAGAATGAGACAAGGAAGGGTAAGGATGCAGGTATTATATTATTTCCTCTTCCTCCCTTCCGCTTCTCAGAACCAGTCACTATTGGATAGAACAGTTTTGCTCAGAAGTTCTGTTTTCAATTTCAGTATCGGAGACATAAACCAACCTTTCTCTCTTCCAAACAATAGTATTTTTAATAAAACTTATTTCTGTTTCTTCCATCAGGTTCAAAAATCAGTGGCTATTTGAAATCTTTCCTCTCCTTTGATCCTCCTGTAAACCTTCTCTACATTCTTTCTCTAAAATGTTTCCTCTTTGGGATCATTAAAATAAATGTCACTCTCTCCTTCTCACACTGGATTTGACAGGTCAGATTCAAATTAGTCTATCTACAACATTGCTTTTTATCTTTTCCCTCATCTTTTCTAGAACTTAGAGTTTAGACCCTATTGCTGGTAAGAGCAAATACTGACTTTTTTGGTAATTTTTTTGTTTTTTTGAGACAGGGTCTCACTCTGTTGCATACGCTGGAATGCAGTGGCATGATCATAGCTCACTGCAGCCTCGACCTCCCAGGCTCAAGTGATCCTCCTACCTTGGCCTCCTGCATAGCTGGGACCACAGGCCTGCACCAACATGTCTGGCTAATTTCTTGTGTTTTTTGTAGAGATGGGGTTTTGCCATGTTGTTCAAACTGGTATCGAACTTCTGGTCGCAAGTGATCTGCCTGCCTCAGCCTCCCAAAGTGCTGGGATTACAGGTGTGAGTGAGCCACTGAGCCCACCCATTGCTTGTATAGTTTGAAGACCCTGACTTGACTGTCATGGTTCTTACTCTTCCCCCCACAATGGTAAGGCTGCTCTGACACCACACCTCCTCCCTGCCTTGTACCTCTTTCTGTGATTGTTCCACCTCTTGGCCATAGTTCATGCCCTCTCTGCCCAAGTTTTCTTTTTGCCTATTCAAATTCATTATATTCTCTATTCCCATCACATTGCAAGTTCCAGTGCTGCAGTGTTCCCCCAGAAGTGCCCAACTGGCCCTTTTCCTGTTGGAAGTTCTTTGCTAGCATCTCTAATGGACATTCCATGGATTTCCTTGCATTCTTCCTATGGTCTGCCATGACTGCTGCTGTATCTCCAAGAATATTTCAAACTTGTGAAGGCTGAGACTACTGATAATCTTTCAAGTCGCCCACCATGTTTTTGTTGTGGTTGTTGATGGCATTTGTTTTCTCCCTTAGGATTCCAAGGACTGCTCCCTAGAACACTCTTCACACAGGAGAAGGTGGTGGCTGTTCGTTTGCAGGTTCCTTTCTTTTGAAGAAAGAAAGAGGATGGTGTGTGATTGGAAACATAGCTTCTACTGATTGACTTTTCTCAACAGCTTTGTTGAGAATGTAATTGACATATCATTAAATGCACCTGTTTTAAGTATACAAGTCAATGAAATTTAGTCTATCTACAGAGTTATGTAACCTACACTACAATCTAATTTAAGAATATTTCCATCACCTCCAAAAGAAATGTTATTCCCATGTTCAGTCATTCCCCTATCGACTGGCATTTAACACACCAATATTTTAAAACAGTGAGTGATTCACAAAGTCTCCATTCAATAGTATGGCTACTGATGAGAGGGAACACTATTAAGCAATTTGCTTTTTCTTTTCTTTCCTTTTCTTTTTTAAAATTTACATCCAGAAGTCTAGACCTCACAACTATTAACCAATTTTTGATGGATCTTTCACTCTATTATATATTTTCCCACCACTTATGAATGCCTCAATCTATTGTTTGGGTATTCCAGTTTTAGAAATTTTGTTTGCTTTTTGATACATCAAACTCCAGTATGTAAGAACATTCACTTCTTATGCAATTGTAAATTTTTTTTTTAATGAGAAACTTTTGTCAATAGGACAAGTAATTCAAGTCATCTTGATTGAACAGGTAAGTCCATTCGATTTTTACAACACTGAAAAAAGGGATTATTTGTTTTCTAGAATCTGCTGGTTACAAAACCTTCTTAAGTGATACTTATGGGAGTAAATTAAGCCTGATCTTAGGATGAAAAATGGTAGATGAAGGTCTGTGTAGCATTTCTTCAAAGAACTGTAATGGCCCTGGGTCAAAAATGCTTCCAGATAGTTTTAGTGTCAACCTGATAATAAGTCTTCATATGCTTACATGTATTTGTTGATTAGACATTTTCCAGTGTGAAAGTCAGACAACTGATAATGATTGTTATTATTATAACTATCATTTCATCATGTATCAGGCACTTACTCTAAGCCAGCCTCTGTACAAGGCACTTCACATTTATTATATTTAAACATTCTATCAACAAATGTAGAAGAAATTATTAATCTCACTGTACATCCAGGGAGACTGAATTTTACATCCAGGAGACATTTTATATTCTGGGTCTCAGAAACATGAAGTAAGTTGCCCAAAGTTACACAGCTATAGGCTGGATAGCTAGGATTCAATCCAGTGACATTGAGCTCGAAAGCCCATGTCTTTTCCACTAAGGCTCAGTGACTCCTGGAAAGGCAACTTTTGGAAGAATGAGTCACAAAGTAATTGCAAGTAAAGAAGTGGAGTGAGCAAGCCGCAGTCAGGCACCTCTTAGAGAGGACAAGCCTTGAAGTAATAGGTCATGAGCAAGGTTGGGGTGAAGTGGGTGTCCTTGGGGAGAGGAAGGGGCCTTCCTTCAGCTGTGAAGAGGACCCTAGGAAGGGAGCTGCAGGACTGCTAAAGACACCGCTCTCAGGCCCTGAGATTGCAGGCGACTGGCTCTGATAGGAAATGTCCTGGTGCTTACTACTCATCACGTGAACTAGGAAAAACTACGAATTGATGAATCCTTCCCCTGCCCCTAATTCCCCTCACATTTCCCCCAGGAAGCAATGAAAAACGCGGAAAAGAAAGAATTTAAAGCACAAGAAGGAAAAGTATGTACAGATTGGCAAGGATATAAGGATAAAGGGTTAAGAAATAATTATAACAGAGTTGGGACTGACCACTAGATACTTTTCTATGCAAACATGTCAGGTCCTCTTGAAGAAATTGTTCCTCTCCAAAATATTTTGGGGGCTAAATTATATATGCCACACATTATTTTTCAAGAAAATCTGTTTGGCTTCATCTTAGCTTCAGTATTTAAAAGACCTCAATCATCATTCTATTTTATACTTTATGATTTTTTTCAGATTCCATTTTCTCAACATTTAATCAAATTATTGAAACAGAAATGGGAAAACATGGATTTCTTCCAAATGGCCTGAGCATTACTTTATAATTTGGTCAGCTTGTGGATGTGAAGGAAGGTTCTATAGTTTTGTCATAAAATCTGGGTGTGGACTTTCAATTTTAAAATGAACATCTTTTGTGAAAGTTACTATATCATTTGGCACTAGAATTTTTACAATAAATATTTTTCTTCATTCTTTTTTCTACTGAGCTGAAACTTTCTGGTAGGTGAGTTTCTGTCCAATATGAATGATGGCAGACTTGAATTAACAATCTTTTCGAAATTGAAAAAATAGTGTATTGATAAATTGTGTGTGAGGAAAAACCTTGACATTGCATGGTGAATTGCAATTTAAAATAACTTAATTTTCATAATATGTATGTATATTCTCATAAGTTACACTTGTTGATAGAATGTTTAAATATAATAAATGTGAAGTGCCTTGTACAGAGGCTGGCCTAGAGTAAGTGCCTGATACATGATGAAATGATAGGTATAATAATAACAATCATTATCAGTTGTCTAATCACATGCCCTTGTCTCTAACTACATATATATGTAAAATAGCCCATTTAAAAATAGTCTATTTTAAAACGAGACAAAACTACAAAATTGACTCAGAGGAAAATTGAACAATGGGGAAGATGAACTTCCTTTGACCTGGGATAAATGAAAAAGTGATTTCAACCAAAAATAACATTTCTCCCTGCAGAGCAGGAGGGTAATATATGGAGATACCTTTGCAGCATCCAGACGTGTGATTTCAGGATGCTGCCAGATGTTATATGTGTTCCAGGAGACCTCACAGAGTTGGGTAAGAATATGCTGCCTGAGCCACACACAAGGAGGGACCATGGGCCAATAAGGAAAGATTGCTGCATAAATCAAGCCTGCCGAAAGCTGCTGTAGGAGGAGGCTCAGGAGCCCCCCAGATGCTTGTGTTAGTTTGTCCCATGAAATAGGAGGCAAGGCTACTCAGGGTGTGCTGAACCAGATCCAGAGCTTACTCCCAATTCCATTCAATGTCCTCTTCTCTGAGGATGTGGAAGGAAAGGACATGGAAGGAAAGGACATGCAAGGAAATCATTCAGATTATGGGGAATTCAGTTCAATTTTAAATTTCAGGCCCCAATGACATCACTGAAATAGTGAGGCCTGCCTGTTATATGTGGCATCCTTTTTATTTTATTTATTTATTTATTTATTTATTTATTTATTTATAGAGACAGGGTCTCACTGTGTTGCCCTGGCTAAAGTGCAGTGGTGCTATCATAGCTCACTGCAGCTTCAAACTCCTGGGCTCAAGCAATGCCCCTGCCTCAGCCTCCTGGGTAGCTAGGACTATAGGCATGCACCATCATGCCCAGCTAATTCAAAACAGTTTTTTTTTTTTTGTAGTGACAAGACCTCAATATGTTGCCCAGGCTAGGCTCCAACTCTTGGCCTCAAGTGCTTCTTCCACTTCCACCTCTTAAAGTGCTGGGATTACAGGTGTGAGCTACCACACCCAGCCTATGTCCTCCTTTTTAGCATTCATTACAAATGGGCTGATTGATTCATTCATTTCTTAATTTCTTCCTTTCTTCATTCATTCAGCTGTCAAATGTTAATTGCATTATCATTTTGCTAGGAGCTAAGGATTAAAAAAGGCGGTGGTCCAGCCCATGAGGGACTTGTAAATAGGAGTTAATATCCATGGTTTCAAATGTCCATGGTGATCAGGGACAGCCTCTTTGAGGACAGGACATGGAGGCTCAACCTGAAGATGGGGAGAAGCCAGCCATGCAGAGGAGGAAGAACACATTCCAGGCAGAGGCAATACCAGGGGCAAAAGCCTTGAGCTCTAAAATCTTTGGGGTACAAAGGAACTTGATACTTTCAAGGCACAGAAAATGACTTTCTTACACAGAGCTTTTTTTGTGAGTAAGGGAGAGTGACACAGACAGGGAAGATGGGTGGGTGCATGCAGACCATATAGGGTCTTTTTTTTTTTTTTTTTGAGACAGTGTCACTCTGTTGCCCAGGCTGGAGTACAGTGATGCCATCTTGGCTCACTGCAACCTCTGCCTTCCGGGTTCAAGCGATTCTCCTGCCTCCCAGGTAGCTGAGATTACAGGTGCCCGCCATGATGCCCGGCTATTTTTTGTATTTTTAGTAGAGACGGGGTTTCACCATGTTGGCCAGGCTGGTCTCCAACTCTTGACCTCAAGTGATCCGCCCACCTCAGCCTCCCTAGGAATGGAAACTACAGGTGTTCACCCCTACCCCTGACTAATTTAAACACTTTTTTTTTTTTTTTGGAGAGATGGGGTCTTAGTATGTTGCCTAGGCTTGTCTTGAACTCCTGGCTTTAACAATCCTCCCACCTCAGCCCCACAAAGTGCTGGGATTACAGGTGTAAGCCACTGCACCCAGGACTGTAGGGTCTTTCAAGGTGAGGCAAGGAGTTTGGAGTTCCTTTGAAATGAATTTGGAGGTGGTTCAAGGAGCTTGGGCAGGATGAGAAATGTAAGCTAATTTATATTTTAAAAAGAATATGGGGTTACTGTGTGAAGAACAGATGGAGGCAGCAAAAGAAGAGGCAAGGAGAGTGGTAAAGAGGCTCCTGTACTGGTCTGCATGAAAGGACAGTGGCTTGTGTTGGGGGGTGAGAGGACAGAGTGGGGACGTGGCTGACTGTGCCCATAGAATCCGCATGGCTGAGTGTGGGGGTGGTTCTCTGCTTGTTCTTATGGTTCACCACTGCAGAGCCCTTTGCTCTGGGAATATAGTTTGAAAATCATTGATTCATAGCATGCAAAAGAGGTTGACTGCAAACTTCAGACATGTAACAATCATTTGACTGAACTGATCACATTACCTAGTGGTTAGATATGCAGTTCTAAAGCTAAAATTCTAGTTTGTCATATTCAAAAGTTACAAGACAATTTTTGATGATGGAAGTGTATTTTCTGAGGCACAAAATAACTGTTTACCACATGTTTTAGAAATAATTTCTAAATCCTTACTTTCGACCTCATGATTGACATCTTGTGATTGAAAGTCAAGATCACGGCAGCAGCATAAACAAGGGAAAAGGCCATCAGGAGGAAAAAAAGAGCAGAGATTGTTGGAGCCAATGATTTAATGGCACAAAGAAAAATAAAACCTAATCATGTTGCTGTGCTTGATCTCATTTTTTTTTAAAACGCTGCTCCTTCTTTCGATAAACGGTATTTGGAAGGTTAAAACAACGGCTTTGTTTTTTAGGCCTCAGGCAGGGTGTGCTCCTGTATTTAATTTTGCTGCAGTAACGCATGCCCTGATGGCGCGCAGGCTTGATTATTGTAATTCTCTTTTAGTAGGACCTCCAGCAGGGCTTTTCTGTCACTTGCTGCTCATGCAGAATGCAGCGGCACATCTGCTGGCTGATTTGAGAATGGGCAATCACATTACCCCATCCTGTATAATTTGATATGTGTGGGTCACTGAGGACTCCGGCAACGTTTCTTTGTTTCTTTTCCTCTCTCTCTTTATCTCCCTTTAAAAAAAAGAGAAAAATTACATTTCCTCTGTATCCACGCCTTTCTATTTCCACAGTCATTTATCTTTTCTTAGGGAGAATTGTGTGACATTTTACCTACTCCCAAGTCATGCCATTTTAGGCTAAAGATATCTATGCTGTTTGTAACATAAATGACAAGAAAAAAAAAGAATATATGACAAGATTATGAGACATTGTTTCAATATAGTTTTAATATATTTTATTTCTACTTAATAAAAGAGGTTTATATGTCTGGAAGGGTGAAAATGTTCTGTTCTATTCTGTTCTGTTCTGTTCTGTTCCGTTCCGTTCCGTTCCGTTCCGTTCTGTTCTATTCCATTCCATTCTTCATTCCATTCTATTTCATTCTTCTGCTCACCAATTTTTAAGCCTGGCAGTGGCCTGCAGGAGAGGGGCAGCCACTCCTGATGTTGCAGCTTTGCCTGGAGTTGGTAATGTGGCTTTTGACCCACATGGTTAGTGAATGCTAAAAAAGCTGTGGATGCAGAAACAGGGAAGTCAGGAATCATGACCCTGCAGGCCCCCCTGGGCCATCGGTAGTTTCTGTTTATTTTCCCATGAGCATCCTAGTTTAAGATTGTTCAGAATGGTGGGAAATTGGATTTGAAGAAAGATCAGCAATTTGTGTGCACCACTCTGGGTTTCTATCCCATGGGGAAATGCATGACGAGGCATACAGGTAGGGGACATACATGCTGCCTTCAAAGCAGGCATTGGGTGTCTGATTCCCTTCTCTGATGTTCTCTTCTCTGATGTTAAGCACATCTCTTAACATCTGATGTTAAGAGATATCAAGGGCATGAGGGAAAAGGAAGAGGCTAAAATAGGTGGTAGGCAGCTCAAATAGAGTATTCCACCTGCCTCCGCTACCCCAGGAGACAGAGGTGGGCTGATCCTAGAAAAAGTATCTAAGTGGCTCTGGTCATAACTAACCATTTCTTGGTAATACCCAATCTTTCTTAATGGTCTTCTACAACATTTGCTGCATTTATTCTTTCGATATTCTTAGACATTAAGTCAATACTAGTCTATTCAAAAAACAAGAACAAACTTGAGGAAGAAGAGACCATGTGCAAACTGTAATTGCTATTATTAGACACTGGTGTAATTTACTCAAGGTGATGACTGAAGTGTCCCCAGGATGACATAGTTGGAGGCTGGGGTGAAAACCCTAGCTTTTGAGTCACTATTCTAGTTCTCATTAGTGTCTCTGTAGGCAGGTGATTTACATATCTGCTCCTCACTTTCTTCATGTGTAAAATGTGGATAAGTGTATCATCTTTGAAGTGTTGGTATGAGGATTAAGTGAGATAAGGGTCGTGTAGCTCCTACCAGCGCCTTTTTTTGGCTCCTTCAAGGTTAATCTTGAGTTCTGTCTACGTTGGAGAGCACTTCCTGACTAATCACATCTACAGTGTGGCACATGTTTACTTTATGTTGCTATGTACTACTAGTTAAGTATGTATCTTATGTTCCTAACTTGTGCAGGTGGTTTCTAATGTCTTTGAGAACACAGCCCATGCCTTGTATTTTTTTTGGTGTAGGCTATTGACTCTAGTATGGTGAGTTATATATGAGCCACACTTAACAGAGATTGTCCACTGATAACTGGAGTGACTTGCTGACTTTGTAAATTCAGTAGCATCCCCAGTGATATTCTTAGGGAGCACTATATGAATCACTGTGTCATGTCTACAGACATTCTCCCAAGGATTCGGCACTTCTCTTTGAAACAGGTACCAACCTATATACTTGGAGAATTTATCTGTCTCAAGACAGGGTAGCAGAGAGCAGGAAGCCATGGAGAAGAATTTCCCTGGAGCATTTTTCTCAAACACACCACTCTCTTTGGTAGTCTAGGTTCTAACTGTAGCCTGATGATGATGACAATGATGGTGATAACAGTAACAGCAATGATGATGATGATGGCTAGCACTTAATAAAATCTTAACTACATGCCAGCACTGGGCCAGCATTATCTCATATGATCCTCACAATGACTCATGAGCTGGGAATAACTATAATCTTTTTTTTTTTTTTAAAGAGGCAGAATCTTGCTCTGTCACCCAGGCTGGAGTATAGTAGAATGATCACAGCTCGCTGTAATCTTGAAATCCTGGGCTCAAGCGATCCTCCCACCTTGGCCTTCTGAATAGCTGGGACCACAGACATGTACTACTGTGCCAGGATAATTTTTTTTAATAGATAAGGAAACTGAAGTTCAGAGATACTAAGTTACTGTTAAGGCCACAAATAACTTACTCAAAGTCACAGAACTAGTAGATCTTAGTAGGTATGAAATATGAAGAATAACTCCAATGTTTTGCTTTGGAATCTGACTATAGCATAGAGAAAAGTGGACTGTGTGCATACATGCACATGTGCACACATACATACATATACATATATATATATTTTGTGTACTGTTACTTGGAATAAACTAGATGGAAAGAAACTCCTCATTAATTCTGATTGATATATTTAATTCTATCTATAGAATGACTTTTAACTCAGTGCAGTAGTTTTTCTTCTATTGTATAGGTTTGACTTTCCTGTTTTGTGACATATTTTTGTCTTGGGAAAATAACTTTATTCCAGCAGGTTCCTCCTTCCCTCCCTCCCTTCTTTCCTTCCTTCAGCCAACAGACACATGAAAAAATGCTCATCATCACTCGCCATCAGAGAAATGCAAATCAAAACCATAATGAGATACCATCTCACACCGGTTAGAAGGGCAATCATTAAAAACTCAGGAAACAACAGGTGCTGGAGAGGATGTGGAGAAATAGGAACACTTTTACACTGTTGGTGGGACTGTAAACTAGTTCAACCATTGTGGAAAACAGTGTGGCAATTCCTCAAGCATCTAGAACTAGAAATACCATTTGACCAAGCCATCCCATTACTGGGGATATACCCAAAGGATTGTAAGTCATGCTACTATAAAGACACATGCACACATATGTTTATTGCGGCACTATTCACAATAACAAAGACTTGGAATCAACCCAAATGTCCATCAGTGACAGACTGGATTAAGAAAATGTGGCACATATACACCATGGAATACTATGCAGCCATAAAAAAGGATGAATTCGTGTCCTTTGTAGGGACATGGATGCAGCTGGAAACCATCATTCTCAGCAAACTATCGCAAGAACAGAAAACCAAATACCGCATGTTCTCACTCATAGGTGGGAATTGAACAATGAGATCACTTGGACACAGGAAGGGGAGCATCACACACCGGGTCCTATTGTGGGGAGGGGGTTGGGGGGAGGGATAGCGTTAGGAGATACACCTAATGTAAATAATGAGTTAATGGGTGCAGCACACCAACATGGCACATGTATATATATGTAACAAACCTGCACATTGTGCACATATACCCTAGAACTTAAAGTATAATAATAAAAAAAAGGAGCACTACATGAAAAAGGTAAAAGTTGTCATTATTAATATACTTAATCTTCAGACAATTGGATAAACAATATATGCTTTATTTAGTGTTAGATAAATACATGGGAAAAAACATAATATGCCTAACTTACAATATCCTAGATTGAGCAGGTCCATAAGATCTTTCAAGTGACTGTCAGAATCTTTTAGATATAGCTAGACTCATAGTTTTTGCTTTGGGATTTTACAGATATTTTCATGAATGTTTGCGATTACTTTCATTTTTTTCCATCTTTTAAAAAAGTGTGTATGTTTGTGTTTTCATTTGGGGAAATAGCCAAAGATCTTATTGAAAAACAGAGAGTACAAGATGGCTTAGGTTTTAGGTCAGCTTTGACCTGACCTTCTTGTGGCCATGGGTAATTCAGTTGACTTCCCTCATCCTCAGTTGCTTCATTCTTAAAATGAGAGAGCTGACATAGGTGCTTGGATTTGTATGGATACATAAAAATACATTATGCTTTTTGCATGTAAATATGCTTTCAATGTACATAGACTGTTGCATATCTTTTCCATTCATCACTATGAAGTGGATACTTACATGGGTGAATGGAATAGAGTGTGGATCAGGACTTAAACGCGGATGAGTGGAATAGAGTGTGGATCAGAGATGAAGGGGAAATATAATACAGGAGAGGGAGCATTGTGTTCACTGATGACAACAGAGCGCTGTGGGCCCAGGAGTGTTACTAGCTCAACTCTCTTTACTCAGGGACCCCCTTTTTTTTTGAGGAAGGGTCTCCATCCTTGACCCAGGCTGGAGCGCAGTGGTGTGATCATGGGTCACTGCAGCCTCGACCTTCTGGGCTCAAGTGATCCTCCCACCTCAGCACTACAGGTATGCACCACCATGCCAGCCAATTTATTTATTTGTAGAGGTGGAGTCTCACTATGTTGCCCTGGCTGGCCCCCAAATTTTTTTAAAAATGAAGAAATAAAAAAAGAGAGCTGGACAAAACAAGTGGTTCCCAGTCTTTTAAATCTCACCAACTAGTCACACGCAAGAGCAATGTTTGAATTGACAAATTGTATTTGGTAAGGACATAAACAATCTAGTGTATTACCTTCATTTTATACATAAAATGACATTCAAATACCTAAAATATGAGAAGCATATATTATCAGAAAAAAGATGGTCCTTTGAATTCAAAAAGTCTACCTTCTGGAAAACTCATCACATTGTCCTTATTTTTCTTGCTTTTTCTTGGGCTGATAAAAAGAGTCATTTTATATAGTCATGGGTCCTAGGACTGGCATTTGGAAACCAATGAGTCTTTTCCAGAATTACATTCTAAGAGTCTTGTTTGTATTTTCTGGGAGAGAGCAATTGGGCAATGCTCTCCTAGGCTTGTGTAAAGTCCTGAGGCTAATGTCTAGGCTGTTATTAATCCAGGGCAGGGAGGGGAAGAAGCCCTCTGTGTTTGTTGTCTTCTAGGGAGACTAGCTGAGCTGCTCTTTGTGTGTGGAGGGAATGCGTGTATGAGCACATGTGCCTTTGGACACAGTGGGGAGCACTGAGATGGAACCTTTGTAACCCTGCTGGGATTATCATCTTTAGATCGGGTTTTGCAATTAGAATGGTATGAATAACATAAATAAACTGATGGTGATTTACCTTGCCTTTTTATTTCATTTCCTGGAGTTTTATGACTTGAATTTTGCGAAAATCTCTATTATCAGTCGGCGGGTAGCCCACCCATCTAAAATTATATGTTGATTGTCTGAGAAATAATTTTTCCCCAAGGAAGACTGACATTGACATAGCACTGATTTAATTGTTAAACCATTCTGCTTATTTTCCCATAGCTTTGTGACCACGGGTAGGTATCCTTTCTGTGTTCTGAGGGCACTCAATAACATTGAACTAGTAGTACTGTCTGTGGGAATCAGGCTACACTTCAGTGTGAAAACCTGCTGAATGTTCAGGGCTCAGTTTTCTCCCTTGTGTCTGGGAGGATGATAACAACCAGGCAGTTATCTCCTGGCGGCATGGATGAGAGCCTCCTTAAGCCCCATCAGGATTCTCTGACATGACTGAGCTCCCTACCAATGTATATTTACTGCAGGAGTTTCCCATCAGCTGAAGCCAAAATTTCTCCTCAAAGTCGTAGTATGTATAGTGGTATAATAATAAATGTTCCTTAAGAGAAACTAGAAAGCACCTTGGATTATTGCTGTTAGCATATATTAGTCCTCTGAGCTTTGGACTTTTTCTGGTCAGTCCAGTTTCAGCGGCAAAAGGCCAAAGTTAGTCTTGATCCATAGGCACAGTGCAGTGGGGAAAAGTTAGGTAAGAGACATGTCTCCCTTTGTTTAAAGTTACACAGGGGTCTTAAAAGTCATGCTTCTGATGTTTATACTAGGTTACTCTTTCCCTCAAAGAAAGACGTTAAGTTCATTAAGTGGAAATTTCAGTCACTTTCCTCCAATTGAGTGTTGTATATAATTAAGCTTATTGTCTTTTTTTTTTTCTTTTTTTAAAGTTTTGTCTTGGTAATGGATTAGCTGTGAAAAATAGCCTCTTTGTTTGGTGAAGTCAGGACCCTTCACAGGTGGGAAAACAAAGAAAAGGGGCATGTAATAGATTGAGAGAGTGGTAGCCTAGAAAATGATGTGTGTTTGTTCAGCCAAGACCTCCAACCTCTGCTCTTGTGTTGTGTACTTCCTTCTTTCTAGAAACAGAAGCCAAGTTTCACTCAAACTAGAACTGTTATCAATCTTTATCCTGCAAATTCTTAGACCTTAAATGATGAGACCATCTAATTTCAGCCACCCACAGCACACATTTTACTCCATTAAAAAATCTATCCCTGCTATCAACTTTTCACAATCATTTACTAAGTGTAGGAGGCTTCTATCTAAATATTTATCTGCATTCTCAGCATAATTACATAATCTAGGTCCTCATAACTTCTTGACTGGACTCAGGCATGATCCTCCTAATTTGCTTCCTCAACCTCAGTCTCTTTCCCTTCCAGTTCACTCTAAGTATTTGTTTTTGGATTTATCTTTCCTCCAACCCCATCATATAATCATCTTCCCTAAATTAACTGGTATCCAGTGCATCAAGTCTCAACTCTAATATTTGGCTTCTCCATGATGCGTCTCTTCCATATGCACTTACTGAGAATCAACAATGCATCAGGCATCGTGGATGCGAATATAGGATACAAGCCTTGGCTGGGTGCGGTGGCTCACGCCTGTGATCCCAGTACTTTGGGAGGCTGAGGCGGGTGGATCATCTGAGCTCAGGAGTTCGAGACCAGCCTGGCCAACATGATCAAACTCCATCTCTAGTAAAAGACAAAAATTGGCTGGGTGTGGTGGTGGGTACCTGTAATCCAAGCTACTCGGGATGCTGAAGCAGGAGAATTGCTTGAACCCGGGAGGTGGAGGTTGCAGTGAGCTGAGATCGCAACATTGCACTCCAACCTGGGTGACAGAGCAAGGCTCTGTCTCAAAAAAAAAAAAAAAAAAAGCCTCACTTTTTTTACTTTCTTTTTTTTTTTTTGAGAGGGAGTCTTGCTATGTTGTATAGGCTGGTGTGCGATGGCGTGATCACAGCTTGTTGCAGCTTTGACCTCCCAGGCTCAAGTGATCCTCCCGCCTCAGCCACCAAAGTAGCTGGGACTACAGGTGCATGCCACCACGCCCGGCTAATTTTTGTATTTTTGGTAGAGACAGGGTTTCACCAAGTTGCCCAGGTTGGTTTCTAACTCCTGGCCTCAGGTGATCACCCACCCGCCTCAGCTTTCCAAAGTGCTGGGATAACAGGCATGAGCCACCGTGCCTGGCTACAAGCCTCACTTTTGATGAACATCGATTTTTGTTGAGAAAAGAGATAAGTAATATGGGAGGAAGTTCCAGAATCAGGGAAGGCTTTGCAAAGGAGGTGCCCTTAGAACCTTGTCTTGAGGGAGTGGAATTCATCAGATAAAGGGGATTTTTCCAAGAAAAAGGAAGTACATGAAGAGAGATAAAAGGCCACTGAATAGAGAGCTGGCATGATTTATAGGTTAGCTCAGGATGACTTGAATAGGAGGGGCTGCAAGTGAGAACTGTGAGAAAGGGGTGGCTGGAGCCTGGCTGGGCAGACCATGGTTCTTATCTTCCCAGCAGAGGACCTCAGCTCCCACCAGGCCCACCTTTTGCCATCTTGCTCCTTCTGGCACCTGGGCCCTCAGTCAGGTTTCCCTCAATAGGAATGTGCCTTTTTCCCAGATCTTCCAGTCTTTTAAGGTGTGATTCTCAAGCCACCTGCTCTAAACAGCCTGCCTAAATTTCCATGATCCTCTTTACAGTACTTCTGTTTCTAAAATTTGTTTTGGATAATAAAATTTATATAAGATAAAAGATATTATTGTAATCGTTTTAAGGTGTACAGTTCAGTGGCATCAAGTACAGCCACAATGTTGTACAACCTTGACCACTGTCCGTATCAAGCACTTCTTTATCTTCCGCAACTGAAGCTCTATACCGTTTAAAAAAGAACTTGCTGTTTCCCCCTTCTCCCAGTCCCTGGCAACCACGGTTCTACTTTCTGTCTCTATGACTGCTCTAGGTACCTCCTGTGAGTGGAAACATATATTTGCTATTTTGTGACTGGCTTCTTTCACTTAGCATAATGTCTTCAAGGTTCATCTATGTTAATAACATAGCAAGGTTCATCTATGTTGCAGAATTTCCTTCATTTTCAAGACTGAATAATATTTCATTGTACGTACCACCATTTATTTATCTATTCATCTGTAAACATAGGTGTACACATACCTGTTTGAGTCCCTGCCTTCACTTTTTTGGGGGGTGTTTTTAAGCTTTTGAAATATTTTTCAAGCCAGAAGTGATGGCTTACAGCTGTAATCCCAGCACTTTGGGAGGGCAAAGCAGAAGGATCGCTTGAGCCCAGGAGTTTGAGACCAGCCTGAGCAACAAAGCAAGACCTCATCTCTGCTAAGAATTTGGTATGAAATCATTAATTGTCTCATTTATTGCTGATATTATTTTATAATGCTATTGGACACCTACTAAGTGCTAAAGAATAGGCACTTAATGTACAGCAACAACCAAAGCCACTAACACTGATTGAGCACTTACTGTGTACTAGGCACTGTTCTCAAGGCTTTACATGTAGTAACACATCCAATCCTCAGAATAACCTCTTGAGACGAACACTTATTATCTGCAGAGGAGAAAGTGGATACACTGAGGAGTTGTGCAATGCTCCCAAGGACACATAGCTAGTAAGAGGCATGTTTCATCAACTCTCACTGCAACCCAGAAAGACAAATGTTACTGTTTTCATTTATTCAGATGAGAAAATCACTATCAGAGAAACTAAGTGGCATATCTGATACAACGCAGTTCAGAAACAGCAGAAATCAAATGCACCCTTGCTTCACCTAACTCCAATTCTCATGCTGTTTCCCCTGCCAAGTATCTTTATTTCATTTTATTTCTTCTACTAGATCGCACACTCTTGAGAGAAGAAAACTTCCTTCTGATTACTGCACATTTCTAAGCACGTAGCCAATGATCATTAAATATTTGATTTCTCATAGTTAGGTTAATAAGTGGATAAATGTGTAGAGTTCAGGGAAAGGATAGAATTGTTCCGAATGGAGACTTGAGGACTTTGAGGACAGGGGAATGGAAAGAAAT
This sequence comes from Macaca thibetana thibetana, assembly GCF_024542745.1. NCBI lineage: Eukaryota > Metazoa > Chordata > Mammalia > Primates > Cercopithecidae > Macaca > Macaca thibetana. The sequence goes on from NC_065585.1 coordinate 51,517,566, forward strand.
GATTTAAAATAATACTTTAACAAAGAAATCAGTGCTCAATTCTCATTGTTTTTCCAAGTCTGTGTGTCATAATACATGGCATGTTAAGTAGGCTGCATTCCATGCAAAAAGCTATTGATTATTCACAAGAATTACATTGCTCTCGTGAATTATTAAAATTTGCTAATGAGATGACAAGCAGACCAAAACTCCCATCAGGCTGCTGTTTCTGTCCTGCCATGGAGGGACCTTTTCTGTTCAGAGGGGAGAGCTTTGCAGTGAGTCAGGCTGGGAGGGGATGGCTGACAGGGCAAGTCAGTGTGCGGATGGATGGCCCCCGTGGGAGGAAGGCACGTGTGAATTGAGAAGTAGGATCCATCCATTATATAAAAATAAACAATAAGCAACTTTTGAATCACGGTGCTGTATTTCCTTCTGGGATTCAAATGACTACACAAACCACTTGAGCTTCATTTTTATGGTTTATGAAGCCCAAGGGAGTTATACACTCATAATTTATAGTTGCTGGTTCCACATACTGTTTATGGCTCCGTATGCTATGTATGATGATATCGTGTACATGCCTGTACACAGGGTTTAATTAATGACCTAGAGATTATCCTTGGCCTGACTTATTGATGTCTGTGTGTTGGAAAACACGTGCTCATATGCTGAAGAGTAAGAGCAGTTCAGGGCTGAGAGCAGCAGCCTTGGAATTGCAGAGCTGATCTTTGGGATTCTGCATATGTCGTCACCTTTCCAGCTCATCCTCTAAGCTTTTGCAAAAAGTGAAGCAATTAAAAATTAGATTAGATTTTGAATCCCTTTGATTCTGTTTCTTTCTGTATTTTTTTGGAAAGCACAATGGACATAAAAGTTGCAATTGATTTTTTTTTGAGCTACTCTTTCTTTCAGAAGCAATTAGCCTTCTTCTTTTCTGCAGCTGGGGGTGAGTCTCCTGTAGTGGACCCTTGCAGGGTTGTGTTTTGGGATGTGAAGAGAAGAGAGAAGGTCAGGGATGCGGGTTGTAATTTCATTAAATTTTTTCTTTAGAGTAGCTCTTGTTAGAAGGAGATTTTAGAATGAAAGATGGAAAGTGACTTAATTAGATTGAGTTCAGTAGTTTTCATACTTTTGAAAATCCATATATTCCTTCTTTACAGAAACGTGTATGTAGAAGCCAACATACAAAACAGATAAAATGGTAGCCATTTTAGTCTCTCTGGGCAGTTGAGAGGCAGTGTGGTGCAATGGTTAAAAGAATAAATTGTGGTGTCAGACTGCTTGGGTTTGGGTCCCAAGTGTTTCCTCCGTATGGAACTGGGCAAGTCATTTAACCTCTTTGTGGCTCAGTTTATCCATCTTATGTTGGGGATGATAACAATAGAAGCTACCTCATAGGGTTTTCCTGAGCATTAAAGGAAGGACTTAATATAAGTTAAGCTTAGAATAATGTTTTGCATTTGGTACTTTCTATCAGCTACTGCTATTATTATTTGACCTACTTAAGGACTCAGTGAAGCAGCTTGAAAACCTCTGAATTATTCAAATATTTATTGAATATCTACTATGTGACAGGCACAGTTCTAAGTGCTGGGGACATGGTGGTGAACAAAACACAGTCTCTATTTTTTTGGCTCTTATATTCCTGTGGTCTAGAGGGTTGGCAAATTTTTTCTGTAAAGGGCCAGATGGTAAATATTTCAGGCTTTGTGAACCACAGGGGGCTCTATCATCACTACCCAACTCTGCTGTGGTAGCACTTAAGCAGCTGTAAACAATATGGAAATGAGTGGACATGATTGTGTTGTAACAAAACTTTATTTATAAAACCAGGAAGTGGTGGGGATTTGGCCTGAGTGCAGAGGTTTGCCTCTTGGTCTAACCTAACCATTCCTCTTATAAATAAGACAAGCGAGGCTTAGGTCACATAATAGTGGCAAAATCAACATGGGAATCCTGTTTCAGACATCCATTGTAGTACTGTCTCCATTCATGCTGTCTAATGTGCTGGCTTTGCTAGGGCCTTGGCCTTTTCCCCTCTTGTTTTTCAAGTTGTACAGTGAGTGAACTGGGTGGAGGAGGGAGTGTTGAGGAGTCCTTTCAGCAGGTCCCATGATCTGGTTGCTTTCTTATTCTAATTCCCCAGTGTCCTAGTGAGAGTAGTGTGTATGTGTGGAGCAGAAGATGAGGTGAGGGGCTGGGCCCGGTGGCTCATGCCTGTAATCCCAGCACTTTGGGAGGCCGAGGCTGGTGAATCACAAGGTCAGGAGTTCGAGACCAGCCTGGTCAACATGATGAAACTCCATCTCTACTAAAAAAATACAAAAATTAGCCAGGCATGGTGGTGTGCGCCGGTAATCCCAGCTACTCAGGAGGTTGAGGAGGGAGAGTTGTTTGAACCTGGGAGGCAGAGGTTGCAGTGAGCCAAGATCATGCCACTGCACTCCAGCCTGGGGGACAGAACAAGATTCCATCAAAAAAAAAAAAAAAAAAAAAAAAAAAAAAAGAAGAAAAGAAGAAGAAGAAGAAGAAGAAGAAGAAGAAGAAAAGATGAGGTGAGGATGGGAGAGAGATCATGCATAGTTCGTTTAGCGCAAGTGCAATGGGGAGCCATTGTCGTATTCTGAACAGATCAACACCATGCTCAAGAGAATAGAGTTGTTCTAGCTGCTCTTGATAATGGAGTGCAGAAGCAGACTTGTTAGGAGCCCACTGTATGGATCCAGATGAGAGGTGATGTTGGCTCAGGCTGCACCATGGTGATAGTGATGGATGGAAAAAGGGATAGAGGACAGATCCTGGATATATATTTTGAAAGTAGCACCAATAGGTATTTCTGACAGATCGAAGGTGAAGTATGAAGAATGAGAGAAGTCAAGGATGACTGTCTGCTCATAGGGTTCATAGAGTTCCCAGGCTAATCACACAGCCAAAGAACCTTCTTTGAAGTATGGGCGAAGTAAGAGGAGTGACTTATTCCAGGTCCCAGGAGCAAGGAATGGCTGCACCTGGTCTAGAAGACACAGCTCTATCTGTCTCCCTTTTCCATTTACCTTCCTTTGCTTTTTTGAGTTAATCTTCTTGCTTCTGTGAGTCCACAGAGCTAGGTGCCTGCCATAGTTTGAATGTGTGCTCCCAAAAGCATGTGCTGAAAACTGAATCCCCAATGCAACACTGTTGGGATGTGGGGTCTCATGGGAGGTGTTTAGGCCATGAGGGTTCTGCCTTCAGGAATGAATTAATGCTGATCATAAAAGGGCTTGAGGCTGGGAGTTTGATCTCTTGCTCTCTCTTCCCCTTTTGCCTTCTGCCGTGGGATGACGCAACAGACGCCCCCACCAGATGCTGGCCCCTTGATCTTGGACTTCACATCCTCCAGAACTGTGAGTCAATACATTTCTGTTCATTATCAATTACCCAGTCTGTGCCATTCTATTATAGCAATACAAAATGGGTTTGACAGTGTTCCTCCACCCCTGACCCTTTCTACATCATCCTGTTTTTACTTATCCTTCTCACAAAATTTCCCTTTCTGTTTTGTAATTGCCTGTTTTCTGTCTCCTCCACTAGGTGAGCTCTTTCAGGACTCCTAGCGTAGTGCTTGACACATAGTACATGTTTAATAAATGTTTGTTTTATGAAGAAATAACCAAGGTTTTTCAAATTGCCTTTCTTCTCTCAATTACAGCCATTCTATAAAATCTCATTGTTGTTTCCTTACAGTTTTTCTTCTTTCACTGAACTTTGGTTTGGTGTTTTCTTCATATCTTTTTTCTCTTAGGCTCTTTACGTGGGTTTGCTTCATGTTTTCTATTTAAGAATTTCCCCAGAGCCTGTCATAGTGAAGGGAAAAGTCTTTTGATTTTCATTTTAAATTACATCTGTTAAACAGTAACACAACAAGTAGTAAGGCATTTGATATTTTAAATCTCGCTTTTAACTTCCTTTTAGTTTCTCAACAGGTCTCTCGGGGGGCATGTAAGTTCAGAGCATCTTGAACTTATATGCCCCCTGAGGACTGGACGGAGTTGCAGTGGTGTGGGTACTTCTTGAACGTGTGTTGTGCAGCTCGAAAATGTGGGGTCTATGCATGCCCACAGTGTAATGCATCTGCCTAACCCCAGTCTTCTCTTTTGGCATTACTCTAGTTGGAAATTTGCTGTAATAAACACCAGGTGTCAACAATCTAGACAACCATGCCCTGACTAAATCTTCTCAGGATGAGGGTGCACCTGCTGGAAGCATCTTCCAGAACTGCTAGTCGCTGAAGCTGCAAATTCACATAATCCTTGCTTTTAACTAAATCATTGCTCTGTGTCCTGCAAGCTATAAAAAGACAGAATCAGGTTAGAGGACATAATGGGTAAAATGCCTGTTTCTTTATTTTTATTTTTTATTATACTTTAAGTTCTGGGATACATGTGCAGAACATGCAGGTTTGTTACATAGGTATACGCGTGCCATGGTGGTTTGCTGCACCCATTAACCCATCATCTACATGAGGTATTTTTCCTAATGCTATCCCTCTCCTGGCCCCCCAACCCTCCGACAGGCCCCAGTGCGTGATGTTCCCTCCCTGTGCCCATATGTTCTCATTGTTCAACTCCCACTTAGGAGTGAGAACATGGTGGTGTTTGGTTTTCTGTTCTTGTGTTAGTTTGCTGAGAATGATGGTTTCTAGCTTAATCTGTGTCCCTGCAAAGGACATGAACTCATCCTTTTTTATGGCTGCATAGTATTGCATGTTGTGTATGTGCCACATTTTCTTTATTCAGTCTATCATTGATGGGCATTTGGGTTGGTTCCAAGTCTTTGCTATTGTGAACAGTGCTGCAATAAACATATGTGTGCATGTGTCTTTATAGTAGAATGATTTATAATCCTTCAGATATATGCCCACTGATGGGATTGCTGGGTCAAATAGTTAAAATACCTCTTACTGTGACCTGAACAATATATTTTTATTCTTATTTATTCTCTTGCACATTAGCTTTTGGGAGACATGAGTCTTTTCATTGTCTTAAGAAGGGCTGTGAGCTAGAAGTAGATGATTTGTTGTCGTATTTTTGGCCTTATGATCATAACATAATTCTTCTCAATTCAATGATAAAATAATAGATAATGTTTATCAGCCTGGCATTTTGAGTATTCCACATATACTCTTATTTAATCCTCACAATAATTTTAAGGTAGGTGCCATTATTATTCCCATTTTACAGATGAGGAATGAACTTAAGTAACTGACCCTGTGATGGTTAATTTTATGTGTCAGCTTGACTGTGCTGAGGAATACTCAGATATCAGGTAAAATTTATTTCTGAGTGTGTTTGAGAGGATCTCTCTGGAAGAGATTAGCGTTTGCATTGCTAGACTGAGTACAGATCACCCTCACCAATGTGGGCAGGCATTCTCCAGTCCATTGAAGGCTCCAACAGAAAAGGCAGAGGAAGGGGGAATTTGCTCTCTGCTTGAACTGGGACAGCCATCTTCTCCTGCTCTTGGATATCCTGGTTCTTGGGCCTTTGGGCGTGGACACTGGGAGTTTCACCATTGACTCCCCTTGTCCTCAGGCCTTCGGGCTTGGAATTACACTACTGGCTTTTCTGGTTCTCCAGACTGCACACAGCAGATCATGGAACTTCTCTGTCTCCATCATCAGGTGAGCCAATCCCTCATCATAAATCTCCTTCTTTAAATTTATGTGTATCCTATTGATTCCATTTCTCTGGAGAACCCTGATTACTTCAGGCCCCATGACAATATTTGTACAGCCCAGGGCATAATCATTGTCATCAAATGGTATTTGGATATCTATAGGCTCTATGGTATTGTGCTAGCTTACATTCCGTTTTTACTTATAAATATTTTAAATCATGAGTTTTTTTGTGGGTACAGACTAAATTTCAAAAAGCCTAAAGGTTGGCCAGGTGCAGTGGCTCACACCTGTAAAGCTAGCACTTTGGGAGGCTGAGGTGGGTGGGATTTCTTGAGCTCAGGAGTTTGAGAACAGCTTGGGCAACATAGTGAAACATTGTCTCTACTAAAAATTAAAAAAAATCAGCCAGATGTGGTAGTGTGTGCCTGTAGTCCCAGCTACTCAAGACATTGTGGTGGGAAGATTTGCTTGAACCTGAGAGATTGAGGCTGCAGTCAACCATGATCGTGCCACTGCACTCCAGCCTGGGTTACAAAGTAAGAGCCTGTTTCAGAAAAAAAAAAAAGCCTTATGGTTAATTTGTGTTTAATATGGCATATAATATTTTATAAAAATTCTCAACAGTTATATGCTACTGTAGTATTCATGAAGTGCTTTTATAGGCAATATCTCTCTTAATTTTAGTGTTCTGTTGACACTCAACCTATTCTATTATCAGAATCATACTGGTCATCTTAAGTGCAGAGAAATGTCTTGTCCCTCCTTTTCTTTTTTAATTTCTCCCAGTTCCCACCTTCCCCCACATCTATTGCTTTAGAATATTCAAATACTTTCATATCAATTACTCCATGTAATTCTCAAACCAGTTGTCTGAGGTAGATGTTTATTCTTTCCATTTTGTTGTTGAAGAAGTTGAGACTTAGAGAAATGATGTGACCATTGGTGGGATGAGGTAGAAGGAGAAGTCAGAGAGGTTCAAAGTGTAGGAAGGGTTCAATCCACTGCCGCTGGCTTTGAAGATAAAGGGGCCACAAGTCAGGGAACATGGCTTCTAGAAGCTAAGAACAACCCCTGAATTCTGCCAACCACCTGGATGAACCTAGAAGCACATTCTCTCCTAGAACCTCTAGAAAGGAACCACCCCTGCTGACAGCTTGATTTCAACCCTCTAAGACTCTTGCCAGAGGATCATCTGAGCCAGGTGGTACCTGGACTTTTGATCCATGGGCATTGTGAGATAATAAATTTATTGTTTTAAGCCACTAAGTTTGTGGTATTTGTAAGAGTAGAAATAGAAAGAGTGTAATCGCAAAGTTGTTCAGTGGTGATGCAGGTGATGCCAAATCCCACACTGTTTCCACTGGCTGCCTGGGACAACATCCAGTGCTGTGGTCTTCTAAGGGAGGCAGGGGCATCCACCCCAGGGTATGCACAAGATGATCCGTTGAGGTAAAGAAAAAATATATATCATCTCAACTTTTAAATGTATAGTTCTTTTAAGGTTTCATAATGTAATTAATGTGTTAGTATAATAGAATATTATATAATTTGCACATAGCATGTTTCCCTTTTTTTTTTTTTGTTTTACTAATAGGATTGCATGATCAAAGTGACTGTTCACAGTGACCTACAGGAGAGCAGAACACTGAGTCAGCATGCTGTAGTGGAAAGCTCACTGTGTTTGGAGTTGGAATCACAGATTTTATTTCTGTATGTGATGATAATTGGTACGGTGGCTTTGGCTAAGCCACTTGATATCTTTGGCTTGCATTTCCTTGTGGAGCTCGAGGTAGGCATCAGGTATGTTCCCTGAGCTTTCCTTGAGAATGTGGAGATGCCACATGGACCTCTAAATCAGTAACTACCATCTCCGAACCATGTCTCTGTTCTGAACCTCTGTTCACGTCTTTGCTATTCCCCCAGCATCCTGACTTAGAAACCTCACACCCATATTCAAACAATTGCCAAGCTCTGTTGGGTCTACCTCTATAAAGTCAATAGAATTCATCTTGCTCTCTGTTTTCTTATGGCTGAGGATTTAGTTCAGGTCCTCATCAGCAGGCTTGGATGATAGGGACAGCCTTTTAACCCCTCTCCGCATCTCTAAGCGCCACACTGCTGCTGGTTGTCTGTCCAAAACATAAGCCAAAATATATTTTTCTCATGAAAACTCCCTTTACACGGCTTTTAGCAAGGCGCTGTGGAATCTTGCCTTTTTCGTCATTACATTCTGTCTAAGGAACAAGATGTGCACTTAGTGGCGGTAATCTTGTGTTATCTCGAGTACCTGAGCGTGCTGGTGGTGGCTGGATGAGGTGTACTAACACCTGGCTAACGGAGCCCCCAACACTGAGGTTACTCAGAGCAACTGATCAGAGATTGAGGGGGACTAGAACCTCACTCTCTGGGACCATTAATTTCTGCTTCCTTTGTACTTTTTACCTCTTAAATATTCCATTTTTACCAAGGTGTACACAGTAGGAATGAAAGCAAAGCCTTGAGGATTTACAGAAATCCACGGAAGGGCTCTAGAGACACTCTCCTTGTGAAGATACTGGGAGATACCATGGATATAAGCTTTGGTTTCCAAATACATGATTTATAGGCCTGAGATCCTTTAGGTTATTAAGCTATAATTTAGTGTACTTAAAAGGAATGTATTAATAGTTATCTTTGTGACTTTGGAAATACAGACAGCATAATCTTCATCACCATTTTATCTATCACCCAAAAGTATATTTAAATGTTTCATTTATTTTCATTTAATGTGTAGGATCCAATCAGCTATTCCCTTTTTCATTTATTCCCATTGTTTAGGCAAAAAATAAAACTTTGTTCATTAAATTTATAAAAAATATTTCTATAACCCTTATTGTGTACCAGGAACTGTTCTAAAAACTTTGCAAATTTTAACTCATCTAATTCTGTGAGGTAGGTACTATTATAATTAGCTCCACTTTGCAGATAAGGAAACTGAAGCACAGGAAAGTGAAATAACTTGTCTACACAACTCGTTTGCCTTTAAGGTCAGATCCTATGTTACAGACCTGATCTCGTTGCTCCCTGTTGGTCTCTCTCTTTCTGGTCTTCTTTCTGTCTCATGACCTTGTACAAGTATGCTCGGCCTAGTATATAGGCCTTCTTTGTTCTTCACTTCTTCCTTCCCAATGGGGAAAGTATTATGTTATGAATATATTTCAGAGTGACAGAATTCTGATGGCCACAATTTCCTTAACAGTGGTAATTGATGAATTTTAATGCAAAGGCCAAAATAGGGTTTGTATTTTCCTCCCCTTTATCTGTGCTTCTCAGGGTGTCTTCCTTGTCTCTGTTGGGAGGACCACCTGCCATGCCCGTGTTCAGTCTAACCTGACTCTGTTGGGAGGACCACTGCTCATCTCTGTGTTCAGGCTGCCCCATCTCTGTTGGAAGAACCACCTCCTATCCCCGTGTTCAGGCTGCCCTGTCTCTGTTGGGGGAGCCACTGCTCATCCCTGTGTTCAGGCTGCCTCCTTTCTGTTTTGGGAACCACTGCTGATCCCCATGTTCAGGCTGCCCTGTCTCTGTTGGGGGAGCCACTGCTCATCCCTGTGTTCAGGCTGCCCCGTCTCCGTTGGGAGGACCACTGCACATCCCCATGTTCAGGCTGCCCCGTCTCCGTTGGGAGGACCACTGCACATCCCCATGTTCAGGCTGCCCCGTCTCTGTTGGGACAGGCTGCCCCGTCTCTGTTGGGAGGACCACTGCTCATCTCTGTGTTCAGGCTGCCCCATTTCTGTTGGGAGGACCACCACCCATCCCTGTGTTCAGGCTGCCCCGTCTCTGTTGGGGGAGCCACTGCTCATACCTGTGTTCAGACTGTTCCATCTCTGTTGGGAGGACCACCGCTCATCCCTGTGCTCAGGCTGCCCATCTCTGTTGAGAGGACCACCGCCCATCTCTGTGTTCAGGCTGCCCCATCTCTGTTGGGAGGACTACCGCCCATCTCTGTGTTCAGGCTGCCCCGTCTCTGTTGGGAGGACTACTGCCCATCCCTGCATTCAGTCTACCCTATCTCTGTTGGGAAGATACCATGCATCTCTGTTTTAAGGCCCAGTACCTTGGAGTTTTTCCTGACTCCTCTCTTGCTCCCTTAACCCACATCTCATTTTCTACAGATCCTGTCAGTTCTACCTTCCTAGTCTGTCCTGATTCAAACAATTTCTCTTCTCCTTCTCCATTCCCAGACAGGTCCATACCACAACTGCTTCTTGCCTGGACCATTACAAGAGCCTCTTTTTGGTCTCTTCCTCCCTTGCTCCTTCCAGTATGTTCTTCACAGGCAGCCAGAGTGATCCTGCCATTGCTCTTATTCAACTCCAGTGGCTTTGTGTCACTCTCAAGACACAGCCTGGTGTCTCACTGTGGCCTCCAAGGCCCCTCACAGCCAGGCCCACAGCTGCCTCCCCATCATCGTTACTTCATCTCTCCCCTGCCTGCTGTCTCAGGTCCACTGGCCTTCTCCCTCCTGCTCCAGCCTCACTCCCAGCTGCCTCCCACCTCAGAGACTCCCTGTCCACCAGCTCTCCTGCAGCCTGGAATACTCTTCTCTCAAACCTGACCATGGGTGTTCCTCCTTCTTCTTCAAGTCTCTGCTGTCTTCTAACCCTGTTTGTTTTCCTTCAAGGCACCTGACTTTTTTGCTATACATTTATTTGGTTTTATGTTCTCTCTCTAGAATATAAGCTCCATGGCATCAGGAATTCAGCACCTGGAAAAATAACTGCACATATTAAGGCTTTATTAAATATTTGGAATCAATGAATGAATGCATTTTTGAAGAATTAAAAATGAATATGGGAGAAGGGAGTTGGATATTTCCAAAAAACTTCTGGTGACAGAAGCAAGGGAGATGGAAGGCAGTGTCTAGGAGTGAGTCCCTTCCCTCGACAGCAAAAGGAAACTTGCTTCCCTCAAGGAACAAAGCAAGCCTGAGTTGAGGGAGCCCTCCCCACCTCGTTCCATCTTACCCAGTTCCATCTTACCCACCTATTGCCTGCCTGTGTGATCCCTGGTCTGTGGGTTGGAGGCTTAGGGGAAAGCACCTGATTGGCCATCACTGAGCGGAGCAGCGCTGCTTTTTTGCGGTTCTGCTCTGCAAAGGGTCTCTCCAAGAAAGGGCTTATAGGAGCTTGGTGCAAAGGATGACATTCCCTCCTTGGGATGGATTAGCAGGCACTGAGGACCTGTTTGTCACTTGGAACCAAAGTCCTTTAGGAGAAACTTAATACTTTGGTTGAATAGCAAAGCCTTTCTCAGGGAAACTCTCCAAGGAGTTTCTGCCCAGGCCTCCCAGGGTAGAGCAGTGATTTGTAGCAGTTGTAGGTCTCCTTATATTCTAGTTTCATCTCTGCCCATTGATTTTGCCATTTGCGGCTCATAATGGAAATGAGGATGGCAGGCACAGATGAAGCACTTACTAGACTCTCCTCTCTGTCTTGTAGCTGGCACACTCCTGGGGAATCAGAAAAATAGGTATTTGCTTCCTTAACTCTTCTCTGGGTTTCAGTAAGTTGGGGTCATCTGGAAGGTGGACATCAATTCTGTGGATTGGTTCATATTGTACAGTGAGAAAACAGATGAAAGGATTAGGACCACCTCCCACCTAAAAGCTTAAAAGAGAATATGTTATAGATTGTGGCAATTTATACTAATTTTAGGAATATACTTTGCCAATACGGGATGAAAAATATGTTTTGTTAAGACGTGTTCCCTTCACCCAGGTCTTAGGGGGCAATGTAATGTTTACTGCAGCTTTATTATGATGTGGGAATGCCAGTATGTATTTGCCTTAAGAAAACCCAAGATAAATATTGTAGCATCTCCTGCATTTAGAGGTCAGTCTGGAAGACAGCTTTGATCTGAAACAATAAGTGAAAAAGGCCTTTGAGATACAAAGCAATAGACTCATTGTCCCTGCATTAAAGTCAAACTCCTTCCTAAAATCTTCACTGATTCCCGTTTAGTATTCTATTTTCAGCCTTTCCAGTTGTCTTGTTTCCCAGCCCATAGAAGCTAAGAAGCAGAGGGCAGAGGAGGTTGCAAGTCGGAATCACTCTGATGGAAGAGTGAAATGACAGCTGACAGCCTGACAGCTAGGGAGGTGACAGCAAAGCTTTCACCAGAAATGCAGGGCTGCTGCCACTAGCTTGGAATTGTTGGGTTTGTCTGCAAGGCCAGGACAGACTCAGTGGGGACCGCCTGCAGATGTAACACATGGGAAGAGACATTAGAGGGCATGGCTTAAACTGGGAGCATGTTAATCTCTAAAAGTGTTTATGAATTTGCCAAGTTAAAGAGCTATGCCTGGGGAAGAAGCTGGGATAGGGAAACTGAATAAATATTACTTGGCACAAACTGGATGCTGGAGGATCAAAAGATACGGTTTCCAAGGTAGGTGGGTATGAATGCTAGTAAGTAGATCAAGGTGATTGTGGGTGTCTGGGTTGTTTAGAAACTAAATTAGGAGGGTTTGGGGCTGGCACAGTGGCTCATGCCTGTATGCCCAACACTTTGGGAGGCTGAGACAAGAGGATCACTTGAGTCCAGGAGTTCAAGACCAACCTGGGCAACATAGAGAGACCCTGTCCTTACAATTAAAGAGTTTGGGTTTTTGTGGCAGGGTTCCTTCTATATAGCTATTTAAAAAATGTTGGCATAGACCAGTACTTTCAACATGGAGAATGTACCCTCTAGGAAGGGCATGTGATAATCTTAGCTAAGTGATATGTACAGTATTTAATGCCTTTTTATACAAATGTAGAAAGAAATTAAGCTTTAGTTAAATAAAAATTGACAGTAACATTTGCATGAAACTTATAAATAAATATACATATATTTGGGGGTGTGCTCAACTCAAGTACTAAATAAACAGTGTTTGGAAATGACTGGCCTATAGAGTAATATAGCCTGATCCAACAACCTACATGAATTCTTCCAATTTCCTTCTGCCAACTTTATGTGCAAATGTATCCATATCTGTAACCTTGTTTTCCCCCTTCACTCCTCTTCTATGGAAAAGATGTGTTTTAATGGAAGGGGTGGCCTGTTGCCCTCCTTCTGAGGGTGGATCCTCCACCTGCATTCAGGGTGCCAGCCCCACCAGTTAATTTTGAAGCCTTACTTCATAAATATGTTCTCTCTCCCTCACTCACATGTTAACTGCTTTTTGGCTCAATGTATGAATAGTTTCACAACTCTTCCATCTTAAGAAACACTCTCCAACTCTCATCCTGAATCTCTTGTCCTTTTCCCCCACAACACCCTGCCAAGTTTTTGCAAGTGGAGCCCGAGCTCCCTGTCTACACCCTTTCCCTTCCTTTTACCTCTTTTCCCTTGCAATCTGAGTTCTGCCCTCTAATGACCCCTTCCTGTGTGTCGCATCTGCAGGCAGTCCCCACTGAGTCTGTCCTGGCCTTGCAGACAAACCCGACAATTCCAAGCTAGTGGCAGCAGCCCTGCATTTTTGGTGAAAGCTTTGCTGTCACCTCCTTAGCTGTCAGGCTGTCAGCTGTCATTTCTCTCTCCCATCAGAAGATTTCCAGACACTCAGATTTCCATGGAAGCTGCCCTGGCTTTAGTTCTCTGGCCCTAATGACCAACAATCACCTAATGCTGAATCCGGAGCACACTTGCTACTGCTCATTTTAGTCAACCTCTCTTTGGTGTCTTGACTATTCCTTTTTTTTGAATATCTTCTTTCAGCTCACTTCTTTGTTAACACTCATGGCCTATATCTACTTTGGAAACCATCTCTTTTAGGTAAAAAACAAACAAACAAACAAACAAAAATCATCTTCGCTCTAACCCGGTTCCTCCCCCTATATATCTCTATCTTGATGAATGCCAGCACCATCTGCCCTATCACCTGAGAGTGAGACTCAGCTCCCCACTAATAAGCCAGTCAAAGGCACTCTTCACTTCTGTTACTGTGTTTTTGATTTCTAGCATTTCCTTTAGATTCTTTCTTAGCGTTTCCATCTCTTTACTTAGATTGTCCATCTCATCTTGCGTATTGCCTACCCACTTTTTCCCTTACAGCCCTTAACAGAGTTCTTGTATGAAATAAATTCCCTGTGTGATAATTCTGACATCTGTGTCATATCTGAATCTGATTCTGCTGATGGCCTTTTCTCTATACACTGTTTTCTCTTGTCTTTTGGCATGCCCTGGAATTTTTTGTTGAAAGCTGGACACGTTATGTTGGGTAATAGGAAGTATGATAAATAGGTCTTTAATGGGAGGATTTATGTTAATCTGGCAAGGAATTGGGCTGTATTTTAGTTGCAGGTGCCAGAGGATCAGTTTTCTCTAGTGTCCTTGTTTCTGTCCTGTCTCTTGGCTTTGAGGCGTCCCTATACACTGTTTCTTAGAGGCAGCGTGGGTCTTGCACCTCTTTCAGCTGTAATCGGCGGTTATTACACTGGAGCCTGTTGGTGTGGTGGGAGGGTATGGGGAAAGGAAGGAAAGCATTCTACAATCTTTTGATTAGGTATCAGTCATTTGCGGGGCCTGGGTCTTGAGGCTGCGGCCTTCACATGTGTTTCTATCCCTCCTCCCATGGCATAGCCTTTCCCACCTTGTCCTTGGTCAATCCCTGGCTGCAACTTTCCCAATCTATTTCCTTGAAGCCCTGTTCCTTGATGACTATGGGATTGCTTTTCCATCTTAAGTGAGATGGAAAGGCCGAGGGAGCTGGAGTGAGAAGAATTCCTTTCCTCCGGGTGAGATAAGGTTTTGGAATTGTACACAGGTGAAGTATTTTCCCTGGAGAATAGACCTTTGTTTTGGAGAGGGCTCTGGGTGGGCTTCATGGCAGTGACTCTTCCCTTCCCTGTGCCAGGGCCAGGAGGAGATCTGGCTCAGATCCTCACTGTGAAAACCTGGTGGGCTCCTGAAAGGGATCTGAAAAATCCAAGACAGTGTGACCCCCAAGACTGTGGCCCCCAGGAATTTCTCACTCTTACACTCGTTCACACTCTGCCTCTAGCAATTCATCAAAGTTACCATTTAGGTGTTTCTACCAGTTTCCCCGCTCCTGAGGCTGGTGCTCTAAGTAAACAGATCTTGGTTGTCATATCTTTAGGATGCACCTATTTTTCCAGGTTTTAGGATGGTGCTTTGATCTGCTGCCTTAGTTCTATGATAGGTTCAAGAAAAGTTGTTGATTTTCAGTTTGCTTTTTCTTGTTTTAAGGATAGGAGTGGTGGTTTCCAAGATCTTTACATGTCAGCGCTGAGATCTAAGTCTGCTTCAACTCCTAGTCTCTTGTCTTCCATATCCAAATCCTATTATGTCTGTTTCCAAAATATCTCTTGAGACATCCTCAGCTTTATTTCAGGGTATGGTGACTTTTTGTCTGGATCGTCGCAGTGGTCTCCTGACCATTCTTCTTATCTCCAGTAACATGCTTGTTCAGGAGATCCTCTAGGTCTTGTCTTAGGACTGTCTAGCCCCCTTAGTATAGATATGGCATCCTGCTACTGCCCCTGTCCTCTAGTCCCTTACAATCTAGTAGAAAAGACCAAAGGCTCAGGGGCTGGAGACAATGTTGAGAATGTGTTTTATAAGAACTTTAAAATAATTGCTCTCATTTCCATTGCTTTAATTAAATGATCTCTTTAAACCAGAACATGTTTAAAGATGAAAACAGATCAAAGAGGAATAAAATTCAGGTAGGACAAATTTTAATGTATGGCCTTTCTATTTATTGTTGCAAAATACATGATTCTTTGTGATCACACTGACATACCCATAATATTTTGTATTGCATAGAGGAAGGGACTGGATCAAAACATCTTTAATTTAGGTCATGACTGCAATAAAGTTATGTGGATTGTGATGTGACACACATTCTCTCTGAGCATACATGAAGCTGGGCGTGAGTAAGCTGAGGGCCCATGGCATAGGCATTTGACCTATTTGCGAACTCAGGCGCTCTGAATTCACTTCCAAAGACCAAATGAAGTGATAACCATAATGTGTCAACAGTCCAGAATTTAGCTGGCCCTGGAGATGCTGCATTAGTGTCCTATGGGCGAAGTCTAAATTAGATGGCAGTCAGGTATGTACACAGGATCGGTCATTACTGCGGGCAGATGTGCACAGCTAATGGCTGGCAGTGGGGATTGCTGCAGGGGGAATTCCCTGATAAAAATGAGTTAAAATGAGACAGTGGATTATCCAGAAGGGTGCTTTTCCACAGACTACAATTTTATTGGTGAAAGCAATCAAAGGGAAAAAAAGTCGAGCCATTAAAAACGAGAGCTTCTGTAATGTATTTATTTAATATTATCAGCATAGCACACAACTGTATGCACAGATATGAATTTATTTCTCTTAGTCTGAGTAAACTAAAGAAAATATGGCTTTTATTCTTTTCCAAATAAATGTAGATGGGAGGCTGGTACATTAAGGCAATGTAGGAATCTCATGTACAGGGGCAGAGGGACTACTTGCAAAAGACTGGAATCTTTATGCATGTAAGCCAAACTGCCCATGATCTCATTCCACCACAGAGAGCTTGCAAGCATAGCTCCCAAATCACAAAGAAAAATCAGCGCGCAAGTGACCTGTGTATTAGCATCTCTGCAAATCTCAGGCAGAAGCTGAGATTTATATACACTTTACACACCCCTGAGGAAATGCCCATTTTATGCCATTGATAGGCCAGATGTATTTTCCTCTGTGAAATGTGATCAGAATGTAGTTAGAAGAAAATATACTGTGTATTCAAAAGCAAATAAATGGTATTTTAATAAACTCCTTGGTTGTTTAGAATCGGCAACAATATCAAATTAGTGGAGCGGTATGGAAGGGTTATTAGTGTGTGACTGGGACTATGTGGTTATATTTGCTGCAGTGCACTGATTTACTTCTAGAGCTGAATGGAAGATTTCGCATGTCCAAAAAACTTTTTCTCTGAATATGATTACTAATGTGATAAGATGTCTCACATTAGATAGTGTGATTCCTTGAAAATGCCAGTATGGATTTGAATCTTTTTTTTTTTTTTCTGAGCCAATCTTGTATGGAAGGAAAGAAATAAAGATGGCTTTCAGGAACAAATACACATATTTCTGATACAACTTGCTAGAGTAATCACACAGACTGCTATTATTCTACTGTGTGCATTTTACTGTAACAAAGTGATTAATATGCTTCAAAATTTGAACTTATGGACTGAACTATTTTAGTGTCATGTCATCAAAATACACAAAAACCTGACAAATCTAATTTCTATGTAATCCAAAGTAGTAAAAAATTATATGTGTATTTATAATGCGTAGGCATTTGAATGGATTGTGTGACATAAGCGTGGACAATTATATACAGGAACATGAATAAAACATGTTTAAATGCATACACAAGGCAGACACCAGCCAAAATAATTGTAGATGTGCATGATGAATTAGGATGAAAATTCATCCTTTAATCTCTTCTAGACTTTGGATCACAATATTTTATAGAAGACTAAATACTTTATGGGAAATATCTGGGGAAAAAGGCATAATCTATAACCTGTGAACTACAGGGATTTTAATCCTTAGTTTTATGTGAACCAAAAAGATGAATAAAACATTGTTAGTGTTTTTAAACCTCTCTGAAGGGGTCCAAAGAGAGGATGGATTAGTGACAATGGATTTAAAGACAGGATTAACAAGGGTTGCTCCTGAACTGAAGGCATTAGAAGCCAACTTTACAAAGTATTGTATTCTCACAAGTGGATTTGGGCGTAATTTGGGACGACTGATGGGTCCTAAGGAACCAGTAACCCATAGCTTTGCTCTGGTATTTGTCAAAATCTTACAAAATTGAAGAATTGTTTAGAGAAAAAGAAAGTTTGTAGGTGCCCACTAAGGATTAAAACAAGACATGTGACTGTTCAACGAATGGCCCCAAATTCGTTGATACTCCACCCGTTGAGAGGAGGCGTCTGTGATCCCTGCCTTTGAATCTAGGTGGGTGTGTGACTGCTTCAGCCCCTTGGATGCAGTGAAAGTGGTGCCACTTGATTCTGAGGCTTGGTCAGTAAAGGCCATATAGCTTCCACCCAGTTCCCTTAGGATGCTCACTCTGGACGGAACCAGCTGCCATGTAAGGATGTCCTGTCACTGTGAGACTGCCAGGCTGGAGAGGCACATATAGGTGCACTAGTTGACAGGTAGCATTGACTGCCAGCTGTGAGTGAGCTGACGTGGACGTCCACTTGAGCCTGCAGTATGCATTTTTGCAAAGACCCAGGCATTGAGGTGCACAGACAAGCCATACTGTTTTCTTTATCCAAATTTCAACCCATAGAAGGGTGAGAATAGGCCGGGCGTGGTGGCTTACGCCTGTAATCCCAGCACTTTGGGAGGCCGAGGTGGGTGGATCACCTGAAGTCAGGAGTTCGAGACGAGCCTGGCCAACATGGCAAAACCCCATCTCTACTAAAAATACAAAAATTAGCCAGGTGTGGTGGCGGGTGCCTGTAATCCCAGCTACTCAGGAGGCTGAGGCAGGAGAATAGCTTGAACCCAGGAGGCAGAGTTTGCAGTGAGCTGAGATCATGCCACTGCACTCCAGCCTGGGCAACAAGAGCGAGACTCCGTCTCAGAAAGAAAAAAAAAAAAAAAAAAAAAAAAAAAAGGTGAGAATGATCAAGTTGTTATTTTATATTTTATTCTGCTAAGTTTTGGGGTATTTGGTTTGTAACAGTAGTGACTGGGACAAACCAAGATTTCTTCAACTTATTTTAAAATAATTATTACTTGGGGAACATGTTAAAAATAAATGCCTGCATTTTACCCATGGAAATTTCTGACTTAATAATCTGAGGGTGGGGTGAGGGTGGATAAATCTGTTTTTTCTTTCTTTCTTTTTTTTTTTTTAATATTCCTTGCACCACTCTATGGAGAAATCTGCTCTTAACAAACAGTATGGAAAATTAACTCTATGAAAATGACTCTAAGATGCCACATGATTTGTTGGCCAATTTTGATCTATAAATTTTTCATGACAAACATATTTCTTTGGTTACTTGGAATGGGCCCATGGGCCCATTGTTTTCCTTATTTTATGATGGTGCAACACACCACTTCAGGGGATGTCTGTCTTTCTAGTCCCACTAGTGAAAAAGCAGCAAACAAGACAAGCACACTCTTATTTATTTATTTATTTATTTATTTATTTATTTTATTTTTTATTTTTTTTGATAGTCATTATTAGTGTATTTTGATCAATTAGGTTTAAAGTAATTATTGGGTTAGTCTTTTTTTTTCTCACATATCATTTTTTAATTATTATTATTATTATTATACTTTAAGTTCTAGGGAACATGTGCATAACGTGCAGGTTTGTTACATATGTATACTTGTGCCATGTTGCTGTGCTGCACCCATCAACTCGTCAGCACCCATCAACTCGTCATTTACATCAGGTATAACTCCCAATGCAATCCCTCCCCCCTCCCCCCCCATGATAGGCCCCGGTGTGTGATGTTCCCCTTCCCGAGTCCAAGTGATCTCATTGTTCAGTTCCCACCTATGAGTGAGAACATGCGGTGTTTGGTTTTCTGTTCTTGTGATAGTTTGCTTAGAATGATGGTTTCCAGCTGCATCCATGTCCCTACAAAGGACACAAACTCATCCTTTTTTATGGCTGCATAGTATTCCATGGTGTATATGTGCCACATTTTCTTTTTTTTTTTTTTTTTTTTTTGAGACGGAGTCTCACGCTGTTGCCCAGGCTGGAGTGCAGTGGCGCGATCTCGGCTCACTGCAAGCTCCGCCTCCCGGGTTCCCGCCATTCTCCTGCCTCAGCCTCCTGAGTAGCTGGGACTACAGGCGCCCGCCACCGTGCCCGGCTAATTTTTTGTATTTTTTAGTAGAGACGGGGTTTCACTGTGGTCTCGATCTCCTGACCTTGTGATCCTCCCGCCTCGGCCTCCCAAAGTGCTGGGATTACAGGCTTGAGCCACCGCGCCCGGCCCACATTATCTTAATCCAGTCTGTCACTGATGGACATTTGGGTTGATTCCAAGTCTTTGCTATTGTGAATAGTGCTGCAATAAACATATGTGTGCATGTGTCTTTATAGCAGCATGATTTATAATCCTTTGGGTATATACCCAGTAATGGGATGGCTGGGTCATATGGTACATCTAGTTCTAGATCCTTGAGGAATCGCCATACTGTTTTCCATAATGGTTGAACTAGTTTACAATCCCACCAACAGTGTAAAAGTGTTCCTATTTCTCCACATCCTCTCCAGCACCTGTTGTTTCCTGACTTTTTAATGATTGCCATTCTAACTGGTGTGAGATGGTATCTCATTGTGGTTTTGATTTGCATTTCTCTGATGGCCAGTGATGATGAGCATTTTTTCATGTGTCTGTTGGCTGTATGAATGTCTTCTTTTGAGAAGTGTCTGTTCATATCCTTTGCCCACTTTTTGATGGGGTTGTTTGTTTTTTTCTTGTAAATTTGTTTGAGTTCTTTGTAGGTTCTGGATATTAGCCCTTTGTCAGATGAGTAGATTGCAAAAATTTTCTCCCATTCTGTAGGTTGCCTATTCACTCTGATGGTAGTTTCTTTTGCTGTGCAGAAGCTCTTTAGTTTAATTAGATCCCATTTGTCAATTTTGGCTTTTGCTGCCGTTGCTTTTGGTGTTTTAGACATGAAGTCTTTGCCCATGCCTATGTCCTGAATGGTACTACCTAGGTTTTCCTCTAGGATTTTTATGGTATTAGGTCTAACATTTAAGTCTCTAATCCATCTTGAATTAATTTTCGTATAAGGAGTAAGGAAAGGATCCAGTTTCAGCTTTCTACTTATGGCTAGCCAATTTTCCCAGCACCATTTATTAAATAGGGAATCCTTTCCCCATTTCTTGTTTCTCTCAGGTTTGTCAAAGATCAGATGGCTGTAGATGTGTGGTATTATTTCTGAGGACTCTGTTCTGTTCCATTGGTCTATATCTCTGTTTTGGTACCAGTACCATGCTGTTTTGGTTACTGTAGCCTTGTAGTATAGTTTGAAGTCAGGTAGCATGATGCCTCCAGCTTTGTTCTTTTGATTTAGGATTGTCTTGGAGATGCGGGCTCTTTTTTGGTTCCATATGAACTTTAAAGCAGAAGCACACTCACATTTAGCGCTAAACCAGAGTAGTGAGAGGGAGGCCAATGAGGCTTGGAATAGGTGGGGAGTTTTTGTGGAGAAAGTGGTCTGGAGTAAGATCTTTGACACTGACAGCATTGGAGCTGGCTTAGGGGAGAAGGAAGATATCACAGGTGGCAGATGGCAGCAGGAGGACAGTAGAGAGTGGGTGGAGAGGCCACCTGGCCGGAGCCTTGGTGGTAGGGCAGAGATGCCACGTAGGATCCATCAGACAAAACCAGGAGGTGTCTTTTCTCCTGAGTTCCCAGCTTCTATCATAGCTCTAGGGGTACTTTATTGCACTTGTGTATTATTACTGTTCGCTCTAACGACAACAATGGCAACCTAAGCCATCTTTGACTGCTTTCTGTGTGTGCATTGCCCTTGTTTTGCCCACATCTGTCTCTTGCCTTTCTAGTGCAAAAATAATGTCTTATTCCTCTTTATCCTGTGATTAGCTTGATGCCTGGCACATGGTGGGCATAGTTATAACTATTTGTGGAGTAATAAGAGAAAATGATAAGAGATCGTATTTAGGGGGCACTTGCTGGGCACCAAACCATGTGGAAGGCACTTTAAATGGATTCTCCTATTTAATCCTAACAGTAAATCTATCAAGTGTAAGATTATTATTCCCATTTTACTGAATGGGGAATGAGGCTGATTGGCAACCTGCCCAAAGTCATGCAGATGGTGAATAGTGGTCCCTGCATTCTGACCTGGAGAGCTGGACCACAGAACTTGACTCAATGAATTAATGAATCTGCGAAAGAGAATGCATTGTCTATCACTCTTGAATTCTCCATCAACTGCCTGGGACACTCCTTTTGCCCTTCCTTGCCTAGCTAACAAAGACTCATCCCGCACTGCTCTTTCCTCCTGGGGGCCTACAATGACAGGGCCCTAGCTGTCCTCTCTCCTTCCCTTCCCTCTCTACCTCCTCTTTCATTGCTCACACTGAAGTTGAAATTACTTGTTTCATGTCTCCCCTTCTATCTAGACTGTAAGCATCATGAGGGAAGTGTTCACATTTGTCTTATTCCCTCATCACGGCTCCCTCAGCTCCCAGCATGGGGGTGGCACATGGCAAGCTCCCAGTGCAATGTTCCTGATTCATATCCTTTATGTGTATAGTACATACTACATGCTAACAGGGTGGTATGTCAAATATTCCAGTGCACACAGTGTTAAGTCCTGGGGATACAGAAATGAGGAAGCTATGCTGTCTATTTTCAGAGAGCTCAGTGTTTATCTGGGAGACTGACAAGGAAACAAACAGATGCAAGCCTCTGAGTGGAGGCCGAGGTGGGAAAATCGTCAGAAAATGCAGGCAAGACGAGGAGATTCTTGAGCTGCCCTTGCAGGATAAGTACTGGCTAGTCAGATGAATATGGGAAGAAGGGATTGGAAGGGTACTCTAGGCAGAGGGAACAGCATGGGTGGAGGTTCAGGAGTGTGAAAGGACAAGGTACGCTCGTGTGATGGCATGAAGATTGGTGATGCTGGAGGCAAGGGTATATGGTGCCATCACAGGACATGAATCTGCCAGCAGCAATGGGGATAAGCCATGAAGGACTTGATCAGGTGTGATGAGATTTGAACTCTCTCTTTAAGGAAATGGGAGTGTCCTTGGATATCACTCATTCAACCAACATTTAGAATAGGTTCTTAAAGAGAGGCTTGAGTAATATGTGGTGGTGCTCTGGGAGGTCACACTGACTAGCAGCACCTCCAACATTTGTTGGGGGACAGAAATTGTGCTAAATGTACTGCGGTGCATGGAACAATTTAACACAACATGCCGTGAGAACCCCGGTAGAGAAACACTGCATAAAATCTCTAACTAAAAGCTTGAAATAAAGTCCCCAAATATTTACAGGGTCCAAGAAGTGAATACTTTTATATATTTAGCAAATCTTATTAATAAGGGAAGAAAATAGTTTCTCTTGACTCTCTCTGTGCATCAGTCTTACAAGGAATAATTTATTTAAGGGTTGATTCCACAGAAACATAAAACGGTAGCATTTTAACTTTTGTATCTGAATCAAGGATATTTTAATCTTCTAGTTCTTCATACAATGTATTCATTTATTCTCATGGTCATTCATTTGGTCAACAAATAGTTATTGAACACTTTTTGTGGGCAAAGCACTGCTCTAGGCTTAGGAGACACAACACGAACAAGATAAGCCAAGATTCTGTCCTCATACAAGAGGGAGTTTACAACCCCAAGGTTCCAAAAGGATATAAAACATGAGACAGATGACTTAATTGCTTTTTCTTTTTTGCAGGCCAGAATTATTGATGTGAGATTTCTGAAAATATAACTAGGGCTACATTTCTTCCTAACTAGACAAGCTTGTATCCCCATGGGTGTATGCATTGCCCGTGCCTTGCAAGAGAGGTAGATGTAGCCAATGTCATTACTGCCAATAGTGAACACATACCTAGGACTGTCTTGGGACTAGGAGAATTGAGGATTTATTTAAAACTGGGAGAGCAAGAGTTAGCACCTATAGGAAATCTTGCCACTTCAGTTATATTAACTGTCACAGATATTTCAGCATAAAATCCACGGCTAAAAGGACACTAGCATTGACATAACTGGTTGCAAAAAAGGCAAAATCCAAAGGCTGCCCAGAATCCTTTCAAAGCAGCCTTGTTTTCACTTTATTTCTCTGCATTTTTCCACACGTCTTTGCTGGGGGCAGCCAGGCAAGAAGAAGAAAGATACATAGGAGAGAAGGAGGGTGTTCATTGTTATGTCATCATCATTATTATTTTATGGATTTTTTGTGTTTGTGATACTTCAGATAATATTCTTCTTAATTTGATGGAGCAGAAGAAAGAGAGCTCAGATAGTTTCCTAACCACTAGCTCGATGTAATTGAGGGAGAGACCAAGGGAAACATTTCTACTTACAACTAAAGCCAAAGACACAAAAGGTAGAGAGATGCCATGAAGCCACAATTAATCACACCGAGTGCTTACTGCTGTGGCAGATACTTTGTTGAGCTATGACCTGTTTTGCCTTTCCTGTGCGCAAAGAGCAGGGGGCCACTCTTTGGGTCCACTTACCTCAGGGAAAGTTTGGACCAGAAGGGAACTTCTCTTCTTGTCTTTGGTGAAAGCCTTAACTTGTTGAGGCGATTATACTAACGTGCCCTGGATGTCAGGAGACAGATTAAGAGGACAAGTGAAAGAAGGAATAACAGGAGAGAGATGGGATCCTTCAAGACTGACCAGATCTTGGAGTAGTGGGTACCTGTGCTCTGTTCCCATAAAGTGG
This sequence comes from Macaca thibetana thibetana, assembly GCF_024542745.1. NCBI lineage: Eukaryota > Metazoa > Chordata > Mammalia > Primates > Cercopithecidae > Macaca > Macaca thibetana. The sequence continues at coordinate 51,541,669 of NC_065585.1, forward strand.
CAGGAGGTGGCAGGGCCTCAGAAGGGAGAGGAAATATGGAAAGCTAGATCCTAAGCACAGAGTTTGCCAGTCAAGGCAAAGATTTCATTGTCTATTTTGACACAAGACCACTAAGACCACTGGGGTCAGTGTCCCTTTATAAACAAAGTGAGCCTGGACTGTAAAGAACCAGCTGTCATCAGAGGGATGGAAAACTGGAAGCCTATCTCTACTTTCTGGATATCCATGTAAGCCTCTCAGGTTTCTGTAAGATTCTGGAGAGAGTAAGGTGTCAAGAACTATGAAAGGTCTCAGAGCTTACCCTACCTGCAAGCTGATAAGTTAACTTATGATTGTTTCATAAATCTGGCAGACGTGAGACTCTTGGGGCAGAGATGGAGGGTAGTTTATTACTCACAGCAATACCAGCAGCCAGAGTATTAGCATTTTTGCATTGATTCCCTGGGCCCCAGTGCCCATAGGGTGATGTGAACAGGGCTGGATGATACCTGCACATGCAATAGGTTGCATGACAGGAGAGGACCTCTGAGCTTAGGGATCGCCAGTCTTGTATCATGGCCAGTCAGCATGCTTGCCCTTTGCTCTGAAGGAGACACCATCGCTACCTTTCAAGGCTGTTTGCTGTGGAAATATTTTTGAAAAGATCATCAGAGACAAAGGGCAGTCAGCGCCTCACAAAATGTACAGAAACCCAAAAGACCCATGGAGAATGATCTCCCAACAGAAGGGAACTTCAACACGGACTGAGACTGAAATCCTGTCATGGAATAGGGACTTGAAATCAGATTTAGTTTGGTTTAAAGAAAACAAAGAAATATAGAAATATGACATTTCTTAAAAGTAGAGTCCGTGGAATAAATTTTTCACCTACTGCATGCTTCACGCGATTTATCTCATGTAAGAGCATGAATTTTGGAGTCAGCCAGATCTGAGTTCAAATAATGGTCACCACTTCCTGGACAAGTCATTTAACTCTTCAGCTTCTGTTTGCTCACCTGTGAAATGGTACCAATAATTTCTGCCTCAAATATGATTGAGGAATCGGCGAGGTGATGCAAGAAAAGAGCTTACACAAGCTTGTCCAACCTGCAGCCCACGGGCACCATGTGACCCAGGATGGCTTTGAATGCAGCCCAACACAAATTTGTAAACTTTCTTAAAACATCATGAGATCTTTGTGGCATTTTTTGATTTGTTTTTTTTAGCTCATCAGCTATTGTTAGTGATAGTGTATTTTATGTGTGGCCCTAGACAATTCTTTTTCCAATGTGGCCCAGGGAAGCCAAAAGATTGGACACCCCTGGCTTAGCCTATTGTCTGGCATAGAGTAGGTGCAAAATCTTTGGGAGCTATTCATATTATTTAAAAGCACAATAAATGTATATGGGAAATGTAATACAATAAGTGTATGAGGGAAATACGGCAATTGAAGGTAGGAAAAGAGAGATTTATTTTTCAAGTCTTCTGCCTTATCTCTGAGATTCTCATTCTTTTGAAGTGGAAAGCTTTTTCACTGGCATTTAGGTTGGAAAAAAATTCAAAATTTCCTGCCAGTGCCCCTCATGCTTTTCTCTGAGTTGATATATGATACAGAAACATGATTACTTTACAGAGAAAATCAAGCCTAAAGAATAGGAAGGCCTTAAAATGCAGGTTGACCCAAAGACATACAATTAGAACAATGGACCCAGGCTGGGATTATAGGAGTGAGCTACCGTGCCTGGGCCAGTAAGGATAAAAATTATTTTTCATATGTGCCATGATGTGAAAAAGGTTACAACGCAGAAACCCATTCACCTGGGAACCCATTTATTGGCCAGTGCCAGGGTGAACCTGGAGACCAGAATGAAGTCCTACCAATGTCCAGGCTAGTGGCTTAAGGCTGCTTGTGCTTCCCCAGGTTAGGGCAAGAGGGCTAGCCTGATGTTGGACTGGAGCAGAGACAGATTTCAAAGTAAAGACTTTCCTGGATTTAGGTTTGAAGAAAGAAGCCAGACAAAGCCAAGTTGACCACAAAACCACCCTCTCTTTAGGGCTCTTGTGGCTGTGCTTGCAGCGTCTAGAACTCGTTAGCCGATCATTCCCCACTCCCACATTTAGGTAGCTTTGTTCCTTGCTGAAGTTCAAGAACATTTAGAGTCTGTTCTGCCGCATCAGATTGCAGAATTTAAAAAAAAATTGAGTGGGTTAAGTAACAAGCTCAGATAATCATGCTCAGCTCTTATAGCAGCGTTTGAGTCATTTATTAATGCAGGGACATTAATCTGCTCTATTATAAATACAGGATGATTACCCAGATGATGTGTGAAACTCTTTCTAAATTTATTTTCTTTCTTTAGTCCAACATAAGAACTAACATATGGGTGCCTTTGCCATGGGCACATGTGGATGAGGTCAGTTATGAAGTAAGCAAAAACTGATTGATACCTGGGTGTGATTTTAAGGATCAATCTGTCAGTAAGTACATTAAGGCCTTCTACGACTGAAACAAGGCATTAGGGGCACAGGGACAAATGAAGTAAAAACCGTAGGCACCAGCCCCAAGGGATAGCAAGGGAAGGAGGGCCAAGCTAAGGACTCATTAGAGTAGGTGAGAACTTGGAAACCCATGGAAGTGAGACCCTCCAACGTGGAGGAGCCTGGCAAGGTCACCTGCATGCTGGAGGAAGGTATGCACCTAAAAGACAAGAGTTTTTTTTTTTTAAATCAATTTTTATTTCTTTTTTTAAAAAGTAGAGACAGGGTCTTGCTATGTTGCCCAGGCTGGTCTTGAACTCCTGGCCTCAAGCAACCCTCCTGCCTTGGCCTTCCAAAGTGGTGGGATTACAGGCATGAGCCACCATACCTGCACCTGACCAAAGACAATGGTTTACACCTCTGACTTGGAACTTCAGGTTAAGGATTCTTAAAAAAAATATTGAATGGTTTCATCCAATGTAAGGTAAGTGATTGTGGAAAGAGGCAATTTTGGGCTTCATTCTTTTTGTTTTTCTTGTTTTTTGAGATGGAGTTTCACTCTGTTGCCCAGGCTGGAGTGCAGTGGCATATTCTCAGCTCACTGCAATGTCTGCCTCCGGGGTTCAAGCTGTTTTCCTGCCTCACCCTTCGCTGTAGCTCAGCTACAGAAGTGTGCCACCATACCCAGTTAATTTTTGTATTTTTAGTAGAGACAGAGTTATACCATGTTGGCCAGGCTGGTCTTGAACTCCTCGCCTCAGGTGATCCGCCTGCCTCAACCTCTCAAAGTGCTGGGTTTACAGGCGTGGAGCCACTGTGCCCAGCCTGGACTTCATTCTTTTAAAAAACAAACCCAAAAAATAGCAACAACAAAAAGAAGGCAAATCTTTGGTTAACTGAGCTGTGATGTGATTTGAGAAAGAAAGAATGATAGATCTAAGATCCATGCTAAGAATTTGTAACATTTCTTATCTTTTAAGCTCCTGCATTTTTTTTTCTCCACAGTGATTATCAGTATGCTTTGGGGAAAGAAACACATTTCAGGAGATTGGGGGCTGGTAACTTGTTACTAACAGGAATTCTAATACTAAGTGTTCGGCTGTTGGCTGTGCCGGACTTATCTCTGTCACTGCAAAGCTCTGCTTCGCACCTTTGTATGTTGGTGACAATTTGTGGGAGGCTAAAAAGGAAATGGGAGCCACATCTCACACTGGTAATGTGGGCTGAAGAGAATAGAATGGAGGAAAGAGGCAAAACAGAGATAGCGAGAACTACTGAAAGCAGAAAAAAGGGAACCAGGGAAACAGGATTCTTTGGAGAGTCCTGAGATAGTGGGGGTGATGTTGATTCATGCTTGAGGATTTTTTTTTTTTTTTTAATTGAAGCTTAGGTTGTCCCAACACCCTTGCCCCCACAGTGCCAGAAAGTTTTATGGGGACATCTGATGGCTAATTATTTGGTTATAAAGGCCCCTGTGTTTTTCTCTGAGCAACAAGGAAGGAGTGGTGGGTACTACAGAGACCAGCCAACTCAACAACCAACCTTGAAGGAAAAAAGCCTCAAGAGATTGAGAGGGTGATATAGGAGAACAGGAGAGCAAGCCGACTTTCCAGCACTGTGGCCTGCAGTGGGGACAAAAAGGAAGCCGGCATATGTGGCTTAAGAAATTTAAAAACCCTTGTGGTTTCCACAGAGAGCAATAGCCGTCATGTGCCATTTGTCCCCACAGAAGGCATCAATTAGCAATGCATGCATTATAAATTCAAAGAAAAGGGGTAAGAGGAGCCACGGAAGCTTCTTGGAAGAGATTTGGCTTCATTTTCATTTTAAAGAGTGAGAGGGATTTGGCTAGGCCAGGAAGAGAAATATTTAATGATAGCTCTCATTCTAAGTATTTCCTATGTGCCAGTCCTGTGCTATTTTACACGTTATTCGATTTAATCCCTGGAAGGCTTATTTAACAACTAAGCAAAATGAGGTTGAGAGAGAGAAAGTCCATTTTCTGATGGGTGGTGTGGCTGCGTTTCATATCTAAGAACCTGGGACGCCCACGACTGTTTTTAGTTGCTATACTTTGTGGTCTCTGTAGTCCAGACCATGTGGTTTTACATGGGGGACAATACTGCCCCCTGGAGGGTATTTTGAAAAGTGGGGGTGGGGGGAAGTTTGGGGTTGTCATGTGAATGGGGATTCTCTCAGCATTTAGTGGGAGACATTCAGGGTGCAAAACATTCCGCGATATAAGGGCAGTCCTGTGCTGTGAAGAATTGCCCCAAATGCGGATGGTTGTGGAACACTGCAGAGAACAGCGTAAGGGTAGTAGGTTAGGCGACTGCAAATGAGGATCACCAGCAGTAGGTCCATGGGAGCAGAATGGAGACGTGTCTGGTTAATGTACAGACTCACTCTGGGGAGAAATGTGTGTTTGCTTCTCAAACATTCCATGTCCTTTCCCTCTTCTGCTGGTTGTTCCCTTAAACTGGCTTTTCTTTGCACAGTTCATTCTTGTCCTTCAGGTTTTAGAGCAAATACAATCTCCTCAAGTAGGTCTTTTTGAACCATGACCCAGTTCATTGCATTATTCTTGTTTTAGTTATCCATTGCTATGTAAAATTGCCCCCAAATTCAGCAGCTTGAAACAACAAGATCTGTTGTCGCAGATTTTCTGTGTGACAGGAATCTGGGATCCAGTGGTTCCAACTTAGGATCTCTCCTGAGGTTGCAGTCAAGCGGTCCGCTGGGGCTTGGGTCATCTGAAGGAATGGAGGATCCACTTCTGAGACTGTTCATATGGTTGTTGGCCACACAGGCCTCTCCAGAGGGTCTCAGTGTCCTCATGACATGACATTTGGCTTCTCCCTCAGAGGGAGACAGAGCATGAGAGTGACCATGGTCACTATGGTATCTTCTATAACCGAATCTTGAAGATAACACGCCATCATCTCCACTATATTCTATTGGCCAATCAGACTGACTCTACAAGGTGGGTCACTGACTCTGGTCACCAACTCTCCAAGATGGCCCCAGTGCTCCTGCCTCCAGATATCCATGCCCTTCCCAAGAGTGGTGCACTGGGGCCATCTTGGAGGCTGCTGACCATGGCCCTGCTTATTTTCTTCATAGCACTTATCCCAATCTCGGATTATCTTGTTTATTTGTTGATTATCAATCTCTTGCCCACTAGAATGAGATCACTAGAATGAGGGCAGTGATCTTGATCTCGCTCACTCCTGAATCTCTAGCTCCTAGAAGAGTGTCTAACACAAGAAGTACTGCTGAAACAATAAATACATGAGTGAACCAAATGGTAAAGTATAGGAAGTTACTAACCAACCTCCATTTCTGTCTAAATTTATATATTTTTTAATGGCATTTGTTGGTGGTTATGTTGCAAGTTGACTTATAAAATCACTCACTAGAAGAGGCAGGAACGTGAAATACATGTTTAGTTTGACTTTTTAACTTGATAAATGATGTAAAAAGAATAACCTATATTTTTAGTCTTTCTTTTGCATTTTACCAAATACAGGCTCTAATAATCAAAATAGCCTGATATAGTACATCATGGTTTTAAAATTGCTTTCACATTTCTATACTTCACTTGATTTTAATGATGCCTCACTTAAATTGATAGAACTTATGTTTGTAGATGAGATATCAGAGACTTGGAGAGGTCAGTGACTTGCCAAAGGAATACACTTAGCAGGTAACACAGAAACCTAAACAAGCCTCTCTCACCAAATCAAGGACATTGTCCCTGAACCCAGGCTGCCTTTGCTTAATGCTTTCCATAACACCTCTCTGATAATTTTTAATAATCTTACATAAAATGAATAGCTATTCTGAGAATAACTTATTTTCTTTCAAATGTACATGTACTGTTTCTTGCATAGCAGAAAAATCGTATTAGCTTACCATTATGGCATGTGCTTTGAATTGTTTATTTAATTAGTTGTCATTTTTTTCACTGCGTGCTGTATACCAGCACGGTGTTAGGTGCTGCATATAAAAAGGTGAATAAGATATGCACCTTGATTTTTTTATTTTTTGAGATGGACTTTTGCTCTTGTTGCTCAGGCTGGAGTGCAATGGTGCAATCTCAGCTCGCAACCTCCACCTCCTGGTTTCAAGTGATTCTCCTGCCTCAGCCTCTTGAGTAGCTGGAACTACATGCACCACCACGTCTGGCTAATTTTTTGCATTTTTAGTAGAGATGGGGTTTCATCATGTTTGGACAGGCTGGTCTCAAACTCCTGAACTCAGATGATCCACTGCCTTGGCCTCCCAAAGTGCCACTTGATTTTAAAGAATGACATGTTTTGTATTTTCTTTTCCTAATTCTAGATGCAACTTAGGTGTTAGGAATTTCTGAAAAATATAGAAATTAAGTTTAAAGAAGAAAACCAAATCACTTATAAACCAACCCCCAAGTGTTAACTACTATCAATTTGTCATGTTTTTCTCCAGTGTTTCATGTGCATTTATAGGTACTGCCCTATAATACTGTCAAGTAAGAAAAAAATCACGTAGGTTTATTCCACGTTTCATTAAATCTGATGTAGCCCCTAACCTACTTGGTTTTGGGTTGTCTGGTTGTTCTCATGAGGTTGTAAAAGACCCCAAAAGCTTATGCCATTTGGGAAAATTGGGAAGGCTTCTGATTTCTAGCCCATTGTGGCCCCAGCCCTCATGGACCATTCAATGATGGAGGCTCCCAGGTGTTATGGTTCCCAAGGACTGCTGTTCAGGCCTCAGGTCTGCATGAGCAACGCCCATGTGGCGCACATCAAAGGGGGTCAGGGAGCAGCAGCTCATCCCTGGACTCCTGCATCTCCCCAGGCTTTGGGAATCCAACTCCTTCCTTGAGTCTGGGCCGTGCCCCACCATGACCCTTAAATCATCCTCATCCTGTAAAGGTTCAGCTTGTTCACTCTTGCTATGACTGAAACACTAAAGATGTTAACACCTTTAAAAAATAATTTTTATGGATTCTTAGTATTTTACATATTTGTGGGGTACATGTGATTTTTTTTATATGCATAGAATATGTCATGATCAAGTCAGGGTATTTGGGGTATTCATCACCTTGAGTATTTAGCATATCTATGTGTTGGGAAGAGTTCAAGTTCTCTCTTCTAGCTACTTTGAAATGCATAATACATTGTTGTTAACTACAGTCACCCTTCTCTGCTGTTGAACATTAGAACTCATATCTTCTATCTAACCATATGTTTGTACCTCTTGACCAACATCTCTTCCCTCCCCTCCTACCCACACACCCTTGCTAGCCTTTGTATCTATCATTCTACTCTCTACCTCCATGCGTTAACTCCTTTTTGGGGCAATAGAGTCTACAATCTCACAAGCCTTGCTGTTCTTCAGTGGGAGGTGTAGAGGGGAAAATTGCATTCCCAACTCTTTTTAATGATTACTCAGCAGAAATGAAGAGCAGTTGCTATTATTTTATTAATTATGCAGGCTACTTTCTATATTTCTTTTTACCTATATTTAAATTTAAACGATACTGAATATAGTTTTGTATCCTGCTTTTAAACCCAATGTTATATCATTAACATATCCCACATTATTAAATGTTTTATAAGAAACATGTTTTTCCCACTTTTTGATGTTATACAAAGTTCTGAAATCAATGTTTTTGAATATAAATCTTTGTCTAAGCCTTATGATCAGTTTTTATTTTATTTATTTACCTTTTATTTTAGGTTCGGGGGTACATGCAAAGGTTTGTTACATAGGTAAACTCATGCCGTGGGGGTTTGTTGTACAGATTATTTAATCACCCAGGTATTAAGCCCAGTACCCAATAGTTATCTTTTCTGCCCCTCTCCCCGCTCCTGTCCTCCACCCTCAAATAGACCTCAGTGTCCGTTGTTCCCTTCTTTGTGTTCGTGAGTTCTCATCATTCAGCTCCCACTTATAAGTGAGAATATGTGGTATTGGTTTTCTGTTCCTGCATTAGTTTGCTGAGTAAAATGGCTCCCAGCTCCATCCATGTCCCTGCAAAGGACATGATATTATTCCTTTTTATGGCTGTATAGTGTTCCATGGTGTATATGTACCACATTTTCTTTTTTCAGTCTGTCATTGGTGGGCATTTAGGTTGATTTCACGTCTTTGCTATTGTGAAGAGTGCTGCGATGAACATTTGTGTGCATGTGTCTTTATGGTACAATGATTTATATTTCTCTGGGTATACACCCAGTAGTGGAATTGCTGGATTGAATGGTAGTTCTGCTTTTAGCTCTTTGAGGAACTGCCATACCGCTTTTCTCAATAGCTGGATTAATTTATAATCGCAACAACAGTGTAAAAGCATTCCTTTTTTTCCACAACCTCACCAGCATCTGTTGTTTTTTTAACTTTCTAATAATAACCATTCTTGCTGATGTGAGATGGTATCTCATTGTGGTTTTGATTTGCAGTTTCCTGATCAGTGATCAGTGATGTTGAGCTTTTTTTCATATGTTTGTTGGCTGCGTATATGTCTTCTTTTGAGAAGTGTCTGTTCATGTCCTTTGCCCACTTTTTAATGGGATTTTTTTTTTCTTGTAAATTTGTTTAAGTTCTTGTAGATGCTGGATGTTAGACCTTTTGTCAGATGCATACTTTGCAAATATTTTCTCCCATTCTGTAGGTTGTCTGTTTACTCATGATCAGTTTTTAAAATATATCATGCTTTCTGCTCTTAAAAAGTTCACATCTTGTTTGGGACTAAGGGTGGGACAGGGGGAAAATGAGAAAAATAATTTTCTTGTAGGCGGTAGATTGGACAATGGAGATAGAATACCAGGTACAAAGATGACACAAATGGGGCAGTCGAAGCAGCAGTGATAGATTTGCCAAGATGTATTCAGAGACACTCCCTTCAGTCCTCTGACTGTCAGTGGTGCATATTTTAGACCTGATCCTGAAAGAGTGGACAAGGTCTTACTACTTGAAGTGTGGCCTCACACCAGCAGCATCAGCAACCTGGGAGTTGTTACAAATGCCAAATCTCAGAACCCATCTGAGATCTTGATAAATTATAGATAGCATCACTCTTATCTCATCCTAAGCCTTTCTGTTCTAACCAGCTGATAAACCTGCAGTTTTAGCTTAAAAACTAATTTCCCTTTCCATCAACCCAGAACCCATGTTTGAAAATGCATGAGCAGTTATTGCTATTATGATGATGACTATTATTACTATTACCTTGATTTTATGGTGTATATTTTCTTTTAAGAGTTGAGAAAGCTTAAGAAACATTACATATCACTAATCCTTACAATATTACTGTGAAATAGGTAGGTGGCAAATATAAACAAGTATCAATATTATGCTAAATCATACTTAAGTATATGTTGTGAAATTCTGAGTGATCTAATGAAAGCAATATCCTTTTGCTTCCGGTGAAGTATTTTAGTTTATATCTTTTATGGTAAATCACTGAGGCTTGGTGGCCTATTATGCTTTTCTTTCTGTTGCCAGTACAAATAATGTTCCTTTTACATTTATATAATATTGGTTTAGGTATATTTTTGTTAAAATTCTAGGCCTGAAGGAGATTTCACAAACATGACCTCAGTGATGCCTGTTTTAGCACCACACATATGAGGAAAGCAGAGGTACTTAGAATTATCAAATGAAATTGAAATCAAAGGCTAGACTTGAAACCAGTCAAATGTGGTTTGAGTCAAATCTGGCCTGAGACTAACTCATTTCTTTATCTTTTTTTTTTTTTTTAAATTTTAGGTTTTAACTTTTTATTTTTATTTTTTTATAGACGGAGTCTCGCTCTGTCGCCCAGGCTGGAGTGCAGTGGTACCGACTCTGCTCACTGCAAGCTCCGCCTCCCAGGTTCATGCCATTCTCCTGCCTCAGCCTCCTGAGTAGCTGTGACTACAGGTGCAGGCCACCATGCCCGGCTAATTTTGTTTTTTTTTTTTTGTATTTTTAGTAGAGACGGGGTTTCACCATGTTAGCCAGGATGGTCTTGATCTCTTGACCTTGTGATCCGCCCACCTCTGCCTCCCAAAGTGCTGGGAGTACAGGTGTGAGCCACCGCGCCCGGCCTCTTTATCTTGCTGGTTATTCTATCCTGTTAGATACAAATTTTAAGTCTCCTGCCTTCATTATCATCAGTTCTATCATCTATTTTTTTTTTTTTAAGAAAAACAACTGATCTTTAACATTTTAAATAAACTTTTTGAAAGGAAATTTTATATTACCACGCAAATGGAAGACCAGTAAGTACTGCTTGGTATAACATGAAGTAATACTAAAAATAAACACATGAAACCAAACAATGTTATCAAGTTTTAGTCTGTAGACTTTGAGCCTTGGGGCTGGCTCTCTGTTAAGAATGGGGATTTAGCCAGCACTGCAGTGGTGTTAAAGATATATTGGCACCAAACAGACTATCTTCTTGAGGCAATGAAGAGAATTCACAGAGTTACTAAGGGATTATTTTTCTGACTTTGTAATTCAGTGTTATTTAATGCCTACTTGTGGTACTACCTAAAATCATTTCCTTTAACTCCCATAGTTTTGGACATTAATTCTCAGCTGTAACCAGAGTGGTCTACCAGCAATTCCTCCCAATTATTCCTACTCCTCCCACTAAGTACTTCCTGCCCTGCACCTTTGTAAAGCTTCTCCTACCTGATGAGACTTCTAAAACCATCTGAACTTTTTCAGCCTTCAAGGTTGATCTTAAATTCCTCCTAAAGAAGTTCCTTAATTATCTGGGACAGCGGGAACCTCATCATCTTTTAAATTCCTTTTATAGTATTTAGTTCATATTTATTATACACCAACTTAATGGTTGAGAATCTTGTGGGAGAACCTGTCTATGTTATTAGCAAGGTGGTAAGCTTTCTGAGGCCAACGTGGCATCTTGATCTCCATCTCAGCACAGTGCCTTGCCAGTAGCAGGTGTTCAATAAATAACTGTTGCTTATTTGAGCAAACAATTCTCTGATCCTACTGCATTTATGACTTGACTATCCATTGGCCCACTTGGGCTGTATCTACAGTAGATTGATCGCTCTGAAAGTTCTCATTTGACCTTGTCACTTGGTTCAGTGTCATTACAATAGAAGTAGAAACTTTCAGCAGCCTGTAAGTGAGAACAGTAAGTTCCAATTTATTTCTGCTTTGACCTGGAAGTTATGGTTTGTGCTATTTGTGACTGTGGACAATTTTAGTGACCTTAGAAAAGCCCCGTCTAACTCAGAGAAGGTAAATGAAATCATATTGAAACTTTGGGTTTGGATTCAATCTAGTGGCCCATTCATCTAGAATTCATAGAAAGCATTCCTGGAAGAGGCAAGGAAACCATCTTAGACCACCTGACATGGTTTTCATTATTTAAGACATCAGATCATGCTTCTTTCTTCAGTGTGCAGTATTTTCATGCTCTCCCTATCATGATATGATTACTTTTCAATTTAATCCTTCTCTTTGGGCTCTGCTTGCAAGGTTAATTAACTGTATTTGTCACATATCCTGAAAGGTAATTGCTTCTTAGATTTGGATGTGATATTCCTCAACAGATCACCAAATTGACAAAAACATTGTTGCTGCTGAAATCTTGATATTTCACTTGGGTGAAATGGAAAGTACCAAGATCATTGTGTAAATACTAATAAACTTTCTTTGTTCTTAATCTTCTTTCCTGTTTGAAATCTTCTTTATGTATGGTTACACTTCATAGTAGGACTTTTAGGATACTTAATGACTGTCAGGAGTTTCTTTAGGAATACACTCTTTCTGCAGAGGTCTTGTTTTCATCTGTAAAATTTTCAAAAACAGAGTACATTTTAAACAATATCAAAGATTAGTGTAAAAGACTGGAACTCACATGGGAACAAAGGATATCTAATCTAAACAAGTAAATCCATAGTTCCCTTTTCTTATTTTTAGTTAGAGTTGTTGAGATTGTATTTTCGCAGCCTTTATAAAATTGCCAGTATCTGTAGGAATGTTAAAGGGTTAATCCGTTTCGTTTACTTAAATATTCCAAACCACGATAAAAACATTTTTGCACCTAAGAGGAAAGATTGTGGGTGAAAAACTGAAGATACATGATTTATCACTCCCCTCACAAATAAAATTTATTCATTGCATCCACCAGCCATCACACAGATGGTCAGAAAATTGGCTTTGTGTAGGGATGTGGATTCAGGCATGAATATTAATATGAGACAGATGTAAACGCATATTAATATGCATTTGCTTTGCATGGACTGACATTACAATATTTTCATTAAAGAAACTGCATTTGAAAAAGAAAGTATAGGTCACCTTTTACAAAGCATAAAATTGTATAGTGCAATGTATTTGTTGGCTCTGGAAAACTGCTATTGATAAGAAGTGAAAATATTAATGTTGAATCTGTGGTTGGATGTTTACAACAGAGGCATCAGACCGATTTTGCTCCTCTGGATTAAAATTAAATGATATTTTCTAACTTTAACCACTGGATACAGACTGCCACTTGGGCAACCTAGGAAGCAAAGTCCTGTTTGGATATGATATATGGACAAGTATAAATCATGAGCCTAAGAGAAACTAAACTATCTAGAATAATCCATTCACTTCTAAAACACAAATTTTCAGTGTGAGGTTGCAGTGATGGCAGTGATTCATAAAAATATAAGATTTATGCAGGCACGGTACTTTGGGAGTTTTTTTTTTTGGTGCGGGACAGCATTTACGCTGACATCAGCGCCAGCATCTGTGCTCTGTTAGTATCTGCTTATGGTAGCATTGTGCTTCCTTCCCAAGTGGAAGGAGAGAACGTGATATTGTAAAAAGCTATTCACATGCTTGCTGCTTTGTACTCACAAACCATTCACAGGGTGTTTTGCCACTAAAATACTGCTTACTGGAGAGAACAGCAGCTTTCTTCTGTTTGTGAATCCCTTTAAAACTGCTGTGTTGGCTCTTCAGACAAACATGATTACATTCCAGCACATGAATGCGCAAGTTAATAATTATAAATGATCTGTTATTGATTATTCACTTCAGCGGTCTCACTAATTCTTACAAAACCTCCATGAAGCTTCTGGATTCCATTCTCTAACCCTCATTTCTCCCCTCAGACCTCTTCATGCCTTTACTGCTCCCACCCATTCAACAAATTCATCTGGAAGTCCAGCAATGTGTCCCAAAAAAGAGGCAGAATCTCCTACCCCCTGCATCCCCTAACTAGCATGGTCTAGTGTAGTAAGCATGGACTCTGGAGCAAGGAAGCTTTGGGTTTAAATCCTGGCTTTGCTTTTAACTGGCCATATGATGTAGGCAAATAATTTCACTTTTCTGAGCCTCAGCTTGCTGGGTAAACAAGGGGATAGTTTTACCAGTTTCCACAGTTATCTTTAAGTATCAAAAGGGAAAACTTGCAGAAAATGATCAGTATGCTTGACATGTAGCATGTTCTTAGATTTCTTTCCACAGTTTTCTATTTCTTTCTTTTCTACTTCTCAGCTTTCTTGTCATTGTTTTCTGTGTCTTCTCTTTGATTTCTAGCTCCCTAGGTTGTAAGCCTTCAAACTTGGAATGAATGACACCTTGGGCTTGGTGTATTGGGGATGCCATTTCTTCCATCACTCTCTTTACTTGGTTACTGTTCATTTCTGTTTTTCATTTATTTCACCCTCATAATTCTGCGTTAGCCTGTACTATACCTCTCCTGATCTTTTGTTACACAATAGTTTTATAGCTGGCTTCCCCCACGTCCTCATCTAAACCATGGGACAGGTTGACTTTCCCTAAGTATAGCACTGGTCAGGGGTCTCCTTTATTTAAAATCTTTTGGTGGAATTCTAATCCTTAGTTGGCAGCCAGGGTGTTGCTGAACCTCTAAACTACTCTTTCAGGCCAGTGTCTGTCTTCTTGAGGCACAGCTCTAGGGCTGTAGCTAAGTGTGGTTGTCCACTGTTTCCCAAACCTGCTCTCACCTTTTTGCCTTGGCCATTGCTTGGATTCCATCTGGGAGAGTGCACCCCTGCATACCCCAACCTGGCGAATTCCTTCCCATTCAAATAATTCATCTTCCAGGAATTTGTTTTCTCTGCACACATATAGTATTTGGTTTTAGTCCAACAGATGTGTGATGGTTAATTTTATGTGTCCACTTGGCTGGGTCACAGGATGCCCAGATATCTGGTTAAACATTATTTTTGGGTGTGTCTGTGAGGGTGTTTCTGGAAGACATTACTATTTAAACCAGGGGCCTGAGTAAAGCAGTTTTCCCATCCCAGTGTGGCTGAACATCATCCAATCTGTTGAGGGCCTGAGTAGAACAAAGAAATATTCTCTCTGCCTGGCTTTCTTGAGCTAGGACTTTAGTTTTCTCCTGCCCTCTGACGGAAACTCATACCATTGGCTTCCCTGGTTCCTAAGCCTTTGAACTTGGACTGAATGACACCATTGGAGTTCCCGGGTCTGAAGCTTGCAAATGGCAGTACAAGGGACTTTCCAAGTCTCCATAATCATGTGAGCCAATCCCTCATAATGAATTCTTGCTATCTTTATATCCTATTGATTCTGTTTCTTTGGAGAATGCTGACTAATACAAAATACTTGTTGAAAAATTTCACAAGCACTTTCATACCCCTCTAATTTATTCAACCTTTATTCCAACTCAATCGTGCATCCATTCTATAGATGAGGAAACTGAGCCACAGAGAGTAGGTACTTCCCTTGGTCACATGGCTGTTAGGTGAAAGATTCAAGATTGTAAACCCAGACAGTTAGTTTGGCTGTAGAATCGGTAATATTAGCCTCATGTGTTCTGGGCCATGCTGCTTCTCAACTTCAAAATTTTAAATATTTCATGTGTCTTCCCACCAGTCTTGTTCCTATTGATATATTACTACAGTTCTCTACTAAACCATCCATTAACCAA
Source organism: Macaca thibetana thibetana (assembly GCF_024542745.1). Lineage (NCBI taxonomy): Eukaryota > Metazoa > Chordata > Mammalia > Primates > Cercopithecidae > Macaca > Macaca thibetana. The sequence continues at coordinate 51,557,039 of NC_065585.1, forward strand.
AAAAGAAAACACCAACAAGATATCTTTTGGCTGAATTATTGAATCATTTAGCTTTCTTTGACATGTTTGAGTCAGAAGATTAAAACCAATGTTTTTCTGAAAAGCATTCTGGATGGGCTATATATGTCTATATATTCATATATATTTAATGCAATGTATATAAAATACAGTGTAAAATAATAAAATATATGTATCAGATATTTCTTCATATATTTGCATATTATATGTTTTTCAAAGACTGATATGATACAATATTTTGACTCTGGTTCTATAATTCTTATGTATCCTTTGCACAAGTAGTTCATAAACTCCGGATTTTTAACAAGATGGGACATCTTGCATTAAGCAGGCAATGAACCTTCCTGTGCCTTTAGGCACTCAGTAGTTTCTGGGTAGAAAACAAGCTTGTTTTTCTCACTGCCTTATTTTCAATGTCTAGCATATTGCCCAGAATATGGCTAGTAAACAAATGCTCAAAGAACTATTCTATTTCTTCCTGTTGTTCTAAGTACTCTTAGTAATAAGTTATTTATATGTTAATGTATTCCTGCATGTTTGTTATGATCACCCTTGGTGTGGCTCCTAAAGTTCCAATACAGAGTTCTGCATCTAGTCACTTCCAAAGAAACAAAGGAATGCATCTTTATTTCCCACTTAAGGAAGGCTGAGCATCATAGCAAATAGAGCCCAGGGTGATTACATAATATATTTAATAGGTCCCTTGACCCCACTTCTCTCCATTTGTACAGGCATCCATTTTTAAAAGCAGGAGCTCCTAGTCAGGGACATGAACGCTTCAGGAGATTCATGGATAGGCTTTGGGGTCCATGAGATTGCTGTAATTGTATACAGAATTTTTGCAAATTTTTTTGGGGGAAGAGACTCCACAGATTTTTTTCAAAAGAATTTCTCATTTTATCCTCATTTGCCTTTTTAAATAATAAAAGTAATATATTCATACTATAAAAATTCAAACTGTACAGAGAATATCAACTAAAAAAATTCAAGAGCACAGAAGTATATCAAATACAAAGTTAGAAGCCCTTTTTCTTTGCTTTTCACTCTTTTCATCCTCAGCTGCCCTCCTTATAAGGGGATCAAACTGTCATTCTATTTGGAAATTGAGTTTAGTAATACGAGTACTCATTTCTCTATCAGTATACGTATCTTCTTAAAACTTTATTTTGCAGTAATTAGAGATTCACAGGCAATTGAAAAAAAGGAGGTCCTGTGTTTACTTCAAAGGTAACATCTTGCATAACTATAGTGCAGTATCTAATCAAGGAAACTGACATTGATGCAATCCAGGAGCTTATTGAAATTCACCAGTTTTACATGTACTCGCATGTGTGTGCATGTGTCTGCGTATGTGTGTGTGTAGCTCTATGCAATTGTATTACATGCAGATAAGAGTAACCACCAACATGGCCAAGGCACAGAGATTCTGTAACCACAGAGATTCTTTCTGCTACCTCTTTTATAACCACAGCCACCTCCCTCCCTGCTATTTCTAATCCTTGGCAACCACTAATATTCCACTAATATGGTCTTCATCTCTATAATTTTATTTCAAGAATGTTATATAATGGAATCATGTAATTTGCAGTCTTGAGATTCACTTTTTTTTTTTTTTTAAACTCAGTGTTGTCCCTTGAAATTCATCCAAGCTGTTAAGTGTATCAATAGTTCCTTTCATTTTATTGCTGAACAATATTCACATTTGGGATGAACCATAGTTTGTTTAGCCATTTGCCCACTGAAGGCCACCTAAATTGTTTCCAATTTTGGGCTATTACAAAAAAGCTGCTATGAACATTCGTTTACAGGGTTTTGTGTGGATGTAAGTTTTCATTTCTTTGGGATAAATGCCCAACAGTGCAGTTGCTAGAGCACATGTTAAGTGCATGCAGCTTTACAAAATGCTGAAAAACTATCTTGGGGTCCATAGCTTTCTCACAGGTTATCAAGGGGGACTGTGACTCTAAGATGGTTGAACCAAATTGACATGACACAAATTTGGCCTGGGACCCAGGATAAATTTACTTGAAATTGTTAAATAAGGAAACTGCTCTCTTTTCAGTCTTTCTTCTGCTGCTCATAGGCGTGTCATACTAAAACTTGAACAAGTTCTTTGATTATATTTCCTTGTTATTGACAACTGTAGTCCTAACTCCTCCTATTCATCTTCCAATCTTCTCAGCATTGATTATCTGCAAAAGAAATCAGCTTCAACTCTTGCTTTCTAGGATTTTGACTGAATTTGTCAAGCTATTATTATTTATTTACATCATTGACTTTCCACAACTGATTGTTAGTGTCTTCTCTGTTAATTCTGTGTTTGATAGAAAGTTAAGCTCTGTCTATTTACTCTTGCATTGCATTCCCATGTCCTGTTAGTGTAGCTAATTGAAACCCAATATTAACTATTATCCTTTTTGATGCATGGTAAAATTTAAAAGAAATCAACTTTGCTTAGGTTGGTGGTATGAGGTGTATTTTCTAGAAAAGAGAAAGATGATGATAAAAATTGATTAAAACCAAAATGATGCAGGTTTAGAATTTTTTCTAAGTTAAGTCTTCATGGGTGCTTCATTACATGTAAGTCTATATGGTTGCATCTGAGTCTGGGATCCAATGTCCAATGATACCTTGTCATCCGAATTAGACAACTTACGCTCTGGATAGTACTTTCAGTTTGCTGCAGCTGATTTTTATCAGAGCCTCATCCTCACAGATAATCTAGCCTGACAGCAAGTCTTCAACATCTAGGCTTTTTTTCTTTTTTTTTTGATCTTGGCTAAAACCGGATTAGATTCCAATGATTGTGAGGAAACTGCAGAAAGGGTCTTTGTCATTTTCTTATTTTCTCTTTCTTTTCAGCTAATGTTTATTGAGAGCTAATTAAGTGCCAAAGATGGTGCTGAGCATTTTGAGTGCATTGTCTCATTTAATATTTACAGCAACCTTAAGCACTTAGCCCATGGCTGTCTTATCTGAACCTTCCCATCCCTGTAAAACAAGGGTTCTCAATCCCCAGGCCACGGATTGGTACTGGCCCATGGCCTGTTAGGAACCAGGCCACACAGTGGGAGGTGAGCGTGGGCAAGTGAGCATTCTGGCCTGAGCTCTGCCTCCTGTCAGATCAGCAAGGGCATTAGACTGTCATAGGAGTGCAAACTCTATTGTGAATTGCACTTGTGAGGGATCTAGGTTGCGCACTTCTTATGAGAATCTAATGCCTGATGATCTGAGGTGGAACAGTTTCATCCACAAACCATTCCCTTCTCCCACTGTCCATGGAAAAATTGTCTTCCACAAAACCAGTCTCTGGTGCCAAAAAGATTGAAGGCTGCTGCTCCAAAACATGTTGACTGGTGTTCCCAGCATACTGAATGCTGAAGGCCAGTGGGTGGCTCTCTGGTGTGCTGTATTTCTCAGCCTCCCTCAGCTGAGGGATTAGCTCAGGAAGGCTGGTTGAGTTTGTTCCCAATCTGTTTTTCAAATGTGTAGTGTTGTTGAAATTATATGAATTTATTAAATATTATATACAATAATGATATAGGAATGGAGGAATGGGAAAGGAAGAAGTGTTGTTTTTATGAAAACCAAGTGGAAAGTGTCAAAGGTCTTGATAAGGAAAGTCATTAAACAAGTTGCTCTTAACTTTGGGAAAAAGAAAGAAAATCTGGAAGTATTTTTCACTTAGGTTGTTTTACAAGTGTTTGTATATTCTTGTTCCTCAAAAAAAGTAGAGCTGGAAATTGTAGATACATTATGGGTATGGTTTATGCAAGAAAGACAACCCTTTAAGATTTATATCCCACCCGACAAAAAAAAAAAAAAAAATTGGTACTATTTCGAAAGTTTAGTGAATGTTGACTGGTGTGTTTTTAGTTATTGTAAAATGTTTTGGGTATATTTATATCGTTTTGGGACTCCTCTTTTAACTGATATTATAACCACTTCCAGGACTGAATTATGCAGAATAAGGATCCTGCAATACTATCATTGCATTTTACTAAAAGGAAACTGAAACTTAGAGAAGTTATGTACCTTGTATTCTTTTACCAGACAACTCCATGATACCCCATGGGATACTGCAAAAGTGAGATTGGATATACATTCCTTAAATGTCAGAAAACTGCTTGATTCTGTATCAAGTTTTTTTTAAAACCTTAAAAAATATTAACCTATTATATGCATTTTGGTGCTTAAAAACCATTTTGATGGTGGTGATAAATCCAAAGCATTGTAATATTTTAATTAAAATACTCAGGAATTTAAAAACTGAATAGAGAAAAAAAGAAGATTACAAACAGTACATATAATGTAAATCAAATTTTTGGGAGAATTGTATACATATATACATATATATATCTTTATCTAATTTGGGGGAGAATTTTGTGTGTATATTTTTGTGTGTGTATATACATACATATATAATGTATATTTTAGATTTATTGTCACCATCAAATACGTATATCTTCACATAAAATAGACCAAAAGGATTTGGTCTATTTTATTATACCAAGTATTAATGATTGTTTTTGTTTGTGAATTGTGAGAGGAGAAATTACTTATTTCTTCTGTTTTTCTCTATTTTTCAAAATTTCCTCTATGCACACATAATATTTTTACAGTCATTCAAAATGTCCTGCAAACCAATCATGGGCTGGATTTCTTCCCTTTCCCCTTTCCCCTAAAAATATGCTGTTTAGCCTATTATTGCAGTCATCTTAACAATGGGGACATGAAGTCAGGGAACGAGAAGGAAGCTTCGACAATATTTTCTCTTTGTCTGGCCTTTTGGACAAATTGCTATATAAAACAGGCTTCCATTCCGACCTGCTTTTCTGTGATTCCTGACAATTCGTCTCAGATGTTTTTCTCCTGGGTCTACCAATGCCTTATCAGTACTGCGTTCTGAAGAATTGTGTGCAGTATGGGTTGATTTAACAGAGCTTCTGTCATCCCAGATCTCTATTATGTGTAAGATTATAAGAAGTCTCCTGTCTTGTGACCTGGAATGGCCCAGCTAGAATGAATAATTCACCATATAGTCTTTTCCCTTCAACTATTTATCCTTTACCTTTTTAAAATTGAAGTTTTCTAACAAATGCAAAAAACCATAGGTAACAAGTTTTCAGATTTCATTTCTTATACACCTTTAGTAGATTCCTGAACTATATAAATGTGCAAATGAAAGCTGTCTCTCCCTATCCACTTGGCTTTCTCTGTGTAATTCACTTAGTTATGTCTCTGTCTTTTCTTTTTGATGTAACAATCACTGATGTGAGGATAAACTGTAATGTTACTTATCTGGAATCTAACTGAGTCAGGTATGCCTGAGGAATGCAATGATTAAGTATGTTGCAGTGAGTGTTTTTATGTGAATTTTTTTTTTTAAAATCAGCATTAGTGGAAAAATTGCCAGCTGGTACATAAAGCTTTTAGTTAAAAAACAAACAAAAAAGTTTTCAGTTATAGTTTTCCACAGGAACATGATAATTTATTAAACTTTAACAATTTAATCAAGGAATCAAGGATGGTGGGGGGCCTCTGTGTGAAGTATAGAAAAAAAAACTCTCTGAGGTTTGGTGCAATTTTCTTGCTTTTAATCTGGAGCTCAGAGTGTTTCCAATCATCCTAGCTTCACAGTTGGGAGTTTTTCCTTGGTGTTCTCAGAGACTGTAAAAGGAATGATAAAACAGCTGTTATCAGGCTGTGTGAGAATCTATGTCTTACCTCACCACAATAGGAGAGTGAGGTACAGATGTTGTTTAATAAAGAATTTAAGAGACGAGGTCAGCCTGCCTAGCCGGGATGAACACAGGCTGTAATTACTCCAGGAGAGAACACAGGTTGTACCCCTAGGAGGATTCTCTATGACATCTCTGGCTTTTCTGCCTGAGATCTCTGAGAGGCAGGAATAATGATGTCCGTGGGTATATATTGATGTGTGTATGGGCAAACAGGGAGGGTGGCAGGTGGTAGATTTGAGGGTCACACAATGTTTTATTAACTTTTCCTTTGTCTTCCAAATTTAAGACACTTATGACATAAGAGTAGTCAGTCCTAAGAGTCCAGTCTTTGACTTTACTTGAACAATTCAATACTCACTGCTAATCCACCTGCCAATCAACAACACAGAAGTAAATGGGAAATGTGTGAGGATGAATCAAATACCTTGTTCATTATAGAGTTTTCATGGGCAGAGAACAAGAGAGTTCCCTGAGATGATCTCTCTGGACAACATCTGAGAACTTTTGCTCAAAATAATCTGATCCTCTAGAGTAGAATCTGATTCTACTCTTAGTATAGCAGGTGACAGAGGCTTCCCAACCACCCAAGTTCAAGGCTTGATCCCTTCCAATGACGGAACACATTGTGCACTTTGGTGGATGAACAAATCACATATGAGTGTAATCTCTCTAATGAAAAGAGTCTCAGGAGATGAGAAAAATCTCATTTTTCATAAAGTACTATCAGTTTTGTCTACCTTTTTAATGGTAAAAGTGAGATATGCTGATTACAAAAAGAAAGAAAAAAACAAAGAGAATAAAGTATCTCTGCATTGTAATGCCATCATCCAATGATAATTCTTGTTAATATCTTGACGTATGTTTTTTCATACTGCTTCTTATGCATGTGTAAAGCACCCCTTACACATACACTTACATTGTTTTATGATAATGGAATAATCACATCCATATTGTCTGACAATCTGCTACTTTCACTTGACAATACACCATGGTCATTATTTCATGTCAATACATTAAGCATGTGTCATCATTTTTTGTAGCCACGTGGTACTCAATGGTATGGATCTGTTGTTATTTACTTGGCTGTTTCCCTACCAATAGACATTTCATTTGTTTTTACTATTTTGCTATTATAATTTTTTTTTTTTTTGAGACAGTCTCACTCTGTTATGCAGGCTGGAGTGCAGAGGCATGATCTTGGCTCACTGTAGCCTCCACCTCCCAGGTTCAAGCGATTCTCTTGCCTCAGACTCCCGAGTAGCTGGGATTACAGGCACACACCACCATGCCTGGTTAATTTTTGTATTTTTAGTAGAGACAGGCTTTTGCCATTTGGCCAGGTTGGTCTCGAACTCCTGACCTCAAGTGATCCGCCTGCCTTAGCCTCCCAAAGTGTTGGGATTACAGGTGTGAGTCACTGCACCTGGCCTCAAATTCTATCATGAATAACTTTGCAATACTTTTAAAAAAACATTTGACAAATTATATTAGGAAATATAGTTTCTGGAAGAAAACTAATACTATAGGCAAACTGTCATCAAAAGATGTTAAACTAATTTATATTCTTGCCAATAGTATATGGGAATGCCTGTGTTCCCTGAAACCCTTGCCAACATTAGATTTTGTGGGTTTTTTTTTAAACTAAATTACTCTGTTAGATTGAAAATATTATCAGTTTGTTGTTCTGATTTTCATTTATTTTCTTACCATACAATTGTAAGATAATATTTTTATATGCTTGTTGCCATTCTTATTCTTTCTCTATGGTCTGCCTCTTCATAACTTTTGCTCACTTTTTTCTATATGGTTGTTTATATTTTCCTTATTGATTTTTAAGTTTGTTATATATTAATTTCATTAATTATTTTGTCATTAATTCTACCTTACAAGTCTCAGTTTGTCAATTGTTTTCTAAAACTTTGTGAGTGATGTTTTGGATCAAGCAGAAACTTTAAAAATGATATGTAATCACACTTATCCATCTCTTCCCTTCATAAGTCCTACTTTTGGTGTCATTCCCAGTACAAGATTACATCAATTTCTCTTATATTTTCTTCTAATGCTTTTATTATTTATTTGTTCCTATTTGAATCTTTAACTGGAATGTTTCATGATATACAGCATAGGTCAGGAATTTAATTTTTTTCTTTGTAAATGGTTAGCCAGGTTCTCCATTATTATTTGTTGAATTTTTCTTAATTTCTTTACTGTTTTGAGATACTTTCTTTACCAGATTATTAATTCTGATACATTATGGGTCTATTTCTGAATTTACTCTTCTATCAATCCATCAATTCTGGTACCAGTACCATGCCCTTTCAAAAACTGTAACAGAATATATTGCGTAACTGGGGGGCATATCTTTTTTGTCTATTTAGCCATTACATTACACCACATTTCCATAGCAGTTATGAGCATGAGTTTAGGAGTTAAGATTGCCTGGACTTGAATCCAACCCCATTACTTACTAAATATAAAATCACAGTCAAATTATCTAACTGTCTCTTAAATAACTCATGCATTTATTTCTTCCCTTGTAAAATGAAGAAAATAATATTTAGCTCACAGAGTTGTTGTGACAAGTGAAATAAAGTAAAGCTCTTAGTGCAGAGCCTAGAATATAGTATGCTCCACAATCATGGTTAGTTCATAATGGAGAGAATTTAGGACATGGTCCTTCTTATAATTTTGCCTGTGCCTTCATTGGAGAGATTAGACATAGATGTGAAAAGAGAGATGATAATACAAGGTAAGGTAAATACTCACATTCCAGCCCTTACTCCTAGGAGGAGGCCAACTCGAGCCCACTATAGCAGGTACGGAGATGTGGTAAGGTGGCTGACTACTCAAGCCAAGTATTTCAGGCAAGTGGGGCCTTGGTTTGGTAACTCTTGTCCAGGAATTGATTCTCAGCTTTTGTGTTCCCGTTGATCCGGAGTCAGTTGAGATTTGGAGTACCAAGTTACATCCACTAAATATATGTTTTGAGTGTTATCTGATCCGAGATAATGCACAAATGCACAACCCTAATTAAACAGGGCTCACTTTCAGATCATATGCCCTGTTGAGAAAGTGTAGAGACCTGTTTTCTGCTGGCTAGTTTTTTTGTTTGTTTGTTTTTGAGATGGAGGCTTGCTATGTGGACCAGGCTGGAGTGCAGTGACTATTCACCAGTGTAGTCATCGCTTACTGCAGCCTGAAACCCCTGGTCTCAAGTGATCCTCCCACCTCAGCCTCCTGAGTAGCTGGGACTACAGGCATGAACCACTGTGCTGGTTGCTGGGACTCTAGGCATGAACCACTGTGCTGGTTGCTGGGACTCTAGGCATGAACCACTGTGCTGGTTGCTGGGACTCTAGGCATGAACCACTGTGCTGGTTGCTGGGACTCTAGGCATGAACCACTGTGCTGGTTGCTGGCCATTTTTATAAGCACAGCACAAGTCCTTCTCCCCATTTTCTCCATCTACCAATCACTATAATGTCCAAGTTTCCTAAATCAGGTGGGTGGTGCACACTGCAGTTGTTCAGATGCAGTTGTAACTTACCTGGTATCCTCTCCCTCATGGAATCTGGGTCATCTACATTGTTTATGATATGAATTTCCTTTGACTATGGGGCTTGCCTTCAATGCCCTATGTGACTCTAAAATGACTTGATGTGACCTACTTATTAGACTCTTTTTCTGTTCCTCAGCTATGTCCTATGCCAACCTCTCATCCTGGATTAATTATGCCTGCACCCTGAAATAGAGTAATTCTTTCAGTAACAGGAATATTTATTTATTAATACAGTGTCTATCCATTGTTCACTATTTTTTTTGAGAGGGAGTCTTGCTCTGTCTGCCCAGACTGGAGTGCAGTGGTGCGATCTTGGCTCGTAGCAACCTCCGCCTCCTGGGTTCAAGTGATTCTCCTGCCTCAGCCTCCCCAGTAGCTAGGATTACAGGCACCCACCACCATGCCTAGCTAATTTTTGTATTTTTAGTAGAGGTGGGGTTTCACCATGTTGGCTAGGCTGGTCTCGAACTCCCGACCTCAAGTGATCCGCCTGCCCCTGTCTCCCAAAGTGCTGGGATTACAGGCGTGAGCCACTGTGCTTGGCCGTCCCTCATTCACTACTGAAAACGCACTGGCAAATTTATATTCTTTAGCCTTCTTTTTCCTTTACTACACACAGACCTCTCTTCTGTCAATACATCTCTCCTTTATATTTATTCTCAAATACAGTTGATTAGGTTATAACTTTCATTCCCTACATTCTAGCTGTTGAACTTGTTGGATTCCTAAGTCTATGCAGCAAGCCATTTACATACCAAGTCTTAAAACCACTGAATATGGATATGTTAGTCTCTTATATGCCGACTTTTTCTACCTTTGGTTTCAGTCAGTGGTTGTCTCCTGATGTTGTCTCCAAGTTCAGAGGGTGTGGACATTTGAGTACAGCCCCCCAAGTGAGTAGAGTGACTTCTTTTCTGTCACTAAGCGGAATCTTGTGCTTGCATACTAGTTCCATTTTCCTGGGGTGACGCAAGACAAGGGGGTTACAGCTTTTCACATCTTGTGTTATCTATCTATATCATAGTAGCAGGCTTTATTTTATTTATTTATTGTTTCTGTCTTCCAGGCTGGAGTGCAGTGGTGTGATCTCGGCTTAGATCAACCTCTGCCTCTTGGGTTCAAGGAATTCTCTCACCTCAGCCTCCAAGGTGGCTGGGACTACAGGCTGCCACCGCCATGCTTGGATAATTTTTAAAGGTTTTTTTGTTTTTTGTTTTTTTTGTTTTTTTGTTTTTTGTAGAGACAAGGTCTCACTATATTGTCCAGGCTGGTCTCAAACTCTTGGGCTCAAGCGATCTGCTCATCTTGGCCTCCCAGAGTGCTGGGATTACAGGTGTGAGCCACCATGCCCAGCTCAGGCTTTATTGTTTTAAACTGCTGTAGAAAGACACAATCACTGCTAAGGCATTACCTATATATTTATCACCTCCTATTCATTATAATGCCTTGTGTTCTGACAGGGTTATCAGAGAATTTTTCTGGCATCCACTGGATGAATGTCACTGGGAAAGGCGCTGTCTGGGGTTCTTATTTAGAAGGAAGCATCACAAAGAAGGCAGGAAGGGTGACTGTTTTTCTCTATAGCCCACCACTCTACGCTTCCTTGTGGTTTAGGTTAACAAGTTGTTGCTCATTTTGTCCCCTAGACTCTGTTAGGATTCCTAGAAATATGAGTGCATTTGTCATGTGTTTTAGATGGGCTCAGTGCAATATGGCCTCTAGATGAATTTGCAAATATAATAAGAACAGATAGTCCCTCCCTTTTTATTTTAACTTTAACACACAACGAAAAGTAAGAAACACTAGTACCTTGCACCAATGATTTGGAAAGCAGCATAGCTTTTTGAGAAAGGAGAAATAAATTACATGTGTGCCATCTGTGTATGTGTGTGCATTTCAAGTGGTATAAAAACTTCTCCTTCCATTTTAATTTGTATGCTGTAGAACTTAATATGAGAGTTGTAAACATTTCTAGACTTATTAGCTGAAATAAACTAAGCTTACTTTATTACATATGATGTGCTGAAATTTCTGGTGAGGTCTTAATATTCTCTTCAGGGGATAGTTTCTGACTTCCTGGCTTCTGATCAGAATAGATTCTGAATTCTCACTCTTCCTGGTCTTTGGATTCAACAATCATCTTAAGTCTCAGAGTGTAGATGTAGCTGTGCTTTACAATCACCCTGTTGGTCTAGTGGTCTGAGGTGTCTGTCTATGTCAGTACACACTATATATCTTTTGATCCTACTTTCTTCTGGTCTCTGGGGCATCTGTTGTTACAGAATGGAGGCATGCTAAATACTCAAAAGTGACAAGTCTACCATAATATCTTTGAAGTTTTGGGTGCTTCTTTCATTGTGAGAATGATGATGGCTTTAGTTACAAGTCATTTCTCATTCTTTGCTCAAAGTATTTTAGCACAGTTTGAAGCTACCTAGATAGAGGAATGCCATGACATATTCTTGAACACGGAGACGAATTCACATTGTATCAAGCACAGAAGCAGGTTAAGCTATTGGACAAGGCACTTTAGGGCAATGGAACCTACTTTGTATACACAATAGTGTTACTGTCACTAATAATATTGATAAGAAATACCAGTGCATGCAATCACACACACATTTTACATTGTGTCCAGGTATTTCTTAGACTTTCATTTGCACGATATATTTTTTTTGTGTGTGTCCTCTTATTCAACATAGGCACAGAGATACCATTGCCTAGTTTGGAGAGGCATCCTGGGGTACTGGAAAGAGCATATGATTCAGAACCAGAAAGACCTGGGGTTGGATTCCATTTCAACTCCTTTATTGACTTAGTAGTAAATATGAGCAATTTATCCTTATCACTGAATTGGGGGTTTATCACTGGGGTTCCAGTCAGCAGACAGAAACCTTACCAGTTCTAGTAACAAAGAGAATTTAGTACTAAAACATGTTAACCGGGTAATAGAGAAATGAAAAGATAAAAAACAAACACCTAGATATGGTGGAGGTGATCGTGCAGGATGCAGCTACCACTTCTCAGCCAAGGAAACAGAACTCAGAAGATTGGAGGAGAAGGGTCTTGCAGAGCTGGGACGCAGGTCTCTGATGAGGGTGTACGGTCTGGCTGGGCTGGTGCCCAGAGGTGGCACAATAAGGCCGGTTCAGCGAGTGTTAGAAAAACTGCGCACTTGAGTCACTGCTGCTACTGGAAGCTGGAATGAGCTGCTGCTGCCAGCGCTAAGAAGTGTTGCTGAGATACTGCTGACAAGAACAGGAAGTAAAACAAGAAGGATCAAAATCCCTCTTACTCCTTTAGCGACGTAGTCTCTCTGGCGCCCCCTCTTGGCAGAGCCTAATGGAACCGCTGGCAAAACGGAAACGACGGAGTCTGCAGAGTTGCAGAGTTGCAGCCCCAGGATCTTGTGAGTGGAGTAGAGAAGCTGGTTTTAAACTGAGAAACGCTCACTTAATAACCAACACGGCAAGATATCATCTACTTTATAGATTGGTCATCATTTTATTCATTATTATCATTAAAATTTATGTGAAGACCTAGTATGGCGACTCGCTCAAAGTAAGGACTAAAACTCATCAGTTTTTTTTTTTCAATTTCTGTTAGTTTACAAATCTTCTACCCGCCAGTTATAGTTATTGAAGATGGCCAATTCCACTTTATATTCTAATTCCTCTATTTTGACCTCAACCCCAGACTAGCAGCATTCATATGTAGGAATTGGTACTGTTGGCTCTGGAATTTATTGATTATTAGCTATGAACGTTGGGCAAATTAATGAAGTTCTCTAAACCTCAGTGTACATTACATGAGATAACATATGTACAGTCCTTAACATAAAGCCTGGCAAATAGGAATTTAAAAATGTTAGCTGCCATTATTGTTATCATCACCACCATCATCATCACTATTTAATGGGTATAGAGAATTAGCAACAATAGTCTAAACTTAACATAGAGCATTTGACAAGCCAGCTTTCTCCAAAATCACAAATGATTACCTCGGTTCTCTGAAATGGAATCATTATAATAAAAAGTTAACACAGTTCATTTCCCTTTATAGCGATCTTCCGCATTTTTGGTTCTTAGAAAGATTTCCATTTTTCTAATCTTTTAATTGATATTCTGAAAGAAGCCAGTATTACCAATTGTGCTTTGCACTAAGGGATACTGAGGTCTGAAGTTTCTCTGAGACTTTCCCTGAGTCATGCATATGTTTGTAAAAAGGCCTGGAAAAGATTCAAGAATCCATCACACCGTTATCAGGGACTCTTGATTTTTGAAGCATTCCTGGCTCTCACTTGCTCTGGGATGTGGAGACGTCCCTAGAAATTCAGCATGAGTGCTCTGCATGGTAATGCGGTACATCACTGCTAGGTCCTGAGGCAAGCTGAGGACATCCTGGGTTGTATGCATTATGCATGAGAGGGTGTAAGAAATAAAGGATCAATCATCTTCTCCCTCAGATAACATTGATCATTTGCTACACATTATTTGGCTGGGCTCTGTGCAAATTTATTTTCTCCAATGAGAACGAGAAGCAGATTGCCTGTTTTCTTAATGAGCAATGACATCAATCTAGCCAAATCTATCAATGCATTGGATTGGATGGCTCTCTCTCTCTCTCTTTCTCTGTCGCTTTCCCCTCCTTTCTTGTTTCTCCTCAGCCCCCTCTGTCATAGTTAGAAGAAACACAGACAGCTTCTGAGGAGTGTGCCAGCTCCTGTGAGGGTGGTGACAGAGTGGGAAAATTGGGTCTAATTCAGGGTGATGAAAAGTCTCTTTCTCTCTTTTTTTCTTTTTAATTTAAAGCAGTGTTTCACTCTCCATTTTTCCAGATGGCATATTCTGAGGGGCTGATCTGCAGAAAAGGCCAAGTGAAAAGTCACCCAATAATGAGAAAGGAGGAAGCTGGCATGTAGAATGCATGAATAGGTAATGATGCTAGGACTCTGAGCAGGCTGCGATGGCACAAGCAGTCACTGGGAAAAATGGCAAACAGCAATCAGAAAATGTTATTACAAGTTAGACAACACAAATGACTTTTTAATAACAATAGAATCAACATGTGGCATCCAATGAGAAATTGAAGTTGAAGCTTGTCTTCTGTTGATACAGTGTTCTTTTCTTTGTGGTAGCAATAACAGGCTGTTGGAAGTAATGGTGTGATACAAGATTCAAGAGGAGACTGAGATGTCTTATTGGGGAACATTCCCTCCCTCAGCCAGACAAGTGTCTGCTAAGAGAGGCAGGGGCTTTGAAGTATTGACTAGCTGAGGTTGGGCAACTTGGGAATTGGTGAAGCAGACTACTTATGGCAGATCAGGGCTGGCATGGGGTCCTGGCAGAATCAACGCCATTGCAAGCTCAGTTTGCAGGGAAACACCATGCCTAAGGGAGAGCGGAGATTGCAGGTCCCAGTTTAGGCAGACGGTAGACCGAGAGGGATCCCAACTGTGATGGCTAATTTTGTGTGTCAACTTGACTGAGCTAAGAGATGCCCAAATAGCTAATAAAGCATTATTTCTGGATGTGTCTGTAAGGTTGTTTCTGGGAGAGATTAGTGTTCAAATCAGTAGATTGAGCAAATGAAATCTCCTTCACCAATGTGGTTGGGTATCTTCCAATCCACTGAGGGCCCAAACAGAACAAAAAGGTTGAGGAAGGGCAAATTTGTTCTGTGCTTGGTCTGGGATATCCATCCTCTCCTGCCCTCAGGCATGAGTGCGGTTAGTTCTCATGTCTTTGGATTTGGACTAAATTACACCACTGGTTTTCCAGGTTCTCCAGCTTGCAGATGGCAGATCACGGGACTTCTCATTCCACATAATTGTATGAGCTAATTTCTGTGACAAATCTCTCTCTCTCTCTCTCTCTCTATATATATATATATATATATATAAAATACACACACACACACACACACACACACACACACACATATATCTCCTATTTGTTGCATTTCTCTGGGCAACCCTGGCTAATACACCAATAGAAGAGGGGACTACGCCAACAGGTAAATGAAGTACAGAGACAGGGCAACGTCTTGGAGGTCCTGTCAGCAAATGGCAGTGGCTTGGGCCCAGAAGGAAGAGTTGTAAGAACCAGACAGGGCACGCATCCTAGGAAAAGGCCAGACTGGTGGACACAAGGTCTCCTACATTATAAATTTCCCATTTATACTGTAGCACACACACTCCCAGTGTCTCAGAGTTACAGAGAAAGAAACATTTTTGAAACTACTAGAGGCCCATTAGTCATGAACCATGATTGCACATGGAATCAATGATGTAAATTGTGAAACATAAGTCTTGGTTCTGTTTATTTTGCAGAAGTGTAAATATGGGCGAATTTTCACCAAGCTGAAAATTAAGGACAAAGAAGACCTGGGGAAGGACATGTCATGGAGCGCTATATTGCTACTGCATCAGGCTTGCTTCCCAACCTGAAGGTTATCAGAGTTGAAGCTCAGGGCTGAGGGAGACTCAGTTACAAGAAGGTTTCATTGGAGGAGGGAAAGGAGAGACTGGGGCAGGGGTGCGGGGGCGGTTCAGAGGCTTAGCTATAATAATAGCTCACTGCATGGCAGACACTGTGAGGATTTTCCCATACATTCAGTGTTCTTAGCATCCTTCTTTTCTTTTTTTCTCTTTCTTTTCTCTCTTTATCTATTCCTTTTTTGTGTGTGTTACAAATGAGGAAACAGTAACACAGAGATGTAAATGCACTGTCCCAAGATGACACAACTGGCAGACAGAGACCTGGTCTATAAACTGTTGAGTCCAGAGCCTGGTCTTGTAATGACTGTGCCACAAGGCATCTCAGTAATCTGATCTGGGATGTTATATCTGAGCCAGACCCTGCTCAGAGTCTGCCCTGAACCAACTCACCTCTCTCATCCTAGAGACTTTCCTTGTATGAGTTCATCCTGAGACCAACTTATTGTTTGGGGAGTTCAACTATAATGTGGTGTTGATGGTATTAACTTGTAATCAGCTCCAAAGCTGTCTTTATATTTTGTCCCCAAATGTAGGGTTTTACATCTTATTTAAAGTCATCTTGGTATATTTAACCTATTGCTCTAAACTGTCAAGATCTCTTTAAATTCTTATTAACAGCAGATTCTTCTTCTTTTTTCTTTTTTTCCAGAAAAAATTCAATACAACATGAAATACAAGCCACAACTCCTTTAAAAGCCCTCCTGTTTCCAAAGCTCTGACACATTCAGCAAAGAACTATTCCTTGATGTCTGTCTGTGTATTGTTTATTTTCTGCTTTGCCGATTCGTGGAGTATAACTGTACCCAAATGCACCTTTAGACATCTAACTCTTTGGGGCAAGGGCTCTGCTCTTTGTTTTGGCACATGCTACCTATTATAGAGCTCAATGTACACCTGGGGCTCTAGATAAATAATAACAATCCAGGAGCATTTTTCACTTGGAGAGCTGCATGTGCTCTTTCAGGCAGCATGTTAGCTTTCTGTAAAGAACATCCACGTGACTGATTTCACCTTGATATTGGAAGTGCCCATCTCTGCATTTGTTCTACCTGCTGCCCAGCTGGTGTCTGCCTCTTTATTGTTTGGTGTTTCTGCACTGCCCTTAGGAGCCATTCCTGAGAAGCTGAGAAGCAGCACTCTGTCTTGCAGATGATGCTTGCCATTATGAATGTTTTGATTCCGACTTTAGCTGGGAGACATCCTCCTTTTCCTCCCTGCCTCAGTGCAAAACCCTTCCCCGCCACATCCCATTGGTGCTGAGGTGTGAATCCCGGATGATTTCCAGCCAGAATAGAGGAGGTAAAGAGGTGGAAGGGGAGAGTCATTTGAATTTCAGTGGTAAAAACAGCTAACCAAAACTGACTTTCACAGATTTTAGTAAACGGGACTTTGGTGTTGGTTTTGTTCTCTCTCTTTCTCATGAGAGGGATGGAGTGGGGGGAATTACACCTTTTAGGAGCTTTGAAAAGGAGTAGTTTAAATGTAGTTAGCATATGTATGATCATCTTCAAGATATAGAAAGAAAGAGATCCTGGTTGGCTTCAGTAGATTTGAAAACAAAGTCGTCTTCTTTGATTGCAGTCCAACCAGATTACCGTAATTGTCTCAAGTGGCACATTTGCCAACAATTATAGTGAATCTTATGGAGGGGCCAGGATTCAGTTGGGAGGAGGATGTCTTACACTCATAAATCAACTGTTTCCTCTGAGATGTATAATACGAATTTTATTTGCCCCTTTGGGTTACTGTCGCATCAGGAGTGTTGCTTTTAAAAAGCAGACTAAAGCTTCAACTTTTTGATTAACTGGCTCAATCTCATGGCTTCTGATTCTTGTTGGCAAACCAAACTTCAGCAGTAAGTAGTACTTATATTCTCAATCAAATGGACCTTTAAGCATTTCTTTTTATCATGCTAACATCTCATTCACTCACCTCCAAAGGAGTCAGTCCAAAAATGCATGCCAGGAAACTATTACGTTATCCTGTAGTGTGTGATGTCTACATGAAATTGGTATTAGTTTATGGTTGTATATTTTTGTTCCAAAAGGTAACTTTATTTCTAGACCAACTTTAATTTCTGCCACTGAATATTCAACCTGTTTTTAAATTAAACTAGTCCAATTTCCTAATTTCTTGGTCAAGATGTATAAAATATAGTCCAGCTCAAAGCTTAATGAGTTCAATGTTCAACTGTATCAAGACTGTTTTCCCCGTCGAGTTTCTTTCTGTGTTAGTCCATTCTTGTGTTGCTATAAGGAAATACCTGAGGTTGGGTAATTTATAAAGAAAAGTTTTTTTTTTTTTTTTTTTTTTTTGATACAGAGTCTCACTCTGCCACCCAGGCTGGAGTGCAGTGGCATGATCTCAGCTCACTGCAACTTCCGCCTCTTGGATTTAAGCAATTCTTATGTCTCAGCCTTCTGAGTAGCTGGGATTACAGGTGTGCACCACCACACGGGGGTAATTTTTGTATTTTTAGTAGAGATGGAGTTTCACCATGTTGGCCAGGCTGGTCTCAAACTTCTGATCTCACGTGATCTACCTGCCTCAGCCTCCCAAAGTGCTGGGATTACAGGTGTGAGCCATCGTGCCCAGCCAAAAAGATTTTTTATTTTGGCTCACAGTTCTGCAGACTCTACGAAAAGCGTGTCAGTCAGCATCTGCTGCTGGTGAGGGCCTAAGGAAGTTTATAATCATGGAGGAAGGAAAACTGGGAGCTGGCATATTACGTGGTGAGAGCGAGAGCAAGACAGAGAGAAGGGGGAGGTCCCAGACTCTTCTTAACAACCAGATATCGTGTGAACTAACTGAGCAAAAACTCACTTATCATCAAGAGGATGGTACTAAAGCATTCATCTGCCCCCATGATCCAACTGCTCTTCACCAGGCCCCACTTCCAACATTGAGAATCACATTTCAACATGAGATTTGAAGGGGACGAACATCCAAACCATATTGCTTCCCCTTCCTTTCTCCTAATCCAGCTTCTTTATTATCCCAAGGAGAGAGGGAGTGGCTCTCCTGATATTGACGGTGGAGAGATGCCACATCCATTGATCTGTTCTGCTGATGTTCCTGTAGTCTATTATCCTATGCTGGTTGACACCTGGGGAAATTACACAGAGAAGCAACTGTCCCTCTTCTCATGCTACAGGTGGCTACATTCTCATTTTTCTCTTCTTGGGAATTCTTCCCCAGGTGGTATCCCAGCATTGCTTGTTGGCTTGTCCTTGTGTTGGGCCCATGAGATACTCACAGACTTCCACGTCCAGCTTCTGGCTGATGATGGTGGTCAGGGCCTTTCTCACATCTGTGTGTATATGCCATCCTCACTCTTATTTCCTTCAAGCCTCATAGGGCTGAATATGTTTGGAAAGACTGCTGACCTACAACTGTATCTGGAAAATATATTTGCAATCTTTTTTTTTTCCTCTCTCTCGCACATTCTCAAACATCACAGGAGAATTCCCTAGTATTCCTCAAGTTTCTCAAGTTTCTAATTTGGCCAGAGGAAGAAAAGAGTAAAAAAATTCCTCCTTGCTCTTTTCCTCTGGATTTCTCTGTCTCTCCTCTTCTCACGTGCTCAAACTCTTATGGAATGGCAGCAGGATGGGGGTGGTGTGTGGGAAGGGAAGGAAGGGTAGAGACTAGCTCCTTTGCTTTAAAAATATGCCCCAGTCTCCTTTCTCACATCTGAGGCTTTTGCCTCAAACTCAAGACTTAGGCATTTCTTCTGACTCCTCCTAGGCAACTCCTTCCTCATGGCAAATGGCAACTCAGTGTCTCATGGACTGAATGAGGATGTCACAGGGAATATGAATACTACCTGCTGCTTGATGTCTCAGATTATTTATCTGCCACAAATACTTTTTATTTCTTCCTGCTCTGTGTGTGTGTGTGTGTGTGTGTGTGTGTATTTTGGCAACTAACATAACTGAAGTATTCATATAAAGAACAAAATTCTCAAATTTAAAAATGTTTTGTAAAATAAATGATGCCAAACATACAGGTATTTGGGAATATTAATGATATCATCTCAAGAACCATCTGTAAGAAAGGGTCAACATAACATTTTTATTCTGAGAAGGAAACATTCATGGCTATATCAACACAGAAATATAATGGTTAGGAATATAATATTTGGTGATTTTTCTTTTCTTTTCTTTTCTTTTTTTTTTTGAGCAGAGCCTCGCTCTGTCACCCAGGCTGTGGTGCAGTGGCATGATCTCGACTCACTGCAATCTCCGCCTCCTGGGTTTAAGCAATTCTTGTACCTCAGTGTTCTAAGAAGCTGAGATTACAGGCACGCACCACTGCACCTGGTTAATTTTTGTATTTTTTTTTTTTTTAGTAGATGTGGGGTTTCACCATGTTTGCCAGGCTGGTCTCAAACTACCGACCTCAAGTGATCTGCCCGTCTTGGCCTCCCAAAGTGCTGGGATTACAGGTGTGAGCCACCACGCCTGGCTGGTATAGTTGGTGATTTTTCTTTGTTCTGGAGATTGGGAGCAAGGTGACAATCTTCTCTAATTCCAGGCTGGTGCGAGACAGGCACAGGGATGCTGGATTGGAGATCTCTTGGTCAGAACCAGATGACGACTTCATCCTAATTTGGGGATTATTCATGGCAAATATAGAATTTCGGGGTGATTTTCTGTACCATGCAGAATAGGTTGGGTCTCTTTTCCACACTTTCAGTTGATATGTGGTAGAGAAATTACATTTAATTTCCTCTTTGGTCACTATTCACCCAGCCCCCTCCACATCCATTCTCTATATGGCAGCCAAAAAGATCTTTTTGGAGAGCAAAACTGAGCCAGACTCTCTTCCATGGAACACTCTGCAACATCTTCCCATTGCTCTAAAAATATAAAACAGTTTCTTGTGGACATCAAGGCCTCATGTGGCCTCAGCTGCACTCATAGCCACTCCCTGCAGCTCTCCTCTCTCCATGCTAGCTTTTTCTTCCTGTCTCCTGCTTGCTGGGGTCCTTTGCATCAGAGGGCCTTTGCCCATGCTATTTCTTCTGCTGGAAGCACTTCTTTTCTTTTTCGGACTGGTCACAGTTTCGTCTTACCCTTGTTGTGTCATTGAAGTCTATGTTTGTGTGGTTTAAGCCTGGGTCTCTCGCTTGACTGTGAGCTCTGCCTCCCAGTTCTGCAGATGACTGCATTGCTAGGGCCCAGGCAAGGGCCTGGCTCGGGGCTGGGGCTCAGCGAATGAGTGTATGAGAGGATGGATGCATTCAGGAAAAGGTGCCATTAAACCTGGATCATGGTAGATCAGCAGGAGGTCATTGTGGGAATGGGGAGAAAGGCATTTCAGAAGGACAGCAATAGCATTAACCATATGGAGAAAGGGCCAGTATAAATTGGTACATTACTGAGGTCCAAGCGAAGAGTGATGGGTAGGGGGACTGGCTATAGAAGAGGCTGAACATGTCATATGGGATACTATTAAAAGCCTTGTATGTCTTGTTGGAACATTGGGCCTTTACCCCAAGCAATGGAACCGTGGTTTGAAGAAAGAGACTTACATAATGACATAGAAACTCAACTTGTGTGATGCCATGGGAAAGGAGTGGGTGGCTGGGAGCCTCTGGAGGAAACTGTTGCCTAAGCCCACAGAAGAGCTCGTGGAGCTTGGCCTAAGGATGTGGCTGTGGGAATACAGAAGAGGAAATGAGGGAATGCACTGAGCTTGAAGACTAATGGGACACTAAGTTGAGGGAACAGAGGGAGCTGTAGTCAAGTGATGTGTGAACTAGGATGGCAACTGCACTCCAGACAGTTTGTAGAAGGCTTTGAAAATCTACAATGTTCCTCTTGTACCTAGCCTTAGAATGGGAAACAGAGTCAACTCAGAGAGAGAAAGAGAGGAAGGGGGAGGAGAGGAAGAGAGACAGGGAGGGAGGGCGAGGGACCGAGAATGGGTATGTTGGAGAGTGGTTTGTGGAAGGCAAATATATGAATATGAGTGTCCAGCTCAACAGCGGAGGTGGGTTAAATGGCTTCATTGGCTGCCCGGGGTCCAACAGTCACTCTTGTCAGCCCAGAATGTCCCAGTCTAGAGGTCTTTTGCTCCAGTGCCTGCCTACATTTGTTTATTTTTCATTTCTAGCTCTCCCTTCAGCTGGTAATGGGGAGTTGCTCTGATTCTGCTGGTGGCTAGAAGACACTCTGCTCGGCATCCTCCCTGATGCTTCCTGAGTATTCTGTTTAGTTTGATCATTTGAAATGGAGTCATATCATTCTTGTGCGTTCTTTGGGAAGCATTTTAGGTGGGTGGTTTAGTTGCTCACTGGATGTCCGAGTTATGATTAAAATCCAGAGAAGGAAAAATACATGGCAGCACAGCACCAATCCAGCAATGCATCCAGTCCAGTGTGTTTGAACCCAGGGAGAGGCTCTGCCAGGCAGGAATGGAACTAGCATAAGGGGTGTACAGGCAGAAAACACACTTGAAGAAAGGTGTGATGTCATCCCAAAAAGGTAGATCTTAGACTGTAACTGCATAGGGACAATGTCTTTTGAACTCACAAAGGTCTGAGCTACCATACCACCTTAATTATTTCTTAGGTCTCTACCTTGCTACTTTTGACTCTTAAGGTTGCATTGTTGCTGCAAACTTAAAAGCATTAACCTTTACTGTAGGAATGTGGTGTGGAACTCCTATCAGTGCATCCACATACTAGGAAAGAATAAAGATATTAAAACAAAAATTTTAAAGTCTTGTCTCTATAGGAAAACATAAGATAAATTTATCACTGGTTTTAAGCTAAATTATTAAAATATGTATGTTTTATTTTTTATAATTTCTTGTTTAGATGGCATTTTGACCAACCTACTAAAGAGTGGTCCTAGTTGTACTGGATCTGATTTAGCACCGTATCATATAAAAACATGTATGTTAAAACTTGGCAATCAAACGGAATGGGAAGGGCATGGGGGAACCCAGTTGACTGAAGCAATAGCAGGTTCTTCTCATTCTTATCACATTCATTTTAGAGCTCTGCTCATTGAGTGAAATGTTTTAAATTGTGGTTACAGAATTTAAATTATTTTTTTTTCCTGTGCTCATACTTACTCTTATTCTCTCTCTTTGGCTGAGATTATAGAGTTAAGTTTGCATTAATTAAGTACACATTTACACTTTATTGTTATCTCTTTTTCACAGATGAAGAAATTGAAGCTTAGAGCAGTTGGGAAACTTGTCAGCTTCTCTAAGCTTTAACAACGAAGCA
Organism: Macaca thibetana thibetana; assembly: GCF_024542745.1. Taxonomy (NCBI): domain Eukaryota; kingdom Metazoa; phylum Chordata; class Mammalia; order Primates; family Cercopithecidae; genus Macaca; species Macaca thibetana. Next base: position 51,580,102 of record NC_065585.1, read on the forward strand.
TTCTGAAAGCAAGCCCTGGGGAATGTGCAGGCTTGTGGCTGGGGCTGGGAGAGCTGGCTCCCTCTGTGTTTCTTATCCATTATCACCCAACTACTTGATCAAACTCAAAACGGTAGTCATCCTTGATTCTTCCCTCTTTCTCAGGCTCCACACAATAGATATTTAAAATGTATCAATTTCCTCAGTTTAGACCATTATTATCTTTCACGTGAATATTAATGAGAATGAGAACATGATAATAGCAAATGCATGTGTGTGCGTCAAGCATTCACTATGTGCCTAACACTGTACCTCGCACCTGACCCATATGAGCTTACCTATATTTAATTCTCATAGTTACCTTTTGAGCTAAGAACCATTTTTTTTTCTCATTTTAAAAACAAGCAAACTGAGGCACACTTAGAGAGACTAGTAGCAAAAGACAACATCCGATTTGATTTCCTACCTCTGGTGTGTTTTCTCCAATTTATTTTCTGCAACATAGAGTGATGGTTCATTAAAAAAACTTACTATGTGGCTCAGGAAAGTAAAATCTCTTCCTCTCTTGGCATTTTGCTGCCAAGTTGGAATCATATTCTGTACATTTTTTCATGAGGTCTTACCTATGTACAAATAGTAAGTGATGGGAAATTAATGGTAGAAGTTGGGGACCGCGGCTGGTTTGGGAGAGAGACATTTTTGGAGCAGCCCTGTCTTGGTGTCTTTGACAGACTGTTCCACAGACAGTTGCAGCAATAGTTCCCTCTCACATGCTCTTCTTATAGTGTGACACTCTGAGACACGGGGGTCTATGTTCCTGCCTCTTGAATCTGGGTGGGCTCATGACTGTGGCCCCTATGACTTTATGTGACTTCTGAGACTAGATCATAAAAGGTGATGTGGCTTCTCCATAAATCACTGGAGTACTTACTGTGGATCCCTAAGCTGCCAGGTAAGCAGTCCCAATACCTGAGGCCACTGTGCCGTGACGAAGGCCAAGTGGACAGACTACACAGAGATGCCAGGAGACTGCACAAGGACAAGATGTCCGGCCAGCCCTGTGGAGGACAACCAGCCCTTTGGAGGGTTTTCCTCCAAAGTATCCCTGTCTGCAATATCCTTTGCTGTCTTTTGCATTTGGTAAACTCCTAGTCACCTTTCAAGACCCATGTCTTCTCTATCTTACCTGACTTTCCCAGGGAATATATTATTCCTTCCTTAAGAAATGTATGATGTCATCCCAAAGAGACAGATCTTAGGCTGTAACTGCACAGGGACAATGTCTTTTGAATGCACAAAGTTCTGAGCTACAATAGTACCTTATTTATTTCTTAGGTCGCAACCTGGTTAGTTTTCAGTAGATCTTCATCCTGTCTTCCACTATTGCCCATGCTCGTGTACTTTTGTTTGCACCTCCACATCTACTCTCGTATCCTTTCTGCTTTGCTGTTGGCCTGAATGGATCAGGTTGGCCTGAATGGGTCAGGTCAGCCTGAATGGATAGCAATGGACTCTCCTGAACTATGGCTTCTGATTGGGCTTGGCCATTGGCAGGAGAAAAGGGGGAATACGGAGAACAAAATTGGGGTATTTATTTATTTAGCTTCCTTCCTGTGGGATTGCTCTGGGTTGGTTACTTCCCACCACAAAGATTACACGTAGTGATGTGCTGATGCATGATTAATTAGTATGGGGGTTGGAGAAGCCTTGATTTGTAGTGTTTGCCAATTTCTATGGTGTAAATACTCTTACCATGGCCAATTTCAAACTACCGATGTGACGTCATTCAATGTTTTGTCTGCTCCCTCCAGCTGGCATGAGCCAAGATCCAGCACACCACTGTCCCATTCTTTCCCTCCAGCAAATTGCCTCTGCTCTTCCCTAGCCCTTCAGGCCTGTCTGTGCCACACTATTTTTAGCCCTGGGACACTGCACTGTCTTCTGTGATTTTTCTCACCAAAATGATACCTTTGTAAATAGTCATCTTATTAAACCCTCCTCAAATTATCCAGTTTGAGATACCATCTGTTTCTTGATGAGATCCTAATCAAGTTATACTATCTGGAAACTGGCCATTTGGAAATCTTTCCTCTTGCTGTATTGTCAATATCTAGAGTATAGAGATTATACTTTATTAATTTATGTATCTTCAGCACCTAGCCAATGAAGAGGGTAGGAAAGGAAAGAAGAAGGAATACATTTTCATTTGAATATCTACTATGCACCAGATATTGTGTTAGATACTTTAGAAATGTTTCCTCTTTAATCCTAAAAAATCAAATTAATTCTAGGTACTGTCATTTCCATTTTGCAGATAAGGAAATTGAGACTCAGAATGGCTCAGTAACATTTTCAAGTTTACACAGTTAGGAAATGGCTGAATAAGGATTTGAACCTGTGTGTCTCACTCTAAAATCTACACTTTTTTTCTGCACTGCTGCCTAGTTTATTTTTAGTGAATGAACAGATGTTTTAGTCAACAGAGAAGATAGAATGCCATCAGAAATGCCTGATAAGGGAAGTCTTCAAGTGGGAGAGATGGAATCAGCTTCTTCCTGTTCCTAGAAATGAAGTTTCCAGTAATCTAGCAGTTTATGTAAACCATCTTGTGTAAACATTCCTGTGAACAGGGGGTATTTTAGATAACATTAGGTGATTCATGAATTAGCCCTAAATCTGGCAGACCTTTTTATTGTACCTTGACAAATTCATGTCTCCTATGGTTTCGATGCATCCCCAAAGTTTATGTGTTGGAAACTTGATAACCAATGTAGAGGTGTTAGGAGGTGGGACATATAAAAGATCTTTAGGATATGAGCACTGCCCTCATAAATGGATTAATGCCATTATCTCGGTAGTGGGCTCTTTATAATAGGAGGTGTTCAGCCCCCTCTTGCTCTATGTCTCTCTCACTTTGTGGTGTCTTTTGCCTTGTTATGACACAACAGGAGGACCTTCACCAAATGCCTTGATCTTGGACTTCCCAGCCCTGCAGAACCAGGAGCCAAAACATTACTGTCCATTATAAATTACTTAGTCTGTGACATTCTGTTAGAGCAGCACAAAACTAAGACAATATCTTACAGTAGTATTGGGCAGTTTCTAATCTCCTTAAAGATTAAAAATAGCTTAACACTCTGAGAGGAGAAAAACCATGTCTGTGTGGTTGCATTAAATTATGAGGAAATTGCAAACATGATCAATTACAAGATAAATTTTGTACAAGAAGACACTTTGCCTATCTCAAATTTTGTGGTCTAGTCTTCCATCTAGAAGGTACTGGTGATTCTAGTCAAGACTTGGAAGAACCCATAGCAGGTGCCTTAAAAAAGTGTGTAATATATTTCTGATCTGTTAACAGGCCTTAAAGCAACTGTTGTTTTTGTTATAATAATGAAAAACATTTACTGGAAAAATTGATGCTGGCTTTGGCAGTTTCATTCAGTCTGTTAAGATGCCTCAAGAGGGAGCACAACAGGTCTAATGGAGCTGTTAGAAACCTGAGTTAGAAGACATGAGTCCAGTTCTGACCTTCTCACTTGCCTAGTCTTATTTTATTTATTTATTTATATTTATTTATTTACTTATTTCTTTTTAAGATGAGGTCTGGCTCTATTGCCCAGGCTCTATCGCTCATTGCAACATCTGCCTCTGGGGCTCAAACCCTCCTCCCACCTCAGCCTCTGGAGTGGCTGGGACTGCAGGCCTGCACCACCGTGCCTGGCTAAATTTTGTATTTTTGGTAGAGATGGGGTTTCACCATGTTGCCCAAGCTGGTCTTGAACTCTTTGGCTTAAGCTATCTGCCCACCTCATCCTCCCAAAATGCTGGAATTACAGGCATGAGACACCGCTCCTGGCCATTTGCCTAGTTTTAAGTTGTAGGTAAACCACTTAAATGTTCTGCACCTCTGTCTCCTTAAAGGTGAAAAGGGCAGTTGGATTAGACTTAAGGTAGTTGGATTAAGTTACCTTTCTAGCTCTAAGAAGTTTTTGTAGTGCTTAAGAAATTTTCTTTCTTTTTAGTAGTCATTAGTATTTTTCTACACTTGTTAGCTACTGTGTCTTTTCATTTCTATCTTATTTTTTTTCTTTATAGTAATAATTTTGTTAGTTATTATATCTCTCTTTTTCATTATCTGTCACCTATATACTATCTACCTATATAAATACTAAAAAGAAAAGCTACCCAACGTTCAATGTAAGGACACAAAAATAAAACAATCCATACATATGTTTTGTGTATATGTGTTTGTGCATATATATACTACATATAGGTACATGTACATATTAATATGTATACATCTCTATACATGTATAAACATATACACATACATATATATGTACACACACACACACGTATATATGCAGTGGTGTTTTGTAAATGTTTTCCAGTCAGCCCTCCTGGAAGAAAAAAACCCTGATTTATAGCGTTTGCCAATTTCTGTGGTGTAACTACTCTCACCATAGCCAGTTCAAGCTACTCAAGTTGAGTCACTGAACGTAGAGCTGAGAAAAGATTCACAAACTAGACTCTCTTGCAAGACAATACAAGTTGGTTGGAGCACACCATTGAATATAGACTGTTGGGTGTTACCATCTGTCTTTCATGCTAGAATACCTATTTTAAAAAATTTAATTTAATTTTATTTTAAGTTCTGGGCTACATGTGCAGGACGTGCAGGTTTGTTACATAGGTGAACGTGTGCTATCATGGTTTGCTGCACCTATCAACCCACGGCCTAGGTATTAAGTACCACATGCATTAGCTATTTATCTTGATGTTCTCCCTCTCCCCAACCCCCTGATAGGCCCCACTGTGTGTCATTCCCCTCCCTGTGTCCATGTGTTCTCATTGTTCAGCTCCCAGTTATAAGTGAGAATATGCAGTGTTTGGTCTGAAATACCTATTTTTTCCTTCAACTTTTATTTTAAGTTCAGTGGTACATGTGCAGGTTTGTTACATAGGTAAATGTGTGCCATCGTGGTTTGCTGCACAGATCATCCATCACCTAGGTATTAAGTCCAGTGTTCATTAGCTATTCTTCCTGATGCTCTCCCTTTCCCTACCTACCCCAGACAGGCCCCAGTGTGTTGTTCCCCCTGCAATGTGTCCATGTGTTCTCATGATTTAGCTGGAACTGATAACTGAGAACATGTGATGTTTGGTTTTCTATTCCTGCCTTAATTTGCTGAGGATAATGGCTTCCAGCTCCATCCATGTCACTGCAAACGACATGATCTCATTCCTCTTTATGGCTGCACAGTATTCCTTGGTGGATATGTACGACATTTTCTTTATCCAGTCTATCATTGATGGGCATTTGGGTTAATTCCATGTCTTTGCTATTGCAAATAGTGCTGCAGTGAACATACGTGTACATGTATCTTTATAATAGAATGTTGTATGCTCCTTTGGGTATATACCCAGTATCAGGATTGCTGGGTCAAATGTTTTTTCTGCCCCTAGATCTTTGAGGAATCACCACACTGTCTTCCACTATGGTTGAACTAATTTATACTCCCACCAACAGTGTAAAAGTATTCCTTTTTTTGGCACAACCTCACCAGCATCTGTTGTTTTTTTAACTTTTATTAATAGCCATTCTGACTGACTTGAGACAGTATCTCATTGTGGTTTTGATTTGCATTTCTCTAAAGATCAGTGATGTTAAGCTTTTTTTTTTTTTTTTTGTATGTTTGTTGGCTACATAAATGTCTTCTTTTAGAAGTGCCTGTTCATGTCCTTTGCCCACTTTTTAATGGGGTTTTTTTTTTTTTTCTTGTAAATGTGTTTAAACTCCTTATAGGTTCTAGATATTAGACCTTTGTCAGATGGATAGATTGTATTTTCTCCCATTCTATAGGTTGTCTGTTCATGCTGATGATAGTCTTTTTTGCTGTGCAGAAGCTCTTTAGTTTAATTAAATCTCATTTGTCAATTTTTGCTTTTGTTGCAATTGCTTGTGGCATTTTTGTAATGATATATTTGTCTGTGCCTATGTCCTGAATGGTATTGTCTAGATTTTCTTCCAGAGTTTTTATAGTTTTGGATTTTACATTTAAGTCTTTAATCCATCTTGAGTTGATTTTTGTGTAAGGTATAAGGAAGGGGTCCAGTTTCAATTTTCTGCGTATGGCTAACCAGTTCTCCCAGCACCATTTATTAAAAAGAAAATCCTTTCCCCATTGCTTGTTTTTGTCAGATTTGTCATGTTTGTGTTCTCTGTTCTGTTCCATTGGTCTATGTGTCTGTTTTTGTACCAATACCATGATGTTTTGGTTACTATAGCCTTGTAGTATAGTTTGAAGTCAGGTAGCATGATGCCTCCAGCTTTGTTCTTTTTGCTTAGGATTGTCTTGGATATTCAGGCTCTTGTTTGGTTCCATATGAATTTTAAAATTGTTTTTTTTTTTCTAATTGTGTGAAGAATGTCAATGGTAGTTTAATGGGAATAGCATTGAATCTATAAATTGCTTTTGGCAGTATGGCCATTTTTAATATATTTTTTCTTCCTTTCCATGAACATGGAAGGTTTTTCCATTTGTTTTTGTCCTCTCTTATTTCCTTGAGCAGCTTTTTGGAGTTCTTCTTGAAGAGGTCCTTCACTTCCCTTGTTAGCTATATTCCTAGGTATCTTATTCTTTTTGTAGCAATTGTGAGTGGGAGTTCATTCATAATTTGGTTCTCTGCTTGCTTGTGGTTAATACATAGGAATGCTAACGACTTTTGCACATCGATTTTGTATCCTGAGACTTTGCTGAAGTTGCTTATCAGCTTAAGAAGCTTTTGAGCTGAGATAATGGGATTTTCTGGATATAGTATCATGTCATCTACAAACAAAGATAATTTTACTTCCTCTCTTTCTATTTGAATACTGTTTCTTTCCTTCTATTGCCTGATTGACCTGGCCAGAGCTTCCAATATTATGTTGAATAGGAGTAGTGAGAGAGGGCATCCTTGTCTTGTGCCAGTTTTCAAGGGGAATGCTTCCATCTTTTGCCTATTCCGAATGATATTGGTTGTGTGTTTGTCATATATGACTCTTATTATTTTGAAGTATGTTCCTTCAATACCTAGTTTATTGACAGTTTTTAACATGAAGAGATGTTGAATTTTATTGAAGGCCTTTTCTGCATCTATTGAGATAATCGTGTGTTTTTAGTCTTTAGTTCCATTTATGTAATAAATCACATTTATTGATTTGTGTATGTTAAACAAACCCTGCATCCCAGGGATGAAGCCAACTTGATTGTGGTGCGTAAGCTTTTTGATGTGTTGCTGAATTTGGCTTGCCGCTATAAAATATCTATTTTAATATATATTTTGAGAACTGCATACTGAACGTTAAAACTAAGAACACAAAATGTGTTTTTTATTTGATTTCTGTTTATTATGGTCTTTACTTGGAATTATTTTTAAATAACTTTCTTACCTCATGCCAAATACATACACACACAAGCACGTATATGTACTACACTTACCTAAATTTTGTTAAAATTTTTTGGGAATATCTATGCATTATGTAACCATGTATAAGTAGATTATACTAAAATGTGGTGCAAATTTGTTTTTTCATAAGTCACCTATCCTTTCAAATTTAAAGTTAAAAGAACTTCCTTAAATATCTGTATTTCTTTGGAGTTCTAAACTTTTAGGGCCATCCTCATTAGTGTACCCAATATTTTCACTGACTAGTTGTTTATCAAAGGAGTTAGGGCTGGAAAAACCCCCAAACTATTAGATCATCAAGTCTGGGAATGATATAAATTTGATAAACTCAGAAATCCAAAAAGCTGCATACAGTAATTTGGTATTTAGTCAATCACAGAAAGGCTACAATGCGTTAACTGTTGACTGAATGATGAGCATCAAACACAGAGTGTAATTAACACAGACAGAAGCTTACTGCCAACAACAGTTTGAAACAATTTTAGTCCTCTATTTCCTGCCAACTTTGATATATAAAGAACCCTTCGTGGCATGATTGAGAGAATTTGTTTTTGCATGGGGAATTCAGTTCGTACCCCAGAGTTTCTAGAACAGGGGCTCTCACAGGGTAGAAATTGTTGGGTATTTTTTGGATTGAACTAGTTGAACCAGATCTACAGTTTTTTTAAAAAAAATTAGTCCTCAGACACAACACTTCTCATTAGGAAATTCTCATTGCATTTCATGAATCTGTGGTAATATGTTCTCTGTCCCCTTAAGTAGTAAGTGAGTGAGCCTTTGCATGGCTAGGGTGCATTGCCTAAGGGAGAAAAGACAACGAATACCTATCTGAATCAAGGGAAAAGTTTTACAAAAATCGTTATTAGGAATTTGAAGTGTGTACTGATCAAATGTGCAAGAATGAGTATCAGCTGTAAGTTATCCATTAACAGTTTATCTGCTATAACTGGAACCCTGTCTGCCATGTCTGTCCTGATTCCTTGCTGATCAAGGCAATCAGCTTGATTCTGAACTGGGAAACTGTCAGGACAAGATCTGGAAAAGCATATGTTGCTGAGTAAGCTGCAGGCAGGTTTGTGTGTGTGTGTGTGTGTGTGTGTGTGTGTGTGTGAATGTCAAACATTAAAAGATGTGTATCATCCACAATGATAGAAATAATTGACCTGCTGGCAATTCCTTCCTTCTCCCCCACAGATCAGTAGTGCTGAATTACTTGCAGTTCCTCAAAGCAATCAGGCTTCCTCACACCTATGTATCACATGGTCTGCTCTTACAGCTTGATATCAGCCTTGTCCCATCCCGGCATTCTCCCCAACCCCTGACTGAGCTTGGTAACTACTCTAATTCATTCTTCTAAACCCAGTTGCGAGGTCTCTTTGTCAGAACGTCACGCTAGCCTGCAATGAATGCCCATCTTGTGAGGTCCATTGCATTCAGTAACACATTTATCCATGTCTTTATCACATTGTATTGTGGATTTTGCTCAGCTGCTTGTCTGTCTCCCTTGTAGATTATATAAGTTCCTTGAGGGAGATATTGATTCTTACATCTTTGTATTTCCAGGACCTACCACAGTACTTGGCAAATAGTAGCTACTTATTAATGTTGAATATTTCAATATACAAATAACTAAAATTAATGAACAAGTGATTTATCAGTTGAGTATTCATATATTCAATCTCAACTTGCTTTTATTAGTCAAGATTTTTAACTTGTAACAAAAACAACTCAAATTCACTTTTGATCAATCAGAAATTTACTGCTTTAAATAACTAAGAGTCTAAGGAGGGCTGTGAACTCTGGACATATTGGATCCAGGTCTCAGATGATGCCATCAGAAATCTGTCTCTCTGCAGATCTAATTTCTTTTTCCTCTGGGGTGATTTTATAAAGCAAGGACTCTTTCTGCTATAAAGGATGGTCCTGGTAGCTCTAGGCTTATATAGTGCGGCACAACTCACAATTTCAGAAGGATACTGAATATCTACAGGAAGTCACCCAAAATGACTATGCTTGGCTCTACTTGGGCTCCATACGACACTCACCCTTGGACCAGTAACTGTTCCTAGGGTGATAGGGTGTTCTGACTGATCATTTCAGGTCACATGCAAACCCTATAAACAGTGTTGTTGATTTTGCAATATGATCAAATTTTTAAAAGCCTGCCATGTATCCAGACCAGTTTAACTTCTTCATGCCTTTTTTCTAGGCCCACTGAGGTGCACCAAGACTGACATAAAGAAATGTTGGGCAGATGCTCAATTTCCAGTTACTTAGATGCCGAACTGAGGTGCATAATTCTATGCCTGTACGTTGCTCCTTACTCCTTCTTTTTTATTTATTGCTTTGGAAAAAATATCGTTTAAATTTTGGAATAGTTTTAGATTTGTAGACAAATTGCATTGATAGTGTAAAGAGTTCTTGGCTGGGTGTGGTAGCTCACAACTGAAATCTCAGCACTTTGGGAGGCTGAGGTGGGAGCATTGCTTGAGCCCAGGAGTTAGAGGCCAACCTGGGAAACATGGTGAAATCCCATCTCTCCAAAAAATAAAAAATAAAAATTATCTAGGTGTGGTGGTGCACGCTTGTTGTCCTAGGTATTTGGTAGCTGAGGCGGGAGGATTGCTTGAGCTCAAGAGGTCGAAGCTGTGTTTGCATCATTGCACTCCAGCCTGGGCAACAGGCTGTGAGCTGTGTTTGCATCATTGCATTCCAGCCTGGGCAACAGAGTGAGACCTTGTGTCAAAGAAAAAGAAAGAAAAAAGGCTTCACATATACCACATAATCCAGTTTTCCCTATTGTTAACATCTTACATTACTGTGGTACATTTGTCACAATGAAGGAACCAACATGGGTTAATTAGTTAACTAATTAATCCCCACAGTTTCTTGAGCTTTCACTAATTTTCCCCTAATATCTTTTTTTCTGTTCTAGGCTCCCATTCAAGTTATCCTATTAAATTTAGTTGCCATGTCTTGCTTGTCCCCTCCTGTCTGACATTTCTCAGGCTTTCCTTAGTTTTGATGACCTTGATCGTTTTTAGAAGTTCTGGCCAAATATTTTGTAAAATGTCCCTCAATTTGGATTTGTCTGATGTTTTTCTCATGCTGAGACTGGGTTATTAGTTTTGGGGAAGAAGCCCTCAGAAGTAAGGTGTCTTCTCATCACCTCATGCTAAGCACACATACTATCAACATGATTTATCCCTGTTGATGTTGACCTTGAACCCTGGGATAAAGTGGTGTTTGCCAGGTCTCCCTGCTGGCAAGTCCCTTTTTTCTCCCTCTTCCCATATTCTATGCTCTGAAGCAAGTTACTAAGCACAGCTCACACAAGAGGTGGGGAGCTAAGTTTCACTTTCTTGAGAGGAGGAGGATCTACATCAATTATTTAGAATTGTTTGGAATTCTGCTGTGTGGGAGATTTGTCTCTTCCCCATTTATTGATTTATCTATTCAATCGCTTGTTCATGTCAGTATAGACGTATGGATATTTATTTTATACTTTGGGCTATAATTCAGCACTGCATTATTTATTTTGTTGCTGACATTGACCAAGCTTTAACAATTGTGAGCTCTTTCACTGGGTCCCTCTGTCCCTTTGCCATGCTCTCAGACTTTTAGTTTTTGAATAGCTCCTTACTTTCTGGCTCTACAAGGTGGTTCATTCTCATCTTGTGTATTCTCTGTCCCAGTCCTAGAATCATCTGTTTCCTCAAAGAGCTCTGGTTTGTTTTATTAGAGAATAGTAAAGACCAAGACTTGGGTGCTGGTTGTGCCCCGTTGATACTGGGGTATCATTACCTTTAGGCCCTCTCAGCAGACAGAGCTAGGAAACATGTATGGTTACTAACTCATTTCACTACTTGCTTTTAATGTCCTTTGTTACTGACCTTTCCCTGTATCATTTATTTATGCCTTTGCCTTGTCCTCTAGTTTGATGCACATTTTGTTGTCTCCTGTCTTCCAAATTTGGTTCTAGTTCTCGGTTATGCTTTTATTGCATTTTCTCCTTGATTCGGTGATTATGATGTAAGAACAAATGTGTTCAGCTTGACTCAGCTTTTGGAATGTCTGCTTTGCTCTTTCCTTGCAGACTACGTGGGTGACACTCAGATGCTGTAGGATATATAGACAAGGCTTTCTTTCTGGACCCTGTTTTGAGATGCTTATAATCTAATTCTGTAACTCTGGAAAAAATATGACTAGAACATACTGTATACTCTCATTTATGCTTCTTGGTGAGGGGCTGGTCTATTTCCGTCATTCGTGAACTCACTCTATCATCAGTCATTTGTTGAGCACTAATGAATCAGACATGATTCGAGGTCCTGAGGATACAGTTTTGCATCAGTCACAGTCCTTATCACTACCTCTAGCTTCCAAGTTTTGGAATCTAAAGGAGACCAACAGGCAAGAAATAAAGGGTAGAGGTAAGGATAGAGGTAAGCTGGAGCAACAACAGGGAAAGAGGGGAAGGATTAATCAGTTCCATCTTGGCAGCACTCCCATTGCAGGCATAGTGCTTGACAAAGAAACCAAAAGCTGCTGTAGCAAATTTTATGAAGTCAAACCCATAAAAACAAGAGGCAGAAGATGCTGGAGTGCCCTCTCCCCTTCAAACTCACTTTCTCATCCTCCCCCCAGATCCTGCTCTGCCTCTCACCAACAGAGATCAGAGGCTTCAAGTTTTGAAGCGTTAACATAATTGAGAATTTTATAAATTCTCTTCAAGGGGGCATCATTAGATTCCGTCACCAGGAAATGAAAACGAATCAGGATTCTATAATCCAAGATGGGCTGGGTGTGGGGGAGTGAGGTGTGCCAGAAGGGCACAAGTCAAAAATGATCTAAGTTACTTGGCCTAGTGAATGGGAGTGAATGATGCTGGGCTGAAAATACTAAAATTGACAGACATGAATATATAACAATCATTCAACATAGGTGGCATCGCCAGGTGGCATGGGTTCAAATCCCTGCACAAGTTAACCCCTCTGTACCTCTGTTTCTTCATCTGTAAGGTGGAGAGGGTAATTGTACCTTATGTGAAGGTTATATGAGTTAATGTAAATGCGATCCTTAGAACAGTGCTGGATAGATAGTCAATGTTGTATAATTAAGTGTTGGTGATCATTATTTTTATATATTGAATACCTTCTACTTTAGCAAGATACTCTATTAAATACTAGGGACCACACAAGAAACTCCAGATATGGTTCTTCCCATTGTAACTGCCTGGTGGGTTCTCCTTGCCCACTGCCCAGACAGAGTTGATTTATCAAGACAGAAGAATTGCAATAGAGAAAGAGTTTAATTCACATAGAGCGGGCTGTATAGGAGACTGGAGCTTTATTATTACTCAAATCAGTCTCTGTGAAAATTCAGGGATTGTGGATTTTAAGGATAATTTGGTGGGTAGGGGGCCAGGTGGTGGGGAGTATTGATTGGTTGGGTCAAAGATAAAATCATAGGAAGTTGAAGCTGTCCTCTTGCGCTGAGTCAGTTCCTGGGTGGAGGCCACAAAATCAGATGAACCAGTGTATTGATCTGGGTGGCAAGAGCTGATCCATTGAGTGTGGGGTCTAAAAAATATCTCAAGAATGGATCTTAGGTTTTATAATAGTGATGTTATCCCTAGGAGCAATTGGGGAGGTTTAGATTCTTGTGGCCTCTGACTGAATGACTCCTAAACCATAATTTCTAATCTTGGCTAATTTGTTAGTCCTACAAAGGCAGTCTGGTCCCCAGGCAAGAAGAGGGCTTTTTTCAGGAAAAACTGTTATCATTTTCGTTTCAAAGTTAAACTATAAACTAAATTTCTGCTTTTCAGGAATACTACAAAGTTAAATAACAGAATCTTTTGGAAATTCTCTGAGACCTCATCTGTCAATAGGTTTCACAATAAAACTTCAGTATCTTGAGTTAGTAAACTAAAAGGCTACTCATTACCACATTAGAAGGTACACAGGGCTGACCTATGTCTGCTAAAGAAAGAATCTAGAAAATCGCTTTTCGCTTCAAGTAAAAATGGATGTCTTTTAATACTTCAAGATTAAAAAGTTTTGATTGGTTATAATTTCAAATTAGTAAATTTAAAAAAAAGATGTTTGGGGATGTGAAATACAAGGAATGGTTGCCTTTTAAAAGACTTTTGTGTTATTAAGATACTTTAAAAAATAGAAGTACCAACACAAACTCTTTTCATGGTTCCCTTGATCTCCCAAAAAGGAAATCCAAAATATTTCCTTTTGTCAGGGTTAATTTTGGGACATCTGATCTTTAAGAAATTGATATGGTACCAGGAAATTTCACTGACTTCTCCCATCCCTGAACTCTCCTTGCTGCTTGTAAAGACTTTCAGTGGGGTTAGTTTCAAAATTAATCCAGGCTTTTGAGGGCAGTTGGGCCTTCTGCACTTGAATAGTTAAGTGAATACTATTAAAAAAAGAAAAGACTACACATTAGTAACTTGGAGGAACCAGAGTGAATGAACCACTTTTCAGAACCTGCATGACAATTTTGAAAATTAAACCCAGTTAATAGAAAAAAATGCTAAATCAATGGCCATAAAATTTAATGGGTTTATAGCAGCCTTAACACAGTAGGACTGAATTATCATGTTAATTTAATTTCCATTTCTAAATGAACCAGAAGGCACAATAAAGGTCAATTAACCAGCTACCTTCCCTGTCTTCTTTTTCTTTTACTGCCGGTTTTAAATCACATTCAGCCCCAAAGCACTCACACTGCTTCTGGAAACTCATTAGTTTTTCTTGAAATTAAAACAAAAAAGAAAAAAGAAGAAACAAAAACTAACAACCAACCATGTGCTGATTGAGACAACCACTGAGTATGTTCCACAATTATAGGGATATATGTATTCAGTGAAAAATCCCTACCCTTGTCACAAGGAGGCTACAGACTCAGTCACACCAAGCCTAGGGAAACACACAAGTTAAAGGCCTCAATTATTGTGTGTACCAAGTGTTCATCTACAGTGAAAAAGCTGTGTGTGCCACTCTTAACATTTATGAGGCAAAGAAGGAAGGCAACCCCATCTGTGTAATGTGGGTCCCCCGTTAGTATAGTAAGCACCTCTTAGTATGGCAACGTGTCACTTTACATTAATAGGTTTTAAAAACTCACTTAAAAATTTACTTAATAGAGAATAAAAAGAACTCAGTCCCCACCCCCCCTGCCCCGACCCCCACCACCACCAGCAAAAGGAAAACAAACACAGTTTTTGGTTTGGGTATAGTTAATTTATTGTTGCAATGAATTGCTTGCAATTTGATGGAATGTGGATCAAAATTTTTCAAAACTTCTGGTATTTTCTACTGATGTAAACATTAGGAGACTAGGTTGGTGAACAAAAAATAGTTTTATTTTACAAAATGCTTAGTCACTATAATTGATTTCTAATTCTGTTTGCCATAATTTGAAGAGTGATAATATGTTAGTCTGATTTGATCATTCCACAACGTATATAAGTAACCAAACATCACATTGAGCCCTATAAATATGTACGATTATTATTTATCAGTTAAAAATAAAACTAAAAATATGTATACTCACAGATGCAACTAGTTTTGAGAGGCATCCTTTTTATCTTTGAAACTTTTAATCTAGTGACAGCATTGAGCTTTCTAAAAATTGTGACATGTTTGATCCACTTTCAAAGTTCCTGTGAAAGAACAGAAAAAATTGAAATTTTACTACTGAAAATTTTAAACACCACAAATATCTGAATGGTTTTGTCAACTGCATGGGTATTTTCTGGGATGGAAGGAGGCATTGTGCTGTTTTCCTCCCGCCTCCCCTCAGATTGACCTTGGGTCATATAAAGCCCTCAGTCATTGGCATGGGCAAGGTGGCTCCTCGCTGAATGCTGACCTCCTCTCCTCCCTCTTCTCCCTCCTCTCCCCCCTCCTCCCCCCTCCTCCCTTCTCCACCACAGCAGGGCTCTCCCTGAGCTGCAGAGAGGGATTCTAGGAGCAAGCATCAGCCAAGCGCCTGCTGTGGCCTCTTGCCACTTGCTAACAGTTTTCCACAATTGATGAAAACACCCTGTTACAGTGGATTCTCAAAAATTATTACTGATTAACAGAACAATGTGTTCTGCCCTCTCCCTGCCCCCAGTCTGATTTTGGGACTGAAGAGGTTGTTTTTGCACATCAGGCCATTGTGTCATAATTCTATCACGGAACTGTTGGTATGATTTAGCTGCTAGAATCACTGAAGTCACTGGATTGTGACTGACCACGTGCAGACAGGGACTGTAAAGGAGCAGTTTGGGTACATGTTAGGGTAAGCAAGGAGAGAAGAAAGAAGAAAAATGGTAGCAAAAGGAAGAATGAAAGAAGATGATAAGAACAGAAGAAAGCCATGGCAATGCATGCCCTTCATAACTGCACTCATGAGGCAGAATTACCACTCCCAGGTTTGCAAAGCTCTGTGTGAACAGCCCCTGCCATGCACATCTTAATTATTGACCTAGCTGCTAGCATTACTGCTGGTATTTCTTGCTGTCATGGTCAGGTCCAAAGATTACAGACTTTGAAACATTCTGTTTTGAGGGTTTGAGAAACTTCCTCCCAGGTCAGGGGCTGACTGGTGTCGCTACCCACCATTATCCAGTATTTCCTAAACCCATGTCTCCCAGGAGTTGTCCTATCAGAATATAAGACTGTGTTTTACAGCTTTTCTGCCATCTGGCTGTGTGACTTTGGAAGTCACTTCACTTTGCTGGGCCCTGGTTTCCTCAGTGGTGAAGGGAAGAGTGTGACCTTGAAGCGACTTCTAGCTCCAACACTCTGTGGTTCTCTGAAGCCCCATTGCAAGCATGGGGCTGTAAAACAGGATCAAAGTGCTGCAGCTTTCCCTTTTCCTGAGATTCACTTCTTGTTTAAAGTGAAACAGCTGATTTTTTCCTAGGAACTTGTGAGTGTGTGCATGTACACAGACACATATTTATATACACACAAGTGTATGCATACATCTATATGTGTGTATGTATATTCTACAGTAGTCTGAAATTTTAGTAATGGTGTTCAGTGCTTTAAAGGAAGAATTTGATGTTCTCTAAGTAAAAGGACAATAAAAAGAGGAAAAAAGTCTGTCTCCTGACCATCTCGAAAATGTTTGGGCAGATAGTTACATTCTTTTATTGACATGGGCCCTGTGTGTGTATAGATGTGTGTTTGTTTTTACTTTCAGCCTATCAGGGAAACTGGAGAGAAATGGTACTCATTACCCACTAGGAAATATCTGTCCATCTTCATAGCATAGTGTGTATATATTTTTAGGGACAATATTTTATGTTACACTTAGACCTCCCCAAGAGAACCCAAGACATTATACTGGGGCAGGGAGTCTGATGCCTTATATAAAATGGGCCAGACTACCGACTGGTAAAGAAAAACACAAATTGTGTACATAGCAAGATTTAGTTTATTTTGTTAAAAATGTGTTTGCTAAGAATATAGAGGGATAGGAACATTCTTGGGATTGTTTCTTTTTTTTCTTTCTTTTTTATCTTTTTTTTTTTTAACATTTGGAACGATTGTATAAATTCCTGATGCTAATAGAGTGTGGGTTGGTGTCCTTCCTTTACATTGTAGAGCCACTGTCAGGAGGGTAAAAAAGAGCCAGACCGGCAGCAGAAGGGCCCTTCTGTGCAGGGACAAGAGCCATTCGGTTCCCTCTGGGCTCCCTCCCGTCCATGTCCATGAGCAGCCAGAGAGGGACACAGGTGACAACTCTGGGCCTAATGGCCCTCTCTCTATTTTTATCTCCCAGCTGGGGGTTGAATGTTCTTATTTTATAGTCACTTGCCCTTTTCAACTCTGAGAAAAGAGATGGTTTCTCCCTCCCCCAACTCTATTATCTGTGTTTCGTGTTCTTTGTTCCAGAAAGAAAAGAAAAACAAAACCCTAGGATTATTTCTCTGAGAAGTTTCTTACATTCAGAAAACTGCATGTGAATGTAGCTGAGTGCTGTGTGAGGTGGTGCAGGCTGCCCCACTTCTGTCCAGAGTGTAGAGAGGTTGTGGAGCCACCTGCAGCCTGGGGATCAGGCAGGTGTGAACGTGGCTTGGGTAGGTATGGGAAGATGAGTGTAGTGTGCTTGAGAAACAAGTAAATCTTTAATCTTCTGGATGCCACCTCGGGTTCTGCATTGTTGTCAGTGAAATGGTGACTGGTCCGTCCATCCATCCACCCATCCATCCATCCATCCATCCATCCATCCATCCATCCATCCATTCATTTGTTCATGTGTTAATTGAATCAGTATGCATTTGATGAGCTTCTCTGTGTCAGGAACAGATGCCTGGTATGTAAACTGAAATAAGTCTACCAATGGAAGACACTCACAATAATGAGAGCTTCGATTTATCGAGGTTTACAATTTGCCAGGTACTATGCTGAGTTCTTTATATGTGTCATATTGTTCATCGTTTATTACCCCATTTTTTTCAGATTAGGAAACTGAGACTCTAAAGGGCTTGTTCAAGATCACATAGCTAGTAAGTGACAGAGTCAGATTTGAACTTGGATCATTGCAATATTGTGATGAATTTATTTGTTCTTCAACCCCATTTCTTGACATGCAATTCCTGAAATCCTTAGTATCTTCAAAGTGATGTCTTTTTGTATGCTAATGATTGACTGATGGCTAAAAGCTCCTAAGCAGCTTCTGGATAGAGGCTGGTCACCTGAAAGACCAAGGCATGATTAGAGGGTTAAGACTTTCAGCCCATCTCCCCACCTTCTGTGGACAGGAGAGGGACTGATGATTAAGTTGATCACCAGTGGCCAATGGTTTCATCAATCATGCCTATGTAATGAAACCTTCATAAAAACCCAAAAGGACTGGGTTCAGGGAGCTTCCAGACAGCTGAAAACATGGACGTTCCTGGAGGGTGGAGTGCGAAGGAGGGCATGGAAGCTTTGTGTCCTTTTCCACATACCTCACCCTATACATCTCTTCATCTGTCTCCTTTTAGTATCCTTCATAATAAGGGTAAATGTAAGTGTTTTCCTGAGTTCTGTGAGCCACTCTAGCAAACTAATAGATCCCAAAAAGGGAATAATGGGAACCCCAACATGAAGCCAGTTAGTTGGAAGTTCTGGAGGCCCAGACCTGCAACTCGTGGGGGTGGGGGCTGGTCTTGTGGGACTGAGTTCTCAACCTGTGGGGTCTGACCCTATCTCTAGGGAAATTGTGTCAGAATTGAATTAAATTAGAAGACACCCAGCTGGTGCCTACTGCAGAACTGACTGCTTGCTTGTTGTGGGGGAAAATCCTCCACATATTTGGACATAGACGTTTTCTGTATTGATTGCTGTTGTGGTGTGAGAGCAGAGAAAAACATAGTTTGAATTGGCTTTTCCACTCACAACTATCTTACTCTGGAACTTCCCATGTGGAGAACATTGCACTAGACAATGGTAAATGCAATGATGAAGCATGCCCGGGGGGAACTGAGTAATCAGAGAAGAGGGATTCCATCTACCTTTGAGAGTCAGAGAAGGCATTTTGGAGGTAGTAGTTTTTGAGTTTAATGTTCAACTATAGACCTGAAATAGCAGATTCAGCTTCTACTGGAGATTCTAGGCAGAAGGGATAACTTGTGAAAACAAGTGTGTGTGGGAAGAGTTGAAAATATTTGGGTGTTTCTGAAACATCACATGCAAGGCAAGGAGTGGTGAGAGATGAGCCTGGAGAGGTGGGGAACAGGGCAGATCATGGCGGATCTTTTAAAATCTACAATGCCAAGTGATGAGCTCAGTGGTCTAGGTGAAAAGTGGACATGGCAGGCACAGTTGGCTGGCAAGAGGGAAGAGAGGGAAGACTTGATGACTGATTGAGAGGGGATGGGAGAGATGGAGAGGGTACAGGATGCCTCCAAGACTTCTAACTTGGTGCCTGGATGGATGGAAATGCTAACCATGGATACAGAGGACCCAGCAGGAGGACTGGGTTTAGACAAAAGGTACTGTGTAGTTCTATTTCTCACCAGTCTGTGGTTATAATCACATATCATTAAGCTTTTTAAAAAAATAGCAGGTCAAAATGGTATTGCATGGATTTCAAACTATGATTTATAGTTAATTATTAACTTATAATTTCATAAATAACATATTTCTTGCCTGGGGGAAATGAAATACATTTGCTATAATCATGAAAATCAAAGAGTTAAGTAAGCCATAATTTATGAATACTAATCATAATAGCCACTTATTGAGCACACACGGTCCATATATTGTTCTTTATGCTTTTATATTCCATACTACCCAAAGCAATCTATAGATTCAATGCAATTTCCACCAAAATACCATTATCATTTTTCACAGAACTAGAAAAAACAATCCTAAAATTCATATAGAACAAAAATGAGCCCACATAGCCAAAGCAATACGAAGCAAAAAGAGCAAATCTGGAGGCTTCATATTATCCAACTCCAAATTATACTACAAGGCTATGGTTACCAAAACAGCATGGTACTGGTATAAAAATAGGCATGTTGACCAATGGAACAAAATAGAGAACCCAGAAATAAAACCAAATACTTACAGCCAACTGATCTTCAACAAGGAATAGAAAAACATAAATTGGAGAAAGGACACCCTATTTAATCAATGGTGCTGAGAAAACTAGCAAGCCACATGTAAAGAAGAAAAGTGGATCCCCATCTCTCACCTTATACATAGATCAACTCAAGATCTCAAGACTTAAATCTAAGACCCGAAACCATAACAATTCTAGAAGATAGCACCAGAAAAACTCTTTTGGACATTGGCTTAGGCAAAGAATTCATGACTAAGACCCCAAAGGCAAATGCAACAAAAACAGAAATAAATAAATGGGACCTAATTAACCTAAAAGACTTCTGCACTGCAAAAGAAATAATCAGCAGAGTAAACAGACAACCCACAGCGTGGGAGAAAATGTAAGCAAACTATGCATCTGGCAAAGAACTAATATCCAGAATCTACAAGGAACTCAAGAAAAAAAACAAATAATTTTATCAAAAAATGGGCAAAGGAAATAGACATTTCTCAAAAGAAGATGTACAAATAGCCAATAAACATATGAAAAAATGCTCAATAATCATCAGGGACATGCAAATTAAAACCACAATGAGATTAAAACCACTTACTCCTGCAATAATGGCCATAATTAAAAAGTCAAAAAACAATAGATGCTGATGTAGATGTGGTAAAAAAGGAACACTTTCACACTGCTGGTGGGAATGCAAATTAGAACAACCACTGTGGAAAACAGTATGTGAATGTCTTTCTTTCTTTTTTTTTCCCCCGAGACAGTCTTGCTCTGTCGCCGAGGCTGGAGTGCAGTAGTGCAATCTTGGCTCACTGCAACCTCCGCCTCCCAAGTTCAGGCAATTCTCCTGCCTCAGCCTCCTGAGTAGCTGGGATTACAGGTATGCACCACCACATCCAGCTAATTTTTTTGTATTTTTAGTAGAGACGGGGTTTTGCCTTGTTGGCCCAGCCTGATGTCAAACTCCTGACCTCAGGTGATCCACCTGCCTCAGCCTCCCAAAGTGCTGGGATTATAGGCTTAAGCCACCATGCTTGGCAGTAATTTCTTAAAGAACTAAAAGTAGAACTACCATTCAACCCAGCAATCCAACTACTGGGTATCTACCCAGTGGAAAAGAAGTCGTTATATGAAAAAGACATATGTACATGCATTTTTATAGCAGCACAGTTCACAATTGCAAAGATATAAAACTAACCTAAGTGCCCATAAACCAATGAGTAGATAAAGAAAATATGGCATATATATACCATGGAATACTACTCAGCCACAAAAAGGAATGAAATGATGTTTTTTGCAGCAACTTAAATGGAGCTGGAGGCCATTATTGTAAATGAAGTAACTCAGGAATAGAAAACCAAATATTGTATGTTCTTACTTATAAGTGGGAGCTAAGCTGTGAGGATGCAAAAACATAAGAATGAGGTAATGAACTTTGGGAGCTTGAAGGTGGGGAAGGTTGGGTGGGGGTGAGGGATAAGTCTACATATTGGGTACAGTGTACACTGCTTGGGTGATGGGTGCACTAAAATCTCGGATATCGCCATTAAAGAACTTATCATGAAACCCAAACTACCTGTACCCCCAAAACCATTGAAATAATAAAAAAAGAAAAGCAATCATGGAGGAGTAGAAAAAGGAGGGCAGTCATCACAATAAAAAGTCATGATCTATTTTTGTAGTTATTGAACCTGAGCCAGTTTTCAGCCTCAGACTTCAGTGCCTGAAGGGGTGTCTAGTTTCCAGTGAGAAGGATTCTGCATCATCATGGCAAGTGCATATGGTAATAATTCCTCCAGTGCTTCCACAACAGGACCTATGGCTATTTACTTGGGTGGTTATATAATGGATTTACTGAATTTTACCACAGCCTCACTGGGTGGTCCTTTTTCCTACCTCCTAAATATATAATTTGAATTGACAAACTTGGAAATTGGGTATTTTAGCCTGTGGAGTAAAGCTATGATCATGGGGAGGGCCAAGAAGAAGCCTTTGAAACTTCCTGCTCAAGTTTCTAGCTGAGATAATACATAAAAAGCAATAGCACACCATGGGAAGAAAGGTGAAAATTAGTGCCGCCTTAAGGATCTCAAGAATGTAGTAGTGATGGTCCCCACCATATCTTTATTTAATTAACCAGTCTAGTTTCTGCAGAAATTGGATGGATCCTGGAGAATAACTAGAGACTAACACAGACCCAACAAAGTCATAGCCTTGATTATGGTGGCTGTGGTAAAATGAATCTAGCTTGCTAGAGCAGACTAATATGCCTTTGTTACTCAATACGTAGCCATTGATTTGGTGATGAGGCTCTTTTCTTTCCCTATCAGGGAAGAGGCTGGAAATAGTTTACATCCATATACAAGGATGAAAAGCAATATACATTTGTAGTTTTGCCTCAGGGGTATTTTAAGTTGTCTGCTCTGTGCATTAATATAGTCTGAAAAGATATAGACTGCTGGGACATCCTGCAAAATATCCACTGACTTACTACACCAGTGACATCATGCTGGTCAGGCAGTAGGTGCAAGAGAGATTAGTTAGCATGCTGGAGGCCCTTGGTGCCCAGTCCAAAAGGTGGTAGATAAATTCTACAAAGACTTAAGAACATGAAGCTTTGGGAAAATTGTTACGGGTCCACTGGTCACAGGGCAGGCTGGGACATCTCCAAAATACTTTGGAGATGGCAACTTGCGTCATCTACCATGCACTGCCACAAAGAAGGGAGTACATGTCTGTTAGGTTTTCTCAGGTACCAGAGGATCACATTCCACATCTAGGATTACTGCTCCAGCCCATAAATCACAAGACCCAAGCGGCTTTTTTGAGAGGGGTGTGGAACAGGAAAGGGCTCTGCAGCAGGTTCAGATGGTGGCACAAGCAGCTTTGTCATATGGGCATGTAATCTGCAAACCTAAATAATCACGCATGTGGAACTGCTTTTATGAGTTGGGTTCTATTGACCCATCATGCCATACAATTGGGTGAGCACAGCAGCATAAGGTAGAAATGGTGTAGCCAAGATCATGGCCAGAGGGCATAAGTAGCCCAGACCCCATGACACTCATCATAGTTTCACCCAACTCATCCCTTAACTCAAACATGGCTATATGGTAGGAAGACAAAGTGGGAAGAGAGCCGAAAGAGAAAGAAAATCCCTGAGGTTCGTTAATCGATGCATTGGCTTGGAATTTGAGCCCATGCTAAAAATAGATGGCAGCAGCAATACAGCCACATGCAGGGGAGGCCTTGAAAAGTAATGCTGAGAAAAAAAATCTTCCCATAGTAGAGCTTTGAGCAGTGTACTTGGTTATCTACTTTGTGAGGAATAAAAACTGGCTCGAGGTGATAATATATACTAACTTCTGGGCAATGATGAATGGCCTGACCATGGCCTGGAAGGGAAAAGATTGGAAGATCAAGTGTAAGATCTGGGGTAGAAGTATGTGGTGGAAAAGATGGAAGTCGGCATGAAATGTGATTTTTGTATTACATGTTAATTAATGCTTACCTGTATGCATATACCATTGAAGTGGCATTGAAACAAACAAGTAGACAAAGCGACTCAGACAGTTGACATTAGCCAGCTTTTGTCATTGGCACGCTGGCCCCATGAATGAAGAGGCCACAGAGGCAGAGATGAAGGCTACACATGTACAGGCATACAGGTAGCTGAGTCCAGCTACATGGTCACAAGTTGACTTCACTGGAGTCTTTTTGTTCTGGGAGCACTAATGATTTGCTCTAACAGGAATAAATACTTATTCTAGACATGAGTTTGCCTTTCTTGCCTACAGAGCCTCAGCCAGCACCAATATCTTGAGGCTTTCTGATCCACAACATTTTACTATTTTTTTCTTTCTTTCTTAGAGATTGGGTCTTGCTTTGTTGCTCAGGCTGGACTTGAATGGGCTTAAGTGATATTGCTGGCTCAGCCTCCTGAGTTTCTGGGACTACAGGCATATACCACTGCACCTGGCCTGATCCATAGCATTTGTGCAATGAAGGATATGGGAAAATGCAATTGTTATCGTGGGATCTACTGGTTGTATCACACGTTACACCATCCAGAATCTGCCACCCTAACTGAGCATTGGAATAGCCTGTTGAAGATGCAGCTAAAGTATCACTTTGGGGACAATACTCTGTAAGTGTGGGGTTCCTTGATTAGAAACATAAGGGAAGAGTCAGGTTGCTATTTAACTGTAGACTAGACTGTTGACATTCTTAGGGCTATAGCTTCATTCCAGGCCTCTGGAATGTGGCTTTCCTATACAATGTAATAAAGTATACCTTAAAATTCAGTGACCTCCCATTCAGTGATAAAAGAACAGCAAAGCTAAACTGAGATACCAGTGTTAGCGCCTTCATGCTTCACCAGAGTGCTCCTCCCTGCCACCTGATTCTATAAACCCTTCTCTCCCGTTATTGCTCTAGGTGAGACCACTCTACAGTACACACAGTTCAAATTAACATACAAACAACATTACAAATGATGACGTGTTTTGGAACTTTAGGGTGACTCTGAAGTGCTCAAAACCATAAATGTTCTATTTGCTGGAGTTAAGACCCCACTGAATTGTGATTGCAAATTCTTTTGATTAAATGCTAGCCTTTCAATTGCACAGGTTTCTCTGGAGTCATAGCAATCTTCCAGCTCAGGTCTCTCATGCATTCCATTTGGAGGAATAATTTCCCATCTTTGCATTCACATCTCTTATAATAGTATGTCTTTTAGAGGATAAAATAAATATATATGATGCAAATAATAGCAAGTTGGGACAATGTATTTCATACATATAAATGTAATTTCTTGGTGCGACACATATGTCTACCACATGCTTGGTCCATCTTGTTTGGAAGCAGAACCATTTATTGTGTGATAAGAAGTCCCACCTCCAGTATTCATTTGGATCCTAAGGTTATTAGAAACGTATTCTTACTTCCAAAATGATTGCCTTGTTTTAAACCCAGCTGTATGTAAGTTATTATTAATCCCAAACCCAGAAGGAAACACTTATCTTTACATATGTGGTTATTTTGTTGGAAATAGAATCAATATCAGATGGTTTTTAAAGAGAATGATTATATTCTTAAAGAAATCTGGAAGAGTATGATGCCGCAAAGAGAGATTAAGACTACATAAGGAAAATTACATACTACCTCACTAAATTAGCATCAAAATGACTTACTTTACCTCTTACCTTTTTAGAAAGGTTCTGTTAAACAACCGTGGTATATTTTACTTGTTATTATTCAATGCTAAGTATTTTCACTGGGCTCTTAAAATAGTTTAAAAATTTCCAATTGTATTATTCCTCTGCAAAAAAGGACAGTCAGTGAAATAAACAATTCCATAAATATGGTTCCACCAAAGGTAGACAACATGCACAAGACACAGAATTTGTCTTGGTGGAACTCACTGTTGGGTTAAAGTAGGACTCTTGCTCATTAATCGCTATTTCAGAACTAACCATAGAATATAGCAAATGATATACTTAGGGATTAATGTCAAGTGCCAATGAGGAGCCACAGGGCCCTACTGCAAAGAAAAGTTACAAAGCCTCATTTTCTGTGGAGTCAAGAAGAAGGAAAAGGGAGACAATCTCAGACAATGTCGGTGGTGGGAAAGAACATAAGACACTTCTCAAGATGACTGAGTAATCAACTGCTCTCTGTTTTGAGATGGGGGAGATAAGTCTTCTATCCAGAAATGCTGCCTTTCAAGGGGACTTTCTTGACAGAGAGGGCCAGGTAGTCCCAAGGAAATCTGCTTGGCTCTGGGGAGCATCATCCACTTTCTACAAGCTGACTAGCTGGGCACCTACCATTTGCTAGGTACCCTGCTAGGTGCTGTGAGGGTTACAAAGATAAATAAAGGGCAAATTAACTTTTTTGTGTGTTTCTATTTTGTGTCAAGCCCTTGTTAGGAATTCTGTGAAATAAGCTTTACAGTTGCCATTTTTACACATAGGGAAATGGGGGTTTGGAGAGGTTAAGTAGTGTGCTCCAAGTCACACAACCAGCAGATGATAACCATATGATCCACTTCACAGGGTTGTTGTTAAGTCCTTGGTGCAAAGTGGAAGCTCAAAAAAATTTGCTTCCAGGGAATTATTTTATCTTAATGCTGCTTTCAAGCGGTGTCATCCAATTGACACCTGATTATAACACGTTCATCTTAGTGATGGTCTAGAGTTTTAAAATTATGCATTAGTTTATGCCGCTATGAAAATCTGTAAGCTTTTTGGAGATCTGAGACTATGACTCATACTGAAAGGCAAACTTTCACTGCTCCACAATTTGCCTCCTTGCTCATCAGACATTGCCTAGTGAAGACCTAGGTCTCACTCTTTAGCTGAAGTGCTCATTCATTCATCAGTGAGAATCACTGATGGGAAAAATTAGAATTTTACTTTAGATCAGTATGCTTTAAAAATGGCTTTCAAATTTCTGTCTAAAATCTACAGATGTGTTTTTCATTGGGCACTGCATATGCGTGCCTACATACACTTCAGTCAAAGGTTTCATGAATCAATACTTCCCATCAACGATGAACTCTGATTTGTGCTATTCTATTCTGTTCTCCCATTCCATTCCACCCCCATCCCATTAAATGTTTATCACAATTCACTAAATTGATTTAATAACCCACTAATGGATCATGGTCCACCTTTTGAAAAAACATTTCTTTAAGATATTTAAAGTTTGGGGCACATATGATTTTATTATTATTATTATTATTATTTATTTATTTATTTATTTTTGAGACAGAATCTCGCTCTGTAGCCCAGCCTGGAGTGCAGTGGCACGATCTCGGCTCACTGCAAACTCTGCCTCCCGGGTTCACGCCATTCTTCTGCCTCAGCCTCCTGAGTGGCTGGGACTACAGGCGCCTGCCACCACACCTGGCTAATTTTTTTTGTATTTTTAGTAAAGACGGAGTTTCACTGTGTTAGCCAGGATGGTCTCCATCTCCTGACCTCATGATCCACCCGCCTCAGCCTCCCAAAGTGCTGGGATTACAGGGGTGAGCCACCACGCCCAGCCTTTTTTTTTTTTTTTTAAATTATACTTTAAGTTCTGGGGTACATGTGCAGAATGTGCAGGTTTGTTACATAGGTATAAATGTGCCATGGTGGTTTGCTGCATCCATCAACCCATCATCTACATTAGATATTTCTCCTAATGCTATCCCTCCCCCCTCTCCTCACCCTACAACAGGCCCCAGTGTGTGATATTCCCCTACCTGTGTCCATGTGTTCTCATTGTTCAACTCCCACTTATGAGTGAGAACATGGCAGTGTTTGGTTTTCTGTTCTTGTGTTAGTTTGCTGAGAATGATAGTTTCCAGATTCATCCATCTCCCTGCAAAGGACATGAACTCATCCTTTTTTATGGCTGCATAGTATTCCATGGTGTATATGTGCCACATTTTCTTTATCTAGTCTATCATTGATTGGCATTTGGGTTGGTTCCAAGTCTTTGCTATTGTGAATAGTGCTGCAATAAATATACGTGTGCATGTGTCTTCATAGTAGAATGATTTATAATCCTTTGGGTATATACCCAGCAATGGGATTGCTGAGTCAAATGGTATTTCTTGTTCTAGATCCTTGAGGAATCACCACACTGTCTTCCACAATGGTTGAACTAATTTACACTCCCACCAACAGTGTAAAAGCATTCCTATTTCTCCACAGCCTCTCCAGCATCTGTTGTTTCCTTGCTTTTCAATGATCACCATTCTAACTGGCGTGAGATGGTATCTCATTGTGGTTTTGATAGGCATGGGCAAAGACTTCATGACTAAAACACCAAAACCAATGGCAACAAAGGCCAAAATTGACAAATGGGATCTAATTCAATTAAAGAGCTTCTGCACAGCAAAAGAAATTATCATCAGAGTGAACAGGCAGCCTACAGAATGGGAGAAAATTTTTGCAATCTATCCATCTGACAAAAGTCTAATATCCAGAATCTACAAGGAAGTTAAACAAATTTACAAGAAAAAACAACCCCATCAAAAAGTGGGCAAAGGATATGAACAGCCACTTCTCAAAAGAAGACATTTATGCAGCCAACAGACATATAAAAAAATGCTCATCATCACTGGGCACAGATGAATTTTGAACCTCGTGTAATAACTAGCATGGTACTAAAATACAACTTGGATAGTCTTGTGTGGTAGATTGCAAAAATTGCCCCCATTTTTTACCCACTCCCTATATCTACATTATTTGCCGTCTAACTTTACAGTGTATATCTATCTTAATATTAGCCTAGGCCACATGACTTCCTTTGGTTGACGGGAGGTTGGTAAACGTAATACAGTCAGAAAAGAAAAGTGTATGTATGCTTGGGCTTGTTTGCTCTCTGCCTTGGTTATGAGAACAAGCCCTGACTTGTTGCTAGAGACACACGGATCAGAGCTGAATCGCTTTAGATATCCCAGCTGAGGCTATCTGAGATTAGAACACAGCCAGCCAATACTCACATGTGAGTGAACCCAGCCAAGATAAGCAGAGGCATCTAGCCATCTAGCCAACCATTCCAGACATGTGAGAAATAAACATTTATTGTTAAATGCCACTAAGGATTTTTGGTTTGTTACACATTATTACTGTGGCAGTAGATAACACACACCTGGCAGCACTCAGTCATATACTGTTCATGTTTGAGTGCATGATGTATGCCTATGTAACTTGAAATCTAGCAGAATCAATTAAGGACTCCCCCATCCTGCCTCACTCCTACTTAAGCACCAAAATGTATCCAGCTGGTTGATTGGAGTCAGCTGGTTCCAGCTTTTTCCACTTCAAAAAACAAACAGCAGTTCTCAAATCTTAGTGTCCATCAGATCACGTGATCTTCTGAATCAGAACCTAAGTTGAAAAGTGTGAGAAATGTTGATTTAGTAAATTCTTTATCTTCTTGGACTTGGAAGTGAAAGAATTAATTGATCAAGACCATTGAGTGAAAGGCAAATTCAAAAAGTTTGCTTATGCAATTTATTTAGGCATATTTATTTTATATACAATGAGTGATAACACATATGACACACGTTTCTTTGCTTAACTGTTAGTCTTCACACATTAAGTGATTAAAAGTAAAACTTCATCTTTGGTTCTGTTGTTTTAGTGCATGATCTCTCCAAAGGTTTTGCCTGTTTTGGCTGATGGAACCCCTTCGAGTGGTGGTAACATGCTTAGGTCTGTGTCGCACAGAAAGGCTGCAGGGACTCCTTTTGTTTTTAACAAAACTCAATTTCTAGTGTGCAAAACGTTTTCCTTTTGTTGCTGTTTAGCTGTTTATTTCTATTTTGCATCTTTCTCTTTCTCCTTGTATTTTCCAATTATCAACTTTCATTAACCTTTGCTGTACTTGGTTTCTTGGTGTTGGACAAATGTGGGGACACCTTGAAAATAAAATACTTTCTTTTTGATCATCTAATTATGAGGATAGTCCTTAGTATGCCTGCTTTCCTCAGAAGACTTCCCCTGGCTGTATGAAGGTTGTTCACAACCTTGAAAAGACCCCATATTGGCCTCTGAATATAGGGCCATTGATATTGTTGACAGCTAAGAAGATTATAGAGCATCAATGTTGAAACAGAATGAAGTACACTACATATGCATATTTAAAAAAGGGCATACTACTTCATATAGTTTGGATGTCTGACCCCTGCAAATCCCATGTTTAAATATGATCTCCAATGTTGGAGGTGGGGCATAGTGGGAGGTGTTTTAGTCATGGGCGTGAATCCCTCATGAATGGTTTGGTGCCCTCTAGGTGGTAATAAGTGAGTTCCTGCTCTGTTATTTACCACGAGATCTGATTGTTAAAAAGAGCCTGGCCCTTCCTCCCTCTCTTGCTCCCTGTCTCTCTATGTGACAAACATGATCCCCCTTTGCCTTCTGCTATGTCTGTAGGCTTTCTAAGGCCTCACCAGACACGGATGCTGACACCATGCTTCTTGTTAAAGTCTGCAGAACCATGAGTCAAAAGTAAACTTTTTCGTTATAAGTTACCCAGTCTCAGGTATTCCTTCGCAGCAATGCAAAATGGACTAACACACCAGTGTTAGGAATTTGATGGTTATTTTAAGTTAGAAGAGCATGACTGCTTATCCTTTTCATCTGTTCTTTCAAGTTTTCCAGCTTTTTGTTTTAGGACTTCTGTCCTAATTACTCTTGTCCTTATTGGCATTAGCCTTTTATTACTCCCTAAAGTAGGTATGAATGTTCTTCATTCTTCCCTTGTAAAACTTAGAAACTTGGGGTCTTCAAAAGAAGATACTGCCCACTGCTCTGGAAAATCTGAAATAGATGGGAGTATCTAGGTGTATTATTTGTCATGGATATCATCAAGAAAGTATAATGGCCAAAAAAAGGGTTATTAAAAGACACATGAACCGCTACCTCTCTCTCTGATATCAGAATGATCTCTAAGACTGAGCCAGAGTGCATAGCTTTAAAACAGCCAGAGTAGTCTCATTACCTTTCACTATAGAAGTCTTCACATAGTTGCTTTACTTATTATTAACCAAATTGAGTTTTGTCTTCCTAAGTTTGCCTGGGACCCCAAAAAGGCTAGGCCTTCTAGAGGGAGGGGGCCCAGCACCCTAACAGATATTCCTGGTCACCCCTTCTTTCAGGTGCACCAAGCATAGATGTCTTTATCAGTCAGGTCCCAGTGGCAGAACCAGACTGGCTTTCATCTTCACATCTTTTTTGTTTCCTCTGACTCTTGAGTATGGATGAAACCTCTGGCTTGTGAACTCTGGGATATCAATAAGCCCTTTAGCCCAGTGGTTTTCAATCTCTGTTGCACTTTGGAATCACTTGAGGCACTTTGAAAAATCCAGATGCCCAGGCCACACCACTATTAATTATATTAGGGTCTCTGGGATCTCAGGCATTAATGCTTTTGTCAAACTCTTGGAGTAGTTCAGCATGAAGAAAAGTTGAGAACCATTGCTCTAATTAATTTCTCACAGCTCATTCTAAGTTCTGTACTTTCAGTAAATTGGGATATACTGTTTTATACCTCTGTGATTTGGGGGTAGAAAGTACTAGATTATATGCATTGTGCCCATAACAAGACTATCTTAAGATCTTCTTTTTCTTCTCTACCTTTACTGTTTGTAAAAAAAAAAAAAATCTATTTTTTCCTTCATGGCTGTTAGTCAAAGTATAAAGTAGTTCTGCTTTAAATGTAAAGCATGGGGCTTATGTTCAAACCACTGCTACCCCAGCAGAAAGTCTTGAAACCATTATGTCTTTCAAACCTAGCATATGGTATGAGGTAAACATATAATTGTTAAATTAAATTGAAACATGCATGTTTCTCCTTCACTCATAATAAGCACATTATCCCACTGTGTCCCTACATTTCTGAAACTCTCAGGTAATTCTGACTTGCCTGGACTAAACAGGATCCTTTCATCTTTCTAGATGTCTAGCTCCAAGTACTCACTGCCATGATGTTTAATATTCTATGAATTCTTAAGTTCTAAGGAGATTTTCAAGATAAATACAATATTATTTTGGCAGGCAGTTGTATGTTTGTGGGTGGGGGATGATACATGCTCCTATATATCTCTTTAACATGGAAGGAGCTTGGTTTATTTCGCTCCTATTTTATTCCCTTAGGAGCCAGGAAGAATACTCAAGAGGAAAAGGGATTTTATTTCACTCTGAGAGGTAACAGTGATAGAAACTTGGAAATGAAAGCAAGTGTGCATAGGTATGTAGGTCATGAATTTTAGAAGTCTGAAGTACTTCTGGTTTATTCATCTAAAATGAAAGTATTCTTCAACCATCCAAATCATATTTATGGCTTATTTGGGAAAATTTATCTTAAAACCAGAGATGGATTTTGGAAGGAATCCAGAATCCTGGACGGTTAAATTCACTTGGGGTCGAAGGCAAAATTGCTGGAAGATTAAATTTTTCTTATTAAGCCTGCAATATTCAGATTTGGGGAATACAGAGGAAATAACTTAAAATATCTTCCTGGAAGTAACTGTATATCATCAACTTTAGATGAAAAAGCTAGGAATTTTATTTGAAAGGATAATTACTCCTCTCTCTAGAGTTTGCTTAAATAAATTCAAGGACCAAATTTACAGCTTCTATCATGCACTATTAAAAGTTTTTTTTTTTTTTTTTTTTTTTTTTTTTTTTTGCAGAATTTGTTAAAGTTGGAATACTTATTAAATTTTTGCTTGTTCATTCATTTGGGACGTGCTTATTGAATGCCTACTATACACCAGGTTCTCTCAGGTCCTGGAAATACAGTGGTGGACAAGACGGTCCCTGTCCTCATGGAACTTACAGTTTAGAGAAGAAGAAAGTCATTGAACAAATAAGTGACCCATGTAGTGATTTAATGCCAGTTGTGGTAAGCACAACAAGAGGAAAATTACAGTGCGCAATGGAAATCATTAATATGGGAAGTGCCTTATCTTGGGGTTTAGGATGGTTTTCCTGAGGAAATTACATTTCAGCTGGCACTAGTGGGATTAGCACCTGTTAACTCACATGTTATTTTGCTAGTGATTTAAATCAAATCACTGGAAGCTGACATTTGTAGAGGAACCAGTTCTGTGTGACCAGTAGCCTAGGAACTTGTGTAAAATTTAATCTAGGATATCAGTAACTCTTTATATCCATAGAACCCAAAGCTTAACAGCCAAAGTGGCAGGAATAACTCAAAATATATTCATTCACTCAATAAATATTTGCACTGGCAGTACAGCAGTGAACAGAAATCCCTGTCCTCATGGAGCTTGCCTGATAGCAGAACAGAGAGCCATAAACAAGGTAAATAAGTACAATATATAGCATGTTATTGATAACTGCTCTGGAGGAAAAATAATGCAGATAGGGAGTTAGGAAGTGTTGGTGGTTTCAAACTTACCATAGCTTCCTTTAGCATAATGCTCTTGGAAGAAAATGTACTCCGATTCTACTTACAGACCAGGATTGCAGTTGGCTGGGACTGGTACCATATTTGAAAGTTCATTGGAATTCTTCAGAGCTGTCATCCCTAAATTATAGTGAGGAGACACTAATGTCATTTTCCTCACGACTTGTGATTTGTAGACTTCAGAGAAGCAAAAGTGCTGGCAGAGACGTCCTTGACTGCCACAAAGTGAGAGGCTCATCTGTTGGCTGAGGGCCTTTGTGTGTCTGCAGAGGCAGGGGAGTACAGTGTGATACAGTGGAGAGGGCTGGGCTTCGGCCCGACAGATCTGGAGTCAGACCCAGGCTCTGATTCGTAAGCTGTATGATCCCTGGGAAACTAATACATCTCTCTGATCCTTAGTTTCCTTAATTGCAAAATAAATGGCTTGGACCAGATCTCTCAAACTTTTTCAAACCTGAAGACATCCTAAGCCGAAAGGCTCAGGGATGCTTCTTGGAGCCATTGAAAGCACCTTGTATACACTAATTTCCCTGCGTTCATTCATAGCCTTTCTCCTGGGAAGGTAAATATATTGTAATTATATTAACAACATTTTAATAACAATAATCAACACTTGTGTGTTACTAGTTATGTGCTAGGTATATTTCTCGGCCTCTCACCTATAGTCCTCACAACAGTCTTACAGGGTGAATATTATTATCATTCCTATTTCACAAATGACAAATTCAGAGAGGTTAGTTAACTTGCGCAAGGTTTCCCAGGTAGTAAGGGATAGAAAATAGAAATAAAATTCAGGCAGTTCACGTCATTTTGAAAACACACATCCCACTAATAAAATAGTTTTGAGCACTCATCCCAATATATTTATTGATTTAAAATTATATGTATGTATTAATGTAATAATAGTATATACATTATAAAGCCTGCATAAAATAGAAACAAATTATCGGTCAAAGTGAAATAAATTTTATAGTTTTATTAACAGCACAAAAGGTTTTGCTTTCATAAATATGATCAAATATGCTTCCTTTTTTTTTTTTTTTTTTTTTTTTTTTTTGAGACAGAGTCTCGCTCTGTCGCCCATGCTGGAGTGCAGTGGCTCAATCTTGGCTCCCTGAAAGCTCTGCCTCCCGGGTTCACGCCATTCTCCTGCCTCAGCCTCCTGAGTAGTTGGGACAGCAGGTGCCTGCCACCACACCTGGCTAACTTTTTATATTTATAGTAGAGACGGGGTTTCACTGTGTTAGCCAGGATGGTCTCGATCTCCTGACCTTGTGATCTGCCTGCCACGGCCTCCCAAAGTGCTGGGATTCCAGGCGTGAGCCACTGTGCCCGGCCCATATTTTGTTTTGAATTGTGGACTATGGTATGTGATTCAGCTATTCAAAGATCTATTTCTAAGTTCTTCGTTGAAAAAAAATACCTCTGAAGATACTTGGATCTTTATGGAAGAAGTACAGCATTAGCTGCCCTTCATTATGATATGTGTTTTGTCAATCATCCACTATTTATATAAAGGAGTTTTAAATTATTATTGTTGAAAATTCCTATCGTTGCTGATTTGATTAGTTGTGCCTGCAAACTCCTTGGAAGCAGGTGCATTTTTACATTTTAACGGATGAGATTAAAACCAACTAATATGTTATTTTGAGGGTGTTGAAGCTGCTTAGAATATTGTTTCTACCTTTTTTTCTTTTTTGGTAAAGGTTTTAGAGGAAATATCCCTCCTTAGCTTAGTTTCTGCAGAAAGCAGAACGTGAGTTTTATTTATTTACTTTTATATTAAACTTATATGAATTTTTTAAGTTCAGGGGTACATGTGAAGAATGTTGTTGCATAGGTAAATGTGTGCCATGGTGGTTTGCTACAGGTTTCCCCCTGATGTGTCCATGTGTTCTCATCATTCAGCTCCCACTTATAAGTGAGAACTTGCGGTATTTGATTTTCTCTTCTTGCATTAGTGTGCTAAGGATAATGGCCTCCAGCTCCATTCATGTCCCTGCAAAGAACATGATCTCATTCCTGTTTTATATATCTTTATGACAGAATAATTTATATTCATTTGGGTATATACCCAGTAATGGGATTGCTAGGTCAAATGGTATTTCTGCCTCTAGGTTTTTGAGGAATCGTCACACTGTCTTCTACGATTGAACTAATTTACACTCCCACCAACAGAATAAAAGGGTTCCTTTTTTGTGACAACCTCACCAGCATCTGTTTTTTTTTCTTTTCTTTTTTTTTTTGTGGTGGTTGTTTTTTTAAGATGGAGTTTTGCTCTTGTTGCCCAGGCTGAAGTGCAATGGCATGATTTCGGCTCACTGCAACCTCCACCTCCTAGGTTCAAGCGATTCTCCTGTCTCAGTCTCCTGAGTAGCTGGGATTACAGGAGCTCGCCACCATGCCTAGCTAATTTTTGTATTTTTACTAGAGACGGGGTTTCACTTCGTTGGCCAGGCTGGTCTCAAATTCCTGACTTCAGGTGATCCACCTGCCTCAGCCTCCCAAAGTGCTGGGATTACAGGTGTGAGCCACCACACCAGGCTGGTGTGAGATGGTATCTCATTGTGGTTTTGATTTACATTTCTCTAATGATCAATGGTGATGTTTTTTTTTCATATGTTTGTTGGCTGCATGTATGTCTTCTTTTGAGAAGTGTCTGTTCATGTCCTTTGCCCACTTTTTAGTGGGGGTGTTTTTTTTTTTCTTGTAAATGTGTTTAAGTTCCTTATGGATTCTGGATATTAGACCTTTGTCAGATGGCTAGATTGCAAAATTTTTCTCCCATTCTGTAGGTTGTCTGTTTACTCTGTTGATAGTTATTTTATTTTATTTTATTTTTTTGCTGTGCAGAACCTCTTTAGTTTAATTAGATCCCATTTGTCAATTTTTGCTTTTGTTGCAATTGCTTTTGGGATCTTCATCATGAAATCTTTGCCTGTGCCTGTGTCCTGGTGGAAAAGAACAGATAAGTCAGAAATAGGACCACACACCTACAACCATCTGATCTTTGACAAACCTGACAAAAGCAAACAATGGGGAAAGGATTCCCTATGTAATAAATTGTGTTGGGAGAACTGACTAGCCATATGCAGAAAATTGAAACTAGACTCCTTCCTTACACCATTTACAAAAATCAACTCAAGATGGATTAAATACTTAAATGTCAAACCCCAAACTATAAAAACCCTAGAAGAAAACCTAGGCAGTACTATTCAGGACTGAGTTTTATTTAGAAGTGTACAATCCTGTTGAGGATGTGTTATGAAGTTGGCCACTACTTCATATAGAGCATGACTGTTTGATATTGAGAGATGACCTTCCTACAATTGCTTTTCAGGACAGTCTCTTTGGGGAAAGGAATCTTCTCTAGTTCCCATCCTCCATTGTTCAAACCTTCATTCCATTTTTGGGTTGTACTTATGTGGATACTCATGGGGGCATCCTGTAGTCTTTCACTCTCCAAGTCAGCATGAAAGACCTGGGGTGGGAGGAAAGAAAGAGACATCTCACACAGGTAAGAGGCAGGGAGCTGTCAGCTTTTGACTACTTGAAGGAGATTAGAGCCCATGCACACACAGGGCTGCACAGGAGAGAGGTGGGGCAGAAAGAGTTGAAGTGATACTGGAAAGACACACTTAAAGGATGTCTATGGCAACAGAAATGTTTTCATAGTCACATAACTATGCAAACATTTTTAAATAGCCACTTTCAAAATACTCTCCCCTAAGCACTTTAAGAAAAACATTTACATTTTATTGTTAAAACATCATCTATATCTACCTAGGTACAGTGAACTGCAGCATGCTACAATATATCAAAGTAAAATGGGAAGATGGGGGGCTCCACTGTGAAATGCTTAAAGGAGTAAACCCTCCCTTCTCCCAGGATGCTCACAGACTGTATTTGAGTGTTTAGCAACTAGACTAATTCATGTACCAGGATCAACCTGTATATTAAATATTGGCAAACAATATTGGTATTAACTTGTATGTATTAGTCCATTCTCACATTGCTATAAAAAACAACCTGAGACTGGGTAACTTATAAAGAAAAGAGATTTAATTGACTCACAGTTCCACAGGCTGTACAGGAAGCATAGCTGGGGAGGCCTCAGGAAAATTACAGTCATGACAGAAGGTAAACAGAAGGTAAAGGGGAAGCAGGCACATCTTACATGGGCAGAGAAGGAGGAAGACAGAGTAGGGGGAGGTGCTATACACTTTTTAACAACCAGATCTCATGAGAACTCACTATCATGGGAACAGCAAGGGGGAAATCCACCCCCATGATACAATGCCGCCAGGCCCCTCCTCCAAAATTGGGGATCACAGTTCAACATAAGATTTGGGTGGGGACAGAAATCCAAGCCATATCACTGTATATTAAATATCAGCATAATAATTTCTTATTTTTAATTGAAAATAAATAGAAAAAGATGTCAATATTTTCTAAAGAAGTTCTACTATTTTATTGCATCCAAACAGTGGATTGTCTTGCCCCATACTTCAGTAATCAGTAGTCTAGGTCTTGTAAGACATAAAGGAGTTAAGGCAGCTACGTTAGTGAATGTATTAATATATTAATGGATGTCTCTATAGTACGGAGTGTGAGAACATGGGCTTTGCAGTCAGCAGGCTTGGGTGTCAATGCCTTGGTGAAGCTATCTAAGTTTACTTTCCTCATCTGAAAATGGGCATGATAAAACTGATCTCTATATTACACAGTAAATTCTCAAAAAAAGAAAGTCATTGTAGTAGTAGCTGTTGACATAACAAGGGACAAGGAGAACTAGTTATGCAGCAGACTGCTGCCAGTGCTCCCCTTCTAACCCAAGGTTTACAAAGTACTAGGAAAATGAGTTTTCTGCCACCTCCAGATCTTCCAAGGCTTCTTCACCAGCAGCTATACTGGTGGGTAGGGCAGTAGGCAAGAATTCATGCACATGAAATTACATGATTTATTATCTACACGGACTTAGCTCAGAAGCTCTGGAATATGAAACTCAAATTCTTTTCTTTATTGGTCTCACTTTGTTGATCACAAATTGGTTCCTCCTCAGACCTTCTCAAGATGGAGAAATCCGAAATCCATGTTGCTCTGTTGATAATTACTATGTATTTCAGTTGTTTATAATTTTTTCTTTCTTTTCTTTTTTTTTTTGGGGGGGGGATGGAGTCTCGCTCTGTCGCCCAGGCTGGAGTGCAGTGGCCGGATCTTAGCTCACTGCAAGCTCCGCCTCCCAGGTTTACGCCATTCTCCTGCCTCAGCCTCCCGAGTAGCTGGAACTACAGGCATCCGCCACCATGCCCGGCTAATTTTTTGTATTTTTTACTAGAGACGGGGTTTCACCATGTTTGCCAGGATGGTCTCAATTCATTATTTTTTTTATCATTTTTTTTTTCATTTTTTCATTATCTCACCAGCAGGGGAGAAGGATCCTGCTTTCTGAGGCAACCTTTAGTGGGCCAGGAGTTGTTCAGACCTTGTTGGAGCTTCTTTATTTGATCAGACGTGAACACTGATATTTACTTGCTTTCATTTTGTGGTCACGAGAATGAAACATTTCCCACAGTTCAGCCTGCAGCTTCTCCCTAGTTTGCATCTTTTCGATAAAATCCCTGACTTGTGTACTTTCAAATTTAAGTCATTTTGTATCTGCTAACCTTGATAATTTTTACCAATCTCCTATTCAGTGAATTTTATTCCTAATTTTATTTTCGGTGATTGATGGGGCCCATGCAACAGTAATAATTTCCAGAAGACAGTTTTTCAAACAATTGATAACTTTCCTAATATAACCTTACCTAATATAGCACAATTTAATATTTTGCTTCTACTAATATGAGAAAAAATGATATTGCAAGATATATGAGCATTTAGCCTTCAAGTTTCATGTGTACTTATTCCAATCTGGCCTGAAATCCCAGCCTTCTGTGCAGATGAGCAAGGCTAATGCTATAGAGTGGGGTTTGCATAAAAATGTGAGCAAAAAAAGGCTGTAGTTGAGTGTCCTCTGCTTTAGAATTGACACTAATACTTTCTGTATTGCCAGCGTCCCCTAGGCAGTAGGAGCTCCCAAAGCAATGCTAGCATCCCCACCTTTCTGCTTATTTGTACCTATTAGGTTCTGACCTTTATCTGAGGCAGGAAGATAGATGGTGGTTAAAGTAGACCCAGCATTTGTAGAGATTGGGAAGGGTAGCTCTTCTAGTAGCATGTTTATGACCAATGTCCCCAATAATAATCATTTTCTTGCAGTGCCTAATTGAAATTGTGTGTGTGTGTGTGTGTGTGTGTGTGTGTGTGTGTGTGTGTATGTGTGAGAGAGAGAGAGAGAGAGAGAGAGAGAAATAGAGATCCCAGGAGGACAAAAGAGGTTGCTGCCTACTGGTGGTTGGGGTGGCACTCAGTGGGTATGGAGAGAAGGGTTGCTGTGCAGTGTTAATTAACATTGACTGGGTGGAGACTGACCCTCTCTCCCTGAAAATTGTATGGGCTCTGGTTGAATCTCTTTTTTGCCCCTGAAAACTGTTAAGTTTTTAAAGACATAAATTTATGTGAAAGAAATCTATCCATCCATACCAAAACTTCAAAAAGCAGCTCTCACAGGAAGCTTAAGCTGAAATTCTTTGGATCTCATCACCTTTTCGAAAAGATCTTTTATACTTAGTTCAGGCCCCCTGATGCCACCACACTCTGTATTTTTTTCTATTGTAACTTTCGACACTCTTTATTTGCTTGTTTTATTATCTGTCTTTGCTGCCAGCCTGTAAGCTGCTTGTTCACCAGTATGTTGCCAAGGGGGCCAGCACTGTGCTTGACATTCAGTCTGGATGCAGCGGTCTGGCTATATATAAACAGTACTTTGCATATGTTTGTTGCAAGTTGAAAAAGTGCTTTAGCTTTACTCCTCATAAAAAGTCCTTCAAACACATTGCTTTCATTTCATGACTTTGTCTTTAATATCATGCATCTGTAAGAATGTGCGAAGACCTGTAAGTAGCCCACCTAGATCCATACTGAATATTCTTTACTTCTCTGCTGTTGCACGAAATATACAAGGAAGTATATTGATTTTTGTTTCTTTTGGGCTACTGCCACACACATTTCTACATAGTTTCAGATATTAACAACCAAGGCAGTCACTGATGTTATAGTTTTGGGGGTTTTGACAACAGGTTTGGTCTACGCAGCTCGTTCATCTTTGGACATGTATCTCCATCTGCCAGGCTGAGGTGCTTTTTCTCAGAAGCATTAAAATACACTGAACATGTGTTTGGGTTTGCAGAGATGGTGTGTCAGAATAATAATCTAAGCTGATGCCTCGGCAACAAAGAGGGCTGAGCAGAGCTCTAAGGCAGACAGGACACTCTCAGGAGAGCAGCAGTGACATTTCTGATGAAGGAACACAAACCTCACTCCCACCCATCCAGCTTCTCCCTTGAGGCATCCATGTCTTAGTAAGAGACACAGAAAAGGACAGAAATCCAGGTTTATCTGTGTCTGTGGGGATGGGGCCAATTATGTAGCCCTATCTGAAAGCCGCTGAGTGCATTTCTTTGGCTGGAGGACTACAAGTATAATCACTTTCTGGTTTCTTGATTTTCCCTCTTAACTAATTATTTCCCTTTTCCTTCATCCGATGAAGAGAAAGCAATGGGAAACAGAATTATCATTTCCCCTGTAGTCTTAATTTGTGTTTAAGAGAAAAATAATCCATTGAATGTAATCAATGATGCATTTGTGAAACCTCTTGCTTAGTGATTGGGGTTACAGCTGATGCTGTCTAAACATCAGAGCTAGGAAGTCTACCCTGCTTTCAACATGGCACAATTTTCAACTCAGAGGGTAAACATCTTTAGTAGAGTCCCTGTGGAGATGGGTGAATGAATTATGCAGTTGAGACCTTGCTTAAACATTCACTGTTGTAGTTGACTACAGTGTTGGTTGGAGGTCCACCTTAGACTATTTGCATGCTGATATTTTAAGAGTATCCAAGAAGGGAGGTCAGCCTGGGAAACTCATCTTACCACATGATGGATGCAGAGCACACACATCTTGCTCAGACTGCTGCGTTGAGCCTCCAAGTTGTTTGCATGAATCCACTAAACTCTAAGTTCTCATGCAGGACATGAAAAGTATCTTGGAAAGTGACTTACATTCTTCAGTTTGAAGTTGGACCACAATCTAAAACATTTTTAAAATGATAAAAATGAGTGTCCTGGTATCATGTTTACATCATTGGCTTCAAAAAATATCAGAATCTACGGCTTCTTTGTGATTCATGAAGGATTTCTATCAAAGATAATATGGCTGCGCGTGATTCTTAGTTCTCAAGACGTGTTCGTTGGTTTTACCATGGTAGCATCAATGTAGACCTTGTTGTGCAAATGTAATTTTCAGATGGAAAACTTTAACATTTCTAACCCACCAGCACCTCCCCTCACGGGTCAATATCTGATGATATGGGATGTTGAAGTTTCACTGCTTGCTGGAGTCATGCTTAAAGGTGATGGGTCAGAGAGGGACAGCAGAGGCCAAGTTCTTTTTGTTTTTATTATGATACTTTAAGTTCTAGGGTACAAGTGCACAACGTGCAGGTTTGTTACATATGTATACTTGTGCCATGTTGGTGTGCTGCACCCATTAACTCATCATTTACATCAGGTTTATCTCCTAATGCTATCCCTCTCCCCTCCCCCGGCCCCACAACAGGCCCCAGTGTGTGATGTTCTCCTTCCTGTGTGCCAAGTTCTAATGATTGTATTAGGCTTCCTCCTAGCCACTTCTTACCACTTGGAGAACAGAAAATTGAAACTGTTTGTTGAAAAGAAGTTTTGGAGATAATCTATGGATTTGGTGTATCTTGGTAGCTGTAGGAAAGGAGACAAGATAGAGGACATTAAAGGGACTGGAAAAATAATGAAGGTCACCATGGTAGAGATGAGAGGGAGTGGATTATGTTGGCATTAATGTATATATGCCTCTCTTTCTCTCTCTTCTGTTTTCCTTTCATTCTTTTTCTCTCTACTTGTCACCCTTCTCCAAGTGGAAAGATAGATCTGGGTGTGTACCAAGGCCCTGTCTTTTGATCATGTCTTCTGCCCACTATTTGTTCAGTCTACTATATATTGAAGGCACAAATTGCATCTAGTAATACTAAAGTGAACAAAACAACATAAAGTGAAGTCTTGATTTAAAGTATATATGGGGAAATTTAATGACATTGGGGCACTCTATAGGCTGTGTGTATTGTTACACAATAATCATTAATATTTACTGAATGCCTTCTGTCAACTCCAGCAGTGGCAAACACATAGAGACAGGAATTTCTATGTCACAATTGCCATAATGAAAATATGTAAAAGGCACAATTGGGAGTGTCAAGAAGGAGCCTTGAAGTTTGCTTGGAGGAAATCAAGAGATAAACTTTTATCTTGACAACTGCTGTAAAAGTTTGTTGGGGAGAACTGGGATAATACATTCAGGGCAAGGGAGCACCATGTACAATGAGAAATGTGGGACATTTGGTATGGATAGAGTGTGAGCTGCAGGGCTAGAAAAGAGCATATGATGAATAAGTAGGAAGGCACAAGATCACAGCAGATGCTGAATGTTATACTCCTTCCCCTGAGCACTAGGGGCACAG
Organism: Macaca thibetana thibetana; assembly: GCF_024542745.1. Taxonomy (NCBI): domain Eukaryota; kingdom Metazoa; phylum Chordata; class Mammalia; order Primates; family Cercopithecidae; genus Macaca; species Macaca thibetana. The sequence goes on from NC_065585.1 coordinate 51,622,682, forward strand.
AAGGATTGTAACCAAATCAGAAATAGATTATGAGTACGTGTAAGATTGAGTGGGAAAAGTTTATACTGGAAGCAGGGAGAGCATTTAGGGTATATGGCAGAGCTTCAGTGAGAAATCATTAAACCTAAACCAGGGCAGTGTTTTTCATACAGAGAAAGGTATGGTTTTGAGAGAGATTTAAGATAATAAAAATGTCTAGGACTTATCAGGTAATTGGATATAGGCAATTTTTTTTTTTTTTTTTTTTTAGACAGAGTTTTGCTCTTGTCACCCAGGCTGGAGTGCAATGGCACAATCTCGACTCACTGCAACCTCTACCTCCCAGTTTAAGTGATTTTCCTACCTTAGCCTCCTGCATAGCTGGGATTATAGGCACCTGCCACCACGCCCAGCTAATTTTTGTGTTTTTATTAGAGACTGGGTTTTGCCATGTTGGCCAAGCTAGCCTTGAACTCCTGACCTTAGGTGATCCGCCCGCCTCAGTCTCCGTAAGTGCTGAAATTACAGGCATGGGCCACCATGCCCGGCCCTAGGCAATGGTTTTGTTTATTCATTTGATAAATATTTATTATATATTCACCAGGTCTCAAAAAAGTATTGGGACTACCTAGATGAAAACACATGAGACCTGCCTCCAAGGTGTTTATACTGTAGTAGGAGAGACAGATACCTCAGTGGACAAATTAAATAGGGCACTTGCATAATGGAATTATGACTGTTACTTCCAATAAGGACCCTAACAAGGGGTTCTAGATGATGTGTTCACTTATAGATGTGTTAGCTTAAGAAACCTGTGAGACAACCGATGGAGATGCAGTAGCTGCCTGGGGACAGACGACCAGGACTCAGGAGACACATGCTTCAGACTAATCAGGGTAGTTCACAGCCAACATCTTGTGAGCAATGGAATAATGAGGCAGACTGGGTTGTGTCTTAAGCAAAAAATGGGCAAGGGGAGAATAAGATTTTAAGGGCAACAGAGAAAAAGATGCTAGTGAATGAGACCGAGGAACTTGCCAGTGGGTTAATGGGGAACATTTGTGTCTTATCTCCTATTTCTTTTGAAAGTCCTGATTTGATGGAAGAGAAGCACCTCTACTATTTCCAATATCTATTTCAGTGCCTAGTATAGAGCAAGTACTTTAAAAATGTTGATTTAATTAAATGTAATATAAACATTAGGGAATTAATTTCATCCTAATTGTGTGATGAAGGAAAGAGAAAGAGAGTGAAATATGCAAGATTTGAAAAGAACTGAACTTGGTATTTATTAAATTTGTGACCAGGGAAACTTTAGTTGTAGACTTTATCACCAACCACTGGGCCAGTTTGTTGTTCTTCAGTCTTGTACTATGTATCTCAGTGTCCTCTTAGTAAAATCAGGGGCTTGGGCTAAGAGACAAAGTCCTTTTTGGTTCTAAAAGTCTGAATTTAGAGACACCATTAGAGGGTCAAGCTGAAAGGATGATGTATTATCGACAGAAAGTGTGCTGTCAGTTTTCACTGATATATTATCTTATAAAACATTGGGACATTAAATATTTGATAGTGAGTGGAACTCTGGATATTGATTTTTTTCCCCTAGTCGTAAATGGCCTTTGCTTCTGAAGAATGGTAGGCATTGCAGAGTTGTTTATACCAGTAGATTGCATCTCTGCAAAACGAATGTCAAACAGTGCATCTGGGTATTGTCTTGATAAATTACATGACTCAGTGATCACTGACCCACATTTTGTAATATGATTTTATAAAACCCGTGTGACAATGCTAATGGAGATAGATGCACTGTAGTTCTTATACAGTAGAAGCCAACAGTGTTCCTTGGGAAAAAATGGAAACAGGAAATGTTATTACAGATGTGCTATTATAAGATTTCATATAAAGAAAAAATGTCAGGTGGGTAGATATTCTATATAGGGAAGTTGTTAGAATTTCAAGCAAATTTACTGAATGCCAACAAATAATACTACTTTGTCAAAAGTAACAGTTTAATTCTGTGCTTCTAGAATCTCCACTGGCATAGCACCAGGTGTGAAATAATAGGTTTGTGCTCTCTACATATGCTGGGTGCGTGATACTTTGGCTTATGTGGTCTTGGCTTGGGATTTCCGATTTATGACTTATTTTAGTGGTGGCAGCCTGCATCTGAGGCTTCCCAGCAGAGGAAAGACTCTGACCTTAATAATGAAGAGTTTTAGACCACCTCATGCAAAGAAGAAGAGTACCTCAAACAATAAATTCACCTGTGTTTACCAAAAAAGCAATTGGGCAATTTTAAAGATTCTTTTATTTATTTTTTTGAAACACAGCAGCTTGTATTGTTTCATCATGTAACCTGCCAAGATAGAAGGAAGAATTTAGTGAGCTTTAGAATGCAGGATGTGTTACCCCAAATCTCTTTCTAAACAGAACATCTGGATTCCCAGAGTTTTTTATGTCTGCTCTAATCCAGAGTCCAAGTTTTTGCTTATTGAAAAAATAGAATTATTGATTGGCAACTGCACATGATTATAGCCACCCTTTTAACTTTATTTTAAAAATAACTGTAGGAGGCAGGACATGGTGGCTCACACCTGTAATCCCAGCACTTTGGGAGGCTGAGGCAGGCGGATCACTTGAGGTTAGGAGTTCAAGACCAGCCTGGCCAACATGATGAAACCCCATGTCTACTAAATATATAAAAACTAGCCGGGTGTGGTGGCACATGCCTGTAGTCCCAGCTACTCCGGAGGCTGAGGAACAAGAATAGCTTGAACCTGGCAGGCAGAGACTGCAGTGAGCCAATATCACACCACTGTGCTCCAGCCTGGGTGACACAGCGAGACTCTGTCTGCCTAAATAAATAAATAAATAAATAAATAAATAAATAAATAATTGTATCAATCTAAAAAACACTAAGCTTATTTTTATCACCTTTTTAGAACAGAGTTTCTAGTCTCTAATTGCCAAGTGTGTATATAATGTTCTATTATTTTGCATCTTAGTCATCATTGTCAGAATCAAAGTGAGGGTGGAAAGGTGAAGCCAAATTTACAAAAACAAAACAAAACAAAAACAAAAACAAAAACCACCCAGATAATTTAGGTTCATGAAAGGACGAAAGGATTTTTTTTTCTCCTGAATTTTTTTGAGGGTTTGAGGGCAAGGAAACTGATGAGGTGAGTTTCTGTGAGTTTGAAGTCTTAAGCTTAGAGCATATGCAAGCACAGATGTGAGCCTAGAGGTCAGATGTCATCATCTGTAAGTGTTAGTTGAAATTTGTGTGTGGGCGAGATTACTCGAGGGACAGCTTGAGGAGTGAGATAAGTAAAGCTCTGAGAGTCATATCTTGGTAAAGATCAATTTTTAAATGGCTGGTGGAGAGAGACAAGAAAACTCAAAGAGAAGAGTCAGTCAGTCATGAGGAAAACCTTGAAGCTTAAGGCAGAAGAGAATTTCAAAAAGAAGGGAACTGTCAACAATGACCAATGCTGCAGGGAGATAAAGTAATAATTGAACTGGAACGTGTCCATTGTATTTGTCAACCAGTAGATGTTACTGACCATTGTGAGAGTCAGTTTGGTGGAACAACCATGGCAGAAACCCAGATTGCAATGGATTGAGGAGTAAATAGAAAAAGAACAAATAGAACATACATCATTTCCTTTTGAAAAGAGACTAGTTTTTCTTCAGTGAAGTTGCATTATTACGTGTGTGTGTGTGTGTGTGTGTGTGTGTGTGTGTGTGTGTGTATGTGTGGTGGTGGTGGCAGGGTTGTAAAATGAGATTTCAAGAAGAAAAAGGAGTTTTAGAGTGTTGTAATAATGGAAAGAAAAGTCTGTTGTGATCTAAACTGGGGCCAGTTTGGGGATTTTATGAAGACAACAGAATCTGAAAAAACGCAGACAGACTAGATGCAGCATTATTCAGTAAACTTTCTTGGAAGAACATGAAGTACAAGCAAGAAAACAGAAGGAGGAAGGCAAGAGGCCCAGGGTCAGACTGAGGTTAAACACTGAAGCCCTTTAAAAAAAGTGGTTGAAAATTGTATTATAGTCCATAACATAATGGAATCTCAAGGTGTTAGGTATGGGACAGTCATCCTGAAAGCCAAAATAAATTTGTCAGTAGCTTTGAGCACTGACAATTTCCAAACAAAGAGGACTCTGGAAGCGACAGGCTGTAGAGGTGGCACAGGTAGAATTTGGAGTAGTGGGATTGGGGTTGCAGGAAAGGGGTGGCCCCAGCAAATGTTTGGAGGATACCAGTGGCTGTGCTTGAACTCAGCCTCCATGTAAGAGGTCAGAGGTGAGTGGAGAGCCACTTTTATACTTATTTCTTGAAATGTTTGTGATAGAGTGGCATGGTCATGGGAAAGGAAGGTTGCTCAGCATTTATGACTAAGAAGATGGACAAAAAGGGACCACTAGGTCCTACGTCAGAATTCCTTAGGAGAAACTTATCCCAAAAGCTTTGATATCTTTGGTTATTTATGCTACATCTGTCATCATGGAGGTGTCAGAAATTTTAAGAAAGCATGAAACATGAGGAAGAGATGTTTGGGATCCTTTAAAAGAATGAGCAATAAAAGAAGGAATCAATTCCTGAAACCGTAGGATAAATATTGAATGAAAGCAGACAGGAATGACTCTGAGGTGGCAATATTGGTCTGGAATAGTCATTCTCCTCTAGTCCTTCAGTGACATTGAGGTAGGGGTGGTTATGATGAATTTTTAAAATAGGATCTCAAGGTAGGAAAAGCCAGACCTCTCTTCCAGTATAAAAATTCCCTTTAAATATTCCCAACAAATTGAATGAACATCTCCAGTATCTTGGGTTTGTTATTAGACATGTTCATCTTTAGTGACCATCTCTGAGAGACGGCACAAGCCTCTCCATTGGTAGGAAGACCACAAGCTACAAGTCCACCTATTCCACTTACAAATTTGACATACATTGTCATCCAATGCTCTATAGTCAATTACCTCAACCACCCAAATTATTTTTCTTTCTTTTTTTAATCTACAAGTACATCAGAATATTTATTTATATAGAAAAGCACTGGAAAGGAGGAACACAAAATACAAAAGACACAAAATTATTTTCTTCTAAAAATGTCTTCCTTATATAGAGCTTTCATTCGGTGGTCCTATTTCAATCCTCTGGAGTTACTCTTTTAAAAAATTAAAGTCTTCTATCGCTGTTCAGTTATATCTTTCTACCATTTTCTTATACCATGGTCTTCAAATACCTTGACATTGGGTATCTGAACCTAGAATTGGACACAGTTCCTAAATGTGAGCTGGTGATGTTTACTGGAGCCACTGCCACATCTAGAGCCAAACACAGTAATATCACTCACACGGTCTGTGTTTTATTTTCCTAGCAAGCAGGGTCACAGTTGCTAGCACAACAGGTTTTTGACTCTTGAATTTATAATTTCACATGAATTGTTATAAAGTGAGGATTCCCCATTTTATTCTTCTGGAAGAGATTATCTTTAAAACATAAATGAAGATTAAAATTTTATCTTACTGGCAGAGGCCCTTTGCTCCAGCCTGTCAAGAGCTTTCTGAATCTTGATAATGTTTCAACAACACTTTGCCTCCTTCCCAGCTTTTTGCAGTCCATAAAAAAGGCTCTGCCTCAGTTCTTGATAAATACACTGAATAAAACAGAATCAAAGAAAGGGCATAGAAAAATGCCAACAGAATTCGTTTTACTTGCTAACAATTTTATGCATTGACATTTCATGGGACAATTTTTCAAATAGTTACCAACTGACCTACTTCATTGCTACGCAGTTCGTAGTTCTCCATCATATCCCCAATAATGTGATGGGAAACTGTCAAATCACTTGGTGAAATCAATGTGCATTTTCTGGCTTACAGACCTCCAAAGGTTCTCTACTACTCTCAGAATAAAGTCTAAAGTACTTAACATGGCTTTTAGTTTGGACTCTTGTCTGTTTCTTCTACCTTTCTCTCTGCATTCCTTACTCTCGACTTTGAAGTCTATACTTCAGTCTTCCTGAACTACCTACAGCCTCCTAAGCCACCTCGCTCTGTCAGCTTGAAACCTTTCACCTCCTGTTTTCTCTGTCTGGCACGTTCTTCACCTCCAGTTCCCAGTTGTTTTGGCCTGGCTTATTTCTCTTTATGCATCCAATCCCCTTAATACGCCAACTTCCTAGAATAGTTTCCCTCATCTAAGAGCTTCCTTTCATCTTTCCCCATTGCACCCATGCTGAACCCCATGAAGACTGACCTTGGGTTCTTTTCAACTTCTCCCACTAGACTTAAATCCCCTTGAAGGCGACAACTGTGTCCCGTCCGGCATTTTATCCCAAAGGCCTATTACAGTAAACAGCACATAGCAGGGACTCAATACATTTCTCTCTTTAAATCAATCCTGACTGGTGTTTGAATAAAATCTGCCTGTAATATTCTTTCCATTTCCTTCTAATATAGTAAGTGCATAAAAATAATTTGTCATGAATTATTTTTGGCTACTTTATGCTGGCCTTTGGTGATTGCCTCTTTCCCTATTAAGTGCATACACATAATTGAGTTAAGAATCCATTTTAAAATGTTGCTGGGTATGAAAGTCAAACTCATCTGGCTTTAGATTATGAAATCCCTCTTTTTGAAATCTAAGGCATTTACTTAGCTCTGATCTTCTGGCAATTTTCCCATTCCCTCTGATTTTTTTTTTTCCCAGGACACGAGCAGCTGCAATAACAGCTGCAAATTGTTTTAATTGTCTTAGATATAATGCATCTGGACTTGAACACATTTTAAAGCTGTTAGACACTCTCTTACTATCTCCCCTACTAGGATTTGTGTTCTATCCTTCGTAGTCGGAGTATCTTTCTCTTTCGTGGAGGAGAAATGGAATCAAATGAGAAAGAGAATCGTTATGCTTTTTTTCTTTTATCATCTTTAAATTAACTCGTCTAATCTTTTGTGTTATTATTAAAAACATGACTTTAAAACACACTAACAACATCATTATTTTGGTCTCATCTAAACTGAGGTCTGGAAGGGTTTCCCAGCGAGGTTGGTGGAGGTGGGTGTCAGGGCGGGGGTTGGGGGGCAGGAATCTAAATGGATAGACACGAAATGGCAATCATTGTGGGTACCCAAGATCTGCTTGGTTCCAGACATTTCGATAGATGGGGATGTTGCTACAAACATAATTTATTCCCCATCCTCAACGAGCTCATGGACAAATAGTGGGTATTAAAGGCCATAATGGTGTATTTCAGTTAGCTGTGAATCTACCTTGGTTAAAAAGAGAGGTGCTAGTAAAACAATTGTCTATTTTGTACAATTTAATTTCCTTATATTCATCCACATACCTTTTAAGTCATGGCTCTCAACCATGGATTGAGAATTCCCCAGTGATTCTGAACTGGGTAGCAACAAAGTAAGTAGATTTGTAACTATATGGGAACTTTGCTAACACAATAGAATCAGAACCAACTTAATCAGAATCTCTGTGGGTTGAAGCCTAGGTAGCAGTATTTATTAAAGCTCCCACAGAGATTCTAGATTCAGAGAGGTGAGAATCACTGTCTTAAGCATTACTATGTGTATAAATAGTGCTGTGCAGGGGCTGAGGAAGATCTATACTATCTTACGTAATAAAAGGCCTTGTTCATCAAGAGGTTATACTCTATTTGAGTAGACAAGGTGTGCACATGGAAAAGAGCAAAGTAAAACACCAGGGTAGTGTGTTGTATGGTTAAGAGCCAAAGTGAGAGGTAGAAGCAAAAAATGTCATGGAAGTTATAGGAAAAAAAGAAATCCATTATGGATTAGAGTTGTGAGAGGAGTGGGACTTTGGAGAATGTACAGGATCTAGGTAGGTAGTAGGACAGGGGCATGTGGTTCTGATAGGAAGCACGTAAATGAGCAAAACTTGATGTCAGGAATGTGTGTGGAATATCCTGAGCATTTATCGGACCAGATCAGCCAGGACTGACTGTAAATTTTATTTTGGAGAGCAGTCATAAAGTAAGTTTATGGAATTAAGACTGAAGCTTGAGCAATTCATAAAGATGTAGCAGAAATTATTCTGAAAAAGTTGGGGCCAATTGTAAATGGACTTGAATTAATTAAAAAAATCAGTCAGTAGTAGGGAAACCATGGAAGATTTTTAGCAGCAAAAAGCCATGATTAGAGCTGAGCTGATGTTTTGCATGTTATTTTGAGGTAATTTTACTTTAAAATATAGGTAATCCTTTTTTTTTTTTTTTTAAAAGAACGTAACTATAATCCGTAAACATTCTCAAACCTTTTTGAAATTTGCAAATATTTTGTCATTGATCAGCCTCAACTTTGTCAATAATTAAGTGCAGAATCTGCAATACAAATTCAGTAAAGGAGGCCAGGCGCAGTGGCTCATGCCTGAAATCCCAGCACTTTGGGAGGCCAAGGCGGGCGGATCACCAGAGGACAGGAGTTCAAGACCAGCCTGGCCAACATGGTGAAAACCCGTCTCTACTAAAAATACAAAAATTAGCTGGGCGTGGTGGTGGGCGCTTGTAGTCCCAGCTACTCGGGAGGCTGAGGCAGGAGAATGGCGTGAACCCGGGGGCCGGAGCTTGCAATGAGCCGAGATTGTGCCATTGCACTCCAGCCTGGGCAACAGAGCGAGACTCTGTCTCAAAAAAAAAAAAAAAAAAAAAAAGAGAGAGAGAGAGAAAGCTAGATCTCATGGCCAAATGGAAGTACGCTAATGCTCTGATTCACCTGCGTCAGTGGTGTGCTGTAAATGTGTAATAACCCCACTCCACCACTCCAGGAGAAAAAAAGCCCTGATTTATAGCGTTTACTGATTTCCATGGTGTAAATACTACCACTATGACCAATTTCAAAGGTCCTATCGGTTTAAAAATGTTTGCAGTATTCCTGAAAACTTGACATTGACTCTCACAAACTGGTATGAGCTGTTCCCCAGCACAGCACTCTGTGTGTGTACATTACCTCTTTCGTTATAACAGTTTGTCTCTGGGAAGACGGGCAGGTATGGAAAATTTGCCTTTGAAGGTTAATATTCAGTTTACTGTAAATTTATGTAATGCATTTTTAAAAGGGGATTAAGTGATTAAAAAGAGAAAATGCTAACACTTTCAATGTAGGATAATCGAAAGAATATTTGGACACCAAAGTCTCAGAAAATGCCATTGCAGAAGCGTCTTGCCCTGAGGGAGGGGCCATGTAGTGCTCAGGGGGCTGGGCGGAACTCTTCTCACCTTAGTTTGATGGTGTTTCCAGTGGAGCAGTGAAGGGTTTAAAACGCCTGGCAAAAAATACGCATGCGCTGAATCAATCAGATTTCCAAGCAAGGGTGCTCTGCTTGCCCCCCGAGGAATCCTGGGCAATCTTATTCCCTGAAGCTCGGGCCCCTGCTGCACTGGATCCTTGCAGCGTTGGCCTCTGGGCCCCCTCCTGCTTAGTTCCTGGATAAAAGCAGCCCGGCCGCACCTGCCTTGCCAGTGCAAACTCTGCAAGACTCTCAACGCCATCAGCCCTGGTCTGATTGCAGTTGCCTGTTCACAGCCCCCAATCATTCACAACGCCAATTAGCCCGGGCCGGGTCCTCCGGCGGAGCGGGGGCGAGCGCGCGGGAGTCCATTTCCAGCGCCCTGACGCCACCTGAGTCCCGCGCCCGGTAATGCGGCTTCCAAGGGCAAGGCCGCCGCCGCGTCCCTCCGTGTCAGGGCATTTCCCTTTCTTCTCCGCTTCAAGAACAACTGAAGTGTGGGTAGGAGAGCCATTTAGTCCAAACTACAGACGAAAATGTTTTTTCCTTCTGATAATGTTCCCGGTTCCGTCGCTCGGTATTATGCTCCATAATGTGCCGCGTGCAGCCATTTTGTCATCGCTTTGGGTCATCCTTGCTCACAATTGGTTATTTACTCAGGGGCTTTTGAAATTATTGAGTTGACACATCTGTCAGACGGCAAAAGCAGAAATGCTAAAAGGTCACTTGGAGAGAAACCAGCTGCTCCAGACAAACCTTTCTGCCTCCAAATAGCACAATCATTACAGCCTGACAGATGGGGCCTTCGCTTTCATTTCAGGCGCTCCCCTTGCCTTCAGGTATTTAGCTACCCTACCTCATTGCCAGGTCAGCCGGGCCTCCCTGTAATTACCCACACAATAGGCATCTCTCTGCTTAAGAAGAACAGCTCTATTTTCTCTAAGTAGGAAACCAGTTTCCTCACGGATATGAGCTATCCAATGCTTGCCACAAACTTTCCTATTAACAGATTCGTTTTGACAGTGGTAAGTATGTTTCTATTACTTCTGCAGCCTTCATTACACCCTGAAACATGAGGCTGGGTCTGATGGAACGGTTTGGAGGGCTTCTGAGGGTCTCTGAGTAGATGGCACCTGGGGAGTATGGCTGAGATTCCCTTTCCGCTTCACCTGAGTCTGCCTCCTTCTCACCTCGCTCACCTCTTTGCATGCCCCTGAGGCTGTGGGGGGGAACAGGGCCAAAGGCCATGCCTGTCTGTGCTGCTCCACTAGTAGGTTTCATGGAGATGCCTTTTTCAGGTAGCCTGACTTATGTGTGAATGTGCGTGTGTGTGTGCCTGTGGTAATGGGAGAGAAAGTAAAACAAAAATCAAAAATCAAAACAAGCTGATGTTGATCTTCAATCATATAGGGAGCGAAAGGAAATTCTTCCGTAGTCAGATACTTGCAAACTCTGTTTTAGGGGACAATTAATATGTCAGCAGCTGTAATAACATCATCTTAATCTTTCAGAGTAATGACAAACAAATTGATCAACATAAGGATGTGTCTCTCAACCTGGAGTGGTAGAGGGGTGATTGTTAGAAACCTGAGTTTAAACCTGCGTCTTTTCCCTGAAGTAGTAATATTACCAGAGGTAAGGTAAAAGTTTTCTCTGTCGTTAGGGGGATGCTTCAGTAGGTAAGTTTAAAAAGCACTGCATTGAGCTACCTGCGTGAGGCTGACAGTGAAAGGGGGTTTGCGAGTTGCCACATAATTACAATTAAAATTCTAAAATCATCACAGATTGAGTAGGTGAGGTGATCTCAATATGCCCTTTCGGCTTGTTGGAGCTTCACACATAAATGAATGGGAATCCTGAGACTTCATTTGGGAAATGCTATTAAAGTGCTTCAAACAGAAAAAGAATAGCAAAACCGTTAACAGCCTAATACCATGGCAACTAATGATTGATGCTCCCAGATTGATGATTTGCTTTTAGTTTCCCCCTGATCTGCTATCTTGCCTGTTAGTCTTCAATTTCTATCTGTGCATTTTCTTAATTCTATATTTTATTCTGGAGGTTAAACAAGTGACTTGCAGTTGGCTTTATGGTCTGTGAGCTCCGAGAGTAACAGCAAAAAAGAGGGCTTCACACATTGTATCTCCGTTATCCCAAAATGATTCAATAAAGTCTTGTTATATACCATAGTCTGAGCTTAGCTGTGAATCAAGAACTGGTGAGAAGTTGAGAACTCAGATAGCTTGTGTCAATATGACCTATTATTTCTAGGAAATTCTTTCTCAACAAGATAAAACTGTAAACCAGTAAATAACTTTACTGTTTGCTTTAGGAAATTCTTGCAAATTAATTTATCTGGGCAAAGCATTTGGTTATCTAGGCAAACAGTTCTATGAGAATGATAGACTCCTCATCTAAGCAACAGTTCACTTTTCAGATAATAATTTATCACAACTTGCTTCAAGACATGAGTGTTGCTGTATTCACCAATTCTAAACTACTATGTCATAAACGTTGTCTAATCTCAATTAGTTCGCCAGCTTGAAAGACTCCCCCTTAAGCCAAATTACAGAATTCTGTAAATATCCATTTTCTGATCTGCATCCTCTGAGACCAAGTTTCTGTCATGGTGGTATTCTTTACAGCGGTAAGTCTAATAAACTTTGCTTTGCTCAATCACCAGGTTTTTCTGGTGGTCTCTTTGGGGGAGTTGATGGTTAACAAAGTGTACTGGTGTCCAGTCTTGAAGTACATCAGTGCAGGAAGAGAAAACACCCCAAAGAGACCCTAGGGAAGTTCTGATATAGCAGTATTTCAGAACATGGGTAATAGGGGGAAGTTAAGATAAATTTTGCAGCATATGGGTCCTCCACTGGGGTTCCCAGAAATTATGTATGGAGGAAACCTGGAAAAAAATAGACTTCCTGTGATTCACAGGACAGGATTCAGTCATTATAATTTTAATATTAAATAATAAACAATCTTATTTTGAGATCACTAGATGTTGAAGCCTAGGGGCATATGGATTCTTAGGCAGAAATGATGTAGTTTGGAGTTTTGGAGGAGGAGGACCTATGGGAGAAGGGAACGGTAACAGGAAAGGCTTTATGTAGGAGGTAGGTGGCATTTGGGATAGACCTTGAAGAATGGTAGAGTTTCTGTATGTGTGTATATGTGTGGTTATTTGGGAGGTGGGTGGTGAGGGCATTTGCATTTGGAATGGAGTAAGGTGAGACATAAAGTGGTTAAGGGAATGGGCATGTGATTAGAGGCCTGGATTTGAAACCTAATTCCAACACTTAATATGTTATAGGTAACCATAGGCAAGTTGCTTAACTTCTTTGAGGGGGGATATGATACCTACTTTATTAATGTAGTTATATGGATAAAGGGATATAATGTTTATAATTATCTATATTATAATTATAATAAAGAGAGATAAGGTAAAGGGATTAGAGATTATGTGGATGTAGTGAAGACTCAATAGGTGGTGGCTATTACTATCATTCATTATTATCATTATAGGGTAACATAAATAACAGAAAAGAGAATGGAAAGAAAACTCAGGGCATATTCAGAGAAAGACGGAAACTTGAACTAGTCATAAGAATATAATCGAAAGCAATTTTGAAAAACTTGGGACTAATTGCAAAGAGCCTTGAATTTATTTTTTAAAAATTATTCATTTGGCAACAGGGAGCCCAGGAAGGTTTTTTTTTTTTTTTTTTTTTAAGCAGGGAGAAGGAATGATCAGAGCTATGCAGGATGCACAAGATGGATGACGCTGGAGAAAAGACGAAAGTTAGGGAATGAACTAATGAATCAATGAACTAAGTAGTAGACTATAAAAAAACCATTAAGAAGTAACCAGGGAGGGTTTCTAATATTGAAAATAAAGAATAAATGCAAGGGAGACTGTGGAAAGGTTTTTAGGTTAAAATTTTCTTTTGTTCGTTCAACTGTCTAGAACACATCCAATGAATTTTATCAAAACTTTAAAATAAGTTCATCATGCTGGCGTCACAGTTTATGCTCAGATCCCAAGGACATACTGGGAAGGTGAAATGAATGCATAGAGAAAGCAATGAGTGAATACACCTGAACACTGTCTAATTTATAATATATTTATACTGCCTAAGAAGTGACCATAGGATTAGGGCCCTTAAAGTAGTAGAGTATGATGCTTCATTTTACTGCAGTTCTGCAAATTCTAACCTTGTCTAACTTTTTATTATATAGGTAGTTAAATTTGATGCCCTCCCCATCCCTTTGAGTTCATATCAATTTGGGAAGGAAGCGTTAGCAAATCTACTGAATATAGTATTTTTTGAATCAATTCTTGCCATGCTTTATTTATTGGCACTTAAGTTTATTTAATTAGTAGGTGCTAATTTGCACTAAACAGAAATCCAGGACTCAGAGCAAGTATCAGGTGACACTTATGTTAACCTAATTGGTTAAATCTGTGTTAATTATCAGGTAACTTGGCTAAATAATAAAGCCATTCCCAGACAAGGACAAAGTGATTTTAAAAGTCTCTCTTAACAAGGCCTTACTTTTCTAGAACAATCTAGCAGCCTTGAGAGCCACAACGTGTTATTAATATTTACAGTGGCTTTTGTTAGAGAGTCTATTTTTAGATGAAGGCTGAGAATTAAGGCTCAGGGTTTAAGGTCAGAAGATACAAATCAGTGTAAGTGGAAGATGCACGAGGGAGGGAGATCAGCTTCAAGGGTTTGGATATTTAGAAAAAAAATGAAGAAAATAATGTATTTTATGCTTAAATAATTATGCCTTTGAAGAGGCTGAGAACAATCTAGATAAAATCCAAACCACCTTCAAGGATTAATCAACAAAAGATAACACCTCCCCTCGCATACTGGGATCATATTGCACCTATGATGTGGTTTTCTGATCCTTTTACTTAACATACTATGAACATTTTTCCCCATGGTATTAATTATTCCCGAAACTCACTTGCTTAACTTTACAATTAAACTAGATAAATTATAGATAACATTTTAGCCTTTTATATGAGGAGGGAAATAACACATAAGAACAGGGTGAAGAGGGTATCTGTAAGGGTCCACATGGTTGAGTAGAAGTGCCCCATGCAGAAAAGAGGGAGGGAGCCCCTCTCTCCTTCATTCAGTCTGGGAAGTTAATTAACAATGATGTTAAGAGGGCGAGGTATGAAGCTGTACTAACCTAATTGAACCTTATTCAGATTTCTTACTCCAGAGCAGAAGCCATTCAATAACCTTTTTATATTTAGATATTTAGTTTGTTAACAACAACAACAACAACAAAATGACCAGTGAGCCAAATTTGGCCCCTTGCTTGTTTTTGTGCAACCCATAAGCTAAGAATGTTTTTATGTTTTTAAACGATAAAAAAAACCAAAGAAAAATATTTTGTGACATTAAAATGACATGAAATTCAAATTTCAGTGTCCATAAATGAAGTTTTATTGGAACACTGCTGTACTCATTCAGTTACATATTGTCTGGCTGCTTTCTTGCTAAGATGGTGAGTTCAGTGGTTGAGGCAGAGACTGTATGGCCTGAAAAGGTTAAAGTATTTACTGTTTGGCCCTTTACGGTAAAACTTCATCCACCCTTGCTCTAGAAGGTAAATGTTTATCTTCATATCCACATGTCTTCTTGGAATTTTAAAGGGAATTGCAGGCCTTTAATAACAACTTCCTGACATCACAACCTTGGCTACCAATTGAATATCCGCTTGTTTCTGAGAATGTTTGTTTCAAATAATTAACCACTACTGATAAGACAATTTCAGCCTGGACTACTTTTACATGGCCAAGTGCTCACACTCTACAATCTTCTGCCTCACTTCTGGCTTGTCAGGGCTACATATGGTCACGTATTTAGAATTATTCATTAAGGAAAAATCAGCTTTCATTTGGTATTTTATTAAGCTCAGAAAGAACCTTAAAATATTGTGTTAACATAGAATGATATAATTTTAATGACTTTGCAAAGCACCTTGAGAGATCTTGGATGATAATGAGAACTGAATATGTAGCCGGCAAAACTATGTGTGGGCCAGTTGTTTATTCAAACACAGAATGGAAGATAAAATTATGTGGAGATTGTACCATCTGATTGCTGTCTTTCTTTCTCACCACGCATGTGCACGCACACACACACTCACAATAGTTGAAATACAAACTGACCACTCTATAGACAGTAGTGACTCTTATTCATGCAATATAGTATGTATTTTCATGAGACAGTAGCATTATGACTTATCTACTAACGCTTGCTTTTATTGACTATTCATTATTCATTAAATATGGGAAGAGCAACAATTTCATGTTTAGTGTGGCATAAGCACTTAATAACAGTTACTCATCATCATCACCATCACCACCAGTACCAGCAGCCAGTTGGCTAACATAAGTATATGTCCAGATAATATTTGGGAGGCCAACTGGCTCTAAGTGGCACAACTGGAGAATAGACCAGAGGATAGAGTTCAAATCATGCTGATGTGTCACTAATAAGATCTTGTGATATGTAAAACCAAAAGTAAGATGTTTTCAGTGTATGTAGAGTAACTGAGACAGTGAGAGATATGATTGCTTGTATATGGAGTTTTTGTTTGTTTGTTTTTTGAGATGGAATCTCACTCTGTCACCCAGGCTGGAGTGCAGTGGTGTGATCTCAGCTCACTGCAACCTCTGTTGCCTGGGTTCAAGCAATTCTCTTGCCTCAGCCTCCCGAGTAGCTGGGATTACGGGCATCTGCCACTGCGCCTGGCTAATTTTTATAGTCTTGAACTCCTGACCTCGTGATCCACCCACCTCAGCCTCCCAAAGTGTTGGGATTATAGGTGTGAGCCACCGCACCTGGCCATATATTGGAGTTTTAACAGAAATTTTTGCAGAGATCACAAATAGGGGCCCCAGAGTTGAATTTGGCCCACAGATAGCTTTAATTAGCAAAAGGAGTATTATTTAAAAATACATTTGGATGTTTTCAGGCAGGGCATGAACTCTTAGGTTTGCCATAGTCTTCACTACTCCTATTGTTTAGCATTTTACCTGTCTTATTCTTAAAGGCATTGGAGTTTGTAACTTTTGATTAGAAGTTTTAGAACAGTGTTTTAAGGAGCTTTGATAGGTGTGTGTTTATTCATATATATATATAAAATTATAAAGTTCATATATATATAATTATGTATATGTAAAATACATATATTCATTATATATACAAAATTATAGAATTCATATATATGAAATATATACATATAAAATTAATTTTTGCTGCTAGGTTCCATGTTTCAAAATAATATAGTTAAATAAGTATTCCAACTGAAAATAACTTAAGACAAAGTCTGTGTAGTACATTTCTCTGTGTCTGGTAGTAAAAAAAACACCACCAACAAAAACAAACTCCTTATTCCCCTTTTAAATGATGTAGTCTTATTGCCATTTACTGTGCTGAAAAAATAAAAGTCAGAGGGCATCAGCCAACAGAAAACTGGCACTACTCTGAAAATGTGTGCATCCTTGGTGTCTTAGGCTGCTTGGGCTTCTGTAACAAAATTCTGTAGACTGAGTAGCTTATGAATTATAGAAATGTATTTCTTACAGCTCTGGAGGCTGAGGAGTCCAAGAACAAAGCACTGACAGATTTGGGAGCCAGTTGGCCTCCCAGAGTTAAAATGATAGAGGGAAATAGAAATGATTATAGTCCTACTTGGCCTCTATATTTTCTGGTGAGGGCCCATTTCCTGGTTCACAGATGGTGTCTTCTCATTGTGTCCTCACATGGTGGAGGAGGTATAAGAGATCTCTCTGAGGCCTCTTTTATAAGGACACTCATTCCGTTCATAAGGACTCTACTCTCATGACCTAGTCTCCTCCTCCCCACCTCTTACTACCTCATCTTGGGGGTTAGGAGTTCAACATATGAATGTGGGGGAACATGAGCATTTAGACCACAACGATTGGATTATATGAATTTGCTCTTCTGAGCTGAGGATACTATAGTCCCCCTGAGGAAAAAAAGCAGAAGCTTTTCCTGTTCAGAGAATTTTGAACACTAGCTGGAGTGAGTGTCCTCTGGATGAGTGAGGAGATTCAGACTTATTATGTAGACATCTGTCTATTAAGTACTTGTTAGACACAGTCATTTTGTTCCACAGAGGCCATGGATAAGTCTGATTTCTTTTCCAGTCACCTATTATGAGACATTCTCAGGAAGTGACTTGGTTATCTGGGGGTTCCTAATGGTAAAGGGAAAAAAATGTTGGAATGTGCCTATCCTGGTAGTAAGGTTGAAAAGAGAATTTTTAAAAGTTTACAGAATGGTTTCTGTAGCCACAGACCATAGAAAGAAATAGCATTCAAGAGGGGAAGGGAGCTGTAAAATGAAATATGGACCATGTCCATGGTAGAGCAATTCAGAAACACATCTGCTCGGTGTGGGGACTTGGCCCCTTTAAGACAAGAGTGTTCCTGACCGGAAAGTCAGATCCAACAGTGACGAAGGTATCCCTTAAGGAACCATCAATTAGTGACACTTGCCTCTGCATGGGGGACTGGAACTTCAGCTTTTAACCTTGGTTTGGCACCTGCCCACTTGCCGTCAGGTATGCTTGTCAGAGTTTGGACACTTGTCTGCCTGCCCTTTTGGCTGCCTGACACCTTCACCCAGTCTGGCCTTCCTCCTCTCCCTCCTGTGTTACAGAGAACCAACTTTGGACGCATCCTGGGCAAAATTTTGAGATAGATAAAAAGATGGAAATTCCTACTGTTTCAGAGTTTACAGTGAAAGAGAGAGCCATATGTAGGGACTAAAATAGAGATAAATGCAAAAAACTATGAGAAAATGAAGGAGGACTCTGTCCTTGATATTTGGACAGCAAAATGTATTCACAAACATTATCTCACTTAATCTCCCCATTTTCCTGTGGAGCAGGAGGTATTCACTCTCATTTCACTTTCTCATTGAAAGGTGAAGATTTGGAGGCTTACAGGTGAAAGAAGAAACAATGTGTGGAAGATTAAAAGTTCTAAATGTGCTAAGATTAGGAAAAAAGTGCTAAGAAAACCAAAAAAGATTATTTTCTATGTTTGGAACAAAAAAGAGAATAGGCCCATTATTGGAGGATTTAAAGTTAAAATGATAGAGGGAAATAGAAATTATTATAGTCCTACTTGGCCTCTATATTTTCCAAAAAGGAACAAAAATCCATCAACTGTGGATTCCCTGAAAAGATACTAAAAGACACCTTTGATAAAACAAAGCAGTAAGAGAGACAATCGTTTCAGAGGAAGAACAACGAAAGTCATATATTTATTAGGTTTTTAGGAGTCTAGTCTAAGGCAGTTCTTTCAATATGGTGACCTGACTGGAACCAGGCAAAGTTCATGACATAATTGTTTTGATTGATGGCAAGGTGCTAAATATGTTTACATGTGCCATGTTGGTGTGCTGCATCCATTAACTCATCATTTACATTAGTTATATCTCCTAATGCTATCCCTCCCCTCTTTCCCCACCCCACAACAGGCCCCAGTGTGTGATATTCCCCACCCTGTGTCCAAGTGTTCTCATTGTTCAATTCCCACCGATGAGTGAGAACATGCGGTGTTTGGTTTTCTGTCCTTGCGATAGTTTGCTCAGAATGATGGTTTCCAGCTTCATCCATGTCCCTACAAAGGACATGAGCTCATCCTTTTTTTAATGACTGTATAGTATTCCATGGTGTATATGTGCCACATTTTCTTAATCCAGTCTATCATTGATGGACATTTGGGTTGGTTCCAAGTCTTTGCTATTGTGAATAGTGCCACAATAAACATATGTGTGCATGTGTCTTTATAGCAACATGATTTATAATCCTTTGGGTATATACCCAATAATGGGATGGTTGGATCAAATGATATTTCTAGTTCTAGATCCTTGAGGAATCGCCACACTGTCTTCCACAATGGTTGAACTAGTTTACAGTCCCACCAACAGTGTAAAAGTGTTCCTATTTCTCCACATCCTCTCCAGCACCTGTGGTTTCCTGACTTTTTAATGATCGCCATTCTAACTGGTATGAGATGGTATCTCATTGTGATTTTGATTTGCATTTCTCTGATGGCCAGTGATGATGAGCATTTTTTCATGTGTTTGCTGGCTGCATAAATGTCTTCTTTTGAGAAGTGTCTGTTCATATCCTTTGCCCACTTTTTGATGGGGTGGTTTGATTTTTTTCTTGTAAATTTGTTTGAGTTCTTTGTAGATTCTGGATATTAGCCCTTTGTCAGATGGGAAGATTACAAAAATTTTCTCACATTCTGTAGGTTGGATGGCAAGGAGAGTTTTGAAGGATAAATAAGTGTTATGATGAGTCTAGTTGGGAGATGTATCATTGGTAGAAGGGGCTATTAACTTTGATAAGAGTAGCAGAGTTGTTCATTGTTTGAAGAAATGGATTTTTGGAAAGTTCTAGAAACAAAAGGCAATACAATTTCATTTTCTTGGAAAACTTCCTGGTAAAACTTTCATGGAATAGTAAAGTAATATTGTTGTGGACAAGCCAGGTGTGGTGACTCACGCCTATAATCCCAACACATTGGGAGGCCGAGGTGGGAGGATCACTTGAGCCTAGGAGTTTGAGGCCAGCCTGGGCAATATAGTGAGAACCCATCTCTACAAAAAATTTAAAAAATGAAAAATTGACTGGGCATGGTGGTATGTACCTATAGTCCCAACTCCTTGGAAGGCTGAGGTAGGAGGATTGCTTGAGCCCAGGAATTTGAAATCAGCTTGGGCAACATAACAAGATCTCATCTCTACAAAAAATAAAAATAAATTAGCCAGGTGTGGTGACACATGCCTGTGGTCCCAGCTATTCAGGAGGCTGAGGCGGGAGGGTTGCTTGAGCCTGGAGGTTGAGGCTGCAGGGAACTGTGATTATGCCACTGTACTCTAGCCTGGACAACAGAGTGAGACCTTGTCTCATAAAAAACATAATTCAGACAGGTGGATAGTAAAGTCATGTTAATATAAACACTGTCACAGATGGTTTCCATTCTGAATTCAAGTAGGAAAAGTAAATAACCTCATTAAGAGTAAACATAAGTTCAAAGTAAACAAGGAAAATAAAATGACATCACCTACATTTAAAAGGAATTCAATTCTTGACAAACCAGAGAAACTATAAATATTTTCTTGTAGATATGTAAACTTGAAGATGTTTAGATGTTTTCTCAGATTTGCTGCAAGTAATTGAGGATACATTAAAATATGAGGGAGACGACAGAGTGCCAGAATGCCAGAGATGAAAGAAAGTTCCCTGGATTTTCAGAAAAATAAGGCTGACATTGATCCTATACAAAATTCTAGTCTGCACAGAGGTGTTTGACTTGACTGATCACTTACATATGCCAGGCACTAGAAATACCCTGGTGAACAAGGCAGGCATAGCCTTTTCCCACGAATTCTGTTGGTTCCTTCTCAAAATAAATTCAGAATCTGAACCCTATTTTCTTTAAACCTACATCCACTGGGTTCAAGTCAGCATCTCTTGATTCAAGTCAGCATCTCATGTTGGGATCACAGCACCAGTTTCCTAAATAGTCTCCTTGCTTTCACCTTTGTTCCTCTGTGGGTCATTCGCAGCACAGCACTCTGAGTGATTCATTTAAATCCCAAATCAGATCATGTCACTCTACTGTTCATAACATTCCAAAGGTGTTGTCTCAGAACAAAGGCCAAAGTTCTTACATTGACCTACAAGACACTACAATATAGTCTCCATGATCTGGCTCCTGATACCCCACTGACTTCATTTCCTATACTTTCCACCCTTTCCATACATTCCCTCCAGCCACACTGATGTCCTTGTGCTTTTGTAAATGTCAAGTAAGATCCTCCCTCGGACACCTTTGTACTTGATGACCCTGTGCCCAGGGCACCTTTCCTTCACTTCTTTCAGGTCTCTGTTCAAATATCACTTTATAAGTGAACCCTCCTCTAATAACCCAATAGAAAAAGGTATTTCATATCTTACTTGTCCTGGGAGTCATCATGAAGGTCCTTATTACTATTTTACTTTGGCTTTTACTCTGAGTAGCATGAGGAGTCATTGCAGGATTTTGAGCAGAGGAGTGACATGATTAACATATTCTTTAACAGGATTCCTCTGGATACTATGTAAAAAAAAACAAAACAAAAACAAAAAACAAAAAACAAAAAAACAAAAAAAAACCTGTAAGGGATGGAAACCAAGGTAGAAATGGGGACTCCATTGAAGAGACTATTGTAATAATCCAGGCAATGGGTGATGGTGGCTCAGATCAGGATGTTAGCAGTAGGAACTGACTGGATTTTGGATATATTTTAAGACAAAGTCAACAAGACTTTCTGATGGATTTGACGTAAGACATGAGAGAAAAAGGAGAGTTAAAGATAATTTCACAGATTTTGTCCTCAGCAACTACAGAAAGATGCTATGCATTGAGATGAGGAAGGCTGTGGGTGGAGAAAGTTTTGGGGGGGAAGATCAGGAGTTCAGTTTTGGACATATTGAGTTTGAGATGTCTATTAGACATCCAAATGGCAATGTTGAGTATCAGTTGGATATACAAATCTGGAGTTCTGAAGAGAGGTCTGGATTTTAGACATAAATTTGAATGTCATTGGCATATAGATGGTGTCTTAGCCTGAGTTTCTCAGAGAGTATAACTTGATGATAGTAGGAGTACAATCACAGAGAGTAGAAGAGAGGGCCAAGGGGAGCGAGGTGGGGAAGGAGAGGGAGCCAAAATGAAATGTGTTATCAGTCTGGTTGCCTCAAGATGAGACTGACTGATCTCATGGGGCTGTTGTACAAGAAATTATATGAAGTACATTTTAGGACAAGTTGCTTGGGGCTGTTTTGGTCAGCTCAAGCTGCCATAATAAAATACCATAGTCTGGGTGACAAACAACAGAAATTTATTCTCTTGCAGTTCTGGAGGCTGCAAGTCTTAAGATAAGGGTGCCAGCATGGCTGAGTTCCGGTGAGGACTCTGTGCCTGGCATGTGGATGGTTGCCTCCTTGCTGTGTGCTCATAGGGTGGCCAGAGCACTCTGGGGTCTCTCTCTCTTTTTATGAGGACACCAACCCCATCAGATTAGGACCCCACCCTTGTGACCCATTTTAACGTCTGTCATCACCTCACAGGCCCTACCTCCAAATACAGTCACATTATGGGTTAGAACTTCAACATGAGTTTTGGGGAAACAATTTGGTTTACAGCAATGCCCTATAAATCTCCTAAATTTGTGCAAAATGCATTTATTTTATCCCAACAGCCCCCAAAATCTTAATGCAGTCCAGCATCGACTCTAAAGACTAATGTCCTGAGCCTCATCTAAATATTTAAATCAGATGTAGATTAGATTCAAGGTACAATTCATGCTGAGGCAAAATTCCACAGTGGGAGAGAAGAAGAGCAAGGATATATCCATAGGCATCAATCTCCCCTTGTCCAAAAGTTCATCCCCAGGAATAAACTCTTCTTATCTTTCCAGGTTATACATTCCTGGGTATATTAGTCAGAGTTCTCTAGAGAGACAGAACTAAGGGAATACACACACACACACACACACACACACACACACACGAGTTTGTTAAGTATTAACTCACATGATCACAAGGTCCCACAATAGGCCAGCTGCAGGCTGAGGAGCAAGGAGAGTCAGTCCTAGCTCCAAAACTGACGAACTTGGAGTCAAGTGTTCAAGGGCAGGAAACATCCAGCACAGGAGCAAGATGTAGGTTGGGAGGTTAGGCCAGTCTCTCTTTCCACACTTTTCTACCCGCTTATATTCTAGCCACACTTGCAGCTGATTAGATTGTGTTCACTCAGATTAAGGGTGGGTCTGCCTTTCCCAGTCTACTGACTTGAATGTTAATCTCCTTTGGCAACACCCTCACAGACACACCCAGGATCAATGCTTTGTATCCTTCAATCCAATCAAGTTGACACTCAGTATTAACCATCACACTGCATGCCCGGTGGGGCCCACCAGCATGTAGGATGAAGCCCTGAATGAGATGGGAGGCCCACAGTGGCATGAGGCAAGGCTTTGTCACATCGTGCCTGTGTGAAGTTGTTTGGAGCCATGTGGAGCTGGTGGTTGCAGTGGTGGCTGGAACAAGGGACTGTGAGGCCAAAGGGATCTGAAATGGTGCATAACAGAGCAGGATTAGTTAGGAGAGAAACCTTTCCCAGTGGTTCCCCATTCCTTAGTCAACGTAAAATGACCATATTTAAACATTTCTGGTATTAACTTACAATGCTGGAATTTATTTTAATATAGAGCAAAGCTTTTTACTCCACAATAAGGAATCAAAGTTTGAATCATAAATTAATATTTAAGGAAATACATTGACCACATTGAAGAGAACTCAAGCAATTATGGTACTCTGATCTGGTAGCCAATCCTTTCTTGATCTGATGGAAAGAAGGGAAAGTTAAAAGGTACGGGCACTGGAAAGTGGGGATGGACCTTTACTAAAGAAGACATGGTAGAAAAAAGCAATGGCATTCAATCAGCAAATTTCGAGCACTGGACCACTCTATTTGCCTGGTGCTCTTCTAGACACTGAAGTACAACAGGTTACTAAACAGACTAGATCCCCTAGGGGTTGGAGGAGGGGACAGACAGTAAACAAACAATCCACTGAAAAATATGTCAGTGGTACGTGAAAGTCCCTAAAGGGTGGTGCACCTAGAGAGAGCATGGAAGCTCCACACGCCTTCTTACACAGTCCCTTTGCATCTGTCTGTTGGTATCTTTTGTAGTATCCTTTATAATAAAGCAGTAAACATAAAAAAAGAAAAGAAAATATGTCAGTGGTATAAGTCTTATGAAGAAGTATAAAACAGAATAGGAGTAAAGAGTGTAATAGAAGGGTGTTATTTGAAATAATTGAATGGGGAATATTGTAGAAGATGAGATTTTAGTAGAGATATAAAGCAACTCAGGGAAATGCCAGGCCAATAGATGAAAAAAAAAAATCTTGTACAGAGAATAGCTTGAGCAAGACCCCGAGTCAGGAGCATGCTAAGTTTTCAAGGAACAACAAGAAGGCCAATGTGTTTGGAAAGAAATGAGGTAGGTGGAAAATGGAGGAGGTAAATCAGAAGATGTTCTTGTGATGGAGGAAAAAGAGCATAGTTGGTTTTTTTTTTTTTTTTTTTTTTTTTTTTTTTTTTGGTAGATTCACTTCTTACTTTTCTGGGAGTAAGACCTGTTTGTTTCATTTGGACATGAATACACAAAAGGTGCAAGGAAACAGTCCATTGTGTAATGTTTTGTATGTGCCCAGTTTAATGCAACACTGTCCTGAAGCCTTATGTACACCTTTGCTTAGAATATTTCCTGAAGCCCTGGCCCTATCCATGCCTGCATCATTTGTCAATGGAAGCATCCTCACTTCAGAAAGAAAAGAGTCTATCATGCTGTTACCTACCATGTATGACTTAACTGCACCTGCCTGAATGAATCCTCCTCCTTTATACCTCAAGGCAAGATTTGTCCTTCCTGCCAGTCTGAGCTCTGGCTTCCCTCCTCAGAGTGTCTTTGTTCACAAATCACCCACTCCTCTTTTAATTACAAACTTCTTTTCCTCCATTGGTTCTTTTACTTCAGCTTTGAGAAAAGCTGAAGCCCTGCCCATCTTAAAACAACTCCCCCCAAACATGATGAGAAACTCTGTCTTTAGCCCATACCTATGGTGGCATAAACTCATTCTCTATACTTTTCATATTAATTTTTTACCTCAGCCACCTAAAATCTCAATTCTATACCACTTCTGCACAGAATGCTTCTCTTAGTTAATTTGCGACTGTTTGTCAAAATTAGCTTATATCTTTCAGTTTTCGTTTTATGCAAACTCTCTGAAATTTCTCTTTAAAAATTATTTTCCTGGCCTCCATGATGGCATTTTCCCTGATTTCCTTCCTTTGTGGCTATGCCTCAGTTTCTTTTGGTTGTTGCAGTGGTGGCTGGAACAAGGGACTGTGAGGCCAAAGGGATCTGAAATGGTGCATAACAGAGCAGGTGCATTTCCAGCTGCCTAAATGTAGATGTTTCACAGAACTGAGCTTCTCAATCAGCACAAAATAATGATCCCCTTGGTTCTTGTGGTAGCCAGAGACCCAGGAACCTTTGCCTGCAGACTCGAGCCACCTTGTCCTTTTATCTCAGTGGACTGCACAAACACTATCAATGTCCATGTTCCCTGACATGAAAAAGCCTGGAAAACATGGGTGCCCTCCACATTTGGTATTCTAGAAACTCTGTGGTGATACCATTGACTTACCTACCCCCATAGGGGGATGAATTCTAAATCTCTCATTCCAGCTATAATCTCTCTATTGAATTCTAGATCAATGTAACCTAACCAAATACCTCGTCATGGATGATCCTCAAACTTAACATGTCCAATATTAACACATTTGTTTCCAATCCCATTCCTCTCAGTGAATATCATCAACCACATACAAATGTGAAAGCGATTCTTCTTTGAACTCCATTACTCTCACATCTAATTAAACATCAAGTCTTCTTGATTTTGGTTGTGTCCTACCATTTCCAATCCTGCCTTGTCATCACTCTGATGCCACTTTAGTTTATGCCTTTGAATTGTTTTTACCTGAACCATCGTGGTAGATCTTCTTAATGTTCAAAACATTTGCAGTTCTTCCTTACAGCTCCCTTCTTTGTAAGACTCTTCGTGGTGGTGGGATTATACATTCCTCCTTCAACAAATTCAGAGAGGGTGGTCAAGGATTTGCTTAGGCTCAGAAAGTGCAAATGGAAGCTAGCAAAACTGCACAGTTCTAGGAAATGATGGTCTTCCAGTCTGCCAATTCTCCCAAGACTCCTGACACCAACCACAAGAAGTTAGAGTCCAACTACAGTTAGAGGGAAGAGTGTACACAAGACCACCCTTACTCTTACACTACTTGCAAGTTCACGGGTAATTATCCATTTGGATAATTTGTTAGAAAGACTTATAAAAGTCACTACAAGCTATTGTTTTCATGGTTATGGTTTATTACAGGAAAAATATACAGATGAAAAATATAGATGAAACATACAGACAAAGGAAGAGATACATAAGGTAGAGTCTGAGAGGTTTCCACAAGCAAAGATTCTGTTGTCTTCAGGATGTGTTACCCTCCCAGCGTCAGTGTGTGACAATATGCATGGAGTATTGCCAACCGGGGAAGACTGCCTGAGCTTTGGTGTTCAGTGTTTTCATTCAGGGTCTATCACATAGGCATGATTGATTAATTGATTGCCCATAGGTCGATTGCCATGTGGTTGATCCAAAACACCTTTCCCAAGTCACATGTCTTTCCAGTGACTCTAAAACTATTGGGTGTGGCTGGCCCCATCATAAGATTCACGTGGCCAGTACCTTCCCTAAACAAAGACATTCCTATGAGGTAGAACATAGATTACCTCCCAGAAGATGAAAACAAAGGCTGACCTAAATTGGGGCAAAGCCAGATTCTTTACTACACAGAAGTGAAGTGGATCAGTTCTGAATAGAAGCTTTAAAAACCAGAATAGGATTTGGAACATCTCTTTCCCCTCTGTCACCTGGCCAGCAATATTCTAGGTAAAATCAGCCTGGTCCTGAAGTGAAGATGGCATGGAAGTGAATTGCAGTTGACCCAACTGTTACATGAGTAAGAAATAAACATGATGTTCATGAGGCTCTGAGATTTTGAGATTGTTTGTTACCATGGCATAATTTCTAGAACGGGATCAGCTAAAGGATGGAGCAGTTGGCACGTGCCTCTTCCTTTTTTGCACTTTGATCTTCCAGGCCTCTTTGAGCTCAGGCCTCATTAAAGCCTATGTT
This sequence comes from Macaca thibetana thibetana, assembly GCF_024542745.1. Lineage (NCBI taxonomy): Eukaryota > Metazoa > Chordata > Mammalia > Primates > Cercopithecidae > Macaca > Macaca thibetana. The sequence goes on from NC_065585.1 coordinate 51,649,826, forward strand.
TCCAGTCTCTCATGGTAAACAAACCAAGCAATTCACATTTCTGTCAGGCCCAACCAGATCCCTGCTCACTTGGTTCCAGCTTCTCCACTGGCTGTAGGCTGCTTAAGCCAGGAGCAATTAGCTCCCAGTTTGGGGAGAGAAAGAATAGAAGCCTTGCCATATTCTCTCATCCAGCTTATAAAATAAAGAATCTAATCAGGTATTCTGATCCTCCCTCCCCATGGTTCCTGCCATTTGCTTTCAAATGGTTAAAACCTGGAAAGGGAAAGGTAATTGCTTAACAACCCCACACTCCAACATTGACTATCTGGGAAGGCTAAATTGCCAACTTCAGTACTTGATGGTGGGCAGGACTGGGGCAAGTAGGACTTGATAGTGTAAGTAGATTTTGTTGTTCATCCATTTTTATTTTTATTTTTGTTTTTTTATTATACTCTGAGTTCTAGGGTACATATGCACAGTGTGCAGGTTTCTTACATATATATACATGTACCATGTTGGTGTGCTGCACCCATTAACTCGTCATTTACATTAGATATATCTCCTAATGCTATCCCTCCATGCTGCCCCCACCCCATGACAGGCCCCAGTGTGTGACATTCCCCACCCTGTGTCCAAGTGTTCTCATCGTTCAATTCCCACCTATGAGTGAGAACATGCGGTGTTTGGTTTTCTGTCCTTGCGATAGTTTGCTCAGAATGATGGTTTCCAGCTTCATCCATGTCCCTACAAAGGACATGAACTCATCCTTTTCTATGACTGCATAGTATTCCATGGTGTATATGTGCCACATTTTCTTAATCCAGTCTATCATTGATGGACATTTGGGTTGGTTCCAAGTCTTTGCTATTGTGAATAGTGCCACAGTAAACATATGTGTGCATGTGTCTTTATAGCAACATGATTTATAATCCTTTGGGTATATACCCAATAATGGGATGGTTGGGTCAAATGATATTTCTAGTTCTAGATCCTTGAGGAATCGCCACACTGTCTTCCACAATGGTTGAACTAGTTTACAGTCCCACCAAACAGTGTAAAAGTGTTCCTATTTCTCCACATCCTCTCCAGCACCTGTTGTTACCTGACCTTTTAATCATCACCATTCTAACTGGTATGAGATGGTATCTCATTGTGGTTTTCATTTGCATTTCTCTGATGGCCAGTGATGATGAGCATTTTTTCATGTGTTTGTTGGCTGCATAAATGTCTTCTTTTGAGAAGTGTCTATTCATATCCTTCACCTACTTTTTGATGGGGTTGTTTGAGTCTTTCCTTGTAAATTTGTTTAAGTTCTTTGTAGATTCTGGATATTAGCCCTTTGTCAGATGAGTAGATTGCAAAAATTTTCTCCCATTCTGTAGGTTGCCTGTTCACTCTGATGGTAGTTTCTTTTGCTGTGCAGAAGCTCTTTAGTTTAATTAGATCCCATTTGTCAATTTTGGCTTTTGTTGCCATTGCTTTTGGTGTTTTAGACATGAAGTCCTTGCCCATGCCTATGACCTGAATGGTATTGCCTAGATTTTCTTCTAGGGTTTTTATGGTTTTAGATCTAACATTTAAGTCTTTAATCCATCTTGAATTAATTTTTGTATAAGGTGTAAGGAAGGGATCCAGTTTCAGCTTTCTACATATGGCTAGCCAGTTTTCCCAGCACCATTTATTAAATAGGGAATCCTTTCCCCACTTCTTGTTTTTGTCAGGTTTGTCAAAGATCAGATGGTTGTAGATGTGTGGTATTATTTCTGAGGGCTCTGTTCTGTTCCATTGGTCTATATCTCTGTTTTGGTACCAGTACTATACTGTTTTGGTTACTGTAGCCTTTTGTATAGTTTGAAGTCAGGTAGCAGGATGCCTCCAGCTTTGTTCTTTTGGATTAGGATTGTCTTGGCAATGCGGGCTCTTTTTTGGTTCCATATGAACTTTAAAGTAGTTTTTTCCAATTCTGTGAAGAAAGTCATTGGTAGCTTGATGGGGATGGCATTGAATCTGTAAATTACCTTGGGCAGTTTGGCCATTTTCACGATATTGATTCTTATATCTATGATCATGGAATGTTTTTCCATTTGTTTGTGTCCTCTTTTATTTTGTTGAGCAATAGTTTGTAATGCTCCTTGAAGAGGTCCTTCACATCCCTTGTAAGTTGGATTCCTAGGTATTTTATTCTCTTTGAAGCAATTGTGAATGGGAGTTCACTCATGATTTGGCTCTCTGTTTGTCTGTTATTGGTGTATAGGAATGCCTGTGATTTTTGCACATTGATTTTGTATCCTGAGACTTTGCTGAAGTTGCTTATCAGCTTAAGGAGATTTTGGGCTGAGACGGTGGGGTTTTCTAACTATACAATCATGTCATCTACAAATAGGGATATTTTGACTTCCTCTTTTCCTAATTGAATACCCTTTATTTCTTTCTCCTGCCTGATTGCCCTGGCCAGAACTTCCAACACTATGTTGAATAGGAGTGGTGAGAGAGGGCATCCCTGTCTTGTGCCAGTTTTCAAAGGGAATGCTTCCAGTTTATGCCCATGCAGTATGATATTGGCTGTGTGTGTGTCATAAATAGCTCTTATTATTTTGAGATACATCCCATCAATATATAATTTATTGAGAGTTTTTAGCATGAAGGGCTGTTGAATTTTGTCAAAGGCCTTTTCTGCATCTTTTGAGGTAATCATGTGCTTTTTGTCTTTGGTTCTGTTTATATGATGGATTATGTTCATTGATTTGTGTATGTTGAACCAGCCTTACATCCCAGGGATGAAGCCTACTTGATCATGGTGGATAAGCTTTTTGATGTGCTGCTGGATTCGGTTTGCCAGTATTTTATTGAGGATTTTTGCATCGATGTTCATCAGGGATATTGGTCTAAAATTCTCTTTTTTTTTTTTGCTGTGTCTCTGCCAGGCTTTGGTATCAGGATGATGCTGGCCTCATAAAATGAGTTAGGGAGGATTCCCTCTTTTTCTGTTGATGGGAATAGTTTCAGAAGGAATGGTACCAGCTCCTCTTTGTAACTCTGGTGGAATTCGGCTGTGAATCTGTCTGGTCCTGGACTTTTTTTGGTTGGTAGGCTATTAATTATTGCCTCAATTTCAGAGCCTGTTATTGGTCTATTTAGGGATTCAACTTCTTCTTGATTTAGTCGTGGGAAGGTGTATGTGTCCAGGAATTTATCAATTTCTTCTAGATTTTCTAGTTTATTTGCATAGAAGTGTTTATAATATTCTCTGATGGTAGTTTGTATTTCTGTGGGGTCAGTGGTGATATCCCCTTTTTCATTTTTTATTGCATCTATTTGATTCTTCTCTCTTTTCTCATTAGTCTTGCTAGCCATCTATCAATTTTGTAGTTCTTTTCAAAAACCAGTTCCTGGATGCATTGATTTTTTGAAGGGGTTTTTGTATCTCTATCTCCTTCAGTTCTGCTCTGATCTTAGTTATTTCTTGCCTTCTGCTAGCTTTTGAATGTGTTTGTTCTTGCTTCTCTAGTTCTTTTAATTGTGATGTTAGGGTGTCAATTTTAGATCTCTCCTGCTTTCTCTTGTGGGCATTTAGTGCTGTAAATTTCCCTCTACATACTGCTTTAAATGTGTCCCAGAGATTCTGGTATGTTGTGTCTTTGTTCTCATTGGTTTCAAAGAACATCTTTATTTCTGCCTTCACTTCGTTATTTATCCAGTAGTCATTCAAGAGCAGGTTGTTCAGTTTCCATGTAGTTGAGTGGTTTTGAGTGAGTTTCTTAATCTTGAGTTCTAGTTTGATTGCACTGTGGTCTGACAGATAGTTTGTTGTAATTTCTGTTCTTTTACATTTGCTGAGGAGTGCTTTACTTCCAACTACGTGGTCAATTTTGGAATAAGTACAATGTGGTGCTGAGAAGAATGTATATTCTGTTGATTTGGGGAGGAGAGTTCTGTAGATGTCTATTAGGTCTTTTTGGTGTGAGCTGAGTTCAATTCCTGGATATCTTTGTTAACTTTCTGCCTCATTTTTCTAATGTCGACAGTGGGGTGTTAAAGTTTCCCATTATTATTGTGTGGGAGTCTAAGTCTCTTTGTAGGTCTCTAAGGACTTGCTTTATGAATCTTGGTGCTCCTTCATTGGGTGCATATATATTTAGGATAGTTAGTTCTTCTTGTTGAATGGATCCCTTTACCATTATGTAATGACCTTCTTTGTCTCTTTTGATCTTTGTTGGTTTAAAGTCTGTTTTATCAGAGACTAGGATTGCAACCCCAGCTTTTTTTTTTTTTTTTCCATTTGCTTGGTAGATCTTCCTCCATCCCTACATTTTGAGCCTATGTGTGTCTCTGCATGTGAGATGGGTCTCCTGAAAACAGCACAATGATGGGTCTTGACTCTTTATCCAGTTTGCCAGTCTGTGTCTTTTAAATGGAGCATTTAGCCCATTTACATTTAAGGTTAATATTGTTATGTGTGAATTGGGTCCTATCATTATGATGTTAGCTGGTTATTTTGCTCATTAGTTGATGCAGTTTCTTCCTAGCCTCGATGGTCTTTACAATTTGGCTTGTTTTTGCAGTGGCTGGTACTGCTTGTTCCTTTCCATGTTTAGTGCTTCCTTCAGGAGCTCTTGTAAGGCAGGCCTGGTGGTGACAAAATCTCTAAGCATTTGCTTATCTGTAAAGGATTTTATTTCTCCTTCCCTTATGAAGCTTAGTTTGGCTGGATATGAAATTCTGGGTTTAAAATTCTTTTCTTTAAGAATGTTGAATATTGGCCCCCACTCTCTTCTGGCTTGTAGAGTTTCTGCCGAGAGATCCACTGTTAGTCTGATGGGCTTCCCTTTGTGGGCAACCCGACCTTTCTCTCTGGCTGCCCTTAAGATTTTTTCCTTCATTTCAACTTTGGTGAATCTGACAATTATGTGTCTTGGAGTTGCTCTTCTCACGAATTATCTTTGTGGCGTCCTCTATATTTCCTGAATTTTATGTTGGCCTGCCTTACTAGGTTGGGGAAGTTCTCCTGGATAATATCCTGAAGAGTGTTTTCCAACTTGGTTCCATTCTCCTTGTCACTTTCAGGTACACCGATCAAACGTAGATTTGGTCTTTTCACATAGTCCCATATTTCTTGGAGGCTTTGTTCTTATTACTCTTTTTTTCTCTAAACTTCTCTTCTCACTTCAGTTCATTCATTTGATCTTCAATCACTGATATACTTTCTTCCAGTTGATTGAATCGGCTACTAAAGCTTGTGCATGTGTCATGTAGTTTTCATGCCATGGTTTTCCACTCCATCAGGTCATTCAAGGACTTCTCTACAGTATTTATTCTAATTAGCCATTTGTCTAATCTTTTTGCAAGGTTTTTAGCTTCTTTGTGATGGGTCCGAACATCCTCCCTTAGTTCACAGACGTTTGTTATTACTGATCGTCTGAAGCCTTCTTCTCTCAACTCGTCAAAGTCATTCCTCCATCCAGCTTTGTTCTGTTGCTAGTGATGAACTGCATTCCTTTGGAGCAGAAGAGGCACTCTGATTTTTAGAATTTTTAGCTTTTCTACTCTGGTTTCTCTCCATTTTTGTGGTTTTATCTACCTTTGGTCTTTGATGATAGTGACATACAGATGGGGTTTTGGTGTGGATGTCCTTTCTGTTTGTTAGTTTTCCTTCTAACAGTCAGGACCCTCAGCTGTTGGAGTTTGCTGGAGGTCCACTCCACACCCTGTTTGCTTGGGTATCACCAGCAGAGGCTGCAGAGCCGCAAATATTGCAGAATGGCAAATGTTGCTGCCTGATTTTTCCTCTGGAAGCTTCGCCCCAGAGGGGCAGCCGGCCGTATGAGGTGTCAGTCAGCCCCTACTGGGAGGCGTCTCCCAGTTAGGCTACTCGGGGGTCACAGACCCACTTGAGGAGGCAGTGTGTCCATTCTCAGATCTCAAACTCTGTGCTGGGGGAACTACTGCTCTCTTCAAAGCTGTCAGACAGGGACGTTTAAGTCTGCACAAGTTTCTGCTGCCTTTTGTTCAGCTATGCCCTGCCCCCTGAGGTGGCGTCTACAGAGGCAGGCAGGCCTCCTTGAACTGCAGTGGGCTCCACCCAGTTTGAGCTTCCCGGCTGCTTTGTGTACCTACTCAAGCCTCAGCAATGGTGGGTGCTCCTCCCCCAGCCTCACTGCCGCCTTGCAGTTTGATCTCAGACTGCTGTGCTAGCAGTGAGCGAGGCTCTGTGGGCATGGGACCCTCTGAGCCAGGCATGGGATATAAACTCCTGGTGTGCCATTTGCTCAGACCATTGGAAAAGTGCAGTACTAGGGTGGGAGTGACCCAATTTTCCAGGTGCCGTCTGTCATGACATCTCTTGGCTAGGCAAGGGAATTCCCCAACCCCTTGTGCTTCCCAGCTGAGGCGATGCCTCACCCTGCTTAAGCTCACACTCTGTGGGCTGTACCCACTGACTTGCACCCACTGTCTGACAAGCCCCAGTGAGATGAACCCAGTATCTAAGCTGGAAATTCAAAAATCACCCATCTTCTGCATCATTCACGCTAAGAGATGTAGACTGGAGCTGTTCCTATTTGGCCATCTTCTGTTCATTCATTTTTAATAAGACCATTCTAAGTACAGAAAATAGATGATTTACTCACTATTAAGGGAGACAAAAAAGGAGCTAGTAGGGTGTTATGGCAAATAATGAACATTTGTGTTAAATCAGTTTGGGTCATTTTCTAGGAGGGAATCAGCTAATGGATGAGGCAGTCAGCATTTCCAATGAGTCTGAGGCTGTCACATGCATGGGCAGCAAAGCTAGCAAGCAGCTGATGGGCTGGCCGTAGTGCAGCCTGTCAAGAGGGTGAGAGAGGCTCTGAGAGAGGAGATGGAGTGGTGGGTGGCTTTGAGGAGGAGGCCAAGAATCTATATTTGATCTAGGAGGTAAAAGCACAAAGTGGCTGAAGCAGTTCACAGAAGAATTAATTTCCAGGGAAACAGGATACTTAGCAAATTGTCTCTTTTCCTGAATTGACAGATATGATAGGAACTATAGTAATACATCTCAAAGGATGAGCAGTTTATTCCCAGGGGTACTTTATTTACTGAAAAGTAAATCTCACTGAGAACCCGGCTGGAAATATCTTTTCATTTACTAGGCTCTCTGCCTGCCTTCCCTTTAATAGAAAACAAGCCAGGAATGTTCTCAAATAAAACTAAAGACCATACGGCCACTAGTGAGTTCTAGAGGAACATTTATAACAATAATTGCAGACAGAAGATCATTCTTTCACGGATTGTTTCCCAGGCCTCCTTGTTGAAGGAAAACAGACGATACCGTGTAACACTGGACCTGATGCTTCCTATAAAGTTCAGAGATAGTCAACTGGAACTTAAGGGGAAAGAAAATGTGGACAGAAAGAAAATACTCGAGAGAAGGGTTTTTTTTTTAAATGGTAAAAGACCTTACAGGAAGTATGTTGAGCAGTTCATGAACTCCTGAGTTACTTTTTCTTCTTTTTCCACTTCGACAGCACCAAACCTTCTGCTTCTCTGTCTCTGCAACCCCCAGAACCCCAGGAACTGTCCCTAGGTGGGCACCAAAATGGAGCTGTCTCTAGGATCATGTGATACTATTTCTTGAAACTAGCAGAGGAATGACAATGGTGAAGGCAAGATGGCCATGATGAAATAGACACTTATGCAGAGTGGGTGTCTACTCTTCACTGATAATCTTGCTTGATATGCACTAAGCTTGGCACAGAATGTAGACCTTCCTTCGTTTTCCTTATGAAAGGGTGGAACAAGCAGCTCCTGCAAGGTTATGGTAGGGTTGGAAATACCAAATGGATCCCACGCCTCAAGATATTCCTTCTCCAGGTTTGTTCTCAGGATCTGAAAGACTTTTCTTGCCAATAAAATGATTTCTTGAGTGCCTGCTGGAGACATGCATCTTAAATGAAGCAAAGGCAAGAAGTTAGTTCTCTGGTGAGAGTGAGTGCTTGTGTTAAGTCCAGTGTGGCCCAGAACACTTCCTTTTCCTCTTTAGTATCATCTCTGTGAGGAGAGAAGCCCAGGGGAGGTGGAGCAGGGGTTAGGTAGTTTGATGGGTAAGCGGAGGTTTGAAACATGGATGGATTCCTCTCAGAACCCAGTAAAAAATTTTAAGCTAGAAAAATGCTTGTAGGATAAAAATGTAAAGAAAGTAGGAATAATGGAGGGCACGGTCAGGCACAGGCTTGTGTGAGGATGCTGTGTGTGCACGCGTGTATGGGGACTACAGAAAGGGGCTGGAGGGTAACAAACAGAGAGGATGGCATTGTGAGACTTGAAGGTAGATGTTTGCAACTTCACAACTTTAAAATTTTTCTTACCTGGTAGTACCACTTATTTCCTGACCATGCCATATTAGTTTATCGTTGGTAGCTCCTGCAAGAGTTTTAATCTATATTTATATCCCTCTCTATATATTTTGTATATAATTTTAACTGTATATAATATTGTATATTATAATTTTATTTTTAGGCCAATTTCAGATTTATAGGAAAATAGATTTATGGAAAAATTGAGAGATTCTGTCTCCACCTCCTCACCCCCCAGGTCTCTTGTATTAATGTGGTACATTTGTTACAATTAGTAAAGAAATATTGATACATTATAAGGCCATAGTTACATTAAGTGTCACTCTTTGTGTTATACCATTCTATGAGTTTTGGGGAATGCATAATGTCATGTATCTACCATTACACTAACAAACAGAATAATTTTTACTGCCTTAACAATCTCCATGCCTAACATATTCATCCCTCCCCCAGGGTTCATTTTTAAATTGAATATAGTAGCTAATGGAAGAGTGAATTCAATGTACACTTGTATGTGTGATGTAAGAATATGTGTATGTATATGTCTGTGTGTTTATGTGTGTGTGTGTATATATATATATATATTCATGCACTGCATAATGGCATTTCTATAAACGATGGATTATATATATGATGATGGTCCCATAAAATTATAATAGAGCTGAAAGATTCCTGTTTTTTAGGGATGTCCTAGCCATTTGTAAAGTTGTAGACCAATGCATTACTCACATGTTTGTGGTGATGCAGATGTAAACAAACTTACTGGGCTGCCAACCATGTAAAAGTATAGCACATACAATTATGTACAGTACATAATACTTCATAAGGATAATAAAAGACCATGTTACTAGTCTACATGCTTACTATACTGTTCTTTTAATCATTATTGGAGAGTGTACTCCTTTTACTTATTAAAAAAGTTAATTTTAAAACAGTCTCAGGCAGGTTCTTTAGGAGGCATTCCAGAGGAAGGCACTGTTATCATAGGCGATGGCAGCTCCGTGTGTATTTTCCCTGAATACCTTCTAGTGGGACAAGATGTGGAGGTGGAAGACAGTGACAATGATGATACTGACCCTGTGTAGGCCTTAGCTAACATGTGTATTTGTGTCATAGTTTTTACAAAAAAATTAAAAAAGTAAAAAATAAAAATTTTAAGCTAGAAAGAAGCTCATAGGATAAAGATATAAAGAAAGAAACTATTTTTGTGTAGCTTTACAATGTGTATGTGTTTTAAGCTAAGTGTTAAATAAGCTAATTTGCTATTGAAGAAAAAATATATATTTATTATTATACTTTAAGTTCTGGGATACATGTGCAGAATATGCAGGTTTGTTACCTGCATGTTTGTTCCCTGTGTCTATATGTTCTCATTGTTCAGCATCCACTTATGAGTGATAATATGTGGTGTTTGGTTTTCCGTTCGTGTGTTAGTTTGCTGAGAATGATGGTTTCCAGCTTCGTCCATGTCCCTGAAAAGGACACGAACTCATTCTTTTTTATGGCTGCATAGTATTCCATGGTGTATATGTGCCACATTTTCTTTATGCAGTCTATCATTGATGGGCATTTGAGTTGGCTCCAAGTCCTTGCTATTGTGAACAATGCTACAATAAATATATGTGTGCATATGTCTTTATAGTAGAATGATTTATAATCCTTTGGGTATATACCCAGTAATGGGATTGCTGGGTCAAATGGTATTTCCAGTTCTGGATTCTTAAGGAATCACCACACTGTCTTCCACAATGGTTGAACTAGTTTACAGTCCCACCAACAGTGTAAAAGTATACCTATTTCTCCACATCCTCTCCAACACCTGATATTTCCTGAGTTTTTAATGATTGCCATTCTAACTGGTGTGAGATGGTATCTCATTGTGGTTTTTATTTGCATTTCTCTAATGACCAGTGATGATGAGCTTTTTTCCATATGTTTGTTGGTTGCATAAATGTCTTCTTTTGAAGAGTGTCTATTCATATCCTTCACCCACTTTTTGATGGGGTTGTTTTCTTCTTGTAAATTTGTTTAAGTTCTTTGTAGATTCTGATTATTAGACCTTTGTCAGATGGATAGATTGCAAAAATTTTCTCCCATTCTGTAGGTTGCCTATTCACTCTGATAATAGTTTATTTTGCTGTGCAGAAGCTCTTTAGTTTAATTAGATACATTTGTCAATTTTGGCTTTTGTTGCCATTGCTTTTGGTGTTTTAGTCATGAAGTCTTTGCCCATGCCTATGTCCTGAATGGTATTGCCTAGATTTTCTTCTAGGGTTTTTATGGTTTTAGGTCTTATGTTTAAATCTTTAATCCAGCTTGAGTTAATTTTTCTATAAGTTGTAAGGAAGGGGTTCATTTTCAGTTTTCTACATATGGCTAGCCAGTTTTCCCAACACCATTTACTATGTAAGGAATACTTTCCCCATGTCTTGTTTTTGTCAGGTTTGTCAAAGATCAGATGGTTGTAGATGTGTGGTGGTATTTCTGAGGCCTCTGTTCTCTACATGTATTAAAAAATACATTTAGTGTGGCCGAAGTGTACAGTGTTTATAAAGTCTGCAGCAGTGTACAGTAATGTCCCAGGCCTTCATAGTCACTCACCACTCACTCACTGTCCACCCAGATCAACTTCCAATTCCGCAACCTCCATTCATGGTAAGTGCCCCCTATGCAGATGTACCATTTTTTTTTTTATCCTTTATAATGTACTTTACTGTATCTTTTCTATGTTTATGTATATTTAGATACACAAATACTTACCATTGTGTTACAACTGCCTACAGTACTCAGCACAGTAACATGCTATACAGGTTTGCAGCCTAGGAGCCATAGGCTATAACATATAGCCTAACTGTGTAGTAGGCTGTACCACTGAGGTTTGTTTAAGTGCACTCTCTGATGTTTGAACAATGATGAAATTGCCTAATAATGCCTTTCTCAGAACATATCCCCATTGTTAAGTGACACATGACTGTGTGTGTATATATACATATATACACACACACACACTCAGACATACACATATACATATACATGCATATAAACAAATAATCCTGTATTTAAATGACACCAGTTTCTTCTGGCTGCTTTTAAACTATCTCCAATAAAAAAAGAGGCTGCATATGTATAAAATCTTTATTCTTCTACCTTGCGTCTGAGGTGTGTTCTTTGGCACAACAATGCAGCAGTATTGTCATCTATCATTAAACCCATGCAGTGTCAAACTTATCACCTTGACACTTTCATGATCCTTAAGATGTCCTTGTAAAGGCTTGATGTCATGGCAACCAGTGTGATATATCAGGACCTAGCACTGCTGAACTACTCTTAATAAATCAGGCATAATTGGCATATATGCATTATAATGAAATAAAAGTTATTCAACTGGAATGATTTTATATCGTGCAACATTAAGTCATTAAATTTGCTAGTCTTGATCTTACTTTGGTGTCAGTATTCTTGTTTAGTTTAAAAAAAGCCCTTACATTTTAGTATCTTGCTTTAAAAAGTAGCTATTTATGGATAATATATTGTTCAATAGCTCAATGCATGATTTATTTATTTCCTTTTGACAGTTAATTTTAAATTCTGGTGTGTTTAGGTCAGAGAGGAAATAAGTTATAAGACTGTCTTTCTGTTCTCCAGTGGAGTGAAGGTACTTGCATGTACATCAGTGTACCTGGCTGCTGTGTGGTCAGTCATGGTGCTGGTTAGCTGTTGGGTAGGTAACTGCGTGAGTTACAATGCATGTGCCAGGAGTGGTTACCTCACGCCCTCATGATTTCCTATTGTTTTTTTGATTGTTTCCAAATCTGGGGTGAAGCTAAGAAGAACTAACTATTGAAAGTTTGAAGGCAAGGAAGAATTTAGGAAGGGTGGAAGGCATAATACCTAGCTATTCAGAGTAATCAGAAGACTAGCAGATCTCTGATTCTGGAAGCTTGTTAGAAATGCAGAATTTCAGATCCCTCCCCAGTTCAACTGAATCAAGATCAGCTTATAATCATGACTCCCAGATAATTCGTATGTACAGTAAAGTTTGAGAAGCACTAGCTTAGTGGTTAAGCACATACACCCTGGAGTGGGAAGGACATGGGTTTCAACTGTGGCTCCACTATTTTCTAATGGCAGCAATTGGGCAGGTTACTCAGTTTCTATGTGGTCCTTTAATGTGGGAATCAAAATTATGCTCTTAGGAGGATAATGACACAATAGACGTACAGTGTCCAGCACAATCCTTATATTCAGTAGTGTTTGTGTCACTTGTAATTAAAACTGGTGGGAGACAATGAGATACTATCTCATACCAGTCAGAATGGCCATTATTATAAAGTCAGAAAATAACAGATGCTGACAAGGTGGAGAAAAGGGAATGTTTATACACTGTTGGTGGGAGTGTGAATTAGTTCAACCATTGTGGAAAGCAGTATGGCAGTTACTCAGAGAGCTAAAAATGGACTGCCATTAGCCTCGGCAATACCATTACTGGGTGTATACCCAAAGAAATGTAAATTATTCTACCATAAAGACACATGCATTTGTATGTTCATTGCAGCACTGTTTGTAATAGCAAAGACATGAAATCAACCTAAATGCCCATCAATGGCAGATGGGATAAAGAAAATGTGGTACATATAAACCTTGGAATACTATGCAGCCATAAAAATGAATGAGCTCATGTCTTTGCCAAGAACATGGATGGAGCTACAGGCCATTATCCTTAGCAAACTAATGGAGGAACAGAAAACCAAATACTGCATATTCTCACTTTTAAGTGAGAGCTAAATGATGACATATGGCCACAAAAAAGAGAACAATAGATGTTGGGGCCCATTTGAGGGTGGAAGGTGGGAGGAAGGAGAGGTTCAGAAAAAAAAATCTGTTGAGTACTAGGCCTAGTACCTGGGTGATGAAATACAGCAAACTCCTGTGACGTGAGTTACCTATGTAACAAACCTGCACATGTACCCCTGAACTTAAAAGTTAAGAAAAAAATACTGGTGGTAGAGTCAGTGCTCAAGGAAATACTGATATAAGTGACAGAGAACAGGCCCCAGCTGGAAAATGTGATAGGGCATATGAGTCAAAATCAGTAAGAAGTAATGAATAGCATTAGAACTTAGGAGGTGTCCAGAGAGTGGAGACAGTCTAACCAAATACTCTGGATGATTTACAGGGTCAGGATCTACCTTACTAGTCCAGCTGAGCTTTTCTAGTTTTGTATTTGCAAAACATCCCAAGTATTCAGTAATTGAGTATCATTGCTTCAGCAGCTCTTGCAAAGTAAGAAGAGGGCGAATAAGGAAACAAGAAAACAGCCATCTCCCTTTAGAATTATAGGAGGCCGTGTTTGGAAGAAGCTTTAGTGGTTATCTATTCACATCTCCATTTGATGTTTTAATTCCCACCAAGTTGTTCCCAAGCCAGATATTGAATAGCATTTTTGACTGAAAACTCACTGCTACTGAATCAGCTGGGAGGTGGCTGCTGTCTGTGGGCAGAGAAGTGCTGTAGAGGTCAACTGACTCAGAAATTTAGTGTCTGACGCACAGAGAAACTAATGACAGAATTTCAGATAAATTCTCCATATTCGCAGTAATATTTGTTGAATTATCTGCTATGTTCCAGGCATCAGGTTAGGTGCTGGGAATAAAAATATGAATGAGACACAGAAGCTAAACTTTTGTTGAGTTCATAGTCCAGATATAAATATAAATAAATAAACTATAAATTTATAATTTAATAATAATTAAATAATACATTATACATATAAATAATACATATAAATAATAATTATAACATCATGTAATAAAGGCAATGATAGAAGAATGAACAAGTCAACAGGAAGCAGAGACAGGTCATTCCTTCTGTGGGGGTACATTGGGGATCTTTTAAGAAGATGGTTTTTGAACTGGGTCTTGGTTGTAGGGCATTAATGTTTGCTGAATGAATGCATGGGCATATTAACTGTGTGTGTGTGTGTGTGTGTGTGTGTGTGTGTGTGTGCACGCGCGCATGCGCGCACTTGAAGGTATGCATGTGTTCCTGAAGGAAACAGCAGGTATCTGCTATCTTGCAGTCCTGAGGTTGGCTCGTGCTCCATCCCTCCTTTGCTGGGTGATGTTAGGAACATTATTTCTCACCTATGAACCTAATGTTTAAACAAGAGCAGTTCTTGGTGTTTTCTAATAAATAATACTGCTTTGCAAATTCTGCTTTAAGAAACTCAGTGTGTGATAATAGAGATTTATAAAACAAAAATAATTTTATTATTATACACATAAAAACCATTCTTTACTTCATAAAATAATTTATTTTCAGAATGTTTATAATTTCTCTTTAGTGCATTTCAAATGTAGTTTGACTTAACAAAATCTTTCCTTATAAATATCTTGCTTTTAAAGAAATATAAATCTCCAATTATATGGTATGGATCATAAAACAAGTGTTATAAGTACTAGGGAAAAATAATTTATGTTAGAAATGTAGGGATCCTAGAAGCAATGAAAAAAATATGTTGAATTTTTTAAACTCAAAGGGAATTTCTTCAGTTGAACTGCTTATCCATTCATCCACTCACTAATCTATTCATCTATTGTAAGCCAAGAGTTATTCATTTTTTCCTAAAGTTGCAATTATATTGAGCACAACCAACTTAAAAATTAATCTCAGGGGTTGAAAAGTCTAAGATATTGTCTAGTTGTCCAGATTTTTTTCAAAAATAAAATTTAGATCACCCATATCTTTTATTTATTTATTTATTTTTGAGACAGAGTCTCCTTCTGTCACCCAGGCCAGAGTGCGGTGGTGCAATCTTGGCTAACTGCACCCGCCACCTCCCAGGCTCAAGTGATTCTCCTCCTCAGCCTCCTGAGTATCTGGGATTATATGTGTCCACCACCATGCCCACCTAATTTTTGTATTTTAGTAAAGATGGGGTTTCACCATGTTGGCCAGCCTGGTTTCGAACTCCTGACCTCAAGTGATCCACCTGCCTCGGCCTCCCAATGTGCTGGGATTACAGGAGTGAGCCACTGTGCCTGGCCACCCATGTATTTATACCTTTGGTGAATCATAAGGTAATACAACAGGTTATCTCTTTTCTATTAATTTTTAGATGAGAATTTGAATTTCACTCTTTGCCTGAAGTAAATGTTACTCTCCAATATTTCAAATGTCCATATATTATTTAATATGCCTGCTACTTGGATCTTAAATATTTTATAATTCATTTAGTATATTTCACCAGGTTTACCCTAAGAAAAACTTCTAACCATCTTAACATTCATAAGGATATCTTTGGCTTTTTGGACATCAACTTGGTACAAAACACAGTTTGTTACAAAAGATGTAAATGAATTAGAAACAGATGTATTCTATTTTTGTGAATAAATGCAATTAATGGTTTAAAAGCTTGGAGAAAAGTGTGTGCTAAAATTGAATTACTGGAGAGATAGTCTAGGAGATGTGACTAACCTCAAATAGGTTAGGATCCCTTTCCAAGTCCACCATAAAGTGTTTTTTTGTTTGTTTGTTTGTTTGTTTGTTTGTTTTGTTATTCTTATCTGTGTATCTACATGTTTAGTCAGTATTTGTATTTGTGACTAATTTGGAACTCTCAATTGGTGTTAGATTACCTGGAACACCCGTGAAAGGAACTGTACTTTAAACCAGGGGCCCCCAACCCCTGGGCCATAGACCAGTTCCGGTAGGAACCAGGCTGCACAACTGGAGATGAGCCATGGATGAGCGAGCATTACACCTGAGCTCTGCCTCCTGTCAGATCAGTGGGAGCATTAGATTGTCATAGGAGTGTGAACCATATTGTGAACTGCGCATATGAGGGATCCAGGTTGCACACTCCTTATGAGAATCTAATGCCTGATGATCTGTCACTGTCTTCCATCACTCCCAAATGGGACCATCTAGTTGTAGGAAAACAAGCTCAGCGCTCCCACTGATTCTACATTATGGTGAGGTATATGATTATTTCATTAAATATTACAATGCAGTAATAATAGAAATAAAGTGCACAATAAATGCAATGCACTTGAATCATCCAGAAACCATCCGCCACTCCAGCCACCCGCTACTCTCTCTGCCCTGGTCCCTGGAAAAATTGTCTTCCATGAAGCTGGTCCCTGGTGCCAAAATGGTTGGGGACAGCTGCTTTAAGCCACTTCCTCATAGCTTAGACCTACTAGATAAATATGACAGTTAAAGTAATCACTTTATCATTTCTAGCTTTTGGTTCTGTTGTAAATGTCCACTTGTTGCATTCATTAATTGCCCCCCTTGCCTCTCTGAAGTAGGCATTATTGAGTCACGTCCAGAGTTTGCTCAATTAGATAGGACCAATAAACTGAATTCACAAGCAGATCTGATATTTAATATCCAGAAGAGGGCAGTAGGACACAGAGATTAAAACCCACTCAACTAGATGCTGTGACTAACAAAGGTTGCTATCAACTACTCAGTGTTAGATAAATCCTTACCACCTTCCCTTTGGCATACCATGGGCAGCGTGGTGTGGCTAAGAAAAGAAACTAGCACTTGCTGATCCCCTGCTACATATCAAGCACTAACCAGTTATTTTTCATGTGTTAAGTCTGACAATCGTGAGATGTAGGTATTATATTATTCCCATTTATATTGATGAGAAAATCAATGTTCAGAGACCTTAGGCAACTTGCCCAAAGTCACACAGCAAACTGAGGTCCTGACTTAACCCCATAGGCTCTGCTCATCCATATCAGGGTTTGGTTACTGACCCTACTACTCATAAATTTATTGACCTGGGGAAAGTAGTCATTTAACCATTCAGTACTTCAGTTTCTTCATCTGTAAAGTAAGACTAACAATATCCTCTTACTGTTTTAAGAATTTGTCTCTAGATCAATTTCTCCATAATCAGCTCTACCCAAGTGGATAGATTTTGTCCTTGGATAATGTTTTAAATTAGAATTTAAAAATTGGACAAAGTTAAGTCTAGAAAGAATATAGAAGAGCTTGTCCAACCCTTCTAGAGATGACAAAACCAATGCCTGGAGGGTTCAAATGACTTTAAACTGGAGTGACAGACACTAGAACTCAGGATTGACACCTTTACCCAGATCTCTTTTCTTACCTCTCTTCATCATCTGTTGGGGATACAGACACATAGATGTTGATGATAAGGGTAAATGCTGATGATAAGGGTAAAAATAACAATAAGTGTTCCTTAGGAAATTATAGAAGAGTTACTTTATTTTAGAAGGAATTTATTTTGTTAGGAAGTCCTGGTTTCCTTGTTCTGTTTAAGAGGCCAATATATATGATTTGTCTAAGACTGCTGGTTGACAAGTTGGGAAAGATCAGGGTATGCACCTTTAATATACTCTTTTTTTTTTTTTTTTTTTTTTTTTTGAGGTAGAGTCTCACTCTATCACCCAGGCTGGAGTGCAGTGTGCGATCTCAGCTCACTGCAACATCTGCTTCACGGATTCAAGTGATTCTCCTGCCTCAGTCTCTCAACTAGCTGGGATTATAGGAGCCCACCACCATGTCCAGGCAATTTTTTTTTTTTTAGTAGAGACAGGGTTTCACCATGTTGGCCAAGCTGGTCTCAAACTCCTGACCTCAAGTGATCTGCCCGCTCGGTCTCCCAAAATGTTGGAATTACAGGCATGAGCCACTGTGCCCAGCCAACATACTCTTGAAATGAGAAATGCTCACATGTAGCCTCCAGTCATAGATTCACATTACTCTCCCTTTATCAATCCATCTACCTGGCTTTCCAAGGATCTGTGATGGAGAGGCTAGCTACTTGGAAGCAAAGTGGGAGATTTATGTAGAAATGTCTCCTTTGAGAGATTTTGAGATAACCAGCTGTATTTTATTTCATTTCTTCTAACTTTTTCCTTTGTGAATTTGGTATAACTTTCTTTTTTTTCTTTTCTTTTCTTTTTTTTTTTTTTTTGAGACAGAGTCTTGCTCTCTCACCCAGGCCGGAGTGCCTTGGGTGCGATCTCCGCTCACTGCAAGCTCCGCCTCCTGGGTTCACGCCATTCTCCTGCCTCAGCCACCTGAGTAGCTGGGACTACAGGCACCCGCCACGACGCCCAGGTAATTTTTTAGTAGAGATGGGGTTTCACAGTGTTAAGATGGTCTCGACCTCCTGACCTCGTGATCTGCCTGCCTCGGCTTCCCAAAGTGTTGGGATTACAGGCGTGAGCCACCGTGCCTGGCGGAATTTGGTATAACTTTCTAGTACTCAATTGCACTCATGAAGGATAAAAGGAAGAGAAAACAGAGAAAGGAAAGAGGAAAGTGGGAAGGGAGAGGAGAGAGAGAGAGAGAGAAAGCAAGAAAGCGAGAAATGCTTCAGTCTTCATCGTCAAGAGGCTGAGATGCCAAAGCACCTTGTTTATGTGTTTGAAGCCCCAGGTTCCACTGGCCTGTGGATTTACGGACTATGGCTGGGAAAGCTGATAGTCAATTAAATAGAGGCAAAGAGCTTTCTATTTTAAAGTTACAATCAAAATGACTTGTTTCCGTAATTTATCCAAAGGTGGCATTTTGTGTTAGAAATTGTTTGGAAAATGGTGATTTCTAGTAGTTCAGGTCATCTATCCCTTTGCTCACCTTTAAGGTGGTTTCCCAGATCTCACACCTTCCCGTTAGTCATGAAATCTATAAGGCTGTCCGTTTTCCTTTCCCTTCTGGAAACAGAAGTTCTCAGGAGTGTGGAGGAAGCCAGCTTATGTAGTGAGCCATGAACACATGTCCTAAGTACCAGGACATATTCTGGGCTGTCTCGGAGGCTGAGGGGAAAGGACGGGTGGAGACCAGTAATGTCATTGCTTCTGAACTCAGCACTTGAACATCTGCAGAACTCGTTGACGATTAGTCATGTGTCAAAGTCTTTTCCAGCTTTCTGTTATCACTAGCCAAATTTATATTTTATTTGTGTTTTTTGGCCTAATACTTTGCCTCCATGCCAGTTATGCCCAATCTGATCTCACATCCGGCACCTAGAACAGTGCCGTGAACACAGAGTTATGACCATACTTATTAATCATCTCAAATTACCATTGAACTGGATGCTTCTGACCTCTGTCTAATTTAAATGGACTTACTGGAAAACTAGATTTTGAGATGCGAAATATAAAAAAAAAAAAAAAAGAAAACAGTGTTTGGCCATGCAACATGGTCCCTTTAAATACAGAGTTTAGCATATTAACAAATCTGACAATATTGCCTGTAAACTGCTGAAATAACTCCTGATATATTTCCTGCTGGATGGCACCAAATTGTGGTACAGCATTGCCAATGATAACCCTTTGTGAGAGGTGAAGTTTCTAGAGGGTGTAGTCTGCCCATTCTACATTGTATAGAGATCTTGCTGCCTTGGAACACTATTATTTCAGCATGATAGATGTTTGATTCAAGTTGTAATAATTTTATTTCCCACAGAATTCTTGGAAGGAAGTGATGGAGACACACACACACGCACACACACACACACACACGGAGGCATGTGTATAATTTTTCACCAAGAAGCCCTTAGTTACCCATAGAGGTGTTATAATTTTAGATGTTTGAAGGATCAGAAAAAATAGCAGATAGTAAAATCTGAGAATGAAATGACCACAATAAGTATTAAATGCTTGTATTGTCTATGATAACAAATGAGGATTGTTGCTCCTTAAAACATGGTCAGCCATATAAAAGGTTAACACGGTCAGTAGTGTTTAATACAGATTAGTGGTGTGTTGAGTTATGAGAAGACCAAAGGTCTGACTTTGCCATTTTTACAATAGGTTCAATGATGGATATTCAGAATATCCTGTATCTCATCACCCTGTAATACCACTATCACTTTTATCATAAAAGAATTATGTTATTCCATATATGAAAAATGCATTCTTGAACCACTGTGAATTAGTTTTTAATGTACTGTGACCTTGGATTGCCCTGGGATATTAATGTTAAATGATTACTTCTGAATGCTTTTTGAATAGCTGCATAGTGCAATTAAATGTGCAATACATCATGGATGGCATAGCTAAACGCTTCTTCTGGTCAAGGAACCCAAAGAGGTCTTGGGAATGATGGTAATTCTGCATTGCTGAGGATAGGAGAGAAAAGACTCTTTTGTTAGTAGTGAAATAAGTACAGACTGAAGTAGATGATAACCTTTTCCTGGGGTTAGTCAATGGGAAATAAATTTTTGATCAATAACCAGAATGGAAAATAATTTTTGATTACTGACAATGTAGTGTTCCGTTCTATCTGTCAAGTGCTCAAAGTGAATAATTGTTCTCAGTCTTTATAAGTGACAGGTTGCCAAATAGTATGTGTGGGCACGTGTGTGTGTATGTGTGTATGTGTGTGTGTAGTGGGTAGATAAAAAAGAATTTAGTTCATATTCTAGCCCATTTCCTAGAATGGGCTTATATTGAATTTCAATTTGTGTCAGTGTAGAACCTTGTAAACCTTGTACTTAATCAAATCTCTTTTTATCAAATTATTAGGTTTTGGGAAATTATAACAGATGAGTGGATGGCATGGAAGAGCCATGATGAAGTAGAGGACCTTTGGCCTATTGATCAATGACTTAAATTCAACCATGTTGGCTGGTGGCTGAAAGTGATTACTCTCCTGCTGGTTGTGGACAGGTGGTCAGAGCCTAGTTGTCAGCTGACCCTACGAAGCAAGGCCTGTGTCCAGTGGGCCCCCAATCAGAACTGGGCTTAGCTGTCTCACAGATGCTCCTTATCCTTTAGGTGAGAGGAGTGACTCTGAAAAGCCTGCTTGAAAAGTACCCAACATTTGCTGGCACAGTGGCTGGTGCCTGTAATCCTAGGAACTCCAGAGGCTGAAACGAGAGGATCCCTTGAGCCTGGGAGTTTGAGGCTGCAGTGAGCTAAGATGGTGTTACTGCATTCCAGTCTGGGCGACAGCACAAGACTCCATCTTTTTTTTTTTTTTTTTTTTTTTTTTTTTTTTTTTTTTTAAAGGGCCCAATACTAGAGATGCTCAATGTATGATCTGAAGATTTCAATCTTTGAGTTGTCAAGAAGAGGAAATTTTAACTAATGCAGAACTCAATTTTTCTTTAACTTGTAACATTTTAGAAAGAAAACATTAATAAGGACTTTGGTTTGCTGTCATGAAAACAAGCTGCAGTTGTGCCAGTCAGCACAATTTCAGAACTCAGACTTAAGTGCATCAACCCAACCAGGTCTAGGCTAGCTGTGGCCTCAAGTAAGACCTACTTGAGGGGCTGAATCAATACTGAAGTGCTCCAATGAGCCTCTCCCAGAGATCCCCTGGAGATTTTATGGGCCTCATTAAACCCAGAGACAGAAAACAAATTTATCCGTAGGGTTGAGTTCCTCATACCTAACCTTTTACTCTCTGTGCCTGCAATTGTAAGCCTTGCTTGCTGTTTGAAGACTATGACCTTATATTTTAAACGTTAGTGTTGTTGAGTAATAGCACCAGCCTAGATGTACCAATACTACTTCTCTAGAATGATACTCATGTAAATGAAATGTCAATATATTTACACTCTGTATTAGTCTGTTTTCACATTGCTGTAAGGATACTACCCAGGCCAGGTAATTTATAAACAAAAGAGGCTTAATTGACCCACAGTTCCACATGGCTGGGGAGGCCTCAAGAAACTTACAATCATGGTAGAAGGGGAAGTAGGCACATCTTACATGGTGGCAGGAGAGAGAAGCACGAAGGACGAACTTCCAAACACTTATAAAACCATCAGATCTCATGATAACTCACTCACTATCGTGATAACAGCAGGGGAGAAACCACCCCTGTAATCCAGTCATCTCTCTCTTTTGATACGTGGAGATTACAGGTCCCTCCCTTGGCATGTGGGAATTACAATTTGAGATGATATTTGGGTGGGGACACAAAGCCAAACCATGAGACACTCCCATCTCAACTGACTGACTTCTCTGGGTGAGTCTTCAAGGACCTTTTTATGTGTACACATATATAGCTGCTATTCTAGAGTTTTATTTGTTTATGTATTTATCATGTGTCTCCCCAGTAGACTGCCAGTTTCATGAGCAAGGAACGGTGTTCGTCCTACGCACACAGCACCCTAGCACAGTGTTTGCCACATAATGGATATGCAATAAATATTTGTGGAGTGAGTAAATGAGTAAATGTATAGACATACTTGTTAGGATCACATTTACATGCCTGTGTGAATGGAAGAAGGGGCCTAGGAAGAGGAAAGGGGTAGAAGATTAATCCTTTTACCTAATCAAGTTATGAGTTTGGAATGTAATTACAAAATATATAATGTGAATCAAAGAAATTCAAAGCTCTTCCATGAGGCAGAGCAGAATTAAGAAATCTTTCAGTGCTTCCTTGCTGGCTTTGAAGCTCACTAGCTATGAGCTAATTCCCTTCTTAAATGTATTTGAGAAGCTCTGTTTCTCAAGCAGAGTTTCTCAAATTTTGATGAGAAACATGAATTATGGCAAGAGCTTTCCAACTTCTCTGATCCAAGAGTGGCCAGAGAAATCTTTCCAAAATGCAAATCTGATCATGCCACTTCCCAGTTTAAAACCTTTCAGTGGAACTCAGTACCTTTTAGAATGGAATCCAAACTTCTTCTTGTAGTTCACAAGGCCTTTCTTGATCTTCCCTTTCTCTAATCTGCACCCTCTTGTCTCACTCCCTCTGGCTATCACCTGCAGTTTCCTGGGAAGCCAAGCTGCCCCACTGCTTTGTGCTTTTGCAAGGGATAGTCCCTCCCTTTCTTTTGCTTGGTTAACTCTTTTTTTTCTGTTCAACATCAAGTTTAGGTTTTATCTCTCTTTTTTTTTTTTCTTTGAGACAGAGTCTTGCTGTGTCGCCCAGGCTAGAGTGCAGTGGCGTGATCTTGGCTCACTGCAACCTCCACCTCCCGGGTTCCTGCCATTCTCCTGCCTCAGCCTCCTGAATAGCTGGGACTACAGGCACCTGCCACCATGCCTGGCTAATTTTTTTGTATTTTTAGTAGAGACGGGGTTTCACCATGTTAGCCAGGATGGTCTCGATCTCCTGACCTCTTGGTTCACCTGCCTTGGCCTCCCAAAGTGCTGGGATTACAAGCGTGTTTTTGTTTTGTTTTGTTTTGAGACAGAGTCTTGCTGTGTTGCCCAGGCTGGAGTACAGGTGGCATGATCTCGGGTCACTGCAACCTCTGCCTCCTGGGTTCAAGCGATTCTCCTGCCCTAGCCTCCCGAGTAGCTGGGATTACAGGCACGCACCACCACGCCCAGCTAATTTTTGTATTTTTAGTAGAGATGGGGTTTCACTATGTTGGTCAGGCTGGTTTCGAACTGCTGACCTCGTGATCCACCCACCTTGGCCTCCCAAAGTGCTAGGATTATAGATGTGAGCCATGGTTTTACATCATTTTGATACCCTATCCATACCTTCCTATCACCAGGCTCCAATATATCTCTCTCCTTTCTGCTCCATGTACTCATGTGGCTCCTCTAGCTCTGTGATTGTGTGGTTCTGGTCTGTTCTATCATCAGATGTTGAGCACCTTGGGGGCAGGACTCTTCCATCTCTGACTCTCTGGTGCTCGTGTAACCTGCACATTCTCATTGCTTGTGCTGGTCCCTGCATCCAGCCATGTGGAGCCACTCCTTTCTATCTGTGTATTCCATACTTTCCCACCTGTCTTGGTTCATTTGAGCTGCTCTGATAAACATGTCATACATTGAATAGTTTAAACAGTTTATTTCCCATGGTTCTGGAGGCTGGGAAGTCCAAGATCAAGGCATTGGCAGATTTGATGTCTAATGTAGGTCTGCTTTCTGGTTCAGAGACAGCCATCTTCTTGCTGTTGCCCTCATAAGGTAGAAAAATAGTGAGGGAGCTCTCTTGGGTCTCTTTTATAAGGGCACTAATCTCATCCATGAGGTTTCTGCCTTCATGACCTTATCACTTCCCATAGGTACCACCTCCTAATACCATCATCTTGTGGTTTAGGGCTTCAACATATGAATTTTGGGGGGACACAAATGTTCAGTCAGAGCACCACCTTAGTGTCTTTGCTCTGGCTGTTCCCTTTGCCAGCGATGATTTATCACCTTAGTAGTCATTACCTAATATAGTTATGTATTTACTAGATAGGATTTGTCTGCTTCCCCTTTCTGTCCCGCTCAGGGACATTGCACAGAGTAGGTACCATATAGATATTTGTTGAATGAATGAATGAATAGAACGATGCTGGCAAGAAGACCATAAGCTCACCTTGCAGTGAAATTAATGATGTTAAACTGCATCTTGCTTCTTTTCTCTGGCTTCTTTTTTTGGCTCATTGCCAATTTCTAATAACTTAAGTCCATGGTGGCTTTTCCAGATTCAGTGGTACAGTGGAGAGAGAGATGGAAACAGTTACAAAAGCACTTAGAAGATATCTTCTGGTGCAGGAGCAAAGAAAGTGGAATGAAATATTCTTCTAACACACTTGCAATAGGAAATTTCTGTTCACTGACCCCAGATAAAACCATTGTATGTATCACTCCAATAGTTTATTAAAAGTGTATTTTTTTCTTCAAATTATTGCAGATTGAATATATAATTATTTCAAAAACTGGGTCTAAAATTTGCCTTGCAAATCCTTAACTCCCTGAAGGCATTTATCAAATGCTAAGTGGCAACTCCAGAGCAGTAGTTTACTGGGTAATGAAAATGCTGAAATGGAAAAATCACAAGCTATATATTTTGGAAATCTTGTTACGTATTAATGTTTTAAAATAAATACACTTTATTTTCTATAAGCCATAAATAGAATCACAGCTCATCTTAAAGCACTATGTTCATTTAACAATCCAAAAAGTGACTCGTAAATCAAGCTAAATGTTACTATGTTCTTAAATTGGAATGTTGTCAAATTCTTGGATGACTGTCCCTCCAACAAGGACAACCTAGGAACTGTATGAGCACCAGCAAAGGAAAAAACCAGATTCTGGCAAGGTTGGAAGCCCCACCCCAAAGCCAGAGTGAGACTTGGCCTCTTGGTTGGTCCTCAATATAGAGATAACTTGATAAACTTTTTAGCAAATCAGGTTCTTTTTCTATGCCCTAGGCATTAGTTTTCTGTTGCCACTGTAGCAAATTGCCACAAATTTAGTGGCTTAAAACAACACAGTGGTATTCTCTTACAGTTCTGGATGTCAGAAGTCTGAAATGAGTCTTATGGAGTTAAAATCAAGATGCCAGCAGAGCTGGGTTTCTTCTGGAGGCTCCAGGGGAGAATCTGTTTCTTGCTCTTCCACATCTAGAAGCTGCCAGCATTCCTTGGCTTCTGGCCGCATCACTCCAACCTATGCTTATGGGGTTACATGGCCTTCTTCTCTACAGTAGTCAAAACTCTTTTTACGTTTTGTGATTGCATCCAGGCCTGCCCAGATGATCCCATGATAATCTCCCTATCACAAAATCCTTAAACTTAATCATATCTGCAAAGTCCCTTTGCCATATAATATAACATTCAGAGGTTCCAGGGATGAGGGTGTGGATATCTTGGGGTGCCATTATTCAGGCCACCACACCTTGTTTTTCAAAAAACTTTTCTATATCCAGACTGTTATTGACTTTTAAAAAACACTGACTTTCCCAGAAAGGAAAAATAAGGCATTTCAAAAGACTATGGGTTGTGGGGTGGAGAGTAGGGCAGGAAGGTTCTGATTTTGCCTTTGAATTGTGGCTCATGTGGTTTGGTTGCCACCAGTGCAGATTGTCTCTGTCACTGTGAGCCTGTGTTTGCTTCTATATGCAAATCTAAGGGGGCATATATACTTCATTATGATTTTGAGATATGAGAACCGTCGTAGAACTCACTTCATCTTGCACAAAATGGATCTGTAAGCACTTAACGGTCTAATCAAGTATTTATGTAGTCCCTCTGTCACACCACCTATTATCCCTGTGCAGTCTTAGGGTACTAGGGTCACACTGTAAACCTAGTAAATTACTGTTCAAAGTGGAATTGATTTTTAGTCTGCTTGAAATTAGAAATGGAAAAATTCATCTCCACCTTCTCCCATTATTGTATCTTTCCTTATAACTCTGGGTAGAGAATAGTTTAAACCTTAATTCTGATAGTCCTTAATTTTATGAGTTACACTAAAACCCCTGGGAGTCATTTAATTTGATGGAGTTCAATGCTAATATCCAAATGCATTCTCTCTGAAATACATTTTTACCTTCTATTATAGAGATTGAGCTCCCATTTTTAACACATATGTTCTTAGTGCTTATGCAAATTTTCTGCTTATCTTTAAAATTGGCATATCATTGTTATTGTTATTATTATTATTGTGTATTGACCAAGTTGAATGCCTCATTCTCAAGGGATTGCTGTCAGAGTTATATAATACGAGAACAATGGGTGAATGTTGTTCATTTTAAATGTGAAATTATAAATCAATTACAGTGGTGGCTAAAACCCCTTCATGACATGCCACAATTTACTTCCAATGACATTTAAACCTATCTCACATGCTGAACAATCTGTAATAAATTATGATTTTTTTTTTTTTGCTTCTGAAATGAAGCTATAATTATGACAGTTGAATTCTTGTTCTGGGAAATAAGGTGGCATTTAATTCCTTGAGAACAAATGACACTCACAAAAGAACAGTTAATTATTCTCAGCTGCAAAGGAAGGGAGGAGGGGAGAGAAAAATTATGAAAAAGAACATGGTAGCACTTTATGTGAAGTATCTATTAACTAATCCTTAACTAAGGCTGAACTACAGTTGAACTTCTGGGGCTGTCCCCAGCCCAGGTAACACCTTTTATGATTTTCATCTCAATAAAACCCAACTAGGAGGAATTAGCAACCTGAAACTTTCTCTATTTCTTGCACATGATAATGCAAATGTTCCACAATCAGCCTTTGGTTCTGAGAATGCAGACTGACACTCTAACCCAGTTAAATGAGACCCGGGGGGTGGAGGATAGCATAGTATTAGTTTTCAATTACGGCTGTCCTAATTCAAGTCTTTAACTGCTGTAGTCATTCAATCCATATTGCAAATAAAGGAAAGGAAAACATCATGCCCCAGAATTTTTTGTTGTTGTTGTGTTTGTTTCTAGTTTAAACAGCAGCTCTACTTTCATTGGCTTTTCTCTGATAGCCCTTTCCTGTTCATTCTGGCAAGAAGCCCTGATGCAATTGAATCTACCAGCAAACAGTAGGCCACTCCTCATCGCTAGTCCTGACACCATCAGCTGCAATGTGAGCAGCCTGCTATTAGAAACGCCTCTTTCTTTGACTTCCCTTTCTTCCTTGGGAGGAATAGATACTCTAGAGAAGGGCCCTGCTGAGTGGAATTCCCCATTTTGACTGCAATTAAGGATTGTGACTTGATTGATTTGGGGGCTCTCTGAAATGTAGCAGGATCAACACAGTTGCACACAAAACAAGGCATAATCCACTGGGTTAAATTAACGTTAAATCAGAGATGATTGGATTAATTGCTATTACATTTTATCTTCTGTGCACATGTGCTGTTGGCAGGCTTTCAGAGTCTTTTTAAAATTAGCTTAGAACTGGATGGAAATGGTACAGGTGCAAATGATTTGTGCACTGGGTCTTTCAAGTACACAGTGGGCTCATAAGAAGGTGCATTTTTTTTTTCCAAATCATATTTTGGATGTGATTTACAAAAAACTGCACGGAGAATAAATTTGGCATCACTGTACAGAAGCTATAGATGTGTTAAATGGCAAAAGGACTCTGCTGACTGGAAGATAATTTGGAAAATGGATCTCCTTCAAATTGGTGGCCTTGGCACTGTCCGCCTGTTCAGTTTGCTCCCCTGACATGATTTTCTGCCCTTGTGGGAGTCTTCAGGGTCCTGGAGACCAGTGCAGCAGAGCCCTTAGCATGACGTCTGATGCCCTGGAATGTACACTTCCAAAGCTGCACCCCTTCAACCAATTTTAAAGGTAAAATGTTGGCATCATGGTTGCTAACAGGATAAATCTGTTTAAGGGAAATACTTCAGTTATGTGATGGAAAGCTTAGTGTAGTGACCAGATCAGGGACACAAAGCAAAGATAATCAAAGGCTAGAGTCTTTTTATGTGCTTGTTTCCCCATCAGCCAGTGGCTCAGGCCCACTGTGGGGCTTACTATGTGAAAACTTGTTAAGCTACTTGGAGGAAAGGTTATGTGTTTATATTTTAGGAAACCGAGTGAATCAACAACTCTTTAAAATACCACTGTGTGCATGGACTGTAAATAGGTACTGTGGAGGAGACAAAGACTTCACTCCGGGGTTGATCAGATTTTGGATCAATACAAATAAACTGGTAAGTGCTTGATGTCTTCTTGTCCTTGGCCCCTTAAACTCTGTGGGTAATGTTAGGCTCCTTATTGCAAGCTGTGAATATCAACAGCGTTTTGCCTCCTGGGTCATCTCCCTTCTGCAGATCCTTTATAGTTTATGCATTCACTTTTGTCTAGTTTCTCTGACCTGCACTTCTTCCTCTTCTTCATCTTTTATTTTTTTTTTGAGACGGAGTCTCACTTTGTCGCCCAGACTGGAGTGCGTTGGCATGATCTTGGCTCACTGCAACCTCCGCCTCCCAGGTATCTCAAGCGATTCTTCTGCCTCAGCATCCTGAGTAGCTGGGATTACAGGTGCCCGCCACCATGCCCGACTAATTTTTGTATTTTTAGTAGAGATGAGGTTTCACCGTGTTGGACAGGCTGATCTCGAACTTCTGATCTCAGGTGATCTACCTGCTTCAGCCACCCAAGGTGCTGGGATTACAGGCGTGAGCCACCACACCCGGCCTGTACTTCTTGGTTTCTTATCTGCCTTCATCATTCCTGCTGCTAGCTCTGTTCAGGCTGGTGACCATCTGTACCCATGCCCTCCTTTCTTGAACTTGTCTCTGCTTGCCTCTTGGCTTTCAACCACCCTTATTACTGCTCATGGGCACTTGTTTGCCAGTCTCTATTCCAGGCAATATCAGTTCCCCAAAGAAAGGACAGTTTGATATATACAAATATTGCATTGCAGCAAACAATTGGGAGCTGGGCCCACAAAGTCATTTCAACATATTTAAAAAAATCACCTTTTAATTTATTATTTTGAAAAAGTAACATATATATGATTAAATTCACAAGATGGCGACAAGCATAGTTAAGAAAAAAAGCTCTTTTTCCACCCGGGACTTCTAGTTTCCCACTTCAGAGACAGCCTACTGAGTTTTATTTTTCATCCGCTCTTCCAGTAACATTATAGTTATATAGATACCACATGTGCACATATTCTTCACCCCATTTTTGAACACAGAGAAATGACAGCATACTCTGAACAGTGTTCTATATATCCCGCTGATTGTTTGCTTACATATATATGGAGATTGTTCCATATTAGCACACAGAGAGATGCCTCATACTTTTTAAAGTTTCCATAGTATTCCTGGATGTGCTCAACTGTATTGAATCTGTTATCTACTGATAGGTATTCAAGTAGTTTTTAGTCTTTTGCTGTCATGAAAAATGCTTAAGCTTAAGTTTTAATACACTTATGCATCATATCTAAAGAGTAAAATTCCTAGAAATAAAATTTCTGATTGAAGGATATTATTACAAAATTTTAACTTCTTTGTATGTGTAGTAAGCACACTTAAGAAAGGAGAACAGAGATATATGTGCCAGCTCAGTGAATTGCACATGGAACACCTGTGTAATTATTGCTTGGGTCAAGAAAGAGACTGTGGTCAGCACCCCAGAAGGTGTCTTCCTGTGCCTTTTGGTTTTCACCTGTTTTGCTCCTCTACTTACTTTACTTTAATACTGTAGTTTAGGTTTTCTTGCTTCTGAACTTTATATAATTGATTTACACAGTGTGTAATTTGTGTGCCTTGCTTCTTTGGTTTCTCATTGTGTTTCTGAGGATTGTTCATGTTGTTTCATTTAACAGGAGGTAGGCCATTATCACTGCTGTATACTATTCCATTCAATGGATATACCGCAGTGCATTTATCCAGTCTTCTGTGGTAGACATTTGGGTTGTTTCCTAATTTGGCTATTTGAAATAATGCTGCAATGATCCAACAATCCCACTTCTAAGGGTATATATCCACTGTCATTGGCACTGTCACTGGGTATATAAGTGGGATTGTTGGGTCACGGGTTCTATGTATGTTTAACTTTACTATATAATGCCAAACTGTTTTCCAAAGTTGTATTCATACTAGTATGTATAAGAATTCCTATTGTTTCACATTCATGCAAATATAATTGGTAATATCACAGTTAAAAATTTTTTTTTTTTTTTTTTTTTTGAGACAGAGTCTCACTCTCACCCAGGCTGGAGGGCAGTGGCTCACTGGAACATCCATCTCCCTTGTTCAAGGGATTCTCATGCCTTAGCCTCCTAAGTAGCTAAGATTACAGATGTGCACCACCATGCCCAGCTACTATTTTTTTTTTTTCTGTATTTTTAGTAGAGATAGGGTTTCACCCTTGTTGGCCAGGCTGGTCTTGAACTCCTGAACTCAAGTGATCTGCCTGCCTCAGCCTCCCAAAGTGCTAGGATTACAGGCATAAGCTCTCACACCCAGCCAATTTATTTTATTTTTTATTTTAAACATTATGGTAATTTCATAGTGTTATGTCATTGGAGTTTTAAATAATATTTTTTTGATTATGAAAGAAGTTGAATATGTTTCCTTATTTAGATATACTCTTTGTGAGGGGCCTATGGAAGTTTTTTGTCTGTAAGGTTATTAAGAACCATAAGAGTGTTTTATATATTCTGGATATAAGCCCTTTGTTGGTTTAATAGATGTAAAAAATTTTTCTCCCAATTTATGGCTTGCTCTTTCACATTTGTAATGTGGTCTTTTGATTAAAATTTCCTAGCTTTAATGTAGTTCAACTTACAAACTTTCCCTTTATGGTGATTCTTTTTCCTGTGGCATGTGTGTTGCTTGAGAAATATTTCCTTACCTTACCATAGTGAAGATATTCTTCTGTATCATAAAGTGCTACTGTTTGCTTCTACTTACTTGGAATTTATTTTTGTGTGCATGTGAGATAGGAGTTATTTCATATTTCCCATAAAGATATCCAACTGATTCAGCATCATTTATTGAAAAGACTATCTTTTTGCCTCTGAATTGCATTATTATGTTGTTATAAATAAGTGTCCATATATTTGTGGTTCTGTTTCTGGGCTTTGTATTTTATTTCATTGGTTTATTTATCAAACCTTGCAACAATATTGAATTTCTTCCATCCAAGTACTAACCAGGCCTGACCCTGCTTAACTTCCAAGATTAGACGAGATCCAGTGTGTTCAGGGTGGTATGACCATAGACTAATATTGCATTTCTTAATTACAGTTGCTTTCTAGCAAGTCTTGCTATCTAGCGGAGCAAATTCTCTCACCTTGCTCTTTAAGATAATTTGCATATTCTTACCACTTGCATTTCCATATAGTTTTAGAATTGGCTTGTCAATTTCCTCATGAATAAATGTTGGGATTTTGTTTTTGTTTTGTAGAGACAGGGTGTTGACATTGCCCAGGCTGGAGTGCAGTGACACTATCATAGCTTACTACAGCCTTGAACTCTTGGGCTGAAATGGTCCTCCCACCTTGGTCTCCTGAGTGGTGGGACCACAGATGCAGGATACTGCACCTGGATGATTTTTTTATTTTTTGGTTGAGATGGAGTCTGTCTTTGTTGCCCAGGCTGGTCTTAAACTCCTGGCCTCAAGCAATCCTCTTACCTCAGCCTCCCAAAGTGGTGGGATTACAGGTGTGAACCACCGTGTCCTGCAAGTGTTGGGGTTTTGTTGATAATCTGTAGAAAACCTGAGAGAAAACTGTATCTTTGTAATACTGAGTCTTGCTATCTATGTGTATTACTGGAATCCTGTGTTTATTTGTAAGATTGGCCCATGATTCTCCTTTCTTACAATAGTTTTGACAGATTTTGACATCGAGATTGTTATAGTCTCATAAAAATGAAGTATTTTTATATATTCTAAGAGTTTATGTAGAATTACATCTATTTCTTCATCGATGAAACCTGAGTCTGAAATTTTCTTGGTAGAAAGTTTTTGATTTACAGATTTCGTGAATTTAATAATTATAGTAGTATCTGATTTTTCTATTTTTTCTTAGTTTTTTATTTTTTAGGATTTGTGCATTTAATTGCATTTTCAACAATAACTTTTTAAGTTTTTTTTTTTTTTTTTACAATACCTTCTTAGGATTTCTCAATGTCTCACGATGTTTCCCGTTTTATTCCTAATATGGTTAGGAAGAGTGCCTTTTGCCTTTTTTTTTTCTTTGGATGCATCTCACGGGTGTCAGGTTATCAAATTTATTGATTTTTAAAATAATGAAACAACTTTTGGTCTTGTCAATCCTCTCAGTTGTATATTTGTTTTCTATTTTATTAGTTTCTATTCTTATCTTCATAGTTCCTTCCTTTTACCTTATTTAGGCTTATTTTATTGTTCTATTTCTAACTTCTAGAGATGGATGCTTAACTCATTGATTTTCAGCTTTTCTTCTTTTGTGATGGATATTGGACATTTTCCCTCTGAGAATGGGCCCAGCTACATCCTACAGCATTTTACCATAGTCAGTTAATAAAAATAAGAAATGTGTTTATTAATCTACACACATATGGAGGCTTTCTAGTTATTGTTTTTGCTAGTGATTTTAAGCTTAATAGAGCTGTGGTCAGAGAACATATTTTGATAATTTAAATCCTTTGGAATTTGTTGAGCTTCCTCGATGGCTCAGCATATGGTTAATTTTTGTCAGTGCTCAGTGTGTATTTGAAAGGAATATGTATTCTGCAGTTGTTGGGTACTGTTTTCTACAAGTCAATTAGCTTAAGTCTGTTGATCGTGTTGTTCAAAATCTTCTAAATATTTACTGATCTTTTCTATACTGCTATCGTTTGCTAAAAGAGTTTTGTTTATGTCTTCCACTGTGATGATGGGCTTTTCTGTTTCTTCTTGTAGTTCTGTCAATGATTGCTCTCTTTGTTTTGAGGCTATGATATTAGCTGAATACAAATTAGGAATAGGTTAAGATGGATTGACCCTTTCATATGAAGTTCCCCTCTTTGTCTCCAAGTTATGTTTTTTCTGTACTTTACCTGATATTAATACAGTTTAAGCAGCAATTATTTTTAGTTAATGTTTACATGTTGTATCTTTTTTCATTTATTTATTTTAAACTTTTTGTTCCTTATCTTGAGATATGTTATTTATAAGCTGCATATATTATGTTTTAAAATTTCAGTCTGATCATCTTTATCTTTTAATAGGAGCACATGAATATTGACATACTTGGGTTTAAATCTCTCTTTTTATGTTTGTATTCAGTTTGCCTAACCTGCTTTATGCTTATTTTCTTTCTTTCTTGCGTGTTTTTTTTTTGATAGATAAACATTAAACGTCAACATCCCCATCAATATCAGGTTGGTAGCTATACAATTACTGACATATTCCCAGGTCAGCCAGGAGGCTTGTGTGGCTGGAGTTAAATGAGTGTGGCAAGTATCAGTGGATGATGTCAGAGGGGTAGTGAGGTTTTTATAATGAGGTATCAAGGTGAGAGTAGAGGAAAGTCTCTAGGGCCTTGTAGAAGGATTTTTACTTATTATTATGACATAAGACCCAATTTAAGAAAAGATATAGAAGTTGAATGTAAAATACAACTTTTTTTTTCTTTTAACTTCCTTTTTTTTTTTTAAAGAAGAATTAATTTAGACCAGGCACTGTATTAAGCACATTACATGTAAGATTTTATTTAATAGTCAATGGATAAGAAGTATGGGGGTTTCACACAGGTTAATTAACTTATGCAAGCTCACAGCTTATATGCAGCAAAGCTAGGAGTAAAGTTCATGTGATCTCTTACTGATAATTCTGTATTTTTCTGACTCTCCTTGTTATCCAATGACAGAAAATGTAACAATTCATCTGGAGAGATCTAGCTCTGGACTCTTTGGGTGGGCTTGTCCACTTGCTCTTCTTTCAATACACACAGCACCAGCACCCGCAAACGATCCCGAGACACTTGGTTTGTAACATGGGTCTGTGGTCTAAGTTTTCCTTGCCACATGCTACCTATCTAATTCTGGGCATTTGTTTCATAAGTGCCCATTGCCAGTGCATAAGGATGGAGAAAGACATCATGGATGGATCAATCTGAATTGAACACCATCACTGAAAAAAAAAAGCTCATGCCCCATAGAGGACATTGGTGTGTGAGTTATTTTAATCTATTATAAAATCTTTTGTCTACATTTGAGTGACCAATTATGCTCCTTTTTGCCTTCTTATAATATAAAATAAAAATTAAAGTGGATAGAATATGCAAGAAAAACTTGTGCTTAAGACAATCTAATGTTATACTTGTAATGTCATAAATGAGTAGCATATGCATTCTTAGTTTATCACCTTTCTAATCATGCCCAACGAACCCTCCTCAGAGGAAGGGATGATGGCCTAACCCAACCCCTGTGGAACAATCAGAAGGTTGGGCAATTCATTTTGTTTTGTACACAATTTGGCTAGAAAACTGAAGATTTATTGATGCAATGTAAAATATTAGCTGGCAGGTAAAAATAAGCCTGTTAATGAATGTGATTAGAACAGCAGCTGGAATGAATTTCAGTGTTCGCAACATCAATGGAATTAATAGACCTTAAAATATTCAGGGAATCAATTAAAAGTCTTCTTTGGGATTCAAAAAAATGTGTGTTCATGTGCTTAACTTTAAAATGAGCACCGGGAGAAGAAACGGCCAAACCTTCTGTCAGAAAAGCGTTTAAGGATTCCAAGGGCATCTGACTGTTTCTGGGCCCAGCCAACTACTGAAAGAAACCCTGGTGGGCTGAACGGCAGGCGTCTTGGAACACAGGCTCCAGACTGTGCTTCCAAGAATTAAATAAGAGCAGCACGTGAGAGCAATTGAAATGGGTGGCCTGGCCACATTCCCTGAAGGTTTTGCAACCTCGTTAACCTTTGAGAAGAGCACAGCTCCCGACCAGGATGAAAGAGTAAAGGAAGGTGATAGTTTCTTAAGCTTGTTCTTCTCTAATGGTCACCCCAAAGACCTTGAAAAGTTTTCAAGCATGAAGTTTTGAGCTCAATAGTCTTGTGTAAAAGTCCTTGGGAGGAATTAATTGGACAGCATAATGTACAAGCAACGGAAGATAGATATTATCTAGCTTTTCCAAAACTAGATTAATTAACCTCCATTCCCCTCACTAACAACATATTAAACAGGCTTTTAAAGCTAGGCTTTTATGCTTGTACCTTCAGGGAAGAGCCAAGAGAAGCATCTATTGTCCTTATAATTGTTCTACAATGCAAACTTGAAGATTTCTCTTCAAATTAATATAACATAGAAGCATAAGATAATCAAGCTGTGGGCATCGTTTAGTCCAGGCCATGATTTGCTAAAACACCTATTTTAATTCTGGGGATAGACTCATGCCCTGGTCTATGTCTAAATCCAGAAGATATATACTTGTTCACACATTAACTACAACCTACACAATATCTATGTTGCCTTTTTTTTTTTTTTTTCTCATCATATCAATAGGAAGCTGCGCAGGGTCAGAAATCCTGCTGTGAGAACTACTGGTTTTGTGAAGATGACTTCAGGATTTCTGAACTTGTAAAACTTCCTATTGGTTGCTTATTGCCCACATAGCTCCAAGCTTCAATGTCACCCTTAGACCCCAGCAGCCAGGGCCCTCCTTGGTCCCATGCTGCTCATAGACATCTTCTGGCTACTCTTCCTGGGGACAGAGGAGTTAGCCAGGGGGATGTGCCCACCCAGAGTAGTCTCTTCTAAACCATGGTCCAGGGACCCTGGACCTTGAAATTACTGCTCAAACCTGCAGGTTGGCATTTAAGGCCACAGCTTGTCCTTCCCAGAGTGGACTGTGATGCCGTGAGTATGTACACACATAGGTCTAAGCAGTAGCCAGGGGGTGGCTGCTTATTGGGGAGGAGTGACCACTAGGGAAGAACGGAGCTTAGACATGTGGATGGATTTCCACAAGCATGCACCCTGGCCTTCCAGGAGGGCCAAATGACCCGGGACAGGCAGACAGGAAAACTGGGGCTGCCCACACAGTTAGGGAGCCTCTAACTTGCTGCTGCAGCTAACCCTGGCCACAGCCACACCAGAAGATGGATGTACTGTCTAAGTCTTGGGTCCCTAAAAAGAGACAGAAGACACAATTTACATTCTCACCAATTTTCTCTAGCTGTTTTCTTCAGGAACTGAAGTACCCACTTGACATTTTATTGGTGACATTATCAGAAGCAACAAGGAATAATGCCACTGTTTGTTCTACCCTATTCCTGGTCTTGGCAACTTGTTTCCTGTTTCAGCATCTCTTTGGTTCCTCCTGTTTAGTTCTTCCTTTTCTGGCAGTGTCTTCCCTGCCATGATCCAGCCATCAGCCATTGCCTCCATAAATGGCTTTTGTTGTCCTTACCTTGGTCCAGTCCACTAATGATGGAAATTTCAGGTGGAAGGAGGGTGTGGTATCATCATGCTGTGTATGTGCATGTTTGCCAGAGGTGGGGCTAGGGGAGCACAGTGCATATTCTGCAGTGGATACCATAAAACCACAGAATCATGAGGCTGAACATTATTTTGGAGTTTATGTTGTCAATTAACCTTTCAGATGCCCATAAAAAGAAAAATGCATTTCCTGTGAAGAGTACTAATGAGAGCAAATTATTATTACTTTTTAGACAAAGCTGAAGAGGTGATATGTAAACACCCTAATCAAGAGCTCAGATTCTCATCTGGGGCAGGAGGGATGGGCAGGTAGAAGATAGGTTTAAATTCATCAAATTCAGGAAAATGTACCAATTTCAGACCAAGAAAGGGCATGCATTTGAATGGTGAAAACAATGCTGTGAACTCTCCTGAGCAGAAGAACTTAATTCTGTCTCTTATCAGTGTCTAGGATCCAGACATGGTCAAGGACAGTAACATGGTGCTGCTTTTGCAGCTTTGCACTGCTGCTTTTGCTTTTTCTTCTGATTGTCCCACAAGCTGTTGCTCCCTGGATATAAAAGTTTGTTGTCTAAAGCCAGGAGTGGTAGCATGTGCCTTTAGTCCCTGCTACTTGGGAGGCTGAGGTGGGAGGCTCACTTGAGCCCAGGAGTTCGAGGCTGCAGAGGGAGGCCTGTTTTTTTTTTTTTTTAATTTTACTATTATTATTTTTTTAAAGCTTCTTGTCTCATGAAAACAATGTGGAATAATCTTCTTCTACTCCTGTCATGTGGTCCTTTATTTCATTTTTTGTTTGCTTCATTTTGATAATAAAGAAAGTTGATATTTTGGCAAGGCAAAAAGATCACGCCTAGCGTTCCTTATGTGCAGGATAAGTTCTCTTTCCCACAAGGAAACCTAATTTTGAGGGGTGTGAGTAGTTTAAGGGTTAGGACAACAGCTTGGCCATTGATGAACTGTGACGGACCTTGGGGATAATATTAATTAGGCTATTAGAATGCTAGGCTCCCTCAGCTATAAAAATAATATTTTGAGTGATATAATTTCTAGGATCCCTCGTAGGTTTACTTTCTAGGATTTGAAATCTACCATACATATTTGCTCAGCTTTTCTTTTTCTTTTTGAAATGATGAATAAGCAAAGAAGAACCAACCAGAATCTAAAGAATTACAATTAAAAACTATTTAATTAAATAATTTATTCATCCAACAACTGTTTTTTGAACAACTTTATGCCATTTCTAGGTACTGGGGACATGGGAAAACAAGAGAGACAAGGCCTTTGGAGCTCACTGCTTAGTAGGAAAGACAAAATAAAAAGTGAATAACAAACATGTTGAATAGAACATTTTTCTTATTAAATGAAAAAATTGGAAAAGAGAATGGAAAATTTTAGGTTCACAAAATTAACCACAAATTTTTTCTTACGTCCTTCAAATGCCAAGATTTCTGGTTAAGTATTATCTTTTAAATAGATCTAGAGATCCTACTAGCTCAGCCAAACTAGTCACTCTATTTGAAATTTTAAAAATGAAACAGAAAAGAATACTAGTATAATGCTAGTAAATAAACAAAGCAGAAAACCTAAAAGTGGGTAGGATGTTTTGAATTTTATATTGAATGTCAGCTTTTGAAACTAACTGGTCAAACAAGAGCCACACATGACATAAAGTTAGAGAGAGAAAGCTTTGTAGACGTTTGGGAGAGCAGCAGTGGTCGAGGGGCTGTGTCCTTATTATGCCATCTTTCACTTCTAAATATGTGGCTTTCTTTTCCCTGGCATCATGCATTCTATGCTTAGGCTTCTCAGTCATGATTATAGTAATTTTATTTGACTCATAAATGGAACAATGTAAAGAGGAGAAGAAAGTGCATCAACACTTTCTCAGAAATGCAGTAAGAGTTGGAAAAGGGTTGGGAAGAGAAATGGGATGGAAGGAGATAAGAATATGTGGATACTTAAGGAAGAGGACCTGTCTGAAATTCAACCAGTAATGAGGGGGAAAGGCAAGAATGGGAAGAAGAGGTTGGGAAAACAAAGAGTATTTATCTTCTGGGCAGAAAGGAAAAACTATTGTAGAAGACTGCAGCAATGAATTTAAGATGGTGCTTGGTGCTGGTGAAACATTACCACCTATAATTTCTATTTAGGAATCTTCATAGATCAGATATTGGTAATGTTCAAGTATGTCTATTGTTTGAACATTTGCCTTTGATCTGCCAGTGTTTCTAACCATACAGCATTTTTTAAAAAAGACAAATTTAATGGTATTCTTTGTCATGCCCCACATCTACTGTCAGGAGTGGATGATTTGCTGACATTTTAATACCAACTACAATCTATTTTCCCCACTAAATGGTGAATTAGACACTTTATGCTCGTAATATGGATTTAAGAAATTTCCCTGCAGAGGTTAATGTGTTTAAAGGTCAATGGAGTGGGGTGTGTTTTGGAAGAATATAATATAAAGCGTTTAAAAATATAGATTCGACAGATCTTTTATAAACTTTATTGTCTAAAATGTAATGCTTAGTTTCTATGAGATTAATATGCCCACAAAAGAAATCATTACTGGGACTTTGACAGAATGAATTGTTTCCGAAGCTACTGTAACACCAAATCCATACTGAGCACAATGTTCACAGGGTGGCAATGAAGGTATAACTCAGCCTCCTGTGATTATGATGTTTAAGTGGAGAGCAAGATTCAGGGAAAGTGTTTTGCAACAATGTCCTCTCCAAATAACAGAGTATTTACTGATTCACCAAGAAAATGCCAGTGTTCAAAAGGACTGCAGGTGTCACAAGCAATTAGTGTGTCGACGAAGGATCTTCTGCAATTCCCAGAGAAGACAGGAAAATGTTATATAGAATGTGAAATGTAGGGGTCATTTCAAACGTAATGGATACAGACACAGAGCTACAAACAATTTTAAGGTTTACACATCACTCAAAGAAATTGGATTAGAGCCAGAGAAAAAGATGTCTTATATTATAAAAAAAAATCTTAAGGGCATTTGGTGCAAGACAGCATAATATCTACCTTCTTTTGAAATGTAATATACATGCAAGCAAAGGGTTCTGTCATTCCTGAGGTAAAATGTTACCATTTTGAGCACATTTTATTTCAAGTCTTTATCCCAACAATAGCCTGAACATATTAAAATAGTTTCCAGATAGTATGTAAATGGAGTACCTACATTCTAGTGTTCAGTCCCCTGCTGAATGAATTTATCAGATGTTTCATAGTCTATGCCTAATTCTCAAATAAGAGCAGACTGCCATTTGTTTTTCTGGTAAAGACACACATTTAACCAGTTTAGTGTTTTGACTCAGACTTGAACTCATAATTGTGCACATTGGTTGACTTGGGAGAGTGGTTGACTCTCGGAAGCTGGACTCTGGTAGACATCATGAAAGTTATCTCTATGCAGGTGTTGTAGTGCTTTCAATGGTGGCCCCCCAAAGGGTATGTTTACATCTGAATTCCTAGAATCTGTGGGTATTACCTTATTTGGAGAAAGGGTATTTGCAGCTCAGTTAAGGATTTTGAGATGAAGAGATGCTCTTGGATTTTCTGGGTGGGTCCTAAGTCCAGTGACAAATATCTTGTAAGAGAAAGGCCTACCAGGCGCAGTGGCTCACAGCTGTAATCCAGCACTTTGTGAGGCCAAGATGGGAGGACTGCTTGAGGCCAGGAGTTTGAGACCAGCCTGGGCAACATAGTCAGACCCCATCTCTACAAAAGAGAGAGAGAGGAAGAGAGAGAGAGAGAGAGAGAGAGAGAGAGAGAGAGAGAGAATAACAGAGGATAAGGTCATTTAGAGACACAGAAGAGACAATAATGCAGCCACAAGGAAAGGAAGCCAAGATATGCCAGTGGCTACCAGAAGCTGGAAGAGGCAAGAAGGATTCACCCACAGGAGGTCCTGAGGAAGAGGCTGGCCTGGGTGTTACCTTGATTTTGGACTTACAACCTCCAGAACTGTGAGCGAATACATTTCTATTGTTTTAAGCAGCCCGGTTTGTTGACGCTTGTGACAGAAGCCATAGGAAATGAATACGAGAGCCTTTAACTCCTGAGGTTCTTTGAGGCCTATTTATCCATCATGTCTCATTCTGCACTTATGGGAGGTGACAGTAACACACTGGGAGGTGACAACAAAGATGGAGAGTGGTTCCCAATTCCAAATGCCAGATTGTTCAGGTACCTTTAGTTTTGAGTTGAGGAAAGATAGGAACCATTTCTATCTGTATATTTCCTACACTGTCTCTACCTGCCTCCTTTTTCCTTGCCTGCTGTATACAATTTTAGCCTGGGGAAGTAGAGAGCAGATGAGACATGGGAAGGGGAAGGCGTGAAAAGAAAGGAAGAAATAACAATCAGGAAGTAGTAACAGCTGTGCTGTTAGCTGTGTACAGGGGTCAAGCTAAATAAACAGTGAGAAAAACTCAGTGACTTTGGTGCTTAGGCGCTCACTGGTGGCCTTTCTAATAAATCACAGGCCTTTTCAAGGATTTAGCATCCACACAAACACTGTTCCACACTCAGATACATGTGTGTACATACGCATGCATACATATGTATATTTAGGTCTATGTGTATGTACATGTATATAAAATATAATTTTGACTCAAGACTTTGGAATGCCTAGGCTGGCAAGTCTACTGTACTTTTGTAGTTAGCGATATAGTGTAGGTTCTCAGCACAAAGAGATATCTGCCAAAAGTTAAAGGAGGAGGGTATACTCCTGTGCTGTGGATAT
Organism: Macaca thibetana thibetana; assembly: GCF_024542745.1. Taxonomy (NCBI): domain Eukaryota; kingdom Metazoa; phylum Chordata; class Mammalia; order Primates; family Cercopithecidae; genus Macaca; species Macaca thibetana. The sequence continues at coordinate 51,691,467 of NC_065585.1, forward strand.
GATTTTAATCCTAACTCCTGTTGTATGCTATAATCTTAAACACTTCATCAGGTTTTCTAAGCTCCATCTGCTTCCCAGGCCGTTGGCTGCCACTGAGACCGATTAGTCATCTGTGGGCACATGCAATTTTGTCATCTGAGGCTGCACTCCCAGGGGTCTCCAATTCCTCTGTCTACTTCTAGGCTTGGATGCACAGGACAACTACAGCATTGGGATGGGCTTCTTCAGCAGCTAGTGAGAAAGTTGGATGACATGACTTGGAATTTGTGGGGCAGTAACTCACTCTGTGGTGAACTTGGGAACTGGGAGATGGTAGGAAACCACACAGATAAATTATCTTTTCTTCCTTTTTTGAAGGAACTGCTTTGAGCCTCTTCTCTGAACAGCCTGCCTGGAGATGTCCTGGGTGGCTGAGTGGCTGCACCTGCTGAGTGACCAGCTGTGTGTCTTTGAGGCTCGTGGTAAAGCAGTGGCCAGTGCAATGACACCACAAATGTGGCTTTCCACCCTGCCCTGTCACTCCTCCTTTTTCACTCTCACTGCTTTGGGACTCCACCTTTCAAATAAAGCACCCTGTCCAGCCCCATTTTCAACAGAACACAGGCTGAGACATTTGTTTATCTCCCATGTCCACTTAGGTTGCTGGTTATTTTGGCAACACCAACAGCAAAGCTCAGACTTTTCTAGCCAATAGCTGATCTATCATCTCCTTCCCAGCTTCGTGGGAATTAATAGAGCAAGGACACCACACAATTTGCATGGCCTGAATAATCTGCTAGGATTCATTTTGACTGACATTCTGCCTGTTACGCAGAAGTTAGAAAACTGACTTGAATAAAGACATTGTTGTTTATTTTGGAACAAACACACAAAATCCACAGGCCACCTCCTCAGTAGAGCACCAGGCTCTGACTTAATTTCCTTGGCTGCATGTGGCTGGAGAGCAGGGCCATACAAATATCAGGAAGAAGATGATTCTCTCAAACTTCCGCCTATCTGCTTGTTCCATCAGCAGGGCCTCATTGGCGTGGATGTAAAGTTATATTCCTATTGAAACATGTCCTTTAGGTTAAGAGTAATAAATAATATCTTACTTAATTGAGAGGTCATTGGGATTATTACTTAGGCTTTTGGCAAACTTGCAAGAAGAAAAGTGAATCCATACACTCTGGATGAGAGGGAATGAGTTCAATGCCAAGATCTGGAGCAAATCCCTAAGTAGCTGGACAAGAGCTGAGAGAGGAGGGGAGGTTTTTGAATAGGCATTCCTATATAGGACTCCAGATGGAGGGGAGAAAATAAAATCAGCATGTGCCAGCTTCTATTTCTAGAATTTTGGTTATTTGAGGAAGAATAGATAGGATGGTAGCAGAAGCTAGGTCAAGGTTTTCATCTTTCTGCATTGCTTTTTCAATATTAGGTAGACTTTTGTTTATTTACAGGCTGAGGGGAAGGAGCCATCTGTTGAGTTACAGAGTAGTCACAGAGGAATGTTTCCCTTGCTCCCCAGATGGCTCTTGGGAACTCATGTGAATTCTGATATTTTATGATCATTTTGTCTGTCTGAACTCGGTTTTTCTTATTGGCAAAATGAGGACAGGGCTCTAGGTGGTCTCCAAGGTGACTGTGATAAATGGTGGTTTTATGCACATTCATTTCGCTGTTTAAAGCCGATTATGGGCCTTGTATTCACTCATTTTCGGGCCCCACACCATGTCCTCCTTCCCTGACTCCCAGAGCAGAAATGTGTATGCCACTGACCACCCTTGTTCTGTTGCGTACGTTATGATTCTGAACACTTCACATGATGAAAACATTGGGATAGGATAGTAACAAGGAAAAAAAACCCAATCTTTGATAGATGGGCTGCACAGATTCTGAAGTCCTGTGGTGCTCAAGGAAGATGGCTGAAATGCAGATAAACAGAGCTCAGGCCAACCGTGAACAGGGTTGGGGGTGGTGCGGGGAGAGAGAGGAGCACAGGAGCATAGGGAGGAACAGAGAGAAAGAGAGAAAGAGAAAGAGTCAGAGAGACAAAGAGGGAGGAAGGGAGGAAGAAAGACAGAGAGAGATATAGAGAGAACTAATGGCTTTACTATAGAAATAAATACCAGGAACCCCAGGCTGTGTTTTCAGCTGGGTAAAGCTACATTCACTCTCAGACCTACTAGCCCTCTCTAAAATTCAAACTGTCACACTTCCCTTTTGTCTCTTTCCAGTCTGTGGGAAAGGTCTGCATAGTCAAGGGCTTTGCATCTCCTTTCTGCTTATTCTAGCTCACTGTTGCAATGTATATTTGCTGAGTGCCCCTGCTATGCCAAGCACTGTGCCCCAAGTTGGTGCATAGCAGGGCACAAGACTGAGGGGTCCCTGTACTCGTGGGCCTTCCAGCTTTGGATCAAGCTTTCTATTCAGGACCTGATCACACATTCTGTGAAATGTTCAATACCTTTTTCTAATTTTTCATAGATAATTTAGAAAAAACAATGCAGATTTTATTCATTTGTCATAAAAACATTTGTTGAACACCTGTTACATACCAAAGGACTTTCTAGGTGTTGGGGTTAGTGTCAAAGACAGACACTGTTACTACCTCCTTGGAGTTTATGATGTAGTGTGGAAAACAGAGATTGAACAAATAATTACATGTGGTAAGTGTTGTAAAGAACTACAGAGTGTCGAGGAGCATACGTGGGGATATTTATTTTTATTTTAATAGAGATGGAGTCTCACTATGTTACTCAGGCTGGTCAGTAACTCCTGGGCTTAAGCGATCCTCCTGCCCTGGGCTCCCAGAGTGCTGGGATTACAGATGTGAACCACTGCGCCTGGCCTCATGGGGGGTATTTGATTGCGGGAGTCAGCGAACAATTTCTGAAGATGCCCTGTTCCAGGAGATGAGAGTTAATTTCTCAATTATCTGAGTTCGGTAACTTTAATGCAGAGTAAAATCTTCATTTCTCTGACTCCCTGTTCTTCCCTAGTAGGAAAGGAGGGTTTCTCCCTCAGCAATCAGTTGTGGCTTGCTAGGGAGCTACATTCTCATTTAAATGTTAGTATAAGCAAAGCACTAGTAGGAAAGTAACTTTGATGTAAATAAATAAATAAATACCCACATGAATAAATTAATGGTTCCAAAGCCCAATACTAATTATTTAAAAATTATTGGCTGTGTTCGATGATTTGTGCCACTTTTTATGAATATGAATGGTTCAGAACTGACTGTAAAAATGCTATTTCTAGCAGCCAACTGATCTCCTCCATATATCAATTTAAGTTTTCTTATTTGTGTTTGATTTTAAAAAGAGAGTTAATGTTTTCCCTTGCTGTGTATCAAACCATATCCTATGGTGTTCCATGAAAGTGTGTCTTAATTCTAGTTTGAGATGCTAATGACTCACTTTCTGAGAATGTTAGCTAGCTGATACTGCGATGACTAGGGACACAGTGGAGATAGTCTCTCATGTGGGAGAAAAAAACCTATGATTTGGGTAAATGGGGGTGGCCCAGCTACTAGTCTGATTAGGATCTGATGATGCTTTTGGGTAGCATTACTTTTCAGGAAGCAGGTAGAACAGGCATTGACATCCCCTAATATAATTGTGGACACTAGAGAGAGGCCAACACCTTGGAAGGCCAATATTTAGGAACTGAGTTGAGCATCAGGAAAGCAAACCACTTGGGTTACATGCATTTTATGTCAAAGATTCAAAACCATGTATATCCCAACTCAATAACAAGAGTCAAAACGTAGTCAGAACAGAGGTGACCTCAATGAGCTACCAACTTCTTGGGAGATGTTTCTATAACCTAGACAACTACATTGTAAATTTCAAAGCTAATTTCTATCTCTTCCAGGTATAAACCACAAATGTCCTGGAACCATGTCCAAAGAGCCTCTGAAGTGTGGTTCAGTCTGTATGCCACCTCCCAGGGCCATTTTAGAATAGAATTGTCTGGGGACTGAACAGCACTGCATCTGAAGGAGAAATAAAACTGGATCTAAAGTCAAAGTCTAAGATTGTCCTGATCTTCTAGAGGTTCTTTGATTTGTGAATAATTTTAACCTTTCTCATGACTCTGATAAAAGCTGTGGATTCTTTTCCAGGGAATGGAGCATGTGCATATATACATAAAACTTTGCTTGTTGCTTTTTAGGGGACTGTGGACTTCAGGTTAAAAAGCCTTGGCCTAGAAGTAAAATGGAGTGCAGTCACTCTTACTTGGACTGAAGTATTCTCCTATTAAATCTTCTTTGATATTGGCCTAAGGAGTCTTCAGTCATTCATGGGGAGTTCATGTTCCATTGTATTTGCTTTGATATTTATGATTTCTGGTACTACTTTTAGGTAAGAGAAGTTTCTGTAGTGCCATTCAGTTTCAGACACGGTGTCAAATAAATTCATAATATATCAAGTCTGGTGTTGTAATAATAATAATAAAAATGCTGACCTTGAATTAATGTCAACTTTTTTCCTCTCAAAATGTGGAACTGGATCCTGAAATTTTTGCAGACTGAAGGTCCAAAGTTTATGACTGGGCAAGGACTTTGACTGGCTTCTTTGCTCTTTCCTACGTGTGTTGTTTATCCTCCCTGATCTTGGCAGCTGTGATTTCTAAGCCCTTGAGGGTTGGAACAAAGTCAAGAAGAAGAGGAGGAGGAAGGGGCAAGAAAGAGCCCATTGACAAGTACTGTTGTGAGCTGGCTTCAGTTTGATCATACTATCATTTCTCTACTTTCTTATGGGACATAGTAGACGTCACAGGACTGAATTGAGGGAATTTTTTTTTGACAGGAGCTGCTGCTAAAGGTTGAGTGAGTTATTATGCACTGTGGCTGAGAATTAATGAGCTCTGTGAAAAAAGGGAATACATACCCATGCCTCTGACTTACTTTGGTCCTGCTGTGGTGTGAATGTTTGTGTCCCCCCTAAAATATGTTGAAACTCAACCCTCAAGGTGATGGTATTAGGAGGTGAAGCCTTTGGGAGGCGATTAGGATCTGAGGGCTCCACCCTGATGAACGAGATAAGTACTCTTTTAAAAGAGGCATGAGGGAGCTTTTTGATCCTTCTGTCATGTGAGAATAAAACAAGAAGATGTCATTTATGAAGAATGTGCCCTCACTGGACACTGAATCTGCTGGTACTTTGATCTTGGATTTCCCAGCCTACAGAACCACGAGCAGTAAATTTCTGTTGTTTATAAATTCCCCAGTCTAAGCATTTTCAGATCTGACTTTTTTCAGCATCAGCTTTGCAGTCTCCAATCAATTTTAGCCTGACATTCTCTTATGTGTATAATGGATATGTATGTGTATGTGTGTGTTTGTGTGTATGTGTAGAAAACATACTGTGCTTGGCAGAAGAGCATATAACAAGGGCTTAATATGTGGTTAAATTAAAATAGTCGCAGCCTATTTCCCGCTGTTAGGTCTCAGCTATTGGATTTGCTGTGCAATTTGGAAACAAAAGCCACTCAATGTTGTGGCAAAGGCACAGGTCATCATTTAAAAAGTGAGGAAGGTATGCATTACCAAGAGTGGGACAATCTCTTGATGTGAAAGATCTCTGCTTCTTAACACCTCATTCTTACGAGTTATTTGCTGAAGTAGTGAGGGATGAAGTGGCCTGATATCTGTGCCTAACTTTCAAATGGTTCCCAAAATAATACACACATACATGCAGAATAAAGCAAATGTGTCAAAATGTTAACAACTGGCAAATCTAGCTGAAGGGCATATTGTACTAATCTTTCAATTTTTCTGTACATTTGAAAATTTTTGAAATAAGCATTTGGGCAAAAATGAAAGTCAATATTAAAAAATATGGGTAGACTGGGTACAGAGTAGGTACTTATTAGTGTATATGCAAATTATATGTGGAAATGGTGGCATGGAGAGCTTAGGCACTTGCTTCAAGGTCACCCAATTAGTCTTTAATGGACTTTTTACTTACAGTGAACAATTAATAAGAAATCCAGGTCTTTCTGACTCTCAGTAGTCACTTACTAAAGCATCAAGGCAAGGTGCACACTGCTATCTTCCCCTTCCCCTTTCAGTCCCCACTCTTGGTCTTTCTTTAACATCTTTTAAGTAGAGCCAGAAATGTTTATCTTAACCTGATTTCATCCACGTAAAGATGGACTCAGGATGTGGAAAATCTTCTGTGCCTTATTTGAGACCCACACCAAAAGGGGATTGCCTAGTGGTGAGGGATTCAGTGACTTCTACTTCCCTTCACCAGGGATGGGGATGCATTACTGGCACATGGAACTGCACAGCCACTGGCTACCCTCTGCTAGTTTTTAGAGTTGAGCAAGCTGAGAGAGTCTTCTTTCTTGCAACTTTTTGCATTTCTAGATGGATAGGGAAGAAAGCATAATGAGTAGGAAGACTGTGAGCTTTGGGGACAAAGGAAATTGTGTCCAAACCTACCTTTTTCATTTACCAGCTGTGGAAGCTTTGTGAGACAGTTATTGTTTCAGTGGTTATTTTTCTAATTGGAAAAAGGATAATAGTAATAGCCACTTTGCGGTGTATTGGATAATCAGGGATAACATTTATAAGGCATGAATGGTAGCTAATAAGGTTATTTTGAAAATACCCCTAAGTCTCTTTAGCACAGGAGTCTATCAGGGCAGCACATCCTCATCCATTCTCAGTCTGTATCAAATATTCAATGTGGCCTCCAACACATTTACTGCTTTGAAAATTAAAAAAACCATTGAAGCTGAGGTTATTTTTCTTTTCCACATGTGGTTTCTCATAGTTCTACATGTGTGGCTTGGTTTTTGGATTCCACTCAGTCATTATGCAACATCCTGATGTTCCAAAGATGCTGTGTTGGAGAGAGAGGTACACTTAAAACAGACACCAGTATCAGAGTCAGACCCTTGGTGCTGTCAAGAGATGAACTTGACCAGATGTTCCCCAACCTCCCACAGGCTGTGACTCACAGGTGGCCCCTGGAGCCATGTGCAGCAGCTCAGAGGATAACCTGTTCTCCCAACTGAGTTCTCCATCATGGTTAGGTCAGAGCCCTGGTGTGTTCCCAAATTTATGAGCTCTTGGCAAGAGTGAGTGCAGATGGAGGAAATTTCAACTTTAACTTTTGTGAGAGAATCAGGAATTACCTTTAGGAATTGTCACTGACATGACTTATTGGGGAGTTCTATCATGTGAACCCTTTCTCCCACGAATCTCTCCTTGGCTGCTGACTTCTTCCCTTTCATCTTTTTTTATTCCCCCTGACAATCACTAACTATGCCTACGGATCAAACCCTAATTCTTGACATCCTCTGCTCTTGATATTAGTTAGAAGTTTCTTCTTTTGTCTCCCATTCTGAACAGATCTGAAATTCCACATGGTCATGCACATTCCCTATTGATGACAGAACTGAGAATATGGGATTGCATCACTCAGAGAACTTGTAAATTGAAGTTGTCTTAGCTTTTTCTTCCTCAGTGGTCTTCACCATGGTCTTGTACCAAGTGAATTGCATTTCTTGGCTGTGCCTTTTGATGCTGATGAAATATCTTGGTATTGAACAATGTGTCTTGCCATGCATTTCTTAACCCTTGGTCAAAAAAAAAAAAAAAAAAAAAAAAAAAAAGAAATGAAAACAAAGTGTTTACAGAAACAGAAAACTGCATGTTCTTACTCATAAATGGGAGTTGAACAATGAGAACACATGGACACACGGAGGGGAACATGACACATCGGGGCCTGTCATCAGGTGAGGGGCTAGGGGAGGGATAGCATTAGGAGAAATACCTAATGTAGATGACAGGTTGATGGGTACAGCAAACCACTATGGCATGTGTTACCTATGTAACAAACCTGTACATTCTGCATGTGTATCCCAGAACTTGAAGTATAATTTAAAAAGTGTTTAATGTGAGTTACTTGTTTTGAAACAGAAAGTAAATGAAATATCCTAGTCTATGGAACATGAAAGGTTCAGATTAAGTAGAAAATGTTCCACGGAATTCTGTAGAAATGGTCCTTTTCCACTGCTAGTCTTTTTGGTGTATGACTCCCCAGCCTCTGTTCTAACCAACAGCTGCTGACAATTTACCAATGAATCTCCCCTTTAATTAATCAATTGGAGTCCACATGGGGGAGGTCTGTATTTACTTTGTCAAAATTTTGACAAAAGCTTGCATGCAGGGGAATCAGGCATGCACAGAAAATCCAGTTTCTTTCCAATAACATTCAAATAGTAATCAGAAAGCTGCCTACAAGAAACATGCAACTGCCTTTGCATAGACAATGCGTGTGTCATTCTTTTTTTTGAAAAAGAGAGGCAGCTTTGGTTACTAGAATAAACATAACAGTACAATAAGATCAAGATCAGAAAAATATGTTTATGAAAGAAAAACAAAGTTCATTAACCCAAGAATTGGAATAACCGAGAGTTTTTAGAGAATGAGAATCAGAGAGGAGAGGGAGGGTTCCGATTCTTCCCCAACGTAAACAGAAACATAAGCTGAGGATATGTCTTGCTCCAGAAGTGCTATTAACAGGGGACGATTTTGCTGACAGAGAGTGAAGGACAGTTAGGGAGGAGGAACGGTGAGAGGCCCACTTCCTGACATATTCTAAGGCATGTGGAATGTGGGAGAGTGGACACATGAGTCTGAAAAGGTTGCAGGGGATGACGCAGGGGCGGGGGGGTCCTCCTGTAAAAGCCAGATCTCAGTGAAGATGGGCAGCAAAAGATGTGTCCCATGAGGAAGTTCAAGATACAGGAGTGTTTGTTTAGATGGAAAAGGGCTCTACACCATGGAATGCATTTTATTTTATGCCACATGTTTTGCCTGTGTATATATACATATATTCACATGTATGTTATTTTAAGTACTTTATCTATTTCATGGTTTTTTTTGTTAAAAAAATAAAGTTTCCATGACCTCAAAACATTTGTGAAGCCTAGCAAGTATCTTTTGCCAAGATGATTTTTTTGACTGTAAAATAGCTGAATTAAAACAAACAAACTGGCCAGGTATGGTGCCTCACACCTGTAATCCTAACACTTTAGGAGGCCGAGACGAGAGTATCACTTGAGTCTAGGCATATGAGATTGCAATGAGCTATAATTGCACCACTGCACTCCAGCCTGGGTGACAAAGGAAGACCCTGTCTCTATTAAAAAAAATAAAGAAGCCGGGCATGGTGGCTCAAGCCTGTAACCCCAGCACTTTGGGAGGCTGAGGCAGGCGGATCACAAAGTTAGGAGATCGAGACCATCCTGGCTAACATGGTGAAACCTCGTCTCTACTAATAATTGAAAAATTAGCTGGGCGTGGTGGCGGGCGCCTCTAGTCCCAGCTACTCTGGAGGCTGAGGCGGAGCTTGTAGTGAGCCAAGATTGCGCCACTGCACTCCAGCCTGGGTGACAGAGCCAGACTCCGTCTCAAAAAAATACATAATAAAATAAAATAAAAATAAATAATATAGAAGAAGAAAGGAAAAAAGATAGAATATGGCACAAAAACTCTGGATAAATGATATATACAGAAGAATGGTATGTAATCCATATATTCCTATGTGTAATATATAGTAAAAATATACTCTATATTTTTATATATAGTATATATAATATACCTTTAGTATATATAATATGCTAATATATATTTTTATATATAGTATAGGTAATATATAGTAAAAAATACATACTATATATACTATATAGTAAAAATATACTATATATTACACCGATGAATGTATGGATTAATATTCATCTGTATATACTATATATAAATATATACTACATATATAAATATATATACTATATATTATACATATAAATATATGGATTGGATAGATAGATATGAATGTAAATACTGGACAAACATCAAAGAAGGGAGTCAGGAAGTACATGGAGTTATGTAACACCTATCTAGAGTGCCAGGCTTTGATAATGATATGGTTTCTACTTTTTTCTAATCTTTAATCACCAACATCAAACAGTGCTAGTATCAGGGCCCCTCTGGAACATCTTCCTTTCACAGGGAGTCAGGAGTCATATTCCTGCCAAGATGTTTTGGGTACAGCCTGAGCGGGTGGGCTTTTGTCTTTTTCTTCTGCTTCATACATTGTTTCCCTGTGTTAGAAATGCCACTGCTGACAGTGTTCTTTCCCGGCAGTTTCCATGCCACAGAATGTGCTGAAGTCGTCTGGCAGCTTCCATGATGAGGGTAATCAGGCTGGCAGGCACCAGCCCTCGTGCACCTGCACTTGGCTCCCGCGCAGCACGGTGGATGGATGGAGGGAGGGCTCCACCACAGCGCTTCACCCTGGCCCTCCCTCTCTCCCTCCCTGCTGGCTCAGGGCTGCTTTTATCCTGCAGAGAAGTGTGCAGCGAAGGACTTGGGCAGACAGGGTGAGAGGCACAGTCTTTGCTTACCTGGAGGTTGCCTTCTAATGTACTGGGCTCCTGGGAATGCATGAAGGCTTCTTAGATGAAGAGTAATGGGGATGTCTTACACAGCAAGATGAGAAAACACAGACCACTTTGCTCTCTAGTGAGGACAGAATTTGAGTCAAAACTATACGGTAAGAAGCAACTTTTGTGTGTGGTACTGACATCCATTTCTCATGAAATGTTCTCAGAAGCATCACCAAACATTTATTCCAAAAAGAGAAGGAAGCTGTGACTTGAAACACAAAGGCAGTTCGTTAAATATAACAAGTAGTTATTGAGTGTATTGAGTTTGTCTGGTCCTGGACACTGCTAGGGGCGAGGGAATCCTAAAGGAAAGACTAGTTAGTGTCTTTTCTGAGGAACTATCCACGGAAAATGTTTAAGAAAGAAGTGCTTAGTTTCTTTTGTTACAAAAATACATGCAATAAGAATGAAGAGGAGGATTTGTTAGCTGAGAGCTGGGACTTGGGAAAGGTTCCCTGTATGGCATAGATTGGATGCTGGATCTGGAAGGAAAGGCAGGATTTACACAAGTGGAAAACGGAAAGATCATGGAGCAATACATTGATTTTAAATTCTTCTAGCCCATGTCAGATTTTAACGCAATTAGGAATCAGTGTTAAGGTCTGTTTTGTAAGTGTTAAGTGACAGGGTATTTTTCACCAAAATACGATGGGAGGGGGTGAGCACTAGGAACTGCTTGGGGAGATGTTATTAGATAATTTTCATCCATGTAAAGCTCATATGGCAGTAACAAACTTGGAGAGAGAGTGTGTGTGTGAAAGACAGAGAAGAAAAGGAAAGGAGGAAGAGGAGGAAGATGAAGCAGCAGCAGAAACAGGAGGAAAAGGAGAAAGGAGAGGAGAGAGAAGGGGAGGAGAGAAGAGAGAGAAGGAGACATACACAGAGAAAAACAGATACAGAGACAGCGAGAGGAAGGGGGTGGAGGAGTGGGGAAGAGGCATAATTACTCCAAAAAGGAGGAATTAAGTCTTGAGATTTTAAGAGTTGAGACATTGTTATTCTCAGAAGGCTTAGGACAATGTAACACCAGTGTTTGACAAGTGTAATCCCACTGGTTAAGAGCTGGAAAGCAGCCCAGAGAAAGGGTGCTTGTGCTGGGCTGACGCTAGGAGAAAGGTAAAGCAGCAAGAATAAGGAAATCTGCCTCAGTATGAATGGCATCATGTGCCCTCCCTCTTTGGTTCCAGGACTATTTTTTAACCACCTATATATTGCTTTGTATTATTCAGAATTTTGTAAAAGTTAATTTAGCCATTTTTATTGCATTGTTCCAATAAATGGTACTTTATGAAAACACTGCAGAATAAGCTATCTGGTATAGGAAAACTTGTGTTCTGTTAAGAAAACTTAAATTTCTAGGCCTCTGTTAAGGTGATGGATACCTGTAATCATCCATGGCAGGTGGGAAGGCATCTCCCAGCTCCTGGCTGCCATGTTTAGCTTCTCCCCTTCCATTGCCCTGTGTCTCACGAGCTGCCCCACGAGCTGCCCCGTTTTCTTTCTGTAGTATCTCACATCTTGCCACTCTTCTCCATGTCCAGGGCAGCTATCCATGCTAGAATAACCCCTTGATATGGTTTGGCTGTGTCCCCACTCAAATCTCAAATTGTAGCCCCCATAATTCTCATATGTCATGGGAGGGACCTGGTGGGAGGTAATTGAATCATGGGGGTGGGTCCTTCTTACGCTATTCTCGTGATAGTAAATAAAGCTCATGAGATCTGATGGTTTTATAAAGTTCCCCTGCACATGCTCTCTTGCCTGCCACCATGTAAGACATGACTTTGCTCCTCCTTTGCCTTTTGCCATGATTGTGAGGCCTCCCCAGCCATGTGGAACTGTGAGTCCATTACAACTCATTTTCTTTATAAATTACCCAGTCACAGGAATGTCTTTATTAGTAGTGTGGAAATGGACTAATACACCCCTGCCTTTCAGCATAGCCTCAATTATTGCAAACACCACCATTTGGGCATCAAGGAAGGAGCTGGGATTACAACTGTGCATGAGACACAGTCCCTGCTTTTTGGTTGCTCACAGTCTAGTTAAGGAGCAGGACAAGCAAGCTGACAATGGAAATATGATTTTAGAGCAAAGACGTCAGGATGTTTTTAGGATGTCAGAGGGCTAACCACCCCAGGGAAAGGGGTACGGGTGACTTTCTGAAGAAGGAAGCAATGCCAAAGCTAGTCAGAGAAAGCAGAGTGGGAAGGGAGTGACCCATGCAATGGTTTGCAGGCATGAGCGAGCATGGCAAATTTAGGGAACTGCAAGGCATCCTGAGTAACAATAAGACAGTAGCTAAGCAAATGGACAAGATCAAGCTGTGATGGGTCTGTGTTTCATCCGCTTGCCATTTAGACATTCCTACGATCTGGACTTTGAGTATTCACCATGCACAAAGCAAGGGATTAAGCACTGTATGTTTAAGAAAACTGAAAAATATGTCAAAAATGTGTTAATGAAAGAGATCACAGGTGAGGTGTAGTAAGAAGCTGGATGCAGAGAGGAGAAAAGTGTTGATACCTGACTAATGTCCTGACCAGGGTTGTCCTTGTGCCTCTGCTTTCTCCAGTCCCTGCTGCAGAGCACAGCTGCAGTGACACTGGGCAACTAAATATCAAGTTAACTTGGCTCTAAAAATATAAATGTAGGAAGGATGATGGGGTATTCAGCAGCGAGGAAATGAGTCAGGGACTAAGTAGAAGCAAACTAGATAGTTGAGCAATTTTCTTAAACGATATATGAAAGGAGAATCTTGAAAAGGAATGGGTTTTGACTTTATATTCAGAACTTATAAAAATGCGGGGCAACATGCACTCAGCAGAGCATTAGTGCATTAGGAGCCATAATCTAGTTGAGTTTCTACAAAGTAACTCCAACCAAGAAATGAAAAATGAGGGTGCTCGATTTCTGCAGAATCAATTTTTTGAAAAAAAAATGTAGTGAATAATGGATGCAACAGAATGGAATAATTGAATAATACAATGGGAAGGAATTGGGAACAAAACAGGGAAAAGTAAGTGCTCAGAGATAATCTGATCCATGGCAAAGGGTTATAAACTACTATTTAGCAATAAAGATACTTTGGAGCCAGGGAAAAGAACATGAGAAATAAAAAGTGATTTAAAATAAAAAACCCAGAAACGTAAAATATTAAACACTTGCACCATGCAATATAGAAAAGACAGAGCAAAATTAAAATAATATGTAAATGTTGACAGTTTCTACTTGTTTTTAAAACCATGTTTCCTGGATGAATGTGTTATAATACCAGCATTTTGGGAGGCTGAAACGGGAGGATCGCTTGAGCCCACGAGTTCGAGACCAGCCTAGGCAAGATGTCAAGACCCCATCTCTACAAAACAAAAACAAACAAAACCATGATTCCTCAGACTGACTCCCACACTCCTGCCACTTCCCGGTGGTCTTTGCTCAACTCCTTTTGGGGAGACACTGGGAACCACTAGCCTCTTGTGTGCCTCTCTCTTCAGGCAATTCAGAGTTCTCTTTCTGCATTCACTGCTCCAGCCATTCAGCTGGATGGATGAGTTCCTGTTAAATTTCAGCGCTTGCGCCAGGTTCTTGGAACTCTGGGATAACAGTGCCTGCTCTTAAGGTAGGATGGCCAAGGTTCTAGAGACAAAATGATGAATACAGCCAATGAAGGGAAAATATACTCTAAAAAGAGATGTGATCATCTTCTTCTGGAACGTGTGTTCTAGGGCCAACAAAATCTCTTACCATTTTGACCTTTTCCCTTGGATGATTTCTCTACCTCAGGGATCCTCTAAGAGTGGTTTGTGGACCGGCAGTGTCAGTGCCACTTGGGAACTTACTGGAAATACAGATTTTCAAGCCTTACCCCAGACCTACTGAAACAGAAACTGATTCTGGGTGAGGCATAAAACCTGTGTTTAGAGGAGCTCTCCAGCTGATTCTGATGCACATTGAGGTTGAGAACCACTGCTCTGTCTTTTGGTCCAGCTTATCCTCAGGATTCATTCCTCAAGGAAGCCCGGACAAGAACTAGGTGCTTCCATACACAGTCTCTTTCTTAATCCTGGAAACAGCCTTATGAAATAGTTCTTGTTACTTGCCATTTCTACAGAAGACAGAACTGAAGCTCGGTTAGATAAAAGTATTTGCCCAAGGTCACAGAAATACCAAGTGTAAAAGCTGCGATTAGAATCTAGGTCTGGTCTCATTCCAAAGCCCAGGTTCTTCTCTGCATGTTGTCATTTTCTCAGACCATCACAACCTTTTCTAATCCAACTTTTCATACTTCCAATCAACAGTTCCTCCTTTGAAGTCTACTGTATCCTATCTAAAATATATATCAGTATTTGTTCCCTCCTCACTGTCTCCTGCTGAGAGAGAGAGGGAGAGAGAGACAGAGGCTCCTTTGCAAGGCTAACCCTTCCAATATGTTGCCCTTGGCCATGACTCTGGGACTTTACTCTCTTCCTCTTCCATCTCTCTGTCATTTTCTATCTATTCCTGTCATTTCTTTTCTTTTCATTAGCACTTTGACAAAATTACCTAGTTGTCTCTTCCTTTCTTTCAGTTTTTATCACCAGATGCCCCTGTCTTTCCTTCTTGTTTTATATTCTCTCACTGAGTACTCACCTCTTCCCAGGATCTCCTCAGAGGAATTCCAGACCTATGTCTCCTGTCCTGGCCTCTTTCCTAAGCCTCAGACCCATGGTTCAAGCTTCTTCCTGGATCTCTTATTCAACCTCAGTTTAACAAGCCTGAAGCAGAGTTGGTTGTCTTATTCTCAAATCTGTTTCCTATCTGGCTAATGATGCCATTCTCCATCCAGTCTACCTGGAGAAGAAATTTGGCCTCTTCTGAATTCTTCCCTCTCTTTTATACTCTATATCTGATCAATCTTTGTGACCTGATAACTCTTTCTTAAGATATTCCTCAGATCTGATCCTTAGTTATATTCTCTAGCTCCGTGAGACATGGGAAGGATCTCACTCCCCTTTTATGTCTGTACCTAACTCATTGCCTTGCCTATTACAGGTGCTTAAAAATATTTACTGAATATATAGATAAATTATGGGGAATAAAATCATAACAATTGTTATTCTCATAGGAAGAGGAGAGAAAAAGCAGATACTCTAAAGGTAAGTTAAAATAATTTATTGACAGTCAAGGTGAGTGTTAAAATGCTAGCTGAATTATTAGCCCCAGAAGAGCAAGAGGATGGGGACTTGAAAGACTTATCAAATAATGAATCAAAGGACGGTTCTTGCAGCGTCCTGTTAAGAGGAAGAGATATTTCAACATCTCAAGAATCAAGTACTACAATTTTTTATGAGACTAGAAAATCATTGTAGGTCTCATAAATTTCGCTCTTCTTATTGTTCCAAAGGCTTAATTTAGGATGAGTCACTCCATAAATCTAGGCAAAGATGACTAATGATTATAATAACAATATCATAAATTATATAGTGCTTTTCCTCCAAAGGAAAACTGTATCTAATTTATTCTCGCAATATTCCTCATTGGTTGCTAGGGCCAGGGATCATTATCTCTATTTTTCAGATATCTGGGCATGGAAATGTGCTACCAATTTATCCTCATTGCCGTAGGATGCTCTATGGCGGCATCCTCACATCTAGTGAAGCTTACTTCTGAGTAGATTCCCACATCCTCTTCACCTCATTTGGTCTCCAGACCTTGGCTTGGTTTTCTTTCCTTCTGTTTGTCATACCACATTCCCAACCTTATCTGAGAAAATTTTCATACCACATTCCCAACCTTATCTGAGAAAATTTTCATACCACATTCCCAACCTTATCTGAGAAAATTTTGTAACTTAGTCGTTTTCTAACTCATTCTAGAATTCTGGGAACCTAACTGGAGGGGGAATAGAAAAGGTGAAAAAAGAAAAATAAGAAATATATTTGAAGTCAGTTTCTTGCTAATAATGATAATACTAGTTAAATACTCTCCTTTAACAGATACTTAAAGGTACTGTAAAACTATGGACATCCTTTGTGGTATATTCATTTCCAATAATCCAGTGTATTTCTTCTATTTATTAATTACAATAAAACAGGAAATATACATGTTTGATATAGCCTCAATCACTGTTTGCCAAATTATATTAGATGGTTATTAAGCACACAGTTGTTTACTAAATGGCTTGGTTAATATCACATGGTCAATAATACTATGATCACAGTGTTTGAGTCACAAAACATGAATCCATATCTTTTAATACTAAGTTTATCATTTGGTTCATACATCCATTATTGTGTAAAACCTTAAGCAGTATTTTTTTTCCCAGTAAAGTGCTACTGGTAGGTTAATCTCTGAACAATGATTTTTAATTATATAAAAGCAAAACATAATGCCTTGGATTCAATAAATTACTTTCTTATGAATTCAAATTGTATTGTGTGTTATTTAAAATTACTTCATAGGATGGTAACGTAAAGAACACTCACATTCTTGCCTTCCCCTTCATAGAGTAGATAATACTCTTCATTCATCTATTTATTCCACAAATATTTGTTGATTGCCAACTGTACACTAGGAGTTCTGCTAGGTGCTGGTTATACAGTAATGTACAAATCAAACATAGCCCTTGTCCTCCAAGAACTTAGCATATAAAAAGAGACAGAGATGGGGAGCAAAGAGACACATAAAGGGATGCGTATCTGGAGATCGTGACAAGTGTTATGAAGTGAAGGAATGGGGAGGAATGCAATTTACAATGAGGACTCTGAGAAGGCCTCTTTGAGAAAGAGACATTTTTTTTTTTTTTTTTTTGTGAGGTTGAGGGGTAAGAGTTAGGCATGCAGATGAATCAATGCGTGTGAATGACCAGAATGCAGCTGAGAACTTGCAAAGCAGAGTGTGGCCTGATGGCAAGGAGGGAGAAAGTTTACAAAATGAGGGGGGGAAAGGAGGCAGGGAGAGCCCTTGCCAGATGGCGTCTCATCTATTATCCATGTGAAGATTTTGAGAGGTTATATTAAGTGCAACAAGAAAAGATTTTAAGCAGGTGATATGGTTTGGCTGTGTCCCCACCCAAATCTCATCTTGAATATTAGCTCCTATAATCCCCACATGTTGTGGGAATGACCCAGTGGGAGACAGTTGAATCATGGAGGCAGTTTCCCCCATACTGTTCTCATGGCAGTGAGTAAGTCTCACTGGATCTGATGGTTTTATAAGAGGTTTTCCCTTTCTCTTGGCTCTCATTCTCTCTTGTCTGCCACCACTTAAGACGTGACTTTTACCTTCTGCCATGATTGTGAGGTCCCCCACCCCCGAGCCACATAGAACTGTAAGTCCATTAAATATCTTTTCATTATAAATTACCCAGTCTTGGGTATGTATTTATCAGCAGCATGAAACTGGGCTAATACAGCAGGGAAATAAAGAGAATAAAATTTTTATTATACAAGGACCACTATGGCTACTCTGTGGGTGTAAAGGTTGGAGAGGTGTCAGAGAGTGTGTTAGGAAGCTCTTGAGTTAGTCCAGGTGAGTAAATACCAAGGTGATTACCATAAAGGTAGACTGATTTAAAGTATAATTTAGAGTCAGATCACCAGAACTTTGTGATGAATTGGATGGAGTCAGAGTGGGGAATGGGAAAACAAGATTCTCTAAGTCATTGAGTCTCTGACTGTTAGAGCCAGAAGGAGGCTTGGATAATATCTGATCCAACTCCCCCATTTCAGAGAAAATGCAATTGCGTTTCTGAGACATAGATTTTCTCACACAAATATTTTACTAGAGATAAAATGGGTGTTGCTTGGAGCCAAAAGGTTGAACCAATAGAATTAAATGTTGTCTACTTATATTTAATTCTTACTTGTAAGAAAAATATCTGGGTAATTTAATATCATCAGACACTTGCCATTTATTTTATAAATATTTGCAATGTATTTGAGGATATACAGGAAAAAGTTTCCAGTTCTTCTTCCTGTATGTTTAAGTGACCCATCATTTGGGAGAGCCGCCTCCTCATCTGGTTGGTTTCACAGTCTAATGCTACTGTAAAATGATTCCTTGATGTTTAGCTCAAGTTTATGCTTGTCCAATGTCAGATGTTATATTTTATTTGGAAAAATAACAGAAACCAGTATTTCCTAACTTTTCCCCTAAAAGGAAGATAGGGTATTTATTCTTTTCATGAAGGGTGTTCATGCGTACCATTTTTTTTTTAACTGTTGCAAAAAGAATTGGCTGCTGACAAACGAATCACAGTCCTTAGTCCTGTTTTGATCTGTGTGGCATATTCCTTAAAAGTTTGATTATTAGTTAAAATAAATGATAATTTTCACCATTCTCTTGGAAGAATGAAGCTTATATTCAGTGCTAATCATAATTATGTTTTAATAATGATAGCTAAACAAAAAGAGACATTTCCTATATGCTGGACACTGTAGCAGAACTGTTAACATGCACTATTTGCCTAGAGTCAGACAGCTAATAGTGACAGAGTTGAAATTCAAGCCCAAGTCTATCTGATTACACAGTGCATGTTCAAAGTCATTCTCCTGTACATTCATTCATTCAATAAATATCAAGCAGTTGGGTGCCAGGACTGTCCCAGGAGCTGGGTACACAGCAGTGAACAAAATGGACAAAAAGTCCTACCTTCCTAACCTTACCTTCTATTTTGAGGTGGGAAAGGGCAAGATAATAAAGCATAATAAATGAAGTATATAATATGCTAAAAGTGATAAGTGCTGTGGAGAAAAGGATATTTAAGTAAAAGGGGGTGTTGCAATGTTAAATAGAGGAGATGGGGACAGCATCACTGACAAGGTAACATTTGAGCCAGGATTTCAAGGAGATGAGCAATTGAGGTCTGTGAGGAAGACCACTCCAGGCAGAGGGAATAGCAGTGGAAGGCTCTCCCTGGGAGTTGCCAGTTGCCAGGCATATTTGAGGACAGGCAGGGAGGCCCATGTGGGAGGGGTGTAGGGAGGGAGAGGGGTGTAACAGAAGGCCAGGTCATCCTGTAGTGTCTTTCAAGCCAGGGTAAAGTTTTATATATATATAGCCATCAGTCTTGTATAAGAATGCTATTTGTCACACTATTACGATGTAAGCCTTATTCACATTGTGCTAGGTGTCCCAGAGAATTGATCAATGACAGTGTTGCTGCTCTCTGAGAATGTCTGATCTGCCAAGGAAGCAGTGCTGGCTCAGGAAAGCAGTTGTGTAGTGGAAATTTTGGAAACCCAGAGTGGTTTGGGCTTTGTTCAGCTTTAGAACGATTTCCTAAATCTGTCTTATAGTGCTTTAGAGCAGTCCCTTGAAAGTGCATATTGATTACCTTGAGAATCGTGTTAAAATGCAGTGTCTAGTTCAGTAAATGTGAGGTTGAGCCCGTGAATCTGCATTTCTAACAAGCTCCCAGAGGAAGTCCGTGCTGCTGGGTTGTGATCCAGACTTTGAGAAGTGGGCTTTAGGGTTGCTGGAAGACTTTTCTGTATGTCATCTCATTTTAATTTGTATCTTCATTGAAACCCTGAGTTAATTGGTTCAGATATTTTC
Source organism: Macaca thibetana thibetana (assembly GCF_024542745.1). Classification (NCBI taxonomy): domain Eukaryota; kingdom Metazoa; phylum Chordata; class Mammalia; order Primates; family Cercopithecidae; genus Macaca; species Macaca thibetana. Next base: position 51,711,456 of record NC_065585.1, read on the forward strand.
ATCTTCCTTTACAAATGAAGAACTCAAAGCTCAGAGGGGTGAGATGACCCGGCAGAGGTCATATGGCCAATTGACAGAGCTGTGACTTGAATTTAGTTCCTTGGCTTCTAGACAACAGCTGCCCTGATGGCTTTTAAACTCTAATACAGAAAGCACATGCTAATTAATGTTTTTGGCTGGTGCACGCATGTGTACACACACACACACACACACACACACACACAAGCACACATACAAGGCTGTAGTGGGGCGTGGGTGGGGGATGATTAGGCCCCCCTAAAGCTGCAGCTGCCCAGAGGCAGGCCTTGGCAGTGGTATCTGGAACTGATCCAAACATCACAACATGCTCTGGAAATGTGCCTATCTCCTGCACAATGCACACCCCTACCTTGGATGGGAGAATTTTCTTCACAATTACTTTGCACATGAGCTAAATGGCATTTCATCTACCTTGGAAGTAATCTGGCCCCATCCTTTTGCCCAAGTCAGAAAGTTATTTACTGTCAAGCTGGAAAATCCTGTTCTTCTCACCCAAGGAGAGCCGTGTTCTCAGAGATGAAGCACATCCCTTCATATTGAGCTCCAGCTTTCTGGGAAAAGCAGAAATCTTTGAAGCATTTCCAACCAAATCCTTGGAGAGGTAAACATATTTTTCAGCTGCAGGATTCCAGGTTAAAGAAGTGTGTCCCCCACTTGTTTACAAAGCAGCGCAGCAGCTGTTAGGAGGCCTCCACCCCCACTGGACAGACAGAGGCATTTGGAAGATGCGCCGAGCCTTCCCGTACAGTCTGCTCGGGCTCACCCCTCCGGGAACACCTCATCACCATCAGGCACCAGCAGCGCTGAGAGCTCAGGGGTACAGGAATGGCAGATGAGACATGCCTGGCTTCTCGGATTCAGTTTTGCTGCGCTCTTTTTATTAACATTTTAAGAAAAACATGCTGCCTCTCAACTGTTTTGTGCAGATGATGGGTAAAGAAAAGCCTGCACCATTTCCTGCCTCCTATTCCCTTGTAGGAAACATGGCTTCAGAGACACAGGCATTAGTGTTTTGGGTGCTGTGATGAGAAGGGCTCTACTCCCTCCCTTCTGCCTGTGCGCCCCTGCTTCAAAACCCTGACTTGTCTCCACCTTCTGTCTGCAAACTTAGATGAAAACCTTCAAGACAAGTAAGAGTACATCTGGACATTGCTGCATCTCTTTTTTTTATTTTTTATTTTTCTTAAATCAATTTCTACAGGTGTTTACATGACCTAGACTGTGAAAAGTTTCAACTATAATGAGTTCCCAGGGCCAGTCACACAAGAATTCTCACACAGGATAGATGGACCAAGATGGTGTAACCATGTTTATAAAGTAAGAGAGTTTCCTTCATCGGTCATTGCTCTCATAGAGCCAATAAAGCATTTGCCATGAAAAGATCTGGCAAGTTATTATTCACCTCTCTGAGTCTCACAGGTGGAAGGAGTGTGGGCTTTGGATTCACAGACATATCAGAAGGACTCCTGGGGACCCACCAGTAACAAAGAGTGAGTGAGCTATAATTCATTCTACCCACTGCAATGGAGTCATCAGGTGTTTGTGTATTTATTCATGAAGTACAGAGATGATCTATATCTGTGCTGCCCAAAACAATAGCCACTAGCGATATTTGGCTATTTAAATTAATTAAATGTAAATCAAATTAAAAATTCAGTTTTTCAGTTATACTAATCACATTTCAAGCACTTAATAGTGCATGTGGCTAATGGCTACTGTACTGGACAGTACAGATCTAGACCATTTCTAGAACATCCTTAGCATCACAGAAAGTAACATTGGACAGCATCAGTCTAGATTTAAAAAAAAGAGCAAGAGAGAGAACAAACTCTTGGTTTTCAAACAGCTCTGTTATTTACAGGAAGAGGGGTCATATGTTTTAGTGTTAGTTTTAATTTGGGGATTGTTGTTTTCTAATGGGTTATATTAGTCAGGACTCATTTGATCACAAGGGGAAAAATTGAACTCAAAAATAGCTTAAGCAAAATAGCAAATTTCTTTGTCTCTATAACTGAAAAATCTAGAAATAAAGCCCAGTTGGATCAGGGGTTCAAATGTATCATTAAAACGATATCTTTCCATCTCTCAGCTCTACTTTCTATGTGGCTTTCTTCTTGGGCTGGCTTTATTCATATGGGGGCAAAGATGGCTCCTGATAGACTCAAGCTCATATGGTTCTTAGAATCCACAATCTCAAATTTGACCTTCTGTATCAGTTTCTCATTGGTTTGACCCTAATCCACATGGAAGTCTTTATTAAAGTACTGCTATTCATCACAGACTTTACTATTATCCCAGTATAATAGAAGAGGCATTATCATTACATATTGAGAAGTTAACAAGGATCCAAACACAAACCAGTTAAATTAATACTTTATGACTTGTCTCCACCTTCTGTCTGCAAACTTAGATGAAAACCTTCAAGACAAGTAAGTAAACTAGTTTGTGTTTGAATCCTTGTTATCTTCTCAATATGTAATGATAATTACAGTCCAGTCCAGACTCTCGAATTTATGAGCTGTATGACCTTTGCCATATCTAATCATGTCTCTATGCCTCGATTTTCTCATCTTAAAATGAGGATAAATAATAATGCTAATCTTACAGGGTCCATTGTTTTTGTTGCTGTTGTATTGAGACACGGTCTCACTCTGTTGCTCAGGCTGGAGTACAGTGGTGAGATCTTGGCTCACTACAGCCTCTGCCTCCTGGGTTTAAGTGGTCCTCCCATTTCAGCTACTTTAATAAACATTTCCATATGGATCAGGGTCAAACCAATCAGAAACTGATACAGCACGTCAAATTTGAGATTGTGGGCACTAAGAACCATACGAATTTGAGTCTCCTGAGTATCTGGGCCTACAGGCGCACACTACCACATCTAGCTAAATTTTGTATTTTTTGTAAAGATGGAGTTTCACCATGTTGCCCAGGTTGGTCTTGAACTCCTGGACTCAAGCAATTTGCCCCTGTGAGGCCTGTTCTGAGGATAAATGGGATAATTCATACAAAGTGTGCAACCGCTGCAGCCTTGGGTGTTCAAGAAGGGCTTCATAGAGAACACCCAAGGCTGCAGCAGTTGCTCACTTTCCTAATTCCTGGAACACTTAGTGTTTTCTCTACTCATTGGATATTTATTTTGCACTGCTTTGTATGGTTAAGAGTAATAATAGTGACAATAATAGCTAGCATTGATAGTGTGATTGCTATTTGTTTCAAACTGTGCTAAGCACAATCTCAAATTTGACCTGCTGTATCAGTTTCTGATTGGTTTGACCCTAATCCATATGGAAATAACAAGGATTCAAACACAAACTAGTTTACTTACTTGTCTTGAAGGTTTTCATCTAAGTTTGCAGACAGAAGGTGGAGACAAGTCATAAAGTATTAATTTAACTGGTTTGTGTTTGGATCCTTGTTAACTTCTCAATATGTAATGATAATGCCTCTTCTATTATACTGGGATAATAGTAAAGTCTGTGATGAATAGCAGTACTTTAATAAAGACTTCCATGTGGATTAGGGTCAAACCAATGAGAAACTGATACAGAAGGTCAAATTTGAGATTGTGGATTCTAAGAACCATATGAGCTTGAGTCTATCAGGAGCCATCTTTGCCCCCATATGAATAAAGCCAGCCCAAGAAGAAAGCCACATAGAAAGTAGAGCTGAGAGATGGAAAGATATCGTTTTAATGATACATTTGAACCCCTGATCCAACTGGGCTTTATTTCTAGATTTTTCAGTTATAGAGACAAAGAAATTTGCTATTTTGCTTAAGCTATTTTTGAGTTCAATTTTTCCCCTTGTGATCAAATGAGTCCTGACTAATATAACCCATTAGAAAACAACAATCCCCAAATTAAAACTAACACTAAAACATATGACCCCTCTTCCTGTAAATAACAGAGCTGTTTGAAAACCAAGAGTTTGTTCTCTCTCTTGCTCTTTTTTTTAAATCTAGACTGATGCTGTCCAATGTTACTTTCTGTGATGCTAAGGATGTTCTAGAAATGGTCTAGATCTGTACTGTCCAGTACAGTAGCCATTAGCCACATGCACTATTAAGTGCTTGAAATGTGATTAGTATAACTGAAAAACTGAATTTTTAATTTGATTTACATTTAATTAATTTAAATAGCCAAATATCGCTAGTGGCTATTGTTTTTGGGCAGCACAGATATAGATCATCTCTGTACTTCATGAATAAATACACAAACACCTGATGACTCCATTGCAGTGGGTAGAATGAATTATAGCTCACTCACTCTTTGTTACTGGTGGGTCCCCAGGAGTCCTTCTGATATGTCTGTGAATCCAAAGCCCACACTCCTTCCACCTGTGAGACTCAGAGAGGTGAATAATAACTTGCCAGATCTTTTCATGGCAAATGCTTTATTGGCTCTATGAGAGCAATGACCGATGAAGGAAACTCTCTTACTTTATAAACATGGTTACACCATCTTGGTCCATCTATCCTGTGTGAGAATTCTTGTGTGACTGGCCCTGGGAACTCATTATAGTTGAAACTTTTCACAGTCTAGGTCATGTAAACACCTGTAGAAATTGATTTAAGAAAAATAAAAAATAAAAAAAAGAGATGCAGCAATGTCCAGATGTACTCTTACTTGTCTTGAAGGTTTTCATCTAAGTTTGCAGACAGAAGGCGGAGACAAGTCATGAGGTATTAATTTAACTAGAAATTCACCTAGTCATCAAGAGCCTTTGGAAACAGGCAGGCTGGAGTCTAAATCCTGACTTCTTCTCTTAGCACATTTGTAAGACCCCAGTTGAACCACTTACGCTCTTTAAGTGGTGAGTTATTGCAACTGAAAAAATGGGAATACTAGTATCTATGTCATGGTGTTTTAGTGTATATTAAGTGAAACAATACATGTTCAGGACTTAGAGTTCCCAGCATGTGGTAAGTGCTCTGTAAATGTCCACTGTCATCATTGTTTCATATGATTATTGATCTCCATGGGTGATATAAGCAATAAAGTGCACAGCCATGTTGATGATTCTCTAACAACTTTCCGCATTGTGGATCCTCACTAGCCTGCAGCATCCTTTCAGTATGAAATTTGGCTGAAAGTTAAAATGAAGTTCCTCTCCACAAATTAGTCTCAACTGAGGTAAATTAAGATCCCTGGTCAGAAAGATGAGCTTCTGCCTGGCACTCACACTGCTTTTCGCTGTTCGGCAACTTTCTTCTCATCTTTCAAAGATGTCAAGGCTTCTTGGCAGTGGGATTAGAAAATGGTCCTTGCTGTTCCTTTCCCAAGGCTGAAGTGCTCAATACCTTAACAATGACATCAGGCAGCAGCTCCCCTAAAACACTGGTGAGGAGGCCCATGTCTCCACCCAGGGTAACTGCCTAGGTGCTGTTCAGAATAATTAGACTGGAGTTCAGGAATCATTTACTCTAAAAATATTGACTGAGCTCCTCCTACTTTCCAGACATCGTGCTGGCCACTGAGGATATAGTAATGAACAAAATAGACACAGTCTACAGCTACCCTCATCGAGCTTATGGTCTAAAGATTGACTGAGCCTGGGGGACGTTTTGGTGCCTTGTTTGCAGAATACTGGTCGTCTTTAAACTATCACCTTCTCATTAGGACAGCACCATTGGTGAAGCCTATGGGTACGTACACAGAGTTTGAGAGAACATTATTTGATTAGCTGCTGCAACTCCTCTTTAGCTTTTTATGCTCTTCACGCAAAGGGAAAGTTTCTATGTTCAAGTAAGATAATTTAATGGCTGGATTCAGGTATAATGGCATAATTCTATCCATTAGAGGAAAGATGAAATATTATAACATATTCGAGTCCCACACATTATCAGCTCATTTTATCCAGACTTATCTATAATACTTACTACAAAATAGAATGAAAGCATTTAGCATCTAAACATTAGGAAGCAGGCTCATCAGCATGAAGTATCTCACTAGCTAGCGTAGCCATTCGAGGTATTCATTCGGCAAACATTAATATAGTACCCATGTTACGCCAGACACTGACAGGAATTTGGAAGCACTGAGACTTCTCAATTCTCAGGGAAGAGGCTGTTTTCAGTAGCTTAAGAGTAGTAGAGTTCTGTGCATTTACATGATTGCAACACAGTCTTTTAATGGAATCCTGCTTCTCATTTCTAAAAAAATGTTGTGTTGGGATTGCAGAAAAAAAATCAAGGAATCAATGGGCTTACAAAATGAGTCTTTCATGCCTCATGCTGCATTCAGATTTATCTCCATCATAGGTGACTGTGGCACATGACTGTAATAATTCAAAGGGGACAAAAATGTGGAAATTTAAATTCATTTTAGTTCCTTTTACTTTAGCCATATTTATGGAGTCATATGCCCCATGAGGTACCATTAATAATAGTACACATTTACAGGGATTATCTGATGTCCTTTTACCACATTCTGACATAGGTACTATTTTTGTTGCCATTTAACAGATGAGAATATTGGGAGTCAGACTTACATTGAAATGCCTGAGATTAAGCTGCTAGGAAAAGGCATACGTGGATTGCATGCAGATGTATTTGACCTCAAAGCCCATTCTTTAAACCACCATATCTGAGGACATGATTTCAACTTCCTTTTAGTCCCTGCAATGTTTTACCTATAGAGAGAGCTCTCAATAAATACTGACCAATTGTAAGTTTGAGGATCTGTTTCAGAGTGGGGTAGGGGAATGAGAGAGTTTAGCCTTAATTTAAAAAATATTTTTCGGTACCTACTTGACCTGGCTATCACCTGCCATTTCTTTATACCTTTGAAATTCAGGTGAACTGCGTTGGAGTCAGCAGATTTTACATCCCGGTTAATACCACTTCTACCTCAAATTTTCTTATCCTGCCACCACACAGGTTCTGTTTCTGAGCTGTCTTGATGTAAAATTTACCCTCTGCAAGTGTCCGCAAGACACCTAACTTCACAGTATAATGTTTTTCTAGTACTTTTCTTGAAGGTGTTGGGATTACAATGCTTGGCTTACAATATTTTGTTGATACTTTCCCCTTCTACTGCTCCTTATCCCCACACACCTAAAACCACACACATGCTCTGAGTCTTCTAAAAGTCTAAGCTTCAGCCCCCACTGGGATGCCTTCTTGCAGCTTCCCAATGAAGCATCATCCGTTCTCCTCAAATTTTCTTCCATTGGAAATCTGGTGAATAAAATTCTTTACATTTTTTACACTAGTAGGTGCTTTGTGATTTTATGTACAGTGTTATGTAATGCTTGCAATTAGATGTTAGTGTCCTCACTTCATGACAAGAGAGAAAGAGAGAGAGAGAAAAAACAACAACAACAACAAAAAACCCGTCTTGAGCAGTTAGGACTTGTCCGAGACCAGTTTTCACTGGAGGTACTGCGTTGGGAAGCTTAGCCCCCTGTCTGGAACCTGATGACTTTTCCACTCTACCCTGCCTCCCCAGTCCAACTGAGGCATGCAGCAGAGGGGAAGAAAGGAGATTCTGTCTCAGGTAGCCAGCTCTGGCAGTGTTTCTCAATGGAATGCTATTGACACTTTGAGTAGGATGATTTGCTGCAAGGAACTGTTCTGCACATTGCAGGTGATTGGGATCCGTGGCTCCCATCCACTAAGTGCTGGTAGTGTCTTCCGCTCACTGTGGCAACCAATGAAGTACTCTCGTGCATGTCTAAAGCTTTAAGGTATGTGGAGAAGACTAGATTATCCCTGAGATAGGTAGACGAAGTCTTTATTTCGATACTGGCGTCCTCATTTCCATATTAATAGATTAACTGGAAGGAAGTAATTGAATATAGCAGTCACTACTAATGTTAAAATGGCAACATGAAACAAAATGGTGAGGGAAGAAGAGAGTGGCCGTAGGAAAACTACAGCCCTCCTCTCCCCGCACTTGACACGTGGGTCCCGTGGAAGGCTCAGATTACAGTGTCCTTCTCACCCCTGGAATTAGGCTGTGGGTAGAAGCCAAGATAGAATGGAAAACAAGGTCAGGAAGGAAGCGGTGTCTTGGGAAGCAGCAGGAAAGAGGGAACCAGCATTTGGTGGTGGGGAGATGATTGGGCAAGCAGGAAGGGCATCTAGATAGAGTCTTTTCTTGGCTGCAAGCAATTGTGTAATCTTGAGCAGTATCCTCTTGACATGCAGAATGAGAGACTTGGATCAGGGGATGGCCAAGAGTCTTGGCCCTGTTTCTCAGTTCAGGGACTTTGAGGGATCAGAAGTAATGGTTATTTTGTTTACTGGTGTTTCTTAATACTTTGGTTGTTGTGTACAGTTTAGTCTGTTAATGATTTCCATATTTGTCAGCTGCTTCAGCCTGAATCATCTTTATCCTTCAGGAGGAAGGAAAGTCAAAGCCCATGATTTGATTCTGCCCAGAAACCATAACCCCCAGGCTCAGGCTGGGGGCCTGTGCCGCCCTATTTATTACTGCTGGCAAGTTGCAAGCTCTGGGTGAGGGAGATAGATGATCTTAAGTGTTTGTAGAATCAGATGTGCTCAGTGAAAACAGTCTGGCTGACTCACAACAGATTCCCAGCCCCCTTGGCTGTCCTCCAGAAATCATGTCTGTTAGGATTTCTGCAACAGATCTGATAGTTGCTGACTTAGGGAACTTGTTAGTTGCTTGTGAATTCATGGTGATGGTCCTAATTCCAGACGCAAATCCCCATTGACAATAAGAGGCTAGAAATTTACAGAAAATGCGTTGAAAGCTTATTTGTGAAGTGTGCGTGTGTGTGTGTGTGTGTGTGTGTGTGTGTATGCAAGAAAGCGAGAGACAGAGAGAGAGAGAGAGAAAAGGAGAGGGAAAGAAACAGGGAGAAAGAAGGGGAGAAAAACAGGAAGTGAAAGAGTTATTATGTAGATGATATAAAATAAAAAAATTTATATTGGTAGAGGCTGGATGCCCTCTAAATGGAATATTTTGAAAGATGGCTACATTGGGAAATAAGTGAGACTAGAATGATAATCTCTAATGATTTTCCTCACACAGAATATAACCTCATAAGACACTGTCCCAAAATATAGCATGCTCTACCAAAAGGCCAGTATATACCTTTTGAAAATGAAGAGAAAGCGGGTAAGCAGACTGGAGACACGGGAAAGCTGATAAACTTTACCAGAATTTACAGATTGGTTTTATTTATTTTGTGTTGCATAACATCAGATAAACTTTTTTGGTAGATGATAAGATTATTTTAAGAATTTGTTTTCCTTTTTGAAGCATAAATGGCATTTTGTTTATTTGTTCAGTGCATGTTTCGTAGAGCCTTACTCTATCCAGATAACAAGCACAGACTACTCTCATTTGTATGAATTTGTACATGAGTGTGTGAGCCAAAAGGTAATTTGTGGAGATAGTAGGTTAGATGGGAACTGGTTATTTTAATATCTTTTGCAGATTTGCTGCTTGTTTGCAAAATGACAATTCCAAACAAGTGGAGGAAAAATAATATTACTGTCTAATAAGTGATTTGTGGGACTCGGTGCAAAATGTGCTCTTGTTCAAAACTTAGTAAGAATTTTAAGTTGTCAGCATCAGAGCATTAAACCAAGCACAGGGTTCTTCCTAGTGTGGGGGCCTCTGTGACTGCACAGATCACATACTTATGAAGCACCCCTGGTCATGGTACATGACCCTCTGAGCCTCAATTATGTCTTTCAATTGGGAATAATGCTATCAACCTTGCAGGGTAATCATAAAGAAAACTTGAAATCATGTTGTGTGACATTGTTTATTAAGTTTGTTATGTTTACCAAGCTTATTAAGGTCATATTAGGTGTTTAATAAATAATACTATTAGAATGTAGTGATAGTAAATTGAATTAATAGCATAGATTAGAATTTACTTGGAGGACTTACTATGACAGTGGTTTTTTTTTTTTTTTTTTATTGCTTTTGGTCGGAGGAACCATCTTGCTAAGTAATTTTACTTTTGCCCTAGATTTTTCTTTTCAAATTAATAGACATTTATTAATTTCCTGTTCAAAGAAATAAGAACTTGGTTGCAGGCCACATGTGTGTCATAAATCAAACCATGGGTAGAAAATATATAAAATGTAGAGAAATGCTTGACTCACATGCTTACTCACCTTATAATGTTCGCAATCATAAAAATGTCTCCTCTGATACTTCCAAACTGGAGCAGGGTATCTTTTTCACAGAGTACCATAAACAAGCAAGATTCCAGGTTCTGTAACATTCGTTAGAAATGCTTTAGTTGAGCTATTGAAAATAACATTTTAAACCAAAAGGAGAAAATGTATACAGCCCTTTAATATTTAACAGCTGAAATGATTTAAGCTCAAATTTCATCTTCAAACCCCAAAGTACCTTGGAGAAGAAGCAACAATAAAAACTTTTAAGCCATAAAGAATATTTTTTTAAATTTTATTTTGGGATGGAGTCTCGCTCTGTTATCCAGGCTGGAGTGCAGTGGTATGACTTTGGCTCACTGCAACCTCCTCCTCCCAGGTTCAAGCGATTCTCCTGCCTCAGCCTCCAGCGTAGCTGGGACTACAGGCACCCGCCACCACACCCGGCTAATTTTTGTAGTTTTAGTAGAGACAAGGTTTCACCATGTTGGCCAGGCTGGTCTCTAACTCCTGACCTCAAGTGATCCACCCACCTCAGCCTCCCAAAGCGTTGGGATTACAGACGTGAGCCACCATGCCCAGTCACATAAAGAACATTTTAAAAAGTTATGAATTAATAAAAAACAGGCCTATTGATTTTCTGAAAAACATTTTTTTGACATATTTTTCTTGCCTGGACCCACAGAGTTGTTGAGAATTCATAGTTATAGAGTTTGAAGGTGAAGAGCTGTTATACCTTCATTTTCTTAGTAAGTTATCAGGACAATATTTCAGACAAAATAACTGAAAATCTAATTTTATTCAAATTTATTAATAGTTAATAGAAATGGAAAGGGAATAAACCCTATGAGGTTATAGTATTTTCTTCCATTTTATTACAAAGTCATTCCTTCTCTCCCTGTCTAGCACTTTAGTGTTTCTAGATTATCTCTTGCATAAGAGTATCAAATGTTTCTATGGTGGTATCACCTCTAATTAATAATGCTACTATCAAAATCTGGTCAAGAATCCATGTATCAGTCTTCTGTCCTCTGCCCAGGGAGGCCCAGAGGACATATGACTCCATGAAGTGAACTCTAAGATTTTGAGGGAACTTCCTACCCAGTTCATAGGGGATCAGATGTTCCTGGTAAAATGCCAGAGGTGCTGACCTTGAACACTCTGGATAGATGAGGAATTGCTGCCCCTGTGCGGGATCAGGGCCTGTGGAAGCAATCCTGTATCTTTCAAGACAGAAGTCCCCAGCCCCGGGCTGCAGACTGGTACCTGTCCGTAGCTTGTTAGGAACCAAGTCACACAGCAGGAGGTGAGTGGCCAGCGAGCATTGCCACCCGAGCTCTGCCTCCTGTCAGACCTGTGGTGGCATTCGATTCTCATAGGAGCGGGAACCCTATTGTGAACTGAGTATGTGAGGGATCTATGATGTGCACTCCTTATGAGAACCTAACTCATGGCTGATGATCTGAGGTGGAAAAGTTTCACCCCGAAACCATCCCCACCACCTGGTCCATGGAAAATTGGTCGTCCACAAAACCTGTCCCTGGTGCCAAAAAGTTTGGGGACTGACTGCTGTTTTAAGGGGTCAACTAAAGAAGAGCTGGGCTGGTACAGACCAAAGAACATTACATACTTTGCTCTCCATCAGAAAGATTTCCTGTGTCTTTATGTGTTATTTCTGAGCCTAGCTCTAGGTTGTCCACTGATGCTGTCTGGGACCCCAAAGTCAATCTTCCCAGCTGGTAGTCCCATCATTCTGTTGCCCACTTTCCCTTGAGCTCTGTCAGAGTTTTGTGTCCTCTCATACCTGGCCTCACCTGCACCATTATACCTGTGGGAATTATCACTTGCTCCACATACCTGACGATCTCTGCCTCATGCCACATCCTGCTGACCTGGCTTTCCTCCATTGCTGCAGTATCTGGACATTTCCTTCCTGATTTGGGAGACTGTATTATTCCTATGCATGCTTGGTGTGGTGGAGGATCCTAGAGGTCCATGGGTTGGATTGCGTTCCCCTCCAAGTTTGGGTATTCTAGTTCTAATCCCTGGGGCCTCTGAATGTGGCATTTCTGGAGATAGGGTCCTCGCAGAGATAACCAAATTAAGATGAGGTCACGAGGGTGGGTCCTAATTCAATATGATTGGTTTCCTTATAAAAATGGGAAATTTAGGCTGGGTGCGGTGGCTCATGCCTGTAATCCCAGCACTTTGGGAGGCCGAGGCAGGCAGATCACCTGAGGTTAGGAGTTCAAGACCAGCCTGGTCAACATGGTGAAACCCCATCTCTACTAAAAATACAAAAGTTAGCCGGGCATGGTGGTGCGTGCCTGTAATCCCAACTACTTGGGAGGCTGAGGCAGGAGAATCGCTTGAACCTGGGAGGTGGAGGTTGCAGTCAGCTGAGATCGAGGCATTGCACTCCAGCCTGGGCAATAAGAGTGAAAGGGGAGAAATGTGGAGATAGACTCACATACAGGGGGAAGACCACGTGAACCTGAAGATGGCCGTCTACAAGTTAAAAAGAGAGGCCTGGAAACAGATCCTCCCCAACAGCCCTCAGAAAGAGCAGACCATGCCGACACATTAATTTTAGACTTCTAGCCTCCAGAACTGAGAGATTATAAATTTCTGTTGCTTAAGCCACTCGGTTTGTGGCACCTTGTGGTAACTTCCTTAGTAATTAAATACAGGGTCTCTTCCAACAGAACTCTCAACTCCTTTTCTTGGTTCTCCTAGAGCATTCAAAGGTTCAAAGCCCATGAGGTGACAACCACTCTTTCTGTGCCCGAGAGCATGTTGCCGTGAAGGTGGGAAGGTTCACTTCCATGTCCACACCACTTTCTGAAATGTGTTTGGTCTGCGCAGTGCAGGTCTCTCTGCTTTCTTGGGACCCGCATTTCTGAAGGGGTTCCTGGACTGATGATGTCCATGTGTTTAGTTATGTGTTGAACCTGTTTTATTCTTTGAGTACAAAGTATTCAGTCATCTCTTCAGACCATATTTTTCTCCCTTCACTGGCTTCCTCCTAAGTGGAGTGTGTGAAAGTCAGCCAGCCCTCAAATCCCCTCCAGTGAGGACAGTTGCCAATGTCTGGCTCTGCTGCTTCATCATGGAGGGTGACAGTGGGCCAGTCATGCCATCAGGGGCACAAATCAAATGTAGCCGATCCCTTGCAGTCAGATATAATATTGTTTCCTCTGCCTTCCTTACAAGCAAGTGGTCAGACCATAATTACTCCTGATGGCAGGTGGCAGGTCTACATCACATCTTGACATTAGCTTTTAGCTATTTTTTTTTATAGCTGCCAGTGTGCTCGGTCAAATACCTGTCTGTCATCACAATCAGACAGGTCTTAATGTCTCTGCATTACAGAAGAGGACCTCGGCTCCCTTCCAGCCCGTTTATTATGGTCCCAGCATAGCATTTTATCACACATTCCTTACGCATAGCCTCTTCTCTACCACCACGGAAATCTTCCAAGTTGGCAGCTTTAGTGTCTACTGCCATTAATCTTCACTAGGCTGGGATCATGGGGCAAAGGATGATTTATTGCAATTACCTGTTATAGTGCAGAGCTCAGGTGAGCTGGGCTCAGATGCATTTACTGGGCTCCCTTCTATTCTCCCACAGCCAAGGAGGAAAGCATGTCTGCTTTGTTTCTAGGTATATTTGCTTTCATTTAGCCCATCAAGTGTTAGTTAATTAACAGGGAAGTGGAGAAATAGATTTCAATAGTGTTAGGGTTATGTATAGACATGGTGAAGGCTGGCTGTTCAAAGCCAGAACTGACACTGACATTTGACAGTCCATTTAATTTCTCTGTTGTTTCTGCATTTTAAGAAACATCCAAAGGAAATTCGAAATTGCACTTACCTGACACTTTCTGCACCATCTGTTCCAGGTGATTAAAACCAATCTGCATATAGTGTTGTGTTTCATTTCCAATTTCTCACTCCCTGGGATGGCAGGGGGCAGTGCATGAAGTGGGGATAATGTGTGCTTGGGTTCTGCTAGTGAGGGAGAAAACAGGGGTGATGGTGATGGAAAGTAAAGGGGAGAAGTCCTTTGCAGCAGAAATAAATGTGTTCTTAAAAGTGGCCCATTGTTTTCCCATTACCAGCTCTGAGGGCAGCTTCTTGAATGCTCTGAGTCAAAGAGCCTCAATGCTCTCATGTCCCTGGCCTGGTGAAAAGTGGCAATTGTCAGGATAGATGAATGAAATTAAAAAGCTTTCTTTGCTATTGTACCCAGGATCTGCTTCATTCTCAGGCTTTATGTAATCTGTAGAAGATACTATTTGGTGCTCTTATTATGGACAATAAACCATTTATTTCCTACTGAATGGTCAGGTAGAGGGGGGCTGGACTAAATGAGCCTTAAAGGATTCTTTCTGGGGTTATGACCTACTAAGAGGACAGTAGAGTTAAGGAGAGAATGGCTGCTCCACAGTTCCCAGCTCAGACAGAGCATTAGCATCTATCCTTACATTTTCCTACTTTGTTTTGTTCCCCCTCAACTTGGCTGTAATTCTCTGCATGGGCTGCTGGGAATGGGGGCGCTGGAATTTTATGTAGTTCCTGACCCAGTGCACCTTCCTCTCAGCATTGATGGACATCCATTTCCCTTGTATCCTGCTGCCAATATGGGCTGCCTGGGATTTCACAGAACAGCTGATGAAGCTGCAAGGAGCCACCAGTTTGCCAGCAAGACCCAGATTTAGTGGACATCCATTCTGCTGGGGTTTCACTGGTTCTGCATCCTAGTGCAGAGATATTATCCTACAGCGTATATTTGAGACACAAAGAGGGCCTTTTTGAAAATATCTGTTGCCAGGAATGACTGTGTGGCAAACTTCTATCACCAAACTGAAAGTTTTCTGTAAGGACTTTTCTTTCACATGTTCTTGGGAGATGGTAGTAGGAGAGAACAAGTTTCCATAGTTAGGGATTACTAATTAGGGATTAAGGCAAAGAAGATTGATGCATGGAGAAGTTTCCATGTTAACCATGGGGAGTAGAGGCTTAGCAAAATTAAGTAATTTGCCTAAGATTGCACAGCTAGTAAGTAGGAAGGTCGGCACTTGACCTTCAACAATCAACAGGTTTTTTACATCAACAGACGAGTTAGAGTGCTTCTAAAATGGCTCCCAGTTATCACTGCCTCCTGGTATTTATTCCCTTATGCGATCTCCTTGTGTGTGAGTTGCTACTAGTTGCTACTACTGGAGACTAGCTACTAATGAATAGAATATGGTGCAAGTGATAGGGTGTCCATTCTAAGATCAAATTATAAAAGATTGTGACCTCTGTTCCCTCCACACCCTGCGCTGATGAAGCCGGATGCCATGTTGTTGGCTGCCCTATGGAGAGACCCATGTGGGCAAGGAACTCTGGCCAACAGATGGTCTGGGTAGTGCCTGGTCAGCAGCCAGGGAAGAGCCGAGCACCTCTGACCAGAGACTTATGAGAAACTGAATCCTGCCAGCAAAGTGAGCTGAGAAGCTGACCCTTCTCCACTTGAGCCTTGCGATGAGTACAGCCCCACCTAACATCTGAAGTGCATTGTAAGAGACCCTGAATGAGAGCATCTAACTCAGCCATGCTCAGATTTCTGGCCTGCAAAAACCGTGAGATAGTATGTGTTGCTATAGGCCATTATATTTTGGGGCATTTTGTTATACAGCTACAGTTTGTATGTATGTTATACATAGGTATAATTTATTAGACAACTAATAAAACAAGGAAACCTTAAACACACAGGAATCTTTCTCTAATTGTTGGCTATAGAGAGGGATCTGGGAAAAGACCCATTTGTCTAGGAATCCTGCAAGGAGTACTAAATGAGATCAATGAACAGGTAATAATAAAAATATTTTAAAATCTCAATGGCACAGACACCAACCAATCCGAAAGTATCAGCCATCTCCCTATGCAGGGTGCCAGAGGGCCGGGTTCTAGCCCATTCATTGCTGGATTGTGGAGGACTCCCGGTGGTCTGGGAAAAGGAGTGGAGCAACATGCAGGTACTTATGAGGCTCAGGGAAGAGGTTAACTCCTCTGGGATGAGTTGTGGGATGACCATGTTTGTATTTTAACAATCTGCCTGCCCATAGCGCCTCCCTCCTGGCTATCAGGCTCGGGCCAATTCCCAGAAGCCCATTTCGGGTAGCATCATCTGAATCAGAAGGCACAGACCTAAGAGGTCAGTGAGATGGTGGGGAGGTGGGAATCCCTTTTTATTCTTCCTTCTGACTTACTGAAGAGACAGTCTTGGGGCTCCAAGCCTCCAAAGACCACAACCAGCTGCCTTTCTGTGTGCTTATCAGTAAGTAGTCTATTAAAAGCTCAAAGGTTTTGGAGAACATACCCTCCCACAGCTGGAAGCCCAGGTTTTGCTCTGATATTGTTTCTCCAGTTTTCATGCATTAGTGAATGTTATTCTTCAGTATGCAGGAGCCTGGGCAAAGGCAGGTCTTTTAAACATTCAGCTGCGTGCTTGAACTGGGGAAATCACAGCTGCTCCTTGCTTTTGATAATGCCAGGGAAATTGGTAAATAAATAAATAACTAGGGCCCAGGGTTCATTTACTAAATACCCCAATATGTGCAAGCAAGCCGCATCAGGCACATCAAAGGAAAATAAAAGCATAATTTAGTAATAATATGGTCTCCTGCAGCCTCCTGCTTAACTCAAGTGTTAAGTTAAAAGAGGTAAATCAGGGGTTTTGAAACACAATTTTATACTTAGTTTTCTTTTTCTTTCTTTTTCTTTTCGTTTTTTAAAAAAAGAACAGGATCTGGGACCATTTCCTATGTTAGCAGGATCTGGCACAGTTTTCCTTTCTGTGAAAGGGAAGAATTTAAAAAATAATTGTTAACAATTATTCTTTATTTACCCTTCAACTAGGGAATTTTCCCACGTGCAAGAAGCATGCCATGTTTAAAGTGTTTGCAAGTATTTGAGGAACTTAAAATATTCCCCATGTCAGAGATTGGTTTTCAGTTTGGGTCTGGCAGAAACAGTGCAGGGCCCATACCCTGACGGAAGAAATTAATCTGCAAGGAGGAAAAAAAAAAGACACTGGGACACCTTCCAAATTATCTATTCCCAGGGACACCCAGACTCCAGACCTACATTATGTTGGAGAACAGACCATATAACGAGGACAGTGGGAGTCCACAGTCAGCCCTCATCTCTTGTGCATTCAGCCTCTGGACTGTTGCTCTCACACTGGACCACTCACCGTCCTCCAGCTTTTCAGTGCCACTCCAGAATTCACCCCCACCCTGGGGCAAGCCTTCCCGCATTCCTCCCACTCCAGTTCTGTGGATTTATCCCTGCTGTGGATGCCACGCCCCTGTGTGGCCACATCCCTGTGCATCTATTCACCCATTGTGCTCTGATTTCTCATTCCCTGCCTTCCACTTCGGTGCGGAGTCTTTCAATTTCATCTTGTCGCGTGGTTGAATATTGAAAACTGCTTCTTCTGTCCCCTCTCCCAACTAAAATGATGTCTTTCTGTCAATCATGCCCTTCATTGAATGCCCTTGCCATGCAAGGATGTGTGGGCTCTGGAATCAGTCAGCCAGTTTTCAAATACCACTCTTCCTACTTATTAGCTGTGTAATCTCAGGCAAATTACTTTAATTTGCTGAGCCTTGGCTTCCCATGGTTAAAATAGAAACTTCTCCAAGTCTTGTCTTTTCCTTAAGTAGGAATCAGTAATCCTTAAAACTCATGGGTTTGTTGTGAGGATTAAATGATTTACACGTATAAACTGTTTCACATGCTGATTGGCCACATAGGAAACCCTCAATAATTGATATGTACATATGTGATTTAATACTATCCTACTACGGCTGACTTTTTTTGAACATTAGATAATTTTATCCTGTTAACCTCCCTACTAGATAAGTACAATTATTATCCCCTTTGCACAAGTTATACATCTGTAGAGAGAGGTTTGAATCTGGGTCTGAATTCGGCGTCCCACTCTAGCTTCTCTTAAGATGATGGATGATTTGCTCACTGTCTCTTTTTTTAACTCTTCATCTGGCCAAGAACTGATGAAGTGTCTATATTTCAAATGGTTTACCCATACAATGGGATAAATAGAGAGATCTGAGAAGTCAACACAGGTGTAATTAGACAGATCATCAGCTGTTGATAGCGACTCTCCCAGATGTCAACAAAACAGGCTCTTAAATAGAGTGGATGCTGGTAGTGAACTTGAAAGCGAGCCATACCTTGGAAGATCAGAAATCACTGCTAATGAAAAGAGCAATAGCATAATTAATTCAACACATGGATTAATAATGATTTACTTTTGGATTTAGAATCTATTTGATACACATATTGGTTCATGTGAAGATGTTTAATAGTTCCACCATTTGGAGAAAGCATCCTGTAAAGACTCCATCTATAAGGAACTCAAACTGCATGCCTATCCCTCCATTTTCTTCTTCCACTTTCATTCCAGAGATGATGCTACACTTTCATCTTAGGGAAGCTCCTTGTAAGTTTCATACCTTCTTGGTGATTTGAAGAAAAGAAAGAGAATTCAGTGTTTTTTTTCTTAGACTAAATCTGAAGTAGTTGCATGAGGGGTATGATCACGTCTTGATAATATTAGCTTATTCTGATGCGCTCTGTAGTCAATTAAGCATCTGAAATTCCTTTGGGCAAGCTGCTCTTGACTTCAGTTTCGTTAGAGGAAAAAATGAGAAACTCCCAAATTCAAAATCTTTCTCAATTGTTCTGGGCTGCAGGAGAAATGTATAAATCAACAGGGGATTAAGGAATAATAGAAGAGAACCAAAAGCAGAGTCTTTCTGAATAAAGAGGTCAACATTCAGAATTAATTAAAACTCACTGCCAGATCTGAAGTTGCTGGGTCATGTGTGGGACTTGCAAATCAGAAGCATGCAGACATTACTTGGTCTTTGGCCTTGAAAATAGTTTGAGTTTTATTGCTAATATCTGTAGATTGGAAGGTTTCATATGAAAATCTATATTTCAGATTTTCTTGAAATATAGGAAATTTTGGCAACAGTAGACCTGTATTTTTCTGAATAATAATCAGATGGTGCTGAGTAACAGCTAGCCCCTTAGACAGAGGAGAGGCTCCCCAGTTTGATCCAGTCTTGAGTAGGACAATTTCTGTTGTTTCCTGGCTCTCAGGATGAGTGCATTTGCCAATCATCTTGGTATTGACTTATTATAAGGGTTGTATGTATACACATATATAATATATTTATTATAAGGGTTGTTATAATTTAGGACTTTATAAGGGCAACTTATATGAATGGAGAATATACTAAACATGGTATTTATGAGATAGTTCGTTTGAATATTTATCTATCTGTAATACCTAATATTGCTTTATGCCTGGTATTGTATAGGCACATCACATTTCATTAGTGAAATTAGTGAAATATTGGGTCAGACCCAATATTAACCAACATTTTATAGATGAGGAAATGGAGGAACTAACAGCATTAGTGATGCTCACATTGCCCAGCTGGCACATGGCAGAACCAGGGTTCCAAGCCAGCAGTCCAACTCAAATGCCCACATTCTTAATCACCACCTTTCTCATCTCCTATCTGCAGGGAAGAGGGATCAGTAGTCGCTCCATGGCACTTCAGGCAATCTCAGGTGGAAGATTTGTGAAGAGTGAAATGAGTATCAAGTATATCTGCAGGGACTCCTATGTGAAAGGTGAAAAATAGCAGCGCATGTGCCTCCCCTGGTAAATTTGATTGTGCATAAGCAATGACGGAGTTTGTTGCCCTGCTGACTCTGGCACTAATAAATAGAGACATTGGCGGAGTTTCTAGCTGCTTCCTGCATTGCCATTAGCAGTCATGGTAGGCTAGACACTGGGGAAGACCAAAGCAGTATTTGGTCTCGTATCCTTGTGGGACTCTAATATCACATTATCTGGTGGCTGCTGGTGTTTTGTGAACTGGTAATGCTGGTGCTGCCAGCGACCCTGGCATTGCTGGCTAGAGAGCAGCTGCACTGTGGTGGAAGGCATGCGATCTCTATGTGTTCTATTTGCTTTGTGTCACAGTGCTGATCAAGCTATGGATAGCTTGTTAGAGGAAAATTTAACCACCATTGTCCTGTGTCCTGCTGTAAACGTGGAAAGCCTCATACACTATATTGCTAGAATGGGAACCAAGAAATCGTTGTGACTAATAATGTGATCTTAAGGGCCCAGTGGACCTGGGTTTGAATTCTAGCTTTGACTGTTAATAGCTGTGTGACTTTGGGCTTGTTAATTAACCTCTTTGAGAGTTAGTCTCACAATTTATGAAATAAGGACTAATGTGAGTAATGTGAGTAACTGGTAAAATAATATTTTAAATATTATTAGGAGCAGATGGAAAAATATATAGGTCTCTTACTAGCACCATGAGGCTGTGCTAAACCATGCCTCTTTGATTCCAAGTCATGCTTAATAGTACCATTGTCAAAATGGTAACTTTTAGTGAGAAAAAGATACACTACCACAATGAACCAACTTGTAAGGCATTTTTTTGTTTTGTTTTGTTTTGTTTTTGAGACTGAGTTTCGGTCTGCCGCCCAGGCTGGAGTACAGTGGTGCCATCTCTGTTCACTACAACCTCTGCCTCCCAGGTTCAAACGATTCTCCTGCCTCAGCCTCCCAAGTAGTTGGGATTGGAGACACCCAACATGACGCCCAGCTAATTTTTTTGTATTTTTAATAGAGGCGGGGTTTCACCATGTTGTCCAGGCTGGTCTTGAATTCCTGACGTCAGGTGATCCACCTGCCTCTGTGAAACTAAAAAAATGTATATTTCAAAATCATGGAAATGCGATTTATCAAGCCTGAGCTGTATCTGGTTAAAAAGACTTTGCTTTATTAACCTCCCAGATGTCGTTCCCCCAAATTGAGCCTACCTGAAGACTTTGTCTTTGTTATTTCTCTCATGAAGTTTTTGACAGGCCCTTGTCCATTCTGTTTCACACACTGTGGAGTAGCAGAAAAAACACAAGTGCCTCCTGTTGGTGGACATGTGGGCAGGTTACTTTTCTCTGGCTGAGCCTCAGTTTCTCATCCTTAAATTGGATATTACCCATCTCATAATTGAGAATTAAATGAGACAACATTGACAAGACCCCCACCCTGATGCCTTCCACAGAAAAGGAGCTCGATGTATTCTGCTTCTTCTTGATTTCACACAACAGACTGTGTGCTACATGAATTAGAGCTAAATGACTTGTACACAGGGAAGTGGCATGGGATGACATGGAACATTTCTGAATAAAAAAACAAAAATTAGACTGCTGAGAATTCTCAGCCTGTGTATTTAGCCAGCACTCATTGTGTAATGAGCACCAACATGACAAGCTGGTGATGTAGGGTGGCCTCGAGATTATGACTCTGGAAGAGTCTACCTGGGTTTAGCAAAAGAGAGGCTCCTCAGATGAATCAGTGATTGTAGGGAGGCTCTGAGAGGTTAAAGCAAGCTTGAGAAACAGCACTCCTACTCTTTCCAAAGAGTCAAATTTTTCATTTATTTGTTTAACTATTACTTATTATTATTATTTTTTTGAGACAGAGTCTCATTCTGTTGCCAAGGCTGAGTGTGGTGGCATGATCATGATCATGGCTCACTGCAGCCTCCACCTCCTGGGCTTAGGCAATCCTCCTGCCTCAGTGTCCCATGTAGCAGGGACTACAGGCACACTCCACCATACCCAGATAATTTTTTTTTTTTTTTGTAGGGACAGGGCCTCACTATGTTACCCAGGCTAGACTTGAACTCCCGGATGCAAGTGATCCTCCTGCCTCAGCCCCCTAAAGTGCTGGGATTACCTGTGTGAGCCACCATGCCTGGCCTATTATTCTTAAAGTACCTCTGCTATAGTCTAAATCTGTCCCTCTAAAATTAATATATAGAAATGTAGTTGTCAATGTGATAGTATTAAGAGGTGGGACCTATAAGAAGTGATTAGGTTATGAGAATGGAAACCTCGAGAATGGGATTAGTGTCCTTATAGGAGAGGTGTGAGGTAGTTGTCTGCACCTCTCACCGTATGAGGATGCAACAAGAAGGTGCCATCTTTGAAGTAGAGAGCAAGCCCTCTGAAGACACCAAATCTGCTGACACCTTGATCTGGGGCTTCCCAGCCTCTAGAACTGTAAGCAATAAATTTCCATTATTTACACATTAGCTAGTCTAAGGCATTTTGTTACAGCAGTCCAAATGAAGTAAGAACACTGCCTTGTGCCAGGTATTGTGCTAGGCTGGGTATACAGTGGTGGATATGAGACACAAGTGGCTCTTGTCCTATGGAACTTGGAGTCTAAAGGAGCGGATAGACAATAAACACAGAAATAAAATCAGCAGGGAATTATAACTTGAGATAAGTATCACAAAGGAAAAGAGCAGAGCACGGGGAATAATAAGAGAATGTTGGATGATTGAGGAAAGTCTCTCAATGGGGCTGACATCTAAGCTGGAAAAAACCAGGAATTCAAAGCACAAAGAAAAGTATTTTGGGTGAGGCAATGGTATGTAAGAAGTTTCCGAGACAGGAAAGAACTTGGCGTGCTGTAGGACCTGAAACAAGCCATCGGGTAAAAGGACAGTGACCAAAGGACAGTCTCTTCTCAAACAACAGATTCACTTATTACTTTAGTAACGTGTTTTGGTGAGTCTTCATGGATCATTATGATATGACCTGAATACTTGAACTCCCAGGGAGAACATGCAGGAAATGCAACCTGCAAGGAAGATGTGTGGGGGGCTGATTGTCTTTTTCTTCTCCTGGTACTACATGTTACCATGCCCCATGTATATCATCTATGCTGTTATTTGAGTCACACTTTGCCTCTCCAAAAGTGAAGGTTCAGAGAATGAAGCAGAGGCTCCTGGGATTTGGTTTCTCCAGCTGGTACTTATTTCATTCTGGCTGTGTGGACTGGTCATTTGGTTCCTGGAACTGGACCAGATCTTCCTGGAAGCAATGAGCTAAGAGCTCAGCAGAGGGTGAGAAGATTTTCTTCCATTAGCAGAATATTTGAAAGCAGTTTCATTTGCTTTTCATTGAGGGTTTGGTAGTCTAGAAGAGTGTACATCTTAATAGGTATTGGATGAAAAATAAAACTAGGGAAAAATAAGTTTGGGAAGTCTTGGGTGGTAAACAATGCTAGATTGCTTTATTACAGGACTTCCTGAAGCCTTTTATAGGCTTACAATTTCTCAATTACTGTAATGAATGTTTATATAGTCATGCGTCACTTAATGACAGGGTTATGTTCTGAGATATGTTCTGAGATATAAATGTTAGGTGATTTCATCATTATGCAAATGCCACAGACTGAACTTACACAAAGATAGATGGTATAGCCTACCATGTGCCTAGGCTAGATAGTATATTCTATGGCTCCCAGGCTACAAACCTGTACAGTATGTTACTGTCCTGAATACTGTAGGTAATTGTAACACAATGGTAAGTATTTATGTATCTAAATATATCTAAACATAGAAAAGGTACTGTAAAAGTGCATTATAAGTTTACAGAAATGGTACCTCTGTACAGGGCTCTTATCATGAATGGAGCTTACAGGATTGGAAGTTGCTCTGGGTGAGTCAGTGAATGAGTGGTGAGTGAACACGAAGGTCTAGGACATTACTGTGCACTCCTGCAGACTTTATAAACATGGTACACTTAGGCTATGATATGGTTTGGCTCTGTGTCCCCACCCAAGTTTCATGTTGAATTGTATGCCCATAATTCCCACATGTTGTCAGAGGAACCTGGTGGAAGATAATTTGAATCATGGGGGCAGTTTCCCCCATACTGTTTTCAAGGTAGTGAATAAGTCTCACAAGATCTGATGGTTCTATCAGGGGTTTCTGCTTTTGCATCTTCCTCATTTTCTCTTGCCACCACTACATAAGAAGTGCCTTTTGCCTCCCACCATGATTCTGAGGCCTCCCCAGCTATGTGGAACTGTAAGTTTAATTAAACCTCTTTTCCTTCCCAGTCTCGTGTATGTCTTTATCTGCAGTGTGAAAATGGACTAATACAGTAAATAGGTACCAGTGGAGTGGGACACTGCTGAAAAGATACCCCAAAATCTGGAAGTGACTTTGGAACTGGGTAACAGGCAGAGGCTGGAACAGTTGGAGGGCTCAGAAGAAGACTGGGAAATATGGGAAAGTTTGGAACTTCTTGTTACCTTGTTGAATGGCTTTGCCCAAAATGCTGATAGTGATATTGACATTGAGGTCCAGGCTGAGGTGGTCTCAGATGGAGATGAGAAACTTGTTGGGAACCGGAGTAAAGGAGACTCTTGTCATATTTTAGCAAAGAGACTGGCGGCATTTTTCCCCTGCCCTAGAGATTTGTGGAACTTTGAACTTGAGAGAGATGATTTAGGGTATCTGGTAGAAGAAATTTCTAAGCAGCAAAGCATTCAAGATGTGACTTGGGTGCTGTTAAAGGCATTCAGTTTCAAAAGGGAAACAGAGCATAAAAGTTTGGAAAATTTGTAGCTTGACAGTGCAATAGAAAAGAAAATCCCATTTTCTGAGGAGAAATTCAAGCCAGCTGCAGAAATTTGCATAAGTAACAAGGAGCCAAATATTAATCCCCAAAACAATGGGGAAAATGTCTCCAGGGCATGTCAGAGGTCTTCATGGCAGCCCCTCCCATCACAAGCCCAGAGGCTTAGGAGGAAAAAATTATTTTGTGGGCCAGGCCCAGGGTCCCTGTGCCTGGTGCCCTGCATCCCAGCCACTCCAGCCATGACTAAAAGGGACCAAGGTACAGCTCCAGATGTGGCTTCAGAGAGTGGAAGCCCCAAGTCTTGGCAGCTTCCACATGGTGTTGAGCCTGTCAGTGCACAGAAGTCAAGAACTGAGGTTTGGGCACCTCCGTGTACATTTCAGAGGATGTATGAAAACGCCTGGATATCCATGCAGAAGTTTACTTCAGAGACAGGGCTCTCATAGAAAATCTCTGCTAGGGCAGTGCAGAGGGGAAATATGGGGTCAGAGCCCTCACAAAGAGTCCATACTGGGGCACCACCTAGTGGAGCTCGGAGAAGAGGGCCACCATCCTCCAGACCCCAGAATGGTAGATCCACCGGCAGCTTGCATTGTGCACCTGGAAAAGCTGCAGACATTCAATGCCAGCCAATGAAAGCAGCCAAGAGGGGGGCTATACCCTGCAAAGCCATAGGGGCGGAGCTGCCCAAGACCATGGAAACCCACCTCTTGCATCATTTTGGAACTGTGAGATTTTGACTGCCTTGCTAGATTTTGGACTTGCATGGGCCCTGTAACCCCTTTGTTTTGGCCAATTTCTCCCATTTTGAACAGCTGTATTTACTCAATACCTGTACCCCATTATATCTGGGAGTAACTAGCTTGCTTTTGATTTCACAGGCTCATAGGCAGAAGGGACTTGCCTTGTCTCAGATGAGACTTTGGACTGTGGACTTTTGGGTTAATGCTGAAATGAGTTAAGACTTTGAGGGACTGTTGGGAAGGCATGATTGATTATGACTGGTTTTGAAATGTGAGGACATGAGATTTGGAGGGGCCAGGAGCAGAATGATATGGTTCGGCTCTGTCCACACCCAAGTCTCATCTTGACTTGTACTCCCATAATTCCCACATGTTGTCGGAGGGACTTGGTGGGAGATAATTTGAATTATGGGGGCGGTGTCCCCATACTATTTTTGTGGTAGTGAATAAGTCTCATGAGATCTGATGGTTTTATCACGGGTTTCTGCTTTGCATCTTTCTCATTTTCTCTTGCTACCACTATATGAGAAGTGCTTTTTGCCTCCTGCCATGATTTTGAGGCCTCACCAGCCACGTGGAGCTGTAAGTCCAATTAAACCTCTTTTTCTTCCCAGTCTCAGGAATGTCTTTATCAGCAGCATGATAATGGACTAATACAGCCTACACTAAATTTATAAAAAAATGTTTTCTTTAATACATTAATCTTAGTTTACTGTAATTTTTTACTTTATAAACTTTTAAAAACTTTTTGACTTTTTTGTTATAACACTTAGCTTATAACATAAACATATGTGTACAGCTGTAAATAATATTTTCATTCTTTATATTTTTATTTTATGAACTTTTTCTATTTTTCCTACTTTTACATATGTTTTTACATTTTAATTTAAACTTTTTTGTTAAACTAACACACAAACATAGGATTGGCAGTGTCACTGTCTTCCCCCTCCACATCTTGTCCCGCTGGAAGGTCTTCCGGGGCACTAACATGCATGGAGCTGCCATCTCTTGTGATAATGCCTTTTCCTGGAATCCCTCCTGAAGGACCTGCCTGAGGCTGTTTTACAGTTAACTTTTTTCTGTAAGTTGTAACACACTTTAAAATAATGATAAAATTATAGCAAATACATAAACCAGTAACATAGTTTTTAATTATAATTTGAAGTATTACATACCATACATAATTTATGTGTTATAATTTTATATGTCTGGCAGTGCAGTAGGTTTGTTTACATCGGTATCACCACCAACATGTGAGTAATGCATTTTGCTACGATGGTAATATGGCTATGATGTCACTAGGTGACAGAAATTTTTCAGCTCCCTTATAATCTTATGGGACTGCTGTGTATGTGTGGTCCATTTTTGGCTGAAACATCATCATGTGGTACATGACTATTTCTCTTAGGGCAAATATCAAGTAAAAGGAAAAGTTTTAAAATGATATTTAAAATTTCTTTAAAATATTTGGGAAAGACTCAACTTATGATAACATACGCCATAATCAAGATTGATTGCATTGGACAATTAGGAGTGTGAAGCAAATTATATGCTACAGTATAAGGAATTAATGGAATGGAATTTGAGCTGTAGCATGAAAGGCAAGAGTATGTATCTAAGTTTCAAATTAATTCCCTTCAGAAATAAACAACACACAGTCATAGTCAGCAAGATATACCTCAGTGAGTGTGTGAGTTAAAGGCATCTCTCATGTGACTGGAATCATGGATACATTTGTAAGGATGTGTAGTTTGGGGGAAGAGTCTGTAAAAAAATGCCCTCTGCGAAAATAGAATGAGGTGGAAAATGAGGGAGAGGGAATTATTAAAGGAGAGGGTGGAGATGAGCCTAGCCATATGGTCAGTGCCATAGCAGGCAAGCCTGTCAGGGGTAGGCACTCTGGGAATGCAGGCGAAAGGGAATTTGTCCTGAAAGAACCACATGCATTCCGCCATGAGGAAATGAGGACAGAGGGCTGTGGGCAAGACTCTGCTCGGTGACTGACACTTGCACTGATTGGAGCCAACACTGGATATTGAATCATTTCTACACAAAGTTGATTAGGATGGATGGGAGCCTTCTAATGCCCTAAAAACATTCCATTCAGGGCAAACCATACTCATCCAAAGTGCCATACACAAGATTGGTTTCTGTTTTGCAATGTATGTGACTAAATTTACTCAACTGATTAGAGGCATATAAATAGATCTTTCAAGAAAGTCCTCTTTTCTCTAACCTATCCCTGTTCCAAATGTCTCTCTATAGCTACCATTTATCTATTAAAGTATTGGTTATATTAAAATTTCAAGCTTTCTGGATTAGGCAGAAAAAATGATAACTTTAGAGATGTGCCTTTGTCTATGCAGACCTGGTACCTTTGGTTAGAAAAAGAGGACTTTCTTGAAAGATCTATTTCTATCCTTCTAATCAGTTTAGCTTTGAATACTTTAGAATTTGCTAAGAGTATGGATGAAAAGACTTTTCTTTTTTTTCACCAGCTTTCTATCCTCTCAGCAGGGCACAAGCATGGGGCCGTTACAAGAGATGTGGTAGATGATCATCCTCAATTCTGTCTCATGCTGTGTGCATGCAATGCTGGTGGAAATGCAGCCAGGTATTTGGAAAGCTACAAATGGCACATGCATACTGAGTTTTCCAAACTAAGCCTCTTTCTTGGTAAAATAGATGCATATTGGTTATAATGCCATCCATCCTGACTTCTAACATAAAAAGTAGGAAAAAAATTCTAGCTCATTTATGCCTTGCTTTGTCCACTTCTCCACTCCCTACCCACTGTGCTAGACGTTGCCTTTTCATGAAAAATCACGAACCCCCAAGATTCTCAGGTTAACCTAATAGACCTAGCATTGTTAGCAAATTAGTCTCTCACTCACACACACTCACACATAATCATATAAATACATTATAATCTTTTAATGTTCTACTGGAAGGATTACTTGAAATTTTTGCACAAAAGAATAATTATCACAGTTATGGTTATATTATAATGTGTACAAATGACCTTAATGTGATGTAAAAACACATGTCCCTAAGAAAACTCTTGCTTCAAATCCTAATAGCAAAATTGATGTTACGAAACAAGGTATTTTATGATATAATAATGGCTTAATTTTCTCACAACGTTCCATAAACCATTGCTCAAATTACATCATCCTTTCACTAGTGACAATGGTTTAAAATATCTTGCCTAAATAACAGTTTGTTATATAATGTTTGATATAGTTTTCTAGAGACTTGGGTTGTTTTCTTTTAGAGATAGGAATAAAAACTTTCTTTTAAAATAAAATCTAGCCTTTCTCCTCATACGTAGAATTTTAACATAATGATCTTCAGGGGGTACAGCATCTATTATATTAAAGTTTTCTCTTGTGAAGCCTACAATGTCTTATTAAAAGGGGACTCAAGGAAGGGACTGGCTTGATATAAGGTAAAGTACTCAAATGGCCTTGGCTGGTGCTGCATGCTCTCTGGTTTTAGGATATTATTTGGGGCAATAAATCATGTTCCTGTTCTTTGTTCTGAGTCTGGTGTTTGGACTGGATGAAAGGGCACACGGATGGTGAAAATATGTCCACTCTTATTTGTCTGTACATATTTTTAAATACATTTTCCTTCTTGTCAAGAAGCTCTCTCTCATACTTTCTTGCTTATAAAGTTCTGGATCTTTGTTGCTTTGGCTTTATTAAGTTTTACCAAATTTACTTAATATTGATGCTGCTATTTGATCTTATATATGTGTCTGAAAAAAATATTGAAAACTTGGCAGCATAAAGCAGATTCAGGCAAGTGTATCACTTAATCAGTACATAGCCAACCATGAAAGTCTGGGATTCCCATTTGAGTGTATACAATTACCTGACTCAAAGGAAAAGGAAAAAAAATCTTATTCTGAGATTGGGACCTGATTTGCATGTCACTGAACCCTGTAATCGTCTACACTATGGTGGGCCTAGGTATTAGAGAATGCAATTATACAACTGATAGACCTTTTGAAAATATGCTTCAGAAATTTATAGAAAAGCACATCTCCCTTTTAAGTCATTGAAGCTGCACTTTGTGAATATTGTGTTTTTAAAGTAGACATCTAAGAATACTGGTCTCGAATGCCCCACTGAGTATATGTATGTATTTGCTATTCTCTGTGGCTTTCTGGAAGTGCCTGTTAGGAACAATAATAACAAAGAATTAAAGCTGCATTCTCCATTGATTCTTTATTCCCATCCTGAAATCTAGTTCATGCCTTTTTTACTTTGAATTATTCAATTCAACTTGTATTTGTAAAGCACCTGCTGGATATCCAGTCCTTGGTGGTGTGAAGAGTTCTCAAAGGCATTCAAAACTTGGTCCTGTTTGGGAATTTACAGTAAAGTTGGGAGGCAGAACTCATATTAAACAACCAAATGACTGACATGGTAATGTAGTTCCAACATGTATGATCTAGATACCCTAGTCCTCAAAGTGTGAAATGTGGACCAGCAGCATCGGCATCACCTGGGAGTTTGCTAGCAATGCAATCTGCATTCTCACAAGATCTAGATGTTAAGTCCAAGTTGCAGCACTCAAACAGTGAGCACCTGGGGATCGAGTTCTGAGTGAGGCTGGTGGAGACTGGAGTTGTGGGGAAGGGCTTTATGGAAAACCACAGAGGTTCTTGGAAGAAGGGTAGGATTTGGGTAACGTGGATTTTGGACCAGAATGTCTGAAATTGTTATTTGTGTGAAACTCATCTCCCTCTGGGTGTTTGTTTAAAATGCTGATTCCTGCAACTCCCTCTCCATGCCTCACTGAATCAGAATCTCTAGGGAGGGCCCTACTAAAATGCGTTTTTAACAAACTCCCCAGGAAAGTTTCTAAACCAGATTCGAGAATACAGATGCAGATAAAAAGGAGCATTCAAGTTAGGGAAAGTTTGCCCACAGAAGCCAAACAAGTTTTGTTGTCTTTATTTCTTCACTACTGCCCTTGCCTTCATCGTTTCTCACCACTCTCTATTCTAGTTTATCCTCCTTACTGTTGCTAGATGAACTATAGAAAACCAAATCCAACTGCCTTGCCAATTGCAAACGCTGCTGTTGCCTAAAGCTAGACTCTTAGAGTGTGATTGTGGCATTAGCAGGCCCTTTGAACACTGGCCTTGCCTTGCTCTTCCATCTCATCTCTCAGCACTTTAGTTCTACGGCCATCAAATTCCAGGCAAACTAAACTCACTCTTCCCAGAACACGCTGGACCCTTTCACGGCCTGAGGGTATTTCCTTATAATGCCCTTTTCTTCTGGCAATCTCCTTCTTCTCATCCCTCATCCTCAATAGCACTTCTGGCAGGGATGAAAATAAAAATTGTCTTTTTGCAGAGCTGTTTACTCTCCATAATCTAAGGTTGGCAACTGAAGGCAGCATTAGAAAAGGCAGTGTTTATCTTTTTTGGTGAAAGCAATTTATTGAGCTTTTGATTATTGCAAAGACCAGGCATATTCTGCAGAGAAGGGTCTGGGAAAAGAGGAGAAAGCTGCTCTTTATAATAAAATATGAATGTCTTCTTTGAGACAAGGGAGATTGTTATAATGTTTCC
Organism: Macaca thibetana thibetana; assembly: GCF_024542745.1. Classification (NCBI taxonomy): domain Eukaryota; kingdom Metazoa; phylum Chordata; class Mammalia; order Primates; family Cercopithecidae; genus Macaca; species Macaca thibetana. The sequence continues at coordinate 51,742,482 of NC_065585.1, forward strand.
TTTTTGTTTCTGTGTTTGCTTGTTTGCTCTATGTAGCCTGCAGAGCCAGTAAAATGGGCCTGGTGAGGAGATGGGAGAAGGGGAATGTTCTGACCTTCCGGTATCACTGGGGCCGACTAGGGGTAAAAACTGTGGCAGACTGTTGACTTCTTCCTCTGTCCTCACACGGCAGAAGGGCTGAGGGGTCTCCCTAGGGCCTCTTTTACAAGGGCACCAATCCCAAAGAATCCCCTCCCGAAGGCCCCACTTCCTATATATATCAACACCTTGTGAGTTGAGATTTCAACATATGAGTTTTGAGAGGACACAAACGTTCAGACCATGGCAGTGAGAATTTAAAGAGGATTTTAGATTTGGAAGTAAGGGAGTTATTATTGTGAGGGCCAGCTGGGGACACCCAGGAGGGGCATGAATGGGGTCTTCAGTGGCCTTCTGGCAGCCAGTCAGTTGATCACACAGTTTTAGCTGTGTCTTCTCCAAACTGCAATTCCTCTATGTTATGGTCAAGTCTTCAGTTAAGCTGGCTCACTGGTATTGCCCCTTTTTGGTCTTAAGTTGGCACCTCCTGGGAGAAGAAAAGGACCAGCTCTATCCATATTTTGGAACTGCAGCAACTTGGAGAGAGGGTGAGGAGTGGGCACAGTGTATTGAGGAAACACTCTGAGCATCGGCCTGGAGACAGAATGCATGGAGTTAACACAGTAGGTACACACCTGTCACAAAACTTCAGAATCATTCATTCATTTATTCATTCAATAAGCATTGAATGAGCACCTACTGAGTGTCTGGAATTGGTCACCTCTCATCTTCACCTCACTGAGGTCTGTGGAGGAAATGACATAATTTTCCCAATTGTTGTCTAATTTAGACTTGATGCTTAGCAAGTCTTTAACTCATATCTGAGTGACTCAATTTTTCAATCCCCTAGAGCAGTTAAAACATTTCAGAATTCTCATTAAGCTACCTATTTCCTCAAGCCTTGCCTAGCACTTCACATAAAAATAGAGATGAATTTATTCTGATTCCTGTCCTTCTGCTCCAATGTTTTTCTATTTTTTCCCATCTTTATTCCTTCCTTCTTGAGGAAAAGGTATTTTAGGCCTTTTGAGTTAATACTGTTATGATGCTTAAGAAGAGACAAATAACCCAACACAAAAGTAGGTAAAAGCATGAACAAGCATTTCTCATCAGAGGAAATACATGTGGCCCATGCGTATATGAAGAAAAGACCAAATATGACACATACACTTTGCCTAGAGTCTCATTCCCTCTGTCTCTGTTAGAACCTTGCTCTCTTGTGCCTATATTTGCAATCTCTCCCACTTCCCTGGCTTTGCCATCTTCAAATCAGCAGATTTCTATTCAGTTTTCCTGGGTGCTGTTACTCTTTCTTTTCCTCATTGCTACCATAATTCTTGAAAACTCAACTGCACTGTCAGTTTCCTCATAGCCTCTATAGTCCACCAGCCTCTGCAACCTGGCTTTCATCGCTGTTACTCCACCGAAACTTCTCTGGCCAAGACTACAATCACGCCCTTACTTCCAAATCTAGAATCCTCTTTACATTCTCACTGCAAGAGTATGAACACTTGTGTCCCCTCAAAACTCATATGTTGAAATCTCAACTCACAAGGTGTTGATGTATATAGGAGGTGGGGCCTTTGGGAGGGGATTCTTTGGAATTGGTGCCCTTATAAAAGAGGCCCTAGAGAGACCCCTCAGCCTTTCTGCCATGTGAGGACAGAGGAAGAAGTCAACAGTCTGCCACCTGGAAGGGGACTGTGGCAGAACCCGAACATGCTGGCAGTCTGAGTGTGGACTTCCAGGCTCCAGAACTGTGAGAAATAAATTTCTGTTGTTTCTAAGCTGCTCGGTTTATGGTATTTTGATGTAACAACTTGAACTGACTAAGATACACTATTTGATCTTGATGTTATAACAATATTTAAAACTGTTGATCACCTAGTCATTTCCTTCTTGAATTTTTCTCTTCTTAGTTTTTTTCTTGCCTCTCTGTTTTTCTCTTGGTCTTTTTCAGTACCTCCCACCTCCCCATGTGGCTGTGCCTCAAGATGCATCCATGGTGTTTTGCTTCGGTCTGTCTTTATCTCTGTCAAATACTTTCTCTGAGCAAGTTTATTTATCTCTGCTCCAGGCTTTGGCTACCTCTATAGGCATTTGGTTCTCAAAACTCCAGCCTCCCAGCTCTTGATTTATCTAGTCATATTTTTAGCTGCAACTGAAATAATTGTGAATAGCAATAATAGCAATAACTGCAACTTAATGTTGTTGTTGGGGTAAACTGAGGTAATGACTGTAAAAAGCTTAGCACAGTGATGGGCATATTGTCAGCCCTCCCAAATTGTTAACTGCTGTGTTCCTCACAAGAATAGAAGGATAACAAAATCGTCATCACTAGGATGGTTACAGAAGAAAGGCAGAATATTGTAAGGCCAGTATAAGGCCAATTAACTCTGCAATCAGCTGTGGCTTAAAAGCAAACTGCAAAGGACCTCTAAATGGGGTCTTCACGTGATGTTAAAATTAATTCTTTTTACCAAATATATCCAGATCTCTGCCTTCTGAGGACAGGGCAGGATGGTATTTCTTAGACTGCTGGGGTTGGTGGGGTTCTGTGGCCACCTCTGGTCAATGAGATGTGAGCAGAGGTGATGTGTGTCATTTCTGGAGCAGGCTTTTAATTGCCAGTGCAAAACTCTCCAGAGCACTCTCTTCTCTCTGCCAAAATGTTCTACATAACAGTTATTCTATCAGCCAGGCTTGTTGGTGCTTATAGACAAATGACATGTAGGTTCACTGCCTCTTCTTTATATGACTGGGTGAGTTATAAAGATTACTAGTCTGGTATACCTAAATATAAATGCTTCTCTAGGGTTGGGAGAGGAAATTCACTACTCCACTGCGTGGTTTTGCTGCTAGTGATACTACAGAGCTCCCACTATGTAAGCACACATCTAGCTAGGTGGAATGTTCGAAGTTTAGAAAGAATCTTGGCCATGCGCAGTGGCTCATGTCTGTAATCCCAGCACTTTGGAAGGCTGAGGCAGGAGGGTCCCTTGAAGCCAGGAGTTCAAGACCAGCCTGGGCAACATAGTGAGACTCCACCTCTACAAAAAAAAAAAAAAAAAAAAAAGAGGAGAGAGAGAAGCTTTTATTATAAGTGTGCATCGAGTTGGTTGTTGCTTTTAGTTGCCCCTACTCTAGCTTTTAATAATTATTATTGGTTTCTTCATGTTGATTTAATTGGTTGTGAGTTGTTAAACTATGGAGTGTATACAATGCATTTTAATTTCAACAGTATTTTTGGCCTATAATTTTCTAATAATTTGAATGTAAGGCATAATGGTGTTATGGCTCAAATGTAAATAATCTGCATATTTTTCTTTAAAAATGTATCTGTACTCCATCTAAAATTCACTTACACAGTAATACTTCATTGGTGATATGCTCTCTATAAATCTGTGCTACTTAAAACGTATGTTAAGTAGTTATAAGATAGTAAGATGACCAGGATATTTTTAATTTATAGGGCATTTAAAGTACATTTCACCTTATTTAATTCTTACTGTGATTTTGGGAGAAAAATTCCTCCATTTTATAGAAATGGAGAGGCAGAAATAGGATGAAAATTTTGCATAAGATCATATTTTTCTCTTTGGAATAAACAATGAGCAATTATATTGTGTGGTTAGCAGTACCTTTATTGCAGCATTTAAATTTTGATCCTCTATCATTGTTTTTTATTACTAAGTTGTGAGTAGTGGGGAGGATTGATGATGTGGGTCCCAGGATCTTTGGCTCTGAGACTGGGGTGCTGAAATACAAATGTTGGAGAGTCACTGACAGAAGTCCTCTTGAGTGGCCTGGTGAAGAGCTCAGCCATTGGCATAATCTTGTTGAAAACACCCTCAGGCTTTCAAGATGTGAAGGATGCAAAAGAAGAAGGATTAGATTTTTCTTATGTGGTCCAGAGAAAGGTTGCAAACTCAAGTTATACTGGCGGCCAATAGGCAGGTAGTATACATGATTGAATAGTGAAGTACAGGAGAGAGTTCTGGGCATTATGTAGAGCATATGACTCACTTTAAAGCAACAAAAGATAAACAAACAAATGACCCCAAACAGCAAAACAGCCCTGCAGGCTGAATTCAGCGCATGGACCCTCAATTGGTACTCCTTGTTCCAGAGGGCAGACACAGGTTCATGAGAAGAAAAAAAGAGGACTTTGGTTCAACATTAAGACTCATTTCTTGTAACTGCTCCTATGTGAAGTTGAAAAAAGGCTGCATGTAATCTTGCTGGATGTAGTTGCCAAGATTTAATCATTCTTAATCCCTAGACTCTAGAGAATCTACCTTTTTTCCCCTAAAAGGATAAATAATTGATTTATTAACTTAGCTTCTTTTTCAATAATTTCTGTTATCTCCGTATCTTCCACCTTTTGGTCTGCTCAGTCTGCAGCATTTAGCGTTTCTGGCAAGGCAGGGCATCTCAGTACACTATCGGGAATTTGGGGACAGCAAGGGTCTGAGTGGGCCTTTTTTCCCCAATTTTGATTTTTCCTGGATTATCATCAGTGATTCTGCATTTCATCAGCAAGTTATTGGAGATAACATATATCTAGGATCAAAGACTTAAAAGCAACAATAGATTCTCCTAATTTTTATTCATCATAAAGTAACACCTTACAGTTTGAAGATTATTTTTCTTGGTGAAAAATGTAAGCAAAACTGATGGTGAATAATTCTGCTTTTATCTATCATCCTCTCAACATTTTATCACCTACTCCAAACAGTGAGTCAATCCATTCCTTTATACTTCTTACTTCTCCCCGCCCCTCCCCCCCAAGTTTTTGACAACATTTGTGTTGTCTTTGGCATGATCCCCAACCTTCCGCTCGTTCTGGACTTAGCTAAGCAGATGCCAGTCCTTCTTGTTTGTGCCTTTCCTTCATGTTTGATGACTGACACATTTTGATCAAAATCTTTTAGAATCCTACTTCACCAGAGAAATCCCTGTGTAGCCACATCTGCGTCTTTGATTGCCTTCCCTCTCCTCTTTCCACCTTCGACCATAATTAACTCGACTGTCAGAAATTTGTTTGATTATAGCTTCCTACTTATGAGTCTAATGTCTGTGGTAATGTACCCAATTATCCCCTGCTCTAACACTTTGAAATCTGCTCACGTAAAATCAAGAATACACTTAAGGATATGCCTTGAGTTCTTTACATTACAATTCAAACTTACTGTCAACACAACTACGTCCGTTCAGTGTTATCGACATTTCCATGTTATCTACAAATATTCCAGAAAAACGTCCATGCTCAGTGGGAGGCAGTGTGGTAACTTGGAAACAGCATAGCTCTGATGCGCTGTGTGGCCTTGGGCAAGTTGGTAAACCTATACAAACCTCAGTGATGTTTCTCATCTGTAAAATGCAGACAGTACCCACTTTGTGGGGTTATTGTGGCAATTATACATCAGAAATGCTTTCAGCAAAGTACCTGTTACAAGAGTTCTCTAAGAGGTAGCCAATATCTTATTTTAAGACACAAAACGTTCAGTGAAGTGAGTCGAGAGTTTACCAGATGCTTCAGTTTTAGTGGAAGAAGTAACTTCTGCCATCTCATGGTAAAAGGGATGATGGTGACAATGACTCTAGCTCACATTTACTGAAGCACTCATTCTGTTCCACCACTTACCCCTAAGAGCAGCCCTGTACAACAAGTAACTTGTATTGTTTCCATTGTACAGTTGGAGAAAGGTATAAAGAAAGAGGAGGTAAGTCACAGGGGCTTAAAGTGGCAGAGCCTGGATCCAAACCAGTATGCACCTGACATTGACATCTGTGCTCTGGAGGTTTGGATGACCCCTACCACTCGTCAGTGCCAGGCCAGCCGTGTCGCATGGCAAGCATGTCCACACAGTCCCCCTGGAAGCTCTGGGTCACACCCCGCAATGATGTCACTTCCATGCCCCCCTCTTTTATCCTGACCCAGTTTTATTCATAGTGCCTTTGCTCTCTGCTCTTTGTACCTGCACACAAAGAGCAAAGATGCTTCTGAAGTCTCAAAATACGACATTTCCCTATGGTTTTTTTTTTTTTTTTTCCAACATGGTTACCGTTCTGTGTGTTGAACTCTCCTTTCCCATTCTGCACTTGTCTTGATGACATCTTGGTCCAATTCCACAAGTTTCTAGTCCCCTTCAGTGATTAACACAATTTCATCTTAGTAATTAAGATTAAGTCATGCTGATTTCTAAGCTTTGGTTTTTGATTTGATTCAAAACGCTCTTCTCTCAGGGCAGAGGAGAGTTCCCAGCATGGCTCCACAGCAGAGCGGGGGTTGTCTGCTCTCTTGCTCTCCCTTCCCTCTTCTCTGCAGTGAGGCTATTGCATTTTGAATAGGAAGGAGGAAGAGGAAAGCAGCCTGGCATTTTGTCTATCTGTGGTGAGGTTCTTTTTCTGCAGCACAGTAGATAGGATTTGTGATGGTTAATTTTGTCAATTTGGTTAGATTATGTTGACCAGCTGTTTGATCCAACACTAGTCTAGATGTTGCTGTGAAGCTATTTTAAAGATGTCATTAACATTTACAATCGGTTGACTTTAAGGAAAGCAGATTGCCCTCCACAATGTGAGTGGCCTCATCCAATCAGTTGAAGGCCTTAGGAACAAAGACTGGGGTTTCCCAAAGAAGGAATGCTGCCTGCAGACGGCAATATAGACATTCTGCCCAAGTTTCAAGTCTTCATACTTGGGACTGCAACATTAACTCTTACCTGAATCTCCAGCCTGCTGGCTTGCCCTACACATTTAGTTGGACAGCCCTCAACAATTGTATGTGCCAGTTTTTAAAATCTCTCTCTCTACACACACACACACACACACACACACACACACACACGCACACACAATCAGTCTTCTGTATCTGTGTATTCTGTGTTATGGCTTCAACCAAAAATTGAGATAAAAAATATTCAGGAAAAACATTCCACAAAGTTTCAAAAGCAAAGTTTTAAATTTACAACGTGGCAAGTACTATGTTGACTCCACATGAAAGAAGTGATGTATATACATCATATCAGGTACTATAAGTAATAGAGATGATTTAAAGTATATGGAAAGATGTGTGTAGGTTATATGCAAATACTATACCATTATATGTAAGGGACTTGAGCATTGGTGGACTTTGGTATCTGTGGCAGGCAAGGGGGTGTCTTGGAACCAATGTCGCATGGGTACCGAGGAATGACTCTGTATCCGCTTGGTTCTGTTTCTCTGGAGAACTCTGACTCACACAGTGCTGATCTCTCAAATGGGGCATATATACTCAGGGGAAGTGCAGGATACTCCACTGGGATGCTGCAAGAAAACATGAGAACTTCTGTGTATAGGGTTTGTGTAAATCCAAAGAAATAAAAGCAATTCAGCTTTATTAATGTTTAATATGCATATAGACACCAGCATCTCCCCGGGATTCATATATCAACTGGTCATGTTTAATGTACAAGGCCTGAAGATTCAGGGTGTAAGAGGGGAGTTTCACAAAGTACAGAATTTGCCTGCAATGCTCTTCCACAGTCACTGACTTTTCGTGTATTCAGACACTTTGCAATTTACCCTTGGAGAGTTGAATGTATTTCTGGATAATATGGTCTAATTTTAGAAGAATTAGTCTTGATACAATGGACAAATGGTTTCAGATGATCTTTGCAAGGAATCCAGGGTTGGAGTAGATGTTAATAACAAATAAACAAGGGACACAGCAGATATTTCTTGTGCATCCTGTATAAGAGTTTCTTCCTTCTATGTCATGGGAAAGACAGAAAATCTGAGATACTCCAATTAGAGATGACCAAAAGGCAGCCAAAAAGTTTTCCTAATTATCAAGAAGACTGTTAGAAATATGGGTTTGCATTCATCCCATACCTTAGCTTAAGTTTGCTTTACTATGTAGTCCCTTTTTATATCCATTGAGATAAACCATTGAAAAAGCATTTCCTGATCCAATTCTGTTGCCTACTTCCTTTATTCCGATATTATATGAATAGACATAGGGAAGGAAGGATGGTTTCAAAGTTTTATAATCCTAGGTGAATCGGTGAGTTGCGACGTGTAAAGTTGGGAACTTAATTGTGGATGGTGTTGCTTTTTGGACAAGGTACATCTGAGGTCAGAAGACATTTAAGAATGAACTGAATAATACATGCATACACACACACACGATAGTACATATCGAGGTATATACTTAAAGAAAGAGTCTATTTTGAAGAACGTGAAAAAATGAATTTGTAAACTCAAATTTCTGTGAAGTGTACTGCCACAGTATGTTAAAGCAATACTATATTACACTTCTAAAGATGCAGATATTAACTCTTGAGCACATTTCTAAATAATAATGCATTGTGAAGGAAAAGTGTTGGTTCCAAAGTGGTGGTGCTGAACAAAGTGCAAGATTATGGTGTTTAATTGTACATTTTGCAAACAAAGCATTTTTTAATTAAAATGTTTGCAGCTTGTGTATACAATTTACAAATCTGATTTTTTTCAAGATGCTTTCCCACTGGAGGTGTGTGGAGTGGTGGGAGTATAAAATGAGAATACTGTTGTCAGCTCAGAGTGGAGAGAAACCGGAGGACTCTTGGGAGAATCACTGTATCTAAGCAAAGTTAGATGCATTTCATGACCCTGCAAAATCTGAGCCCATTATAAAGAGATACCTTGAGGCTGAGATCAAGTTCTTGTTTTCTTTTGCCTTTGGCCTTTCCATGCCCTTTGCTTCTCCCCTGCCAACCCTCCTCTCCCTGCAACATGTACATCTACTGTCTCCTGTGAAACTGGACAACAAGCCGATAAAAATGAGTCAAGTCAACCTGAGTTGAGGGCTTTTGGACCTATGAGAATTAACTAGTCTGAGTTCATCTTACTTATTTAGCCCGGTCAAAATTCCCTAAATGCCATATGGCAGCAATGAGAGTCCAGTGTGGAGCCTGTGTATACCCTGAAAGAATGGATTGTGCAGATCTAGTTCTTTAAAAAAATAAAAAGAACAAGAAAGAAAACATCCCAAATCACACAGTAGTATGAGGCAAAATATCTGATTACAGAGTCTAAAACTGCTTTGTGTATGTAATTTTTGAGAAGAAAAAAATTACAAGCCAGCAGCAATGAAGTGCTTAGTGCAAGATTTCAGTTTTCAACCTTGCAGCTATTACATTTCAATCTGAGCAGCAGGAAGATTCTGCTGATCCTAAGCTAACGAATGTCAAGAAGGAAATGGCTTTCTTTCTTCTTTTAGCAGGTGGTTATTGTTTTAAAAATGAAGAGCCTTAAACCTGGCTGGAATCCAAGGCGTGTCACATAATCTTGATCTGGAGATCTGCAGTGAGACTCCCCAACCCCCAAATATTTGATTAGAGCATATGTAAATCGTCCTATGTTCTTGGCATGGACCGAATCAGGAATGACAATGTAGATTATGATGTTCTTATATAATCAAAGGTTATTATCACTATTTTTTCCCCAGAGGAGCTAAAACTTGTTTAGTCAGGGGATCTGATGTTGCCTGGTATGGCAGATAATTTCTGCTTATATACAATAAGGAAATAAACAATGAATGGAGCAGTTCATGACATTTTATAAATATAACTTAGATTTCTTGAAAAATTAATAACAATGCTAACACTGAAATATGTAGTCATTCAAAGAACTATCAACAATTTTCTTTATTGACCCCAATTTCTAAGGACTATCATAACTGACCATGAGCCCTGAATCAGAAAATTAGATTTTTGATCAAATATATACCAAACCCATTTAGAAATTATGTACTAGCTAAAATATGAAAGAGATACATTTTCTTACTGTACAACTAGTTGATGAGGAATTTCAACATTTTGTCTACTATGTGTCTGAAGCAGCATCTGGAGAAGTAAAAATCGCAATAATCTTAAATGCGTAAGTTCAAGGCTCTGCAGAAAACAGCTCCATCCTCTTGCTAATATCCCTGGTTTGTCCCATGGATCTGGCTGTTCAGAGTAAATGCTCTAACCCCATTCCAAATATAGTTAAAATAATGCTAGGCAAGGCTTCTCTTAGGATAGTGATAAAGACACACAGGAGGCACAAATTTATCAAGAAAAGGACATTGCTGTGAGTTAACACAATGAAAAAATGGATTTATATGTAGTTAATATAACTTGTCATCAACAGAGAATTACTGTGTATCTACAGAGCAAATCCGGGGGTGTGGGCACTTCATACATAGCACATGCACGATTTGAATAACAACCAGAAACATGTTTATATCTCAAAGTTGTCAGTTTTTTAAAAAATGCAGGTGAAATCTTTCCTATTTAGCTCTAGAAGTAGTTAAAGTATTAAATTAAAAGTGCTTCTTGCTCATAAGAATGAAAAGGGGGAAGGGATGGAAACACAGTGCAGACAAGAACCAGTCTTGCCTGGAGATAGAAATGTATGCGATGCCTCAGAACAGACAATAGAAAACTAATGAGGTAAAAAGTCTGGCATGATTGTGATCTGATTTTCACAGATTAAACTAATGTCAATGAGGAGAAAAGAAGAGTGAATGAGCCTAAATGGCTTTGAGACACCTGCAAATAATTGTATTCCCAGCAATAGATTGTATGGGCATTGTTTTATACAGCGTTTTACAACAGAAGGAATGGAATGGGGATTTGGAGAGAGGTGGTATTCTTTTCCTCCAGTTTCTTCTTGTCCAGACATGTCCCTCCCTTAACCCCCTCTCTCCATGCTTGTCCCAGGAAGGGGCTGCCCGCTGATAGCCTCTGCCTGTCTTTTAAAACTTTACAATTCTATTGATAAGAAAATAAAATCATGGAAGCTGGAAGCTGTACCCCAATCTTTAGAAAGAAACATTGTTAGTGCCAGCATTTTATAGCACGTTATCTGTACAGTATATGTATGGGTTGCAATTCTTGGCAGAGTTCTAGGGACTATTTTGGATTCATTCGCTTTATTTTCTCTACTTTGGGCCCTTGATCAGATATTCCTGGGCACATATTTTATTTAGAATTCAAGTGAGGTCCTCTGTAACCAATGGAAAATTTTGACTGGCAGCCCTGTGTGAGAGAACATGCTCCGAGTCCTATGGGCAACACCTATGAAACAATATAAACAGCTCTCTGAGCACTAGATAAGGATGGGGGAGAGGTTAAATCTATACAACTAGGCTTATGACCTGAAATCTTTTGTTACCATTTGGGAAACAATAAAAATAAAATGGTTATCATTGCAAGACCATTATACTTTTTGTACTCTCTGGAAATTAATTACTAATGTGGTAGATAGGTACTGAAAACTTTATTTCAGAGTTTAACCATGCTCAGTTATGTGTCTGGTTAGCTTAATATGACTTCATTTTACCAGAGAACAGTTTGAACTTCAAAGAAAATACAATTTGATTTTAAAAGAGGTAACATAATTCAAAGCAGGGTAACAAATTCGTGTTGACTTTTCTTTGAGTCTTTAAAAAAAAAAAAAAACAGAAACAAGTTTATTGAGCTATAGTTTACATATAGTAAAATTCCCACTTTTGAATATGAGCTCTGACAAACACAGGCATTCAGGTAACCACCACCATAATCAAAATGTAACATAGTCTCACACCTGCAAAAATTTCCTCAGGTCCCTGTGTATCCAATCCTCTCCCTCACCTCCAGCCCCTTGCAGCTGCTCATCTGTTTTCTATCCTGTAATTCTGTAGTTTTGCCTTTTCTAGAATGTCATGAAAATGATGTCATATATATAAGCTTTCTGAGCCTGGCTTTTTTCATTTAGAATAATGTGTTTGAGATTCATCTACATTGCTGTGTGTGTCAGTAGTTCATTTCTCTTTATCAATAAATAGTATTCCATATAGTTCTAGTTTTTAAAAAGGAACACATCTGCTATATGGTTCTTCTATTTTGGTTATGATGGAGCCAAGGACAGACAAAGCCTCCATCTGGTGGCCCTGGGCCCTCTCTGCAAATTCTCCCATGAAAAACACCTGGACAATAGGTTTTAGTGTGGGAGAAACCAAACCAAATAAGCATGGTGATGCTATGTATGGACTGTGTTCTCATCCCATGTGGGGTCTATTCTGATGAGAGAAGAGGGTCTAAAGCTGAGTTAGATACCTAACTAAAGTACTAATGATAGCAGTGATAGATTAAAAACAACTTTTCTGCAAATACGCCACTCAACATTTATTGTTTTTCTGAAAGAAATCAATGCAAAGAACCATTTAGAAGGTTAGGGAGGATCTTTAGAGATGATTAAACTTGATGACCGAGATATTATTTTTCAAACTAATAGTGCACACACTTATCTAGCACTGTCTAATATTGAAAGCATTTCCCACATGTGCTATCTCATTTAATTCTCATAGTGATCCCATGAAGTCAGCAGGGCAGATGTTATTACCCATAATTTACAGATGAAAACACTGAAAGTCCAAGGACACAGTGGCCCAGTCAAGATCAAGCAGTCCGGAATTGTCAGTGCCTGCTAGAAACCCTGAGACTTCTGACTCCCAACCTAGTGAAAACTGACAGGACCAAATTCTGATTAATGAATTTAAGCAGCAGTCAATATTGTCAGCGTTTAGTATTTAGGGTTGTAATAGCTAAACTCATACGCAAATTCAGCCATGAGTCTCTTGTTATTTCATAAACAATTGGAATTTTTAAAAGGATACAATCTCAGCATGTTATTAGGTTAAGCACTTCTAACACAAACAAGCAAACAATGATGTATTGTAAATTAGACCATTTTGGAATTTGTGCAATTTAAATGGTTGAGTTATTTTATGTTAGGGAAGTGAATGCACAATATTCATTAGCTAATTTTCATGATTTAAAAAAAAAAAACACACATTGGGCCAAATTACACTTTCAGAGATGCCCGCAGAATTTTAATTAACATAATAGGTCTAACTTCGGTTCTTTATTTAGTGCTTCTTTTTGATTCAAGAAGGTGTTGAGAATTCTAACTCCCGCTTTTGTAAGGTAAAAACAATCGGTTTTTGCAGGCTGAATTATATACCCAGTGTCCAACAGTAACTGTAGAAGAGTTCATTGTAGGTATGGGTTTCATGAACGTGAAGTTCTTGCCCTAATAGTGGGGCCAATGGGTAAAACTGGTCATATTCACATTTGTCCCAATGAATGGCTTAGTTATGCGATCTTCCCTAGTCCCCAACCTGTTCTCTTTTAGATTTGTGGAGGTCTGAGAATTATGGAAAGAATAAGAATCTGACTATATTAAATGAGTTTTAAAAAATACTAAAAATATTGTAATACAACTGAAATTTTATTATTTATATTTATATGGCAGCATGTCCCACCAACACTTTGCAAAGATGTCAGTATTAATTGTCACCATCCTCCAGGGAGGTAAGTAATAGTATTTCCAAGCCAACTGGTTTATTTAAATTTAGTTCCTATATTCATATGATTTTTATGCAAATGAGCTCAATGATAAAAGCAGCCTTACATAACAATAACCTAATCTGTGTCATTCCGAAGCCTGCTGGTTTCAAGAATTGAGCATAAATATATGGAACCTAAACAAATTGCATTCTAGGGTTACAGTCTCCCAGAAAAACAGAGTTACCTTTAGCATCTGAGAGCTATTATCGCTTGTCTTGTGGATCTATAGTTTAAGAAAAAATATATTAGCAGGAGCTAGGGAGTACTCGGTGCTTAACATAAGCAGCTGTTAATTGTAAAATGGCAGTCATTTGTATTTTCCTAAAAATGTTCATATGGTTTTCAGAGAATTTTTAGGAAGACATTAAATCCTTTTCATCTCTGCATCTGATATCTACGTTTGCTACCTTCTCCCCACTAAAGAATGCCTCTTCTCCCTTCAGAGCCCTATCTGGGCTCATAAAACCAATAAAATATCTTTTTGGAGGAAGCCAAAATGTATTTGAAGGAATTAGGGCTGATTTGGGAGATGCAATGCTGGTGATATAGCAAATTAGTCCTGTTAAATATGAGTAGGATGAGTATTCTGTAGATTGTTTTGCAATAAAATATATGGTCATGTGCATACATGTATACGAAGGAAGTACACTTACATAGAAAGCTGCTTGCACGTATCAGCAGGTGTTTAATCAAAGTAATACTGCGACAAAAATAAAAGCTTGGCCAAGAACAATAGGTTTTTCTGCAGACACTGTAGACACCACTACAGTGTAAGATATATTTCTTGCATTCAAACCTGTCTTTTATTTTGTTTACACAACAAAGTTATTATGCTAATTACGTGGTAATATGCTGCCCCTGAGGATTGTCTACATTGATAGCATCTATTTGAGGATGCAGATTTGGAGCCAATGTGTGATTATTATGATTTCAAAATGATATGATCAGATTGACAGTTTTGCCTTCTAAAAGGGAGTTCTCTCTGGCTCTTTACTGCTGAGTGTGGAGTTTAACAACGAATGGTAGAAAACATTCAGGAGAGTTTGGGGAATTTTTGTTCATGTTATTTTGAAAGAAGGTGGGGTGGACAATATTTTGGACAAACGAGTCAAATCTAAGACTCTGTGTGTTTGTGTGTGTGTGCATATACAAGCAGACGTGCATGTATGCAGGAGCTCACACTAATATGTGTGCATCTTCACTAGGGGGAGCTCTTGGCTGGCTGTTCAGCAGCTTGACCATTGTCTGTAGAAGACAATTTTTCTTTGTTTGAAAATTTACAAATCATCAATGAAAATGCCACAGATATGGCAGAAGTTTTGGGGCTAAGTCACTGGTTCCCAGTTCTGCCTTCAGGTGGGATTGGGAGTGATGATGTGTTTTTCCCCATGGTCCCATTGCCCAGCAATGATTTTCCCACATCCTCATAATTTAACAGATTTCAGAGCTACTGTAAATATTTCTTTTCACCCAGAGAGAGGGCTTCTCTGCAGCCCGTTCCCTCTGAAAGGCTCTCCACTGGTGCATGATAGTTAACAGTGAAAAAGTATACATTTTCAAAAGCCCAGAACTCAGATCAATTAATTAAATGTTGATAGAAATATGATTACCATAAGTGATATTACAATGCTGATTTAAAAATGGAAAACTTTGTGATTACAAACGCACTTGACTAAAAGAGTTATTGGGGGAAAATGATCAACTGAAAAGACAGAAAAATTATTTGAAAATCTTTATAATGTAATCATGTTGGAAAAGAAAAGAGAACATGCCAGCTTTAAGAGAATGGTGACACTGGTTTGGACAATTTTAGGTTTTATTGTCCTTATTCTCTAAATGTTCTCTCCCTATCCCTCACTGGTGTGTGTGTGTGTGTGTGTGTGTGTGTGTGTGTGTGTGTGTGTATGTCTTTTTAAATTGGAGGAAAAAAATAAAGCAAAGTGCTTCTTTCCCTACCATGTTCCTTTCCTTTTTTCTCCACTCTAATGACATTTGGCAGGCTCGGCTGTGTAATGCTTGACTGGTTTTATTGTTGTCTGTTCCCAGTGGGGAATAGTTGACACTGCTCTCTTTTTTCAATTGATATCCATTTTCAACAATATTGCTTTCTATTAGATTCCTGCACAGTTTGTGCCAAGCAAACTGAATATTTACTGGGCTGACCTCAAAGCCTTCAAATCAACAAACACTAGAATAAGCAAAATATGCATTTTTAAGATCAAATGTTTTCAAATGTTCTTTTCGAAATTATTATTTTTAAATGCACTGTAAGCTGCAGATTAAAGGATATTATATTGCCACTTCTGTCAGCCCAATTTTATTTATTTATTTCCTTACATTAAATAATGGGATTAAGCATTGAAAGAATAGTTGTATACATTACCTGGGAAAGGTTAAAAGCAATTCAATTATTTTCATATGTAACAATCTCTCCTTCTAGGCAATCAAGCATTTTTTCTTTTGCTTATTACTTTTTAACATAGGCATGGTTAATAATACCTTATTGAGCAGAGCAACTGAATCTGACAAACCAGAAGACAGGAAACCATTTCAAGGCTTCCTGAATGTCAGGGGGCTCTGTGTTGGAACTGAGGGGTAAAAGATTGAATTTAGCCATAAAGAAAGCCAAATAGCAAGTGAGTTACATGAATTTTTCTAACATCTTTCCTTCAATTTGCTAAGCAAAGTTTGCAGAGTCTTAATTGTACACCCTACCTACATCTGGCTGCAGCTGGCACATAGGGAAGAAATATGCTTTATTTTTGGAGATAATCAAGAAAAAGATTAAAAAAGAAAAGGATTGGTTTTATGACGAGCACCTCACAAGCTATTGCAATACAGCCAACTATGTTTAGTTACTTTAAAAAAGGCTTATCCTTCTTTTACACTAAAGTTGAAACAACCCATAATAGAAAGGATGTGTCTGCATTAAGTTTTTTGGTTAGGTTGGGGTAACTCTTGGTAACTCAAGCAAAGAAGCCCACACGGGGAGGTGGGAGTTGACTCTTACAAGGACGGTGTTAAGAAATGTTATGGCCAAAATATATGTTTGTGAATGGTATTTAGACCACCAAAGCCACCATGTTACAGAAGATAAAACCATTTTATGAAACTCCAATGAGTCATAGGGAAAGGGCGTGAACCCAGATTTCTATTTTAAAAGGCTTCTCCCTCCCTCACTTGCTTTTTTTTCTTCCTTTCTTCCATAAATATTTGTTAAGTATCCAGATTAGCAACCTCATTTCTTTCAAAGCAGAGACTAATTTCTCTGTTACCATTTCTTGTGCCCACATTACCTGCCAGCTACCTGGTGCCAAGCACTGTCCATATGCATCATTGACTCCTCACAACCACCATATCCTCTGAACCTGTTATTTTTACCACCTCTCAAAGTATGTGTGTATTGCAGTTGAAACACACTGGAGTCTTGAATGCTCATTTGCCATTTGAGGTCTCTTACCCGGAAAATGTGGCCAAGTAGAGATTGCGGAGGCCTGGCAAAGAGTGACCTGGGTCTGATATGCCAGTGGTTCTGGGGAAATCCCTTACTCAGCTTCATTTTTCCCCATCTATGTTTCAGTTTTTCTATTTGTAAACCAGTCATAATTAAAACTGCCCAGTGGGCCTTTCACAGGCATGTTGGGAGGATTAGCAAGAGGCTGCAAACTTTCCTGAGCTCTTTGACAGAGAGGTGCTATAAGAAATTCAAGGCAGGAGTCTTGCATGCAAGATGTTGGATGCATTTACATTTAAACCTCCATTTTTCTAAATTAACTATGGCATTGTTTGGCTTGGATACAGAGCACAATTAATCATATGGGTCTCAATAAAAAATATAATTTTCATGGATTCCAGGAATGCCTGGAAGCTCGCGGGCAGTATGGAACTAGCATAATAGATTGATGTGGTGCCGGGTGGCCTGGATGGATGCAACAAATTTGGGTTCTAATCAAACACCGTCACTAACTAGCTGTGTCAACTTTGGCAAGCAACTTACCTCTCTCTGCTTTCCCGCTTGCAAACGCAATGCACTTTCTGACTGCCTCAAAGGATTGTAAAGGGAATAAACTAAGGAATGTGAGAAAATATTTGGAATGATATCACGCATTATTTGTATGGAATATGTGCTATTGGTGGCTTTTGAAAATGGGATGAGATAGTCCCATGCTTTTCTCTTTGGCTAATTGCAGTTGCATTACAAAAAGCATTACAGATTATTTAAAGAGGAAAGAACTCCACTTTTCTCATCGCTCCTTATACGTCTTTCTTGTCATTAAACATCCTCCTGATTGAGGACTGACACAACTATAACACAGCTATTTCTCACAGTGCTTTTTCCCCACAAGTACCCTCAGATGAAAGCTGAGTTTCACCTCTTATGAAAAATGTGCATGACATGATCTGAGGGTGTTTTATGAACCTAGTCCAGGAATCTGCAGGTAAAATATGTGGTGTGCTAGCTACACAAATGATTTTCCTTGTGTCCCTTGTACCATCTTAACATTCTCACATCTATGATCATCTTTCCCAAGTGGTATCAGAATTCAATTATGATTTACTTGATTCTTTTCCAAATGTGAATGATTGTTAATCACAGCAGTGAACACACAAATGACCAAAAAAAAAAAAAAAAAGAAAAAGAGAATATAAATTTTATTGAGATCTGTTACTTTGGTGAATATAGTTTACATTGGATTAGTAAGGTGAAAATTCTATTTTCTGTCCATGAGTTGCAGGCCACCCTTAGAAAGTAGACTTGAAGCCAGGTCACATGGGAAGGTTGATGTCTCAAGGTACCTGGGATCATCTTGGTGATGGATATTGTAGGTGTGAGGGTATAAGTTATTGCAGAGGATGTAAGGACAAAAGAAAGGTATTAGGCAAGGAAATGAAGAGTGGAAGAAATCATGGTGTGGTCCCTTAATTCCATTTAGGAAAAATTTAGGTTAAAATGGATCCCTCTACCCTAGAATGGGAGAAAAGACAAAAACATTAAGAAAAGGTAGACTAGGCCAGGCGCGGTGGCTCAAGCCTGTAATCCCAGCACTTCCAGAGGCCAAGGGGGGTGGATCATGAGGTCAGGAGATCGAGACCATCCTGCTTAACACACGGTGAAACCCTGTCTCTACTAAAAATACAAAAAATTAGCTGGGTGTGGTGGCGGGCACCTGTAGTCCCAGTTACTCGGGAGGCTGAGGCAGGAGAATGGTGTAAACCCAGGAGGTGGAGCTTGCAGTGAGTGGAGATTGCACCACTGCACTCCAGCCTGGGCAACACAGTGAGACTCCGTCTCAAAAAAGAAGAAAAAAAGAAAAAAAGAAAAAGGTAGACTAAGATGAAGGGGAGAAGAGAGAGACAATTATATCGTGATCCTCTTCCCTTCCTCATATGCCATGATTTTCCATTATTCCAGTTTGTTAAAGTGTAGGAATGAATCCTAGGCATAGAGGCTTATTTCCATGTTATGCCTTGGTGGGGTTTAGAGTCCCCGATATCCATTGAAAATATTCAGGACCTGACAAAGCATCCACAGCTGGAGTATGGTAGGATGTGATAGAGTGCTTTGGAACCTAGAGAGGAAAGACTAGAGGGTAGAAGTAGCAAGAGATGAAGGCAGTGGGTGTGGAGATGGCATTGGGGGTCTCAGGATGAAGACGGAGACTGCAGTGGTGGCAGGGATTAGAGCAGAAGTCAGGCGAGGGAGGAAATTGGCACAGGAAGAAGGAATATGAAGCTGGCCCCGTGTACTCACTCAGTTGTTGTGCCAACTAAGGTGTCAGAAGATCAGGTACTTCATCTCTAAAAAGAGAATTTAAAAAAGGGTGACCTTTAGAAAAGTTGGAAGTAACAATTGGGATAGCGTTTTGTCCAAATCATCCAATAATGTGCAAACATAAAGCTCACTTAGGATCGACTGTGAATTTGGTACAATTACAAGAACAACAAGGACAGCCTGAAAGAGTTTTCGGAGTGAAGTTATGGCACCCCACCCTGTCCTCAGCCATCAGGATTATCTGTGGGCAGCTTGCTGTGCGTGTCCAGGCTGCTGGGTCCACCTCAGCATCCCCTTGGCAGATGCTGGCTGTGCACTGAGTACCCAGTTAGTGAGGAGAGGGAAACTGTGACAACCTAACTCATGCAGAAAGCTGCTTAGGAATGGAAGCTTTGAGACCGGACCTCACAACCTCGGCCTCAGGAAGCAATCCAGCAGAGGACACTACCTAGGAAGTGTCTTGAGCAGAAAGAAGCAGACTTTAAAATGTCCTCACAAATGAAGAGAATATCATCAGTTCAGACACAGATTCTTTAAAAGCATAGTTCAGTGCCTGCGGTTGGCTGGATTTCATAAAATGAAGAAAATCAAACCAGAGGCCTGTTTGTGAAGTTGAGGCGTGATTGTATTTTTAGTTTTCTTAACTAAATAAATCCATCAGTTGACAAAGAGCAGAGTGTAGTGGATTAGACAGGGAAGGTATGATTGAAGATGTGAAGGCAGGGTCAACTCGAGACGCATTGATCACGGTCTCATTAGGCCTGGAACAGAAACAAAAATGAATTTGAAATGTGAGGATGGGGAGGGGAAGTATAGAATGGGGACCAAAGGGAAATATTGGTATATTTTCCAACAGTGTGATTCATAACACACGGATGATCTCAGACGCGGAGATACAATTCATCCCTTAAATTCCTGACATACTCTGAGCCAGGGTAAAGTGTTTCTATCAACCCATCTTTCTCTTTCTCATTGTCTTTCTTAGTAAAGTGCCCTGAAATAAATTGCATAGCATCGAAAAGGGATTCTACTCCTGAGAACTATTTTTAATGTTGTAAGGCTGAAAAATATATTACAAGGAAAGTCCAACTAAGATGCTGGGAGAGAGACCAGTAAGAGCCCAGGCCATTGTTACTGTCGGTAGGTCACTTCTCTGATTTAGATAGTGTGAAACACAGATTAGCAATAAAAGAGATCTATAAAAGAGCTGATTGCATATTTCATTAAACTGGTAGTGAAGCTGATCATAAAATTTAATATTAGGAGGAAGTGGAATAATTGGAGCAGAATTAAAGTAACTGTTATTAAAAACTTAAATTTAGTCTTCAAAGCCCCTCACCAACTGCCCTGCTATCCTGTCCCTTATCAAACTCCTTACTTCATTTCTTTTTCCTTTTTCTTTTCTTTCTTTTTTTTTTTTCTTTTTCTTTTTTGAGACGAAGTCTCACTCTGTCACCCAGACTGGAGTGCAGTGGCACCATCTTGGCTCACTGCAACCTCTGCCTCCCGGGTTCAAGTAATTCTCCTGCCTCAGCCTCCTGAGTAGCTGGGATTAGAGGCATACACCACCCTGCCTGGCTAATTTTTGTATTTTTAGTAGAGACTGTGTTTCACCATGTTGGCCAGGTTGGTCTCGAACTCCTGACCTTGTGATCTGCCCGCCTTGGCCTCCCAAAGTGCTGGGATTACAGGTATGAGCCACTGTGCCCAGCCCATTACTTTTCATTTGCTTAAAAAATTGCTATATTCTTCAGGTTAATTTTCCTTCTCTACCTACAGCTTATTTTCTTTGCCCAGGCTGTTTTCTTTACCTTCCTTCTCTTATCTCTTTTATCCCATTCTGATTACATCCTTCCCAAACTGGTGGAAAGCATTCTTCAGCAGTTTCCCTTGAGTAACCCCTTCTGGGATTCAAGGGAGCCCCAGGATGAACACTGCTCTTCCCCAGCTGAGTTCTGATGCATTTGAGAAATCCACAGAAGTAGGACAGATGAAGGTCAAAGGCTGATCTTTATTCTGATTTGACTGATGCTGGAGAGAGTAGCACGTGAGATGTGAAATGTACAATCCAGAATCAGAAAGATGTGTCCATCTCTTCACAGGCAGAGCTGCCCCTAGCAAGAACATGCCCCTGCCAAACCTAGAGTGAAGTGCATGTTTTTGGTGAGCAGGCGGCTCCCTCCCAAGAGAAGGAGGAAGTGACAGAGCTACGCAAACCCACTTCCACATCCCAAATTCATCAATTGAGGAGGAGGCTGTGGGTGGAGAGAGGCTAGGAGAGTTTTGCAAATGGGGCATCCCCTACATGGAAAAGCAAGCAACATCTGGAATGGGGTAGGTACTATTTCTCCAAATGCACCCCCATTTAAAAATTTTTCTTCAGGGGCTTGTTCTATGGTGTCATATTTTCACATACAATGACTCAGTGGGATTCAATCAGGGAAGCAGAGTCATTAAGAGTAATAAGGGATAAGGGGTTTATTACAGATATTAGACCTTACATAACTGTGGAAGGAGCTGGAGATGTGGAATCTTAGGGGAGGAGCTGAGGATCAGAAAATAGTCACTACCTGTCCATCCTGAAGCATGAGGATACTTCACAGCCTGAGGAGGAAGTCTGAGAAGCCAGGACGTCAGCTGCCACAATGGGACCGTAACTGGGAAGCTGTTGCCCCTGAGTAGCTGCTGCCTCTGTGGTTCTGCCATTAAGCTTCTGGTGGCAGACTCAGGGCTGCTGTGGTCAGCAGTGGCTTGAGCAGTGGTCACCAGCCGAGGAGAAGAACTGAACCAAGGCAGAGGAGAATGAGGACAAGCTAGGACCCTCCTGGCACCTCTGATCAGTCTGTCACCTCATCTAGTGGAAAAGCATTGAGAATCACGGATGCTGCTTCTTTTTCATCTCCTTGGCTAACTCTAGCCTGGAATTATATAGGGGAGGGGATTCCAGCAAAAGTAGTTCCAAGGTTAAACACATTGATGATAAAACAATGCAATACAGTCAACACCTTGATAACTTAGCATCTGAATACACTTCTAACCATGTTTAACTTCAAAATAAAGATAAAAATCTTGCTTCTGCTTAATGTGATACTATTAAAAACACTTTAACTCACTCCCCAAAAGAGGATTTGAGTTTTCATATGTCACTTTGCTCACTGGGGAATGTTTGTTCCTCCTCTAGCTCGACATATTCACCTCTTGATATCTTGTAACTTAAATGCTGATATATAATGTTAGCAACTATGGACACATCTTACATCAGATAGTAGGAGAATCAGAGAGGAGAAAAAAGAAAAATACATATTTATATCAAAGTATGAGAGAAATACTAGTAAGTACTACTGTCCTTTTTTCTGCAAGTAGTCACATAGTCTTAGCTGGTATTTAGAACTTCCTTCTTCCAGTAGCCATTCCATATACCTTTGCTCAAGCAAGCACCCCAACTCTTCATGGTTCCTAGCCTGGTGGCAGGAAGGGGACCTAGGCATTCACTCCTAAAGATCTGTGCTATCAGCAGCTCCACCTATACTGGGTTACTGTAGTTTTCTATTTACTCTTATCAAAAAGCATGGGAGTATTAAAAGACCTCTATCCTCATTGTGCAGTAATGTGGTATAATAAGAAAAGTATTTGGTCTTTGTCCTCAGTTTCTGGCACAGAGCTCCTGAAACCCTTGTAATTTCCTGAATCATAAAGGTGATAGGAACATCTTTTATTCTCATGTGGTGACACCTCTTGGCAGGTCCCTAGATAGCTGCAGGATGGGGGTTGATTGCCAGATGAACCAACCATGTGATTAGAGGGTTGGAACATTCAGCCCAACCCCAGCCTCTGGGGATGGGCAGCAGAGGGGTTATAGATGGAGATCATCAATGGCCAATGATTTAATCAATTCTGCCTACATAATGAGACCTCCACAAAAACCCCTCAATGAAAGTGTTCTGAGAGCTTCTGGGTACATGGACACATCCATGTAAAAGGAGAATGGCACACTCCAACTTTGAGGGATAGAGGTTCCTGCATGTGGGACCCTTTCAGACCTCACCCTGTTACCTCATCTGGTTGTTCATTTGTATCTCTTATAATAAACTATAATCGTAAGTATACCACTTTCCTGAGTTCTATGAGTCATTCTAGCAAGTTATTGAATAGGAGTGGGACTATGGGATCCTGTGATTTTGCAGCCAAGTTGGACAGATGTGTGGGTAACCTGGGGACCCAGTACTTGTGACTCAAGTTTGAAGTGAAGGCAATTTTGTGGCACTGTGGAGTTCCTTAACCTTGTGGAGTGTGACAGCTCACTGTGGGTAGTTAGAGACAGAATTGAGAATTGCACTGAATTTTAAAACGGAGGAAAAAAACTCTCTGGTGGCAAACCAATTCCTCTCGGTAGAATTAATCACCCCAACCAATGCAGTACCTCTTTCTTCAACTCTTGGTTTTCTGGCATGAAGAGTTCATGTGTCTACGTGTCCCTCTCACTTTCCAGTTTAATGAAATCATTATCTTTTGTGTGCCCCTGGAAGCATTCCTTTATAACAACAAAACTAAATCAGCAGGGCGCAAACTTGTGAGGATAGGATGCAAACATTTCACTAGTCGATGATTAGGGGAAATATGAGAGGAGACATTCTGTTTCCATCGCTTGATTCTCAGGTTCTGAATCCTATCCATGTGGAAAATGATACAATGTATTAACCATTAATTTGGAACCTCCACTGCATCCTGAAGGATATCACACCCACCCTGCAAAGTGTGAGCACCCAGCTGGCACCATCACTGAGTCTTCCAAGGTCCTTCTACATTCTACCAAGCCAGCTGCTTCAGTGAGATGAGGACCATGGCAAGCCCAGTAAATTTCATGAGCATAAGCCCATGACCCTCTTTACTTATTTCCTTGGTTGATAGCAATGCTGTATAAAGCACTTTGATTGCAAATGAGGAATTCTGTGTCCACGATAGTGGTTTTTGAGTAAGTATTATGGGAGGGGAAGGCAGATCCATATCCAGAATAAGGGTCTGTTCCAGAGAGAGCGGAGTGCTGCCTTTTTGTGATGTGAATGTGGTCTAATGTAATCAACCTGGCAGGTTTCCCAGGAAATGCGCCATATCAGGGACTCGGTGTTGGTCTTTTTGCTGACTGGTTGCATATTTGGCAATGATTATAACCAGAGAAGCCAAGTCAGTGTGTGGTTGGGCCCAACACAAATTGTTGACCCACAGAACTATGAGAAAATAAGTGTTTAAGCCACTAATTTTTGATTTAGTTTATGTGGGCGGCAAAAGCTAACTAAAACAGAAATTGGTACTTAGAAGGGGGATGCTGCCACAACAGAAACCTAAAACATGTGGCACTGGTTTTGGAGCAAAACAATTGGAAAAATATTGCATGTGGTCAGTTGGAAGATAGAGCATTTATCTAATAAACTTGTGGATCTAGTTAAGAAAATTTCCAGGAGGATTGTTAATAATATATGGGCTGAAGGAGATGAACTAAAGAAAGAACTGTTTCATTTGCAAACAGAAAGTAGAAAAAAGATAGAGGGCTCAGGACTTTCTAAATTAGAAAATAAACTTGTTTTTCATTTCAGTCTCTCCAGTTTGCAAAAGATTCTTCTAAAATCTAATTAAGGGAGTGACTTTAAGACTCTTGTAAAGACCTCAGAAGAATTTGTGGCTGTTCCTAGTATATTAACTCAACAAAATAACTTCTAAAGATCTTGAGGTCATTAACTCACAACATCCTAATATACTGCCTGAAGAAGAAAGAATGCTGCATTAAAAAGAATTGTGTGTGTGTTTCCTTTGTCTGTTGAAATGGATGACTTCTTGATACATAGAAAACCCACAAGGTGTTAAAGGGGGCTGTATAAGCTTGCATTAAAAGAGACTAAGACAAAATTTTTTAGGGCAGGAAGTAGTATAAGAAAAGTTATTCATCTGTAAACAGGACTGTTTCTGATGGTCATATGCACATGACTGTATTCCTGAATTGCTGCGGACCAATGGCTTCTATGTGCTCCCCATTTCTCCTTTTTGAATGGGGTCTTTATTATGATTATCCTCTTGTCATCTCACCATTGTATGTTGGGTATGGGAGAGGATGGAGACAAACTTGTCTGTTTGGTTCACAGATTTCTGGATTAAGAGGAGCCACATGCAAGGAGCTGTAATAGGTCCTCATCCACACCTGGACCAAATGCAATTCCTGAAATCTTAGACTTTCAGTTTGATGATATAATTGGATGAGACTTTTGGGCAGTCTTGGGATGGGGTGAATTCACCTGGCATATGGGAGAAATAGAAATAATTATAGCTAATGGGTGACCGTAGTAGCTTAAATATGACCACATATTCTTTATAGCTTGACCCATTAAAAGGAGGGTGTCGGTTTCTCCATTTTTTGAATTATAGCTGACTCATGACTTGGTTTGACCAACAGAATGTGGCAGAAGTGATGATATTCAAGCTGTGAACCTAAGCCACTAGAGGCCTTGCAGCCTCTGCACTTGTCCACTCTGTGAATAAGCCTGCCCACTTCTTCCAATGAGGAGAAAGATCCAGCCACAACAGACTTGCTAGCTGTCCCAGCTGAGGCACCAGATATAGGAGTGAGCTCAGTAGACACTATGCAGGGTAAAGATGAGATGTCTAAGCTGAGCCCAACCCAAATCGCCAACCACAGAATCATAAGTGAATACATGATTATTTTAAGCCATAAAGTTTTGGGTGGTTTATTACCTAGAAAAATCTAGTTAAAACTCACTTACATTTGCACATCTTTCATATATAGGTCTTCTATCTCTCTACTGAATTGTAAAAACCTTGAGGGAAGTGACCAAATTTTATAAATTTTGTGACTTCTGCAACACTTAGCACAGGACTGGGTACAGAATATTGCTTTATGAATATGGTGTGCCTAAAGTTCTCTTTCCGCTGTTTGAAAATACAGAGTTTGAAAAGTAAAAGAATGTCAGAAGAAAAAGTTTAGGTTAGCTTGGCTTATCATAGTATCTTGTTTACCCTCACCCTTCCCTGATTTTTTTTAACTAGGAAAGAAATTTGGTCTTCAGCATCAGAGATAACCAGATTTAACATTTTTTCCTCTGTTAGACTCTCAGTGGGTGGTAAGTGCCCATTGCCCAGGCTCAGTGGCTCATGCCTGTAATCCCAGCATTTGGGAAGCTCAGGCAGGCAGATCACTTGAGGCCAGAAGTTTGAGAGTAGCCTGGCCAACATGGTGAAACCTTGTCTTTACTAAAATACAAAAAAAATTAGCCATGTATGGTGGCTCATGCCTGTAATCCCAGCTACGCAGGAGGCTGAGGCACGAATCGTTTGAACCCAGGAGGCGGAGGTTTCAGTGCGCTGAGATTGCACCACTGCACTCCAGCATGGGCAACAGAGTGAGACTCTATCTCGAAAAAAAAAAGTGCCTATTACTTAAAGAATTAAAAATTATTAATAATACATTATTGTTACATAAACATAATAGTAATAATAATAGATAAAGTGAGAGCCAAAAGTTTTTTGAAGAGGGGAGTATTGGTTCCAATTCTGAATCTTTCAGCCAGTGCCCATGTCCGTCACTGGATCTAATAACCAATTAACTAAAATAACCAGCTAAGTCAAAAGCATGCCAGTGAGAGAACAATGGCCTAGAATCATCTTGCTTCCTTCCTGATCTGATTCTGCGCTGCTCCTATTTTCTTCCAGATCCTGATCTCTGGCTTCATTTCCCATTTGCAACTAACTCCCTCCCTTTGAACCTGGCATTGCTACTAAGTTTTCCTGGCTTGAACCATTAGTAATCTGTACAGATACTGGCTTAGACTCACATTTTGGATCTTTCAGTCAGAGTCGCCTTAGATGGGATACCCTGCCCTAATTCAGCTCCTCAAAGACTGACCATCTATCCCAGATTTCTCCCAGTGAAGAATAATTGAGACTGCCAATAGTTTTCACAGACAAAATAATGGGGTAATGGTGAAGAGGGAATGAGACAGAACAGGGAGAGAACAGGAAGGCCCTGATCACATCTGTTATCTATGGCAGGGCACCACCTGGTGTACCTAGGACCTCAGAAAAATCCTCCCATAGGAAAATTCTTGATGCTGGAATGGTATGTAATCAGAGGAGGACTCTTCCTTTTATTTATTTTATTATTACTATTATTTAAGACAGAGTCTCACTCTGTCACCCAGGCTGCAGTGCGGTGGTGTGATCTCGGCTCACTGCAACCTCCTCCTCCCAGGTTCAAGCAATTCTCCTGCCTCAGCCTCCCCAGTAGCTGGGACTACAGGAATGTGCCACCACGCACAGCTAATTTTTGTATTTTTAGTAGAGATAGAGTTTCACCATGTTGGCCAGGTTGGTCTCGAACTCCTGACTTCAAGTGATCCACCCGCCTCAGCCTCCCAAAGTGCTGGGACTACAGGTGTGAGCCATCATGCCAGGCCAGACTCTTCCTTTTAAATCTACTTTCTAACTCCTCCCCAAGGGCTGTTCAAGCTCTGAAGGAAAACATGACCCCTCCAGGTCTCTCTTGTTTATTGTGTGAGGGGGCCTTC
Organism: Macaca thibetana thibetana; assembly: GCF_024542745.1. Lineage (NCBI taxonomy): Eukaryota > Metazoa > Chordata > Mammalia > Primates > Cercopithecidae > Macaca > Macaca thibetana. The sequence goes on from NC_065585.1 coordinate 51,770,306, forward strand.
CAGTGATGCTGCAAGAGTGAGTTGATGGGTGGCTGATTTTATGCATTTCTTGTGCTGTTGGGTCTAAGAGGTAGTTGGTTCAAATCAAGGCTGACCAACCAGACAAAAGGAAAGAAAATATTCTGACATTTAAATGCTAGGAATGTAATAATTTCCTTGTGAAATTATTATATGACATATTTAATATATACTGTATAGATTTGGACTTGCTGGAGTTTAGAGAGGAGGTTCTCAGGCCATGTACAGCTGGAGCAGCAAGACAGCTCTGCTTCAATCTGCTTAAATGTGAATGATGTATAAAAGGATGCTGCAAAAGGATTCTGCTGGCCTGGAGAATCCGGTGTAAGGATTTAGATATTAAGTTCACATCCTCTTCATTTTTCAAGCCTAGTACGAGAGTTCATAATAAGAACTTGCTCAGTAAATGTTTGTTGACCAACTGCCTGAATATATCTACACATTTTATAATGACAATAGAGTTGCTTTAAAGGCCATGGAATGACGTTCAATTTTGCAATAAAGTTGGAATATGACTTGTTCCCTTTATGTTTCTTTGAAGAGGCACACATGAATCTCTGAAGTGATGGTTACTAAACATGTGGGTGGGCAAAGTTAGCAAATGATAATACTGCCTTTCTGTGTATGAGGCCTCATTAATACTTCAACATCCATCCAAGGAGAGAAGGGTGTGTGTCCCATCAATTCCCTTGCCTCTCATTATGTTTGTGCTTGATTACTGCAGGTGTGCAAAAGCCTTTTCCGTGTGAAGCCACATGCCTCTGCCTAGGAGCTTGGGGTTTGGGAGTACATTTATCAAATGCATGCCAGCTCCTGCAAACTCCCTGAGAAAATTGTAGAACACCTGCATACTAATGGTTTTTATTGTTGGAATTATTTTATTGCACAATCAAAAACCTACAATCGTATCATAGAAACATACTACATGACTCCAAGTACAGAAACAGGCTGTGAACTTCACTGCTGACACTTTATTTCTTGTAATTAAACTTTTACTTTTATTTCACCTATTTTATCCCATAAACAGGGAAAGAAAATAAAACATATGGAGTAAACTGCAGGATGTTGTGGTTTATTCCATGTTTTGGTATTTTTAGCTGCTCCCAATGAGCCTACAGGTCTGAAGTTTGTGTACGAAGTGTATTAAAAAATAAGTTAATTAGCTAAGGAATATAAAAAAGTTAGCTATATATTTAGGTAGGAATCTTCTTTATTCTCTTGTTTTGCAGGAAGCAACAGCCCACAATTGCCTGCATTTTCTTCCCTCTTCAAAACCACTTCTGATCCAAAGACCATGAACCTGAACTGAAGAAACGACTCTTTCCTGCTGGCGTGAGATAATTCAGTCTCCATGATGTCTTAATCCTGGGCCTCCCTTAATTGACTTCTAACTGTGCTGAACTGTGGCTGCGAGGAGTTGCAATGTGGATCGCAATTTACAAGGCACTGGAATCGTTTCTCGTCTTCAAATTAGTCCTGAACTGTACTGGAGAAAGAAAAAAAGGGGGGAGGGGCCTTTACCCTTCTCGCTGTCTTGCCACCTCAAGTGAGACTTTCAGAATGGATGGTTGCCTTTTAACAATTTAGTCAGGGACAGAAAGGAAAAAGAGTTAGGGTTGCCAATACTTCGTCAATTTTGTCTTAAAGTTGCCTCACATGGCCTATCTCGTCCCGGGGAATGAAGAACTCCTAATGGTTTTAGGCTTTCATGAAGGGGTAGTCATTATTTTGAAACCCTGTTTCGTGGGAAATCCAAGATAGAACAAGGGTCACTGCTTTTTCTTTCTCCATGGATATCTATAGGATATATTTATTAATTAAGAAGTTTCTAGTTCTAAGCAGCAGGAAAAAAAGGAGTTATTTCTTTTATGGCCTTTTATAGCTACTTAACATCTATTTCTACTTCTCCTCCCTGATTTCTTCCTTTCCATCTTGGAGCCCCAAGTTAGAAAGCCATGGTACACACACACATTCCCACCAGTTGGTATAGGCACTCTGTTAGACCCTGGCGGTAAATGTGATATGGTTAGCATCCTCAATGGGAAGATACACATGTAAATGATGATGATGCAACTTAGGAAGTTATATACGGGAGATGTTTATGGGAGCATAGAGGAGGGACAGCGATCAGAGGCTAGGGTAGAAAAGGGTGGAGGAGGTAGGAACCCAATGGACTCTTTAAGAATGATTCTGAATCAGCCAGAAGAAGAACGTGAAAATGGGATTTCTAGAAAGAAGGAATAGATGAGAAATGCTTAGAATCACATCCTGTTCTATGTCAGAGAAACTCAGAGAGTGAGGTGGAAGAGTTGGGGGAGGTCATCAGGCCAGAGCAGCTAAGCAGGGGTCAGCTATGAGTGGCCTTCCATGCCATGCCAGTGAGCTTGGACTTCAGAAAGTAGATGATGGCAAGGCCCTTAAGCAGGGAAGGGAACTGATTGGATTTGTGCTTTATATATGTACTTCCGGCAGTTGCGTCCAGGATGGATTTGAGCAGAGGAAGACTAAGGCTAGAGGTTAGATTGGAGGCTGGTGCAGTTGTCTAGAACAGAACTTGGAATAACAGAAGTGGGAACAAGATAGAGAGGAGCTAGGGTTGAGAAATAACTAATAAATTAAATTGGTGAGACTTAGATGGAGGAAGCGCATGGAAAGTGACTTAGAGGCTCATTAAGCCTACAGAATTGCCACAGCAGATAATCTGGCTTCAAAGAGAATGGATTCTCTATTCAAGACCTGAAGATCCTTGATCATGCAAGGCAGATCGAATGCCTACCATGGTGGTAAGGCTAGTATTTTAGTGAACCAGGGATTATGGGTGGGCATTTGGGTATGAAACCAGTTCTTATAAGAATTCCATGAAGTTTCTTCCTTCTCATTCTTTGGACCCTTAAGATATCCATGGGGAAACTCTTCTAGACAACTGAGAATGAAGAGGACTGGGACGGTTGGGGGCTTTTTTTTTTTTTTTTTTTTTTTTTTGAGACGGAGTCTCGCACTGTCGCCCAGGCTGGAGTGCAGTGGAGTGATCTCCTGGGTTCACGCCATTCTCCTGCCTCAGCCTCCCTTGTAGCTGGGACTACAGGCACCCGCCATCATGCCCGGCTAATTTTTTGTATTTTTAGTAGAAACGGAGTCTCACCGTGTTAGCCAGGATGGTCTCGATCTCCTGACCTCATGAACTGCCCGCCTCGGCCTCCCAAAGTGCTGGGATTACAGGTCTGAGCCACCGCGCCCAGCCTTTTTTTTTTTTTTTTTTTTTTTTTTTTTGAGATGGAGTTTCACTCTTGTTACCCAGGCTGCAGTGCAATGGTGCCATCTCAGCTCACTGCAACCTCCACCTCCTGGGTTCAAGTGATCCTCCTGCCTCAGTCTCCCAAGTAGCTGGGATTGCAGGCACCTACCACCATGCCCGGCCAATTTTTGTATTTTTAGTAGAGACAAGGTTTCACCATGTTAGGCAGGCTGGTCTCAAACTCCTGAGCTCAGATGATCTGCCCACCTAGGCCTCCCAAAGTGCTGGGATTACAGGTGTGAGCTGTGGTGCCCAGCCAGGCCGTTACTTAGCCATGAAGTCTAGGATTTCCATTTCTAAGTGTTCCCTAATTGAGAGCCAGTCTTCTGTCACGGGAATGCCATTTGGCTCCAGAATGATTCCTCAGAACTTCTGGGAGAAAGCCAGTACCCTGGGCTGTGTATGTGAGGTCTTTGGCCAGTCTGTCCTCATGTTCTTCACTCTTGTCTCCTACCACTCTGCACATGCGCCCTTTCTCCATGCCACGCCATAGAATAATTTATGGACTTTTGCAAATGTTATTCTTCTGAAATTTTCTCCCATGGTTTTTCATCAAAATACCTTTCATGGCTGAGCACAGTGGCTCACACCTGTAATCCTAGCATTTAGGGAGGCTGAGGCTGGTGGATCATTTGAGGTCAAGAGTTCAAGACCAGCCTGGCCAACATGGTGAAACCCCATCTCCACTAAAAATGCAAAAATCAGTCGGGTGGTTGTGGCGTGCGCCTGTAATCCCAAGCACTTGGGAGGCTGAGGTGGGAGAATCGCTTGAGCCTCGGAGGCAGAGGCTGTGGTGAGCCAAGATCGCACTACTGCACTCCAGTCTGGGTGACAGAGTGAGACCCTTTTGTTTTTGTCTCAAAAACAAAACAAAACAAAAATCTTTTATGCACCTTTAAAAAGCATCTTGTTCTTTGTAAACATTTCACAAGTCCTGGGCCTGATTTATTTCAGACCCTGCTGAGCCTGCCCATACCCCACTTGTGCACTTACCACACTGCTATGCTTTCTGCAGTTTTCCTGTCAGTCCTGTTAGATGGCAAGGCCTTTAAGGGAAAGAAATGCACTAGAGCATTTGTGTATGTGCATGCATCCCCAGTGGCTAGCACAGTGCTTAGCCAACAACTTTGAATGAATGTTGGCAGATACTTCTCTTGTCCTACAGCAGGTTCAGAATTGTGAGAATTTATAAATCATGATATAATTTAAAACTCTCAGCAATAAAAATTTCCTAGAAAAAAATAAAATGTGACAATACTTTAAAAAATATAAAGAGAATTGAATGAAGTATATTATTATTAATATACTTCAATTGAATGAAGTATATTAATATAATAATATTATATTATTATTGTAATGGATGCTGTGTTCATCCACGTGTTTATTTAGCTAATACCTGTTTGGTGAAAACTGAGCAAAGCACAGATAGAACAGGTAGGGCATGTTTAGGAGACTTACCTGATTGAGTTCAGATATTGGAAGACTGGAAGTTCAGATATGATGTTGAGTGGTTTACTGACCTCTGTATGTTGTGGAGTGGCTAGCTGTGACTCTGGTGTTTAGTGGGAGATCTGAGCTCTAATTAGCTGATTGGCCTTGAATAAAAAGACTTTCTGAGCTTCAGTAGCTTCTTCTGTAAAGCCTGGATAATGTTAAAAACCTCCAGTATTGCAGGGTTATTGTGCTATTCAGTAAGACAGGAGCTAATGTGGGTATAGATGTGCCTGGCACCAGGGTTGGCTGCATGGGTGTGTGACCCACGCGGCTGCACAGGGCCTTGCCCTTCCTCTAATGCTCTGCTCTCGCCATCCTGGAGTTCTTCATAATTATTGAACAAGGTACCTCACATTTTCATTTCACTCTGGGCCCCTTAAATTATGTAGCCGGTTCTGCCTGACACATAGTAGGCACATAATAGTGCTCTCAAGAGAGCCCTGAATACTCACCCTGACATTAGAAGGGAACCCGAGGAGCTACTTACAATGAGTGCTGCTCTCTGATGATGTCTTCATTTTGCTTTTCTGCAGAAGGTGAGTGGTGCCTCCTTCTATTCCCACACCTGCTTCCTGTGGAGTACATAGATTTTCAATTCTGCCATCCACTTTCTCTCATTTATTTAGAAATGCCATACTGTGATCATTCTTTTATCTTAACTACTATTTTTATCTCCCACCTGCCCCCTCTCCCTACCAAGATAAACACATTGGCCACCAGCTGTACATAAAATCAAAACGCAAATTCCTTTTCGATTCCACCAAGGTTTGAGTTGCAGTTTTTTTGTGGTGTTAAAATACTTTTCAAAAATGTAAATTTTTTTAAAAAAGAAAACTAAGTTACTGAGATAATTTGATTTTGGCTCTTGCCATGTAACTTTAAGATTTTAGTATCTTTGTTGGTCCTAAATTGACTATGAGTTTTGCTCTGATGAAAATTACTTGTGCCAGAAAGCTACAGTGGGTTGAAACATTCTGCCACAGTAATCCCTATGGATTAGAGCATATTGAAGCGCAACCATGGGAAATAGAATGCTTCTTTTAAACCACTGAGCCAACAAATAAGGTCATTTGATGCTGAGAGACTGTGATCATCCATGAAGGGGCTAGTTCACCAGAAACATTAAGCTGGTTTGGGTGGACTCATCTGTTGGTGGTGAGAACACTGGGGTTTCTTTTTCCATCAATCCCCCTTTGCTGTTTTATCCCTCCAAGTTACAAGTTATAAGATCACAAACTTACAAAATAATGAAACGAGGTGGCTGTATCCACACCTGAGCTAAAGCTAAGTCAACTTTTTGTACAGAGTCTGTTGCCTTTCAGCTTTCTGTATAAATGACTGAACATGGCAATGTATTAGGCACTCTAAATGGTGAAAATTCCAGGTGTTATTTCTAAATGACAATTCAGAGATATTTACTTTATATTCCCCCAAATAGTCTGAGAGGGAAAACTGAATGGAAAGAAAACTGGAAAAACAAAACAAGTTGGAATCATGCCTGACTTGTTTACTTTAGGAAATCTCTTAACACTCATTTTAATCAATTGAAAAGAGATGGTTCATCAGATCATAGAATTTTAGAGCCGAAAGGAGCCTTAGAGATTATCTCATCTGATTCCCTCATTTTATGGATGAGGAAACTGGGATGCAGCGCCGGGGAAAGGCCTTCCTAGTGTTCCATGGCTAATTAGCAGCTGGGCAGACAACCCAGGTCTCCTAATGCCCAGCCTGGAGGACTGCCTGATTTTTATACCCATTTAAAGACAATATATTTCCAAATCAAAAAGGCTTACAAAAGTAACTTAGTGAGCACAGGAAGAATATATTTTCCAATTGAATGACAGCTTTCAAGTATGTTTCAGAATACTGCCTGTATTACCTCCTCAAAAAAATTTGTCAATTGATGAATCTATTCAGAAAAACTTAATTTATAAGAATAAGGGGAAAGAAACCCCCTACAGAAATAAGTCTAACATCACATAAGGAAAAAGAGCTTATATTTAATATTAAAGAAAATAAATCCTCAAAGAAAATAAAATCCCAAAGGCAAATTCATGTGTCATTTTCAAAAATAAAAATAAATCCAAATGGTGGGGTCTTTGCAGACTCTCTAGGTCGCATATCAGAAAGGTGGACCGTACAATGTATTGCCCAAACTGAGACATTTCTGAGAGTGAAAATGGGCATTATAAATATTTTCGTGAAGGTGACAAGTATAAACTGGGACTATCCAGGGCAACTAGGACATATGGATCATTTTACATATGAAAATAAATAAAAAGTTTGCATTGATTATCTACCCTGTGCTAGGGAAGGCCTTAGGGACTTCTCTACTTTACTGTATCTTTTTTATTAATTTTTGTTTTAAGTTCTGGGCTACGTGTGCAGGATGCACAGGTTTGTTACATAGGTAAATGTGTGCCATGGTGGCTTGCTGCACCTATTAACCCATCACCTAGGTATTAAGCCCCGCATGCATCTTTTAGTGGTGGGGCAAGTAAAGAATTTAGTAGCATTTTATTATAAGAGGTTCAATATTATATTAAGAGGTGAAGATGTGGGGTCTCATAATTTTCATTTCCTACAATGAACAATACAGACATTTTTTCTGTTTACCTACATAGAAAGCAATAAAGGCTCTTTGTGTGTCTCTCCTGCACTCCATTCCCTGCCCTGCTGCAATTTCTTATGTAAGTCCCTCTTTCTAAACTTCTATAAATGGCAAAATTCAAATAGGATTATTTGGTATTGAATATTTCTCTGAAAACCGTGAGGAAGGTTTCTTTTTCTTGACAAGATAGGTTGCTGCTGAATTTGCTTTTCTCACTTTTAGTTGGTTTTTATAATGGGCTTGTTGAAAACAATGAACAGTTTAGAAAAATACCCTTGGTGCTGTGAAATAGGGACCATTTCCAAAGTTTGTTCAAAATCTGATTACATTAGCAATTTCTTAAATCCATTGTACTAGCTTTGTAATTTGCTTCCATGACCCACGGAGTCTATTGACTCAGTCAGTGAATTTCGTTGTTTTTTTTTTTTTCTTAAAAGAAGAGAAAAAGACTGGTCTCTGTCTGAAAATTACAAACATGGAAGAATTTAGAAACAATAGGTTTCTAGGTTGGGTGGAAGGTAAGCTCTAAATCTACTGATTTGCTTGTCTTAGTTTGCTCTGCCTCTGTGGGTAGTTGGGACTATCCCTAAATAAATCTTTAGGGTTTTCCACAATGCTTTAAGTAACACTCACAAGCTGTGCTCTGAGTTTTTTTTTTTTTTTTTTTTTTTTTTTTCTTTTTAATAGGTGATATGGTTTGGCTGTGTCCCCACCCAAATCTCATCTTGAATTGTAATCCCCATAAACCCCAGGTGTCATGGGAGGGGCCCAGTGGGAGGTAACTGAATCATGGGGGCGGTTTCCCGCATGCTGTTCTCCTGCTAGTGAGTGAGTTCTCGTGAGATCTGATGGTTTTATAAGCATCTGGCATTTCCCCTGCTGCCACTAGTTCTCGCTCCTGCCACTCTTGGAAGAGGTGCCCTCTGCCATGATTGTAAGTTTCCTGAGGCCTCCCCAGCCATGTGGAACTGTGAGTCAATTAAACCTCTTTTCTTTATAAATTACCTAGCCTCGAGTACTTCTTCATAGCGGCATGAGAAGGGACTAATAGGGTAGGGAAGCAGAAATCTATACATTTGAAAATAGCTAATAGGTTTACTGAAGCTAGAATATGTGCCCAAACTTTAGTACCCACTGTTTTCCTTATATTTTCTCACTTCATCTTTACAACAATCCTCTGAAAATGTAAACCGTTATTCAGCCCAGTTTGCAGCTGATGAAGCTGAGGCTTAGAAAGGCAGCCTGGTCAGGCACTGGGGGAGCTGTAATTTTCAGGCAGCTTTGTCTGGCCCCAGGGCTACACACTTAGATTCTAATTAATCACTCTGCTAGGCTCTGTTTGAAGAATCTCTTGGCTTTATCTTGATTTTGAAAGAATTTTCTCCATGGAAAGCCAACCATCCAATTATCAGAGCCAGAACACTGCCTCTTACTATGGATTGAATTGTGTCTCCTCAAAAAGGTACGCTGAAGTCCTAACCCCCAGTACCTCAGAATAAGACCTTGTTCGGAAATAGGGTCATGACAGGGCTAAGCAAGTTAAAACTAGGTCATTAGTGGGGTACTAATCTAGTATAACTCGGTGTCCTTATTAAAAGGAGAAATGTGGACAGAAATTTGGACACAGAGGAATGACAATGTGAAGAAACACAGGAAGAAGATGGCCATTTACAAGCCAAGGCTCCTAGAAGGGACAGAGGCCTGGAACAGACCCTCCCCAAGAACCCCAAGAAGGCAGCACGGCCCTTCTGCCTCTAGAATGGTGAGAGGAGAAACATCTGTTGTTGAAGCCACCCTGTTTGTGGTACTTTGTTATAGCAACCCTAGCAAACACACGCTCACCCACATTTCAGTGGGTGTGGACTTGCTAGTGAGTGGCCAGCTGTCTCATCTACTCCTTTCTCTGACTGTGGCTGGTCCAAGGAGCAGGGCCAGGTCCAGGCTGGAAGGACCTGAGGCGGAGAACAATGCCAGTTGCACCCATCTCCAGGCTGCAGATTGAGGTAAAGCCGTCATAACTCCACCCTGAACTTTGGAGAGAGGGAGGGGAGGTGGCCTATATGTTGTCTCTGATCTGCCCTCTCAGACACATATAGCAGTGGTTCCAAGGAGAGTCCTTCTGCTCCCTCTCCAACCCCCAGTGGTTTCTAATACTTCCTTCAGTGATGTTGATTGATGGGAGAATGATCTGTCACAGCTGTTGAATAATACACATGCTGATGATTTCTTAATAAGTTAAAAGCCCTTGTGATGGAGTGAGGAGAAGGAAGAAAAGCATGTCCCACCTCTTGCAAAGGAGGAAACAAAAGCCTTTATTCAAATTTTTCACAGAAAGAACCCTAGAACTGCCAGGTGGGGCCCAACATCGACTTCTAGCAGAAGTAACCTGGGTTTATCGAACTCACCACAACCAGAACTAAGCACAACCAGAAACACAACACCACTATTAGCTAGAAATAATAAAATGCTCAATAAACCCCAAATTATGAAGGCCCAGCCAGGAAACTCTCAGACACTCATGTTTACGGCACGTCTGGCAAGTAGCTTCACAATAAAGTATAAAATTTACCCTTTTAAATAGCACAGAATTGGTGGCATAGCACATTTACACTCTTTAAGATGTAAACCAGTTTGCAGAGTTTAAAAATGCCTTATAAGTATTTGCTACAATACGAAAGTCTGGAATAAAATGAGTGGTTTGACAAGCTGTAGAGGTCAAAACCAACAGCTTTTCTTGTCTGAAGAAGAGAAAGCCAAAGGGTAGCTAAGTATTGTTGTTATGGCATTGCTTTGGGCCAGGGGAGAAAGCCTGTAAAGACAATTTCATTCCGTCTTCTCTTCGATTTCTACTTTAGAGTTGAGAAGAAACTTCCAAAGAAGAAGACTTTGGTTAAATAGTGTGTTAGAATAGTGACAACCCGTGTAAGGTCAGCATTTCATCCCATTAGCGTGGAGGAGCCAGCTGGGGCTGCCTCTGGGGCCTGTGTTCTTTCGGTATGCAATTCTGCTGTCAAGTTGTCATATTTTGTGGTCTTTCCCTGATTCTGGGCTTTTCCACGTCCCTGCCAAGCCACTGTGCGTCTCATCCTTGGACACTGTCCTCCCAGTCCCACTCCAGTTCCTTCAGGGCATTTTCATTCTTTAAAAAGAAAAACCCTTTCTTTTTTCTAAGAGATTCTTTAGAGGGTCTTGCTCTGTTGCCCACACTCATAACTCAATCATAGCTCACTGCAGCCCTGAACTCCTCAGCGGAAGCAATCCTCCTGCCTCTCAGCCTCCTGGGTAGCTGGCACTACAGGCTTGCACCACTACATCCAGTTAATTTGTTTGTATGTATGTATGTATGTGTGTACGTATGTATGTATGTATGTAGAGATGGGGTTTTGCTGTGTTGCCCAAGCTGGTCTCAAACTCCCTCCAGGAAGTTTTTTGATATCATCGCTAGCCTTGGCAGCATGCTGGGCACTCATTCCTTCCCCAAATTCTTCTCTCTTTTCTCTGTGGAGAAGTGGGAGTAAAGGAAGCCCCTGTGGGAGTGATGGAAGCAGGACGGGGCAAAGAGAACTGACCCTGCTGCAGCAAGAGCCTCCGCTGGCCCCATGGGAAACCCTTCAGAGTTGTCCCCAGTGGAGGCCAGGGGCTGGGTCTTGGTGACCCACCATCAAACAGTGCTAGGGGTGGGCTGCCCTAGGGAGGAGGATGATTTTAGGCAAGTCACCTCTCTTTGGCTGATGGCAGTTCTCTCCTGGGGAGGGACTCAGTTGGGAGCCCTTAGCTGCGAACGTGCCAGTGCCTTGCAGCTGGGGGAATGGGCATTGAGTCTCACAAGGCTGGATCTGGGTGGGTATTACTGTATTGAATACACCTTCACTGTAAAAGTCACATTTGAGGCAAACAATGTCTTATAGAGAAGAAAGCAAGTAAAGTTAAGGAAAACCTTAAATCTAATTTTTCACTTCTATTGAAATATAACAGTGAAACACATTGTCAATGCTGTTTTACATATTGTTATTCAGTAGTCATGTTCTAATAATTAGGTTACTTATTATTTATCTCCTTCAGGAGGATCTGTCTCCCCAGTTTTAATAAAGTAAATGTTTTTCTTTGTTACAAATAATATAACTGCCACTAATTGAGCACAGGCTATATTCCAGATATATTTTATTAAATCTTCATAAGATTCTGTAAGAAAGATAACTTTGTCCCCACTTTATGGATGACCAAAGCAAAAATGACTTGTCTGATTCACACATAAATGGCAGAACTGGGGTCTGAACCCAGCTGACCCTGGAAACTACTCTAAAATCTATCTTGTTGCATTTTATCCTAATAAATGTTTTGTTTTCCTTTTTTTCCTGTTTCCAAATGTCCAATGCCTCTCTCATTTGTTTTCACTCCAAGTTATGAAAGTCCATTCCTGAAATATGACTGTAGTCCCAGAAATAAAGACATGGAAGAGACACTGAAAGCCCTGTACATAACCTCCTTGGAGTAACTAGGAGGTCCGCAGAGAGCCCTCCAGATTCCCAGGCTGGAACATGGCCTGGGTTCCCCGATAGTGTCCCACCTGACCTCTCCTTCATCCATTGATGCAGGACTGTCTTGTTGGCCTTTCCTCTGAAACACTCAAGATTTCACTGAAACCAACTCAATCCATACTCCACTATTCTGTTCACTACCCAACCCTCAGTCCTTTTCTTCTGTTTGTTGATAGGAATGATTACTGATGACTAAAAATTCAGATCTAAAATCCTCATGACAACAAAAAGAATAAATGTATATGTTGCCCCATCTTAAAACTTCAGACACAGGGAAGTGTGAGTTAGGAATGACTATTGTATATACAGTGATTTAAAGAGCCATCTTCGTGTGTCTTTTTATCAGCATGTTGCATGTCTAGAGTCAGATTTGGTCAAGACTAGAAATTCCTAGAGTTTGATATTTCGAGTAAAGAAATTCCTTACTTAAGTATTTCAGAAATTTCAAATTTAAGTAGTCAATTCTCTCTCTCTCTCCCCTATACACACACACACACACACACAAAATAATTTTGTATTATGTATCTGTCATATATAAATATACCATTTGTAAAATTATAACAAAAGAAAGTTTCAAATTTAAATAGCACCATGACGGGTTGATAGGTGCATCAAACCACCGTGGTGCGTGTTTACCTATTTAACAAACCTGCACGTTCTGCACATGTATCCTGGAACTTAAAATAAAAAAAAATAATGAATAGAACAAATTCTCTCTATAAATACACATTAACACACACACATAAAATATATATCTATATTATATATCTATTATATCCATATTATATATAGATATATGTACATGTAATTTATAAAATAATAAGTCTCATATAGCTGGTTCTATCTCAACTTAAAATATACCATGTGGGCTTTAGAGAAGAAGTCAGAATGAAGTGCTTTGCTGAGGCCCTTTTTTAATACTAGAATGGTAAAATTATAATCTCTTTTTTTGAAATAAAAAAAGAATGGATTTTCATCTGTCTTGAATAATTTAATATAACCTACCTGGAGGCAGAGGAGAATGGAGCAAATGATTCTTCCAGTCATCTCTTGCTGTATAATTATATTTTTAGAGGGAGAGAATAAAGATTCCTGCTGCTTCACACATTATTATACATTTTGAAGAGGATTCAAAGTTTAATATTTGTCATTCAGCCACTTTCCTAATTTTATGTGTAATTGGCCAAAAAATTGAAGTTTCAAAAACATTCTCAATGTGCTGAGTTCCCATATGTATTTCAATTCAACACACATTTATTACATTTTTTTCTGGGGTTAGGGACTGAGGGAAGGAGGCCAAGTGAGGAGGCACAGGCCTGTCTTTGCAGGGTTGGGCATCCATTGAGAAAGGAGGACTCCTTCACAATCTGCTAGCATGAGCTGCTGAGCTCCCAGCACAGATGTCCTTTAACGGAAGCACAGAGGTAGGCTCATTGAATTCTGTTGAAGGATAGGAGGAGGACCAGGGAAACCTTTACAAGGGGCTGACATTGAAACTGGGTTAAAGATGAGCAGAATTTACCTGGGGCACAGGAAGGAAGAAAGGAAGAAAAGGTTCTTTGAGCTACCTCTCGCTGACCTGTTGCAATTTGCCTTCATCCATTGTGTCTACTGTAGGGTGTCTAAGGGATCAGGCATGAAAGGCCTGCAGCTCTGCCAGGGTTCTTTATTTCAGGATGGTCCATTGTTGCTCCCCATCTGCACTTCAGATTAGGTTAAGTGTTGCATCAGGCCAACGCTGCACTTTTAGTCAATGCAGGTGTTTTGTGTGGGAGGCCTCTACTGCATCTCACCACCTCATCACCCCATAATCAGAATGCTCCTTCCCAGTAACCCCACCATTAGAGCGGATTCCTGATGTGAATATTCCTCCTCTCAAGTCTGCCCTGTCTTTCTAATCTCTAAAAACAATTGCACTGTGTCTTTCAGCCCTGCTGTGCCCATAGAGATAAATCTCTCCTTCCACATTTGTATTATTTTGCAGGATATTGTTAAAAGCATATTTGCCTAAATAACATACAGTAAAGCCCAGGTGTATTTACTATTCCCTTTCACGAGTTTGACTTTGACAGGCATCATATAGCTGCAAAGGATGCATGCTTTTTTGGGGTTTGTTGCAAGCAGACACATGACCACAGCACTGTTCTCCAGGCCAGCACACGTCTCCACATGGAGGAAGTGAACTTGGACTTCAGTACAGTTCACTTTCTTCTGACTTCCTAGCCACCCTCAAACTCAGACTACCCTTCTAGCCATCAGCTAGTTGTTAACTAATCCCTCTAAACTGTGAATTGTTATCTTCAAGATGTCTACTCCACAGAAATACAATCTAATGGTGGAATCTCAGGCACTGTAACTGATCTAAGTAGAAACATGTAGTGAAGGACCTGCTAGCTACACATCAAAGAGGACAAATGGCTATTGGGACTATTTTAAAAGGAGCCTTAGCTAAACTTTTATAAAGGCAGTGGCAACTGCCTTTTCCGTACCCACAAATTTTTACCAAAAATCTTTGGACTTTGTAACTTCTAGGTACAAATGGTTTGTGGCTTCTTTGACACTGTGAATTAACCCTGCCTACCACCTTTCTTGGGTCTTCAGATATAGAGGCACCTGCGACACCACTTCTTATTCACAGGCGAGCTAGAAGCTCCCCAGCTTTGACTTCCTCACCATTCTGCTTCTCCACTTCAGAGCATCTGTGTCTGTGCGTGCCTAAGCATTTCTCCTGCTCCACTGCCTCCTCAGACTCGAAGCAAGCCCATTCCCTTGTATTCTGGATTCACCCGCTTGCACTTCTCAGGAATCTTTTCATTGGTTTTTCTCTCTCTCGCTTTCCTATATCTTCAAGCTATCCCTCTCTGTTTCTTGTGTGGTTTCTTTCCATCACATAAACATGTGCAAACCCTTCTCACTTGAGCGTCTGTAGTCCCTTCTTTGGAATTAAGGAGATACTACCTTATCGCCTTTGTCTCCCTTTTTGTCTTCAGTCAGTTGAGTCTGACATTCTTTCTCTCCAATCTGATATGACTCTTCTTCTTAATGTCACCAATGACCCTGTAGTGGTCGACCTCTACGGACCCTTCTCAGTCATCTTATTTGATTTTCCCTGTAACGTTTAACACTGCTGATCTCTCCATTGCTCTTAAATTTTCCCTCCTCATTTTGTTTCTTCCTTGAGTTCCTTGTGCCTTTTCTTAGTCTTCTTTCTAGGTGTCTTTTCCTTCCTAAATATTGATATTTATGTAAATATTGATAACAAATCTCTCATCAGCCTCTTTCTCTTCTTTAGTTCTGGGGCTGTTTCCAAAACTCCCAACAGTTTACAATCCCTCTTTATGCTGTTGACTCTGAGCTCGTATCTCCCACCTAGACTTCTCTTCCATGCTCCAGGTGTATGTACTCAGATTTCTAATGGGCATCTACGCCAAGTCAATCCAGACATCTTAAACTTGCTCCACCCCAGAGTATGTCTTTCTCCTTCAACCCTCTTCACCTTACTTTCTCTCTTGTATTTCCTAACAGGTGCCTGGTAATACTGTGCACCCATAGTCCTCCTGGACATATTCCCCTTCTTTATCTCACACAGCCGACTGTGTGACAAACTCATCAGTTATACCAGCACAAGACACCTCTTGGCCATTCCTACTTCTACTTCTTTACCACTACTATCTCCATTCTGGCACGCATTACTTCTTATATAGACTGTTTTTCTGTTTCTATTCTCACCCCTCACCAGCTATACACCAAAACACCCCTGTCTGCCACCAGTTTGATCATGTCAGAATTCTTCAAGGACCCTCATTGCTTACAGCAGAGAGAACTACGGTCCATAAGCCAAATCTAGCCCACTGTCCAGTTTTATTAAAAAAAGCTTTATTGGAATACAGCCACTTTCATTCATTTATGTGTTTTTATGGCTACTTTAATGCAATGGCTGACTTGAGTAGTTATGAAAGAGATTATAGGGCCTGTAAAACCTAAAATATTTACTACCTGGCCCTTTACAGAAAAGGTTTGTTGACCTTTGGCTTGGAGTATTAATCAAATCTCTGTAGCCTGGCACAAAAGGCCCATCAACACATCTGCTGTGCCTGCCTGTCCAGATTCATGTTCTTTGGTGTCTTCTTTAATAGAAAGCAATACTGGATTTTTTTTTTTTTTGGTACATGAAACTGTGTAACATGGTGGTTAAAGTAGATGTACAACCAGGATACCTGGGCTGAATTCTGGTTCTGCTACAAATTAGCTGTGTGATCCTGGGCAAGTTACTTAAAATCTTTGTGGTTTAATTTCTCCATAAACTGGAACTGATGTGTTCCCTTTTACATTTTAGAGTAGCTGTGAGTGGTGAAGAAGGGCTGGGTGAGATTTCAGATGGTTCCAGTTCAAACTCTTTCTAATTTAGTCGACTGTTGAAACATATTTATTGTTTCAGAGCCTCATTTTATTTGTTTTTAATTTAGAGCTTACAAAATCATCTTTTGGGTGATAGTTTATGATGGCAGAGTGTACCAAAAAATATTTTTTTTTTTTTTTTTTTTTTTTTGAGACGGAGTCTCGCTCTGTCGCCCAAGCTGGAGTGCAGTGGCCGGATCTCAGCTCACTGCAAGCTCCGCCGCCCGAGTTTACTCCATTCTCCTGCCTCAGCCTCCCGAGTAGCTGGGACTACAGGCGCCCGCCACCTCGCCCGGCTAGTTTTTTGTATTTTTTAGTAGAGACGGGGTTTCACCGTGTTAGCCAGGATGGTCTTGATCTCCTGACCTCGTGATCCGCCCGTCTCGGCCTCCCAAAGTGCTGGGATTACAGGCTTGAGCCACCGCGCCCGGCCCAAAAAATATTTTTGAGAGCAATGTTAAACATCAAAATATTCTCACTGAAATAAACTTTCTTTTCTCAGCAGACTTATCTGATACCTGGTAGGAACAAGTATCAACATGCCAATGCAAATCACAAAGGGATAAGAAAAGGAAAATAGAGGTATCTGTGAGGAGTGTTAACATTTATTATAAAAGAGAAAGAATATCTCTTTAAAAACAATTATTTCAAATGTATGCAAGTGCTATATAAACTGAGAAGGACCAAATATAGATAAGGTGTTATGTATAGACCTTTAGTGATCACCCATATCTGATTCTCTTCATCTAAGTTCATGGGAGAATGAGCTTTTTTTGTCCTTTTACAGTTAGGTAGGGGTCATGTGACTTGTTTGACCAACAAGCTGTGCCATTCATTACTTCCTGCATGAGGCCTTGAATTACTAGTGACAGACTAGCGTCTTTTTCTCCTGCCAGATAGAACAAGGAGGGCACTATTCCAGATGGTACTTCTAGTTGATGGTGGGACTGAGTCACTCTATGGGGGCAGTAGCTCTGGAGTCACCTGGACCCACAGTGGCTTTTGTGACTGCGAGAAAGAAATGTTGTTGGTTTCAATCACAGCAATTTGAGACTTCTTTGTTATTGAGAATAACCTAGCCTATCTTGGATTATTATTTTATAAGATAATAGTGTTTTCTCCCACACATGCTCATAGACAGTAGATTTACGTGGACGTACCTCGAGGGGCAAAGCAGGCTTCCCCACACGGAGTGAAGGGAGTGAAGGGAGTGATGGCAGTGAAGGGAGCTGGTCTATTGTTCTGTGCGGATGAGGCAGGGATGCCCCTTTGTGTTTGACTCCTGGTTGTTTTCCCTCTTTTAATTAGCAGTTTTTGTTATTGTACTTGTGAGGCGAAGCTTTAGGAGCAAAGGCCACGGCTTTCGTGATAAATGCCTCCTCAAACATTTCCAACCTAAAAATAAAGTAACATAAAACCTCGCAAATGAATGTGGTAGCAAGCTGCAAATGTCAATTCTGCCATTGTATGGATTTAAAATCAAATGTAAACAATGTTTGAGAAAACATTGACCTGAATCCAGGCTTTTTTCACACTAGTAATTAGTTCTCCAGCGGCAGGCTCCAGCTGAAAGCTGGGTCAGTGCCCTCTCCCCTAGGAAGTCGAGAAAATTCTCACTGCGGCCAGACCACAAGACAGGGCCCCTGGGGATGTTGTCAGCTGCGGTTGCCACTTTGCCTACTTGTGGTAAAGGGCAGGCTTCTTGGCAAATGCTCCCCTACCTGGGCTTGCAGGGAGTGGGCAGAAATTCTGTCTTCACTGAGGGCAGTAATTAGAGGGGAGGGGCTGGAGTCGGGTTCACAGAGGTCCAAGAGGGCATCGGCCAAAATTCTAGCAATCAGACAGCAGAGTTCACCCATGGTGGGAATATTACAACTGAAAGGATATTTTAATTTTTTAAAAAAGCTTAACAGTCACACTTCTGTAGCCATTATAAAAAATATTCTGAGATGCAATGCTGGCCATGAAGTCAAATTACCTGAGGATTTCATAATTTGATTTTCATTCTGGAGATACATCAATAACCAGAACTTCTGTTAACACATATTCCTGATTCAGAAAACAATGGATACGTCTGAATGTCTTCAGAAATTTGAGATTAAATTCCTGGTTTCAGTTTCCCGTGGTGAGCAATGTCATGTTAGGCCCAAGAAACAGATGTCGAATTGTGTATACAAAGCACAAATCAGTTAATAAATAAGAACTCAAGTCTTTGGAGCTATTACTGAAAACTGTCTGCAGATTCTGACCTGTCCTTATGAACGTCCATGGCATTTAAAAGTTTATCTGAGGCTGGGCACAGTAGCTCACGCCTGTAATCCCAGCACTTTGGGAGGCTGAGGCGGGCAGATCATGAGGTCAAGAGATCAAGACCATCCTGGCTAACACGGTGAAACTCTGTCTCTACTAAAAATATAAAAAAATTAGCTGGGTGCAGTGGCGGGTGCCTGTAGTTCCTGCTACTCGGGTGGCTGAGGCAGGAGAATGGCATGAACCTGGGAGGCGGGGCTTGCAGTGAGCAGAGGTTGCACCACTGCAGTCCAGCCTGGGCGACAGAGTGCGACTCTGTCAAAAAAAAAAAAAAAAAAAAAAAGTTTATCTGAGAGCCTTTGCTCTAAGACCATCAAGATTATTGTCTCTGTTTCTTACCCAAAGAACTCAGAGAAAATAAGACTCTACTTAATGAGGTGAAAAAATCATTTGAAAATCAGATAAATTCCAAGGACTTCAGTATTAACAATTTATTATTATGATATTCACTAACCTTAGGCAGGCCAGATAGAAATTTTCTCTAAAGTGCTAAGCAGAAAGAATTTAATGATTTCAGTTTAATTCCCTGTTGCACTGAAGTCCATTCTGGAAAGAAAAAAGAAAAACCGTCAATGTACATTATACTAAAGGTCTGAGTCTCAGAAGCAACTCTTTAGCTGGGAAAACAAAGTATCCAAAAATGTGTCCTGAGTCTACTGAAATTTCATCATGATTGAACAAGGTTAATCTTATCAATAGCTAGTTCCTATGTTATGACAGTAAATTAAAGTACCATTCTTTGCCTTAACAAGAAAAATGAATAAGAAGAATAAGAAATTTAAATGACTTTGCCAAATCAATTCTTTGGCTTGCTTTTCCACAGCTCCCATCTCTGAGGACTATCTGATATCGTTCAGATAGACAAGACAAAGAAGAAAATGGCTCTTACCTGTCTGCTGCCTTTTTCTTTCTTCTAATCCTTCTGGACTTTGCTCATCATTTTTTTCAGGTCATTACATCTCTTCTGGATTAATTTCTTTCATATCCCATTGGCTGGGCTGCCAAAACTCATTTCTTCATTACTGTTCTTTGCTTAAGGGTGGCAGTTGTTGAATCCTCTGCCACATCCCCTTTGATCTGCCTTGGATTTTATTTTTTTATAACATCTATTTCTTTCTTTTCTTTGTTTATCCCAGTGGCAGAAAAAGAGGATTAATTTTTTCTATGAAGCCAGCACTTCTCTTTGTGTCAAAGTGTTGGCAAACAGAACACATTTACCTTAAGAAAGTGCCTTTCTCTGTAGGCTGTGATTTTGGGTTCTATGAATTAAATGTTAAATTTTCTGAGAGCAGGATCTCTGTTTACAAATTCTCTTGGAGGGGCCCATCTAACAGTGACAAGCATCTGCAGGTCTAAGTCCAACTCCAAAATAAGCCTCAGTGTCTCCAAATTCATCCCAGAATAATCTTTCTGATACACAAATGAAATCATGTCACTACTCAGTCCCAAATATTTCCTGGGCTCTCGGCTACCTTCTCAAGAAACCCAAACTACTTAGAATAGCATTGAGACACTTTTTCCCCCTGCTTACTTCATCTCTTCCCATTCTCTACAGATCTAGTATCTTGCATTGTAGTTCTACTAAAATGTCTGGGATTTCCAGATTGGAAGCATCCTCTTCCATCTCTAAGCTTTTGAACCTGTTATTCTTTCCTGGGAATGCCTTGCCCTCCTTTGTCTATTTGGCAAACTCCTCACAGTTTTTAAGACTCAGCCTAGAATCAACCTCTCTGAAAACTTTTCCCATTTATCCAAGATTTACAGCTGCACTGTCTTCGTAGCCTTTATGTACAACTTCAGCGTTGAGTTTATCACATTCAATGTCAATGTCTACCTACCTGGATCACCCAGTAGGTTTTGACCTGCTTAAGGGCAAGATTTCTGTCTAATTCATCTTTGGGATCTCCATGCCCTATTAAAGAACTTGTTATTTCATAGGGCTGAAAAATATTGTGTGCTCAGATGAGTGAATAAGTGAATGATGGATTGTAAAGTAACTCAATATTTCTCATTAGTTGCATGGCATAAATTATGAATTGGTCTAGTTTTATTTTTCTTTTTGGTAGGCAATAAGAGTATTCCCGAATGCAGGTACTTAATAGTTGTTGCTGCTGTTATTCTAATTAATTAGGACTCATGCTTTGAACAATATGAATTGATTGTGTACACAGTTTAAATTTTTCAGGAATTTGTTGCTTCCTTTTTATAATTTTATGGAGCTTCTCATCTTTTTCCTTGATAAGCTACACTTCTGTTGATTTTCTAGAGAGCAAACACAATTTGGACTGTTCACTTTAAGAATGTCCTGAATCCTAAAGAAAAATTGCATTAATAGTCTGAATTTATCAAGGTAGTGTTGGATTCAAAATTGGGGTCATATTATATATACCACAGTTATTTTTCTACATTTCTCTATATTTCATTATATTGTTTTATTGTGGGCATTGTAGCATGTTATTAAACATTATAGGTAAATATAATTATTGACTACATAATACATCATTGTGTGACTGTACCTTTTCTTCAGTTTTTTTCATTCCTTCAGTCACCATTTATTGAAGTTAAGTATTGTTTCATTAAGCTTATACATGTATATTTTTGTTTATATATTTTTATGTTTGTACTGTGTCATGATGTTAAATGTATTTCTTATTATAGATCAGGATCAATAGGGTTTAAATGCCACTGACTTACTTGTAGGGTAGTTCTGAGACTACCTATTCCCCCCTAATATTTTTCTTACAAAGGCAAATTAGGTTATGATAAACTTCAAGGAAGGCAACTTGGAAAGATTTAGTAAGTCTAAGGCATGTATGTAGAAGTTAAGCTAATCCTACCAGAGGATAATGAAATATATTATTCATAAACATAATATACTTGGTTTCCTTGTATGACTTATGGAGACCATACTCTTATTTTTAAACTCACTCTCCAGACTTATGTTAGACTTCCTGACTATTCTATCTCCCTGAGTCCCTGGTTCCCTGTCATTTACGACAATAGACTGAGGATACCCCAAATGAGGGACCCAAGGCAGTGAACTCAGTTCAGCATGGTCAAGTGTTATTCCTACCTCTGGCCAGCCAGCTTCAACCCTCTGCTGTCATTCCTGCCATGTTCAATCCATTGTCAAAGCTGAGCCATGTCTCAGAAGTGGGCAGCTTCAGTTAAAGAAACCAGAATAGTAGTTGCTGCTTTTAAAAATGACATTCTACATTGCTGCACAGCAATATGATTATTGATATAGGAGATTAATATCTTCAGAACTCTTGAATCTTGTTTTCCTACAATAACATCTAGCACACCCCAGCAGCTCATGACCTGGCAATTCCACTTGTGTACATTTTCCACAATTCATCTTGGTGATTCACCATTCCTAATGCTACTAATTTACAGTAATGAGCCATGAGCTGACACCCAGGCTGGGTGAGACAGAGACAACTTTCAATCTACAGCAAGTGGAAAGAAGTACTTGAGGGATACATTCTCTGCATTCTGAAAGCATCTTAATGATCCTAAGTGGTTTGGATGTTTAGAGGAAGTTCACAGGCACTGAATCAATTGCACATTATTAGAAAAATATAATACATAAGACTTGGGAGCTATTTCTTGTTCTATAGACTGAGAAGACCAAGAAGGTGGCAGGGTAGGAGAATATTGGAGCAATGCTTTTGTTCCCTAGAAGCATGGGGTAAATGCATGTTTTGTTATGTGTTCATGGCTGGCTTCCATGTATGCCTGGGCAAAAATGAATGAATCCAGACAAATTTGGGAATCATGGAACATCCCAATCTATTGTTTTTTCAAATATCTTGCATTTAGCAAAGCACCACACATCTTCAGCTGAACACCACTTCATATGAAATTGTTAAATTGATGTATATATATCATAAGATAGAATCCACATGTTTCCAAAGCCTTTCACAACTTTTTTTTTCAATAAGTGTAGTCAGATACCTTTGGAAGTGTGCCTTTTACAGCAAGTTATTTCTTTTGTGATAATGAGAATGAAAAATCTATAGTTATTAGAACACACACATTATCACCATGTAGACTGAAATACTCAGTTCAGAAAGTCAATTTCCTAATATAAGAACACAAGTTATCAATTTGATGAATTGCATTTTCCTTTTTTCTCAGAGTGGGCCCTTTAATTTGGCTTCATTATTAAATAAAGCAGAGAATTCTAGTGCCGGGA
The DNA here is from genome assembly GCF_024542745.1 of Macaca thibetana thibetana. NCBI lineage: Eukaryota > Metazoa > Chordata > Mammalia > Primates > Cercopithecidae > Macaca > Macaca thibetana. Next base: position 51,793,168 of record NC_065585.1, read on the forward strand.
AACTCCTGCCAGCTATTTTTAGATACACATCTATATTTCTCTCCAGAACTGTGGAAGGCATGTAAGTGTCTCTGTAGTGGAAAAAACATGGCCATTGGCTTCAGACAGCTCTAGGCTAAAATCCTGGCTTTGCCCGTGACTGGTTGAGTGGCCCTAGGCAAGTCACTTCACCTCTTTAAGGTTTCATTTCTTCATTGGTGGAAAGAGCACAATAATCCTCCAGACTGTGTTCTTGTGAGAATTAAATATCTACTACATGCAAAGTGCCTAACACAGGGCCCATAGGGAGCAGAGGCTCATGAAGTAGCAGCTAGCTCAGAGATGCTGCTCTAATCACTCTCTCCAGTTGTGCAATCAATGCGATTGGTCTCTCTTTAGTTGCAGAGACCAACGCAGAAGGTGCTCTGCTTTCTCCACCTTGGGCACTTCTGTGTGTTCCCTGACGTGCAGCTGTACTGTTTAGATGTCAAACAGGCCTAATGCCAGTTCAAAGTCAACAGTGTTGCCCTTGATGACCACACCACAGAGCTGTCTTCCCTGAAGCTCTTGATTAGAATTTCTTGCCTCTGTATTCTCCGGCTTGCTATGGCTTCCTCACTGCATCTCACACTCCCACCCTGTTGGCAATGGTCTCTCTTTCCCTGTGCTGAAGGCAGCGTAAGAGAAAATTGAGTCCTTTGTGTGAAATACATTTCCCCCTCTCTTTTTACGTTGGTTCAGTGCCCACAAGTGTTAAAAGGACCATGAAAGCCAGAAGTAACTATGTCTGTCCAGCCAGCAGACTGGAAGAGGACTAAATGTAGAAGTAGAAAACTGGCAAAAGCCACTGTTGTCTATTGGTGCCTCAGCCCTGTTATCACAAACCTGGTCTTGCTTCCCTTGTCTGAGAGACCAGATGTAGGGGAAAGGTCATTCCTATGATATGACACGATATGGTACGATATGATTATGATATGATATTAGTCAATCTTCATCATTCACCGAGTCCATATCTGTGACTTCACCTCTTCACTAAAATTTCTTCGTAACTCCAAAATCAATATTCCTGGTGCTTTCGCAGTCATTCAGGCACGTGTAGAGTATGAAAAATTTGAGACTTGCTATGTACAAATTCCCAGGTGAGGTTAAACGAGGCGTTCCTCTGTTCTCGTGTCCTCTCATACAGAGGTCACCAGAGGATGCAGGCAGCAGGGGGCAGGGCAGTGTAGGACAAGAAGCTCTGGCTCTGGGGCCAGTTGGATGGGGTCTGAATCCCAACCCTGGTGCCTGTTAGTGGGGTAGCTTCAGTCAAGTCTCAACATTTCTGAGCCTCATTTTCTCTCTTGTAAAAGAAAGAAAACAGAATCTACCAATCTATTACCAATGTCTTACCTGTAGCAAAGCACGATACACCTTTAGCTGAACACTACTTCATATTTAATTGTAAATTGATGTGTATGTATATCAGAAGATAGAATCCACATGTTTCCAAAGCCTTTTACATTTTAAGTTATTTTTTAGGATTTAGGATTATGATTAATCTACCTATTTATATCATTCTGTATATATATACACACAATATATATGTATACATTTATATACACATATAGTATATATACACACACACAAGTGCTCATCCTTAGGAACAACAGTTTCATATTTGCTGAGTGTTTGCAGAGACTTTATGGAACATCATGAGTAATGAGAATGTACTAGTGTGTGTGTTTGCGCGCGCCACTTTTCTACTGTACTCTGCCTACTCTTCCATTGGAAGATGTATGTATGTATCCATATCTATATATATGTCTATATATATATATCTTATATATCTTTCACTGGATATACATATCTTCCAGTGGAATTATTCCCAGTAGGCAGGGAATAACAACTAGGCTTTGGCTTCAGTTCCATTTCTATCAATAAGGTCCACTGATGTGTGAACTGAGAGACATTACTTTACTTCTGTGCCCCATAGTTCCCTAATATATAAAGTTGGGATCAAGGTGTCTGCCTTCCCAACAAGAGGTTGTTGTGGGTATAAAATGAGTTTAACAGACATGAACATACTTAATAACTTTCAAAGCACGCTAATAACAGAAGGCATTAGTACTGTCTGGCACATGTCCAGGCAGCAGGAGCAGTCAGGAAGCTAGGATGGTCATTCTATGGGGGCTGTAGTCTACACTGGATTGTTTGAATACAGTGTTCACTCCTTTATTGATTTATTTCTTCAATCTTTTAGCAAACTTTTGTATTGAAAGCTGATTGTTTCCAGCCCTATGTAGGATGCCAAGGATACAAATGAATAAGCAAGATCCATCTCTCAAGAAACTTACTGTAGAAGGAGACAAACATACTATATGGATTCTAGGAAGGAGTGCCCTAGGCTTACATTCTTCCACCAGACTCAGCTTTTTCACATGGCCCTGGGTCTCTGCCTGACAGTGGGGACTCTCTTTTATTTGTGCCAGTTGTGTATGGGTCTGTGCTTGTACAAATGTGTGCATGGATACGAATGTGGCCAGAAGTAGGAGTGGGGATGCAACATACACTGGTGCTTTCAGTAAGTGCACTCTCCCAGATGTTCCACCTTCATTCATAATCATTCCCTTAGTCTTGTGGAGTTTCATGATCCTTTCTCTAGGATGTTGGTAATATTCCCTCATGTCTACAGCTACCAATGTAGGGAAATTTACACATGCCCAGATGATTCCTGAGAGATAAATGCATCCGCTGAACAAATGTATGCACTTCAGATGCGCTCTGTGTGAAGCGTGTTGGGCTCTTTTTGTATCCGAAGCCTGGAGGTCCCAGAATAAATAAACTCACTGACATGGTTCCCTCATGTATTATTTATCCAGTAACTTCAATTCTCTGATCTCATGTGAAAGCAATTCTTAGATAATATGTGTGTATGAGCCAAAATATTGGTATAAGGAGCCATAAAATTGCAAGTGCTTTTTTAAACTATCTTGATTATGTATGTAAAATAAGGAGAAAAATTTTAGAATCCCCTAGAAATCTGCCTTGTAGTAGGATCTGAGTGGCCATAGAATCTGTCTTAAAAGAGCTACAAGAAAACCAAGTAATTACATGGGCCAAATCCTTCCTTTCACAGATAAGGTCTAGAGTGATGAAATGGATTCCCAATGTTTGAATTGTTTGCATGAAAATATCATAAAATCTGGCTAAAATACTACATATCTTAGATCTTTTCCCCCAACTTCATTTCTTTGATTTTTCTCTTTTTTTCATTCATTTATTCTTTTATGCATTAGTTTATTACTTAGAGAGGACTGGAAGTCTTTATGTGCAAGGTACAGTCCTAACTAAAATTCCTTTTCTAGAACATTTGCAATGGGGATAAATGAAGTAGATATCCTGATCTATAGTATTTTGGGGTGGTTTCCAGCATTATACATCTGCTAAATGTTAGCAAACTCACTCTTATTAAAGGTATCAAATATTTTCCTTTCAGTTTGTAAAAGTTAAAAATATCTTAGCCAAAGTAAGGTTGGGCTTTCAGTTCCAACATATATTAATTTTAAGATGTCCTCCTGGCTTCTGGGAGGATAGTGAGTGGGTCAAGAGCAAGGTCGGATTGCCTAGAGCCAAACCCTGGTTTTGCTGTTTTCTATCTGTGAAACTGTAGACAAGTCACTTAACTCCTTTGCCCCTTGTTATTCTTACCTGTAATGTAAGAATAAATATTCTTACTTTAATAAATATTCTTCCTTTAGCTATAAAGTGGAAATGATGATATCTACTTCATAGGACACTTCTGGGATATTAAGTGAAAAGTCCTATAGAGCACATAGTCCAGTATCTCGCCCACATTAAGTACCTGACAGCTGTCAGTTGTTATTGTTGGTGTTGCATAATGGAAGCAATTTCTTTGATTCCTGGATTGATTTGTTACCATGGTAGATATTGTCTGTCAGAAGTTTTATATCTCTACTAATATACTTCTTCGGATAAGATAGAGCCCATGAATTAATCATTCCTCAAATCCTAAATGCCAGGATGGGGGCACAGCATTGATGGGCTGTATCTCTCACCAGTGAGGGAAGGGAGTGTCTCTTGTAGCTGTATATGTAGGAACAGATGTACTAAGCTGCAGAAACTAGAGTGATGGAATGGAAACAAACAAAAAAAAACATTCGTGGAAGTTTCACTCATATTCTTATATCAAGGAAATGTATTGGTGGTTTTTGCAAACTTAGCCTTTCATCAGAATCACCTGGGAGATTTTTTAAAATATAGATTTCTGGGTTTCAATTAGGACTGAATAAATTAGAATTTTCTGAAGTGTTCATTAAAAATGTAAGTTCCCTGCCCTGCAACTCCCCTGGTAATTTATACGCAGCTAGCTTGATACCAGCATCTGAGTACTAGCATGCACTGTGGCTGGTGGTTGATGCCATTATTAGATATATAGTAGACATATATATTACATATACAGTAGACATTCTGGACCAGGTAGAAGAGGTAATTTGCTCCTTAATTTGGTCTTGTTGGAGGCATCCTAGGGCCAATGTGCCCTTACTTCTGGATTGGTGACATTAGGGAGCTGGGAGGGAAGAGAGAAATGAGAGGCTATTGTAATTTTTGTGGTGATCCTTTGTTTTCTGTGAATTTCCTGGAACTTCATCTTAGAGCTTAGAAGAAAGGTGTCATCTCTCATCCTTTAGCAACAGTTCCTAGTTCTATGTGTAAACACTTAATCAAATATTCAGTTCATGGTTATAACATCTGGTTTGGCAAAAACCACAGGTAGCTGAGAAACAGAAACGAAAATTTAAAACACCAAAACAAACCACCATTGCCTCAAGAAAACAGTCTGCTTGAACTCTTTAGTTACTACATTTTGTTACTAAGAATGTAGCCCTTCTTGCTTTGACTACTAGAAAGCGCAGAGCCAAGTTCGTGGCTGCATTTCACAAATCCAGTATAGTATGTGCTGCCAGGCATTTTATGTATTCGTCTCACTCTTGGACTCTTTTTTCCTACCCTTATTTACTCTTTGACATGATTTCTTCAGTTATCTATTTTTTATCCTAATGTACTATGTATAGTATGAAGCATACAAAATCAGTTTTGGAACAAGTGGGGTTTTGAACATATAGAACATATAGAAAAATATGCTAGGCAATTGGCACAAAAGATATTATTCCTGCCCCAAAGAGCTCACAATTTAGTAGCCGGAGAGACACATAAAAACATAAAATAAGTTGCGATACTGTTTTGTAAGAGCTATCAGGGTGGTGTGGACGCAGTGCTCCAAGGAGTACCACTGAGGATGCATCACCAATTTGTTCAGTAGCATGTATTCTGTGCCTGTTATGAGCCAGCAATTCCTTTGGGCCCTAAAGACACATGGTCCCTTAGCCCAAAAGAGCTGAAGTCTAAGGGGAAGACAGATATGTAAGCAAATAATTACACAGTCACGTGCCGCTTCATGATGCGGACACGTTCTGAGAAATGCATCATTAGGTGATTACATCATCATGCAAATATCACAGAGTGTGCTTATACAAACCTAGGTGGTATAGCCTACCATATTCCTAGGCTATGTGGTAGAGCCTATGGCTCCTAGGCTAGAAACCTATAGAGCAAGCTTGCCCAACTTGTGGCCTGCTGTCCACATGTGACTCGGGATGGCTTTGAATGCAGCCTAACACAAATTCATAAACCTTCTAAATCTTTGAGAGATTTTGGCCTGGTGTGGTGGCTCATGCCTGTAATCCGAGCAATTTTGGAGGCCAAAGTGGTTGGATCACTTGAGGCCAGGAGTTTGAGACCAGCCTGGCTAACATGACGAAACCCCGTCTCTACTAAAAATACGAAAATTAGCCAGGCATGGAGGCGCACGCCTGTAATCCCAGCTACTCAGGAGGCTGAGGCACAAGAATCGCTTGAACCTGGGAGGCGGAGGTTGCAGTGAGCTAAGATGGTGCCACTGCACTCCAGCCTAGGTGACAGAGCGAGATTCTATCTCCGAAAACAAAAAACAAAAACATTATGAAATTTTTTTACGATTTATATCGTTTAGCTCATCAGCTATTGTTAGTGTTAGTGTATTTTATGTGTGGCCCAAAACAGTTCTGCCAGTGTGGCCCAGGGAAGCCAAAAGTTTGGACACCCCTGCTATATGGCTTGTTACTGTACTGAATACTGTAGGCAACTAAAACACAGTGATAAGTATCTGTGTATCTGAACATATCTGACCATAGAAAAGGTACACTAAGATGGTGGTATTATAATCTTCTAGGACCCCTGTTGTGTATGTGGTCTGTTGTTGACTGAAATGTCATTATGCAGCACATGACTGTGCTGTAAAGAGATTCATTCTAAAACTGAGTATATATAAAATGCTGTGAAAACACAGATGAGGGGCAATTAATTCTATCTGGGAAAGGAAGTCTCAAGGAGAGAGAGTTACAGAGAGGTGATGACATTTCAGCTTGATCTTGTGCATAACAAATGACTTCCTATAAGGTATTTTCCACCTGTTTTGAATTAACTAAAATGATTAGGTCTTAGAATTTATAAAGGTCATCTTTACTAGCACGAAAAAAGAGGATCACTCTTGTAAAATAACCATTTAAAATGCAACAGCCTGATTTTTGAATAGGTACTGGGATGAATTAATGCTAAAGTTCAGAAGAAAGATTTGGAAATGGAGATGGATGGGGCCAAAAGTATTAGGGATTTGACAGAAAATAGTGCTATAAAAAACATACAATAATTATAATATAATTCATATAATATAAAATAATAATTATAGCTCCCTACCATACAACATCCTTTTAGTTGGTGCTTGGCTGATTTAGGCCTCATTATAGGAAAAAAATTTACTGATGAGATCATCAGAAACTTTGTACTCTGGCAGAAACAATGCTATGTATTCTCCAAACCTGCTTCCTTTTCCTTCTGTGTTTACTGCTAAACTCGATTTCCCATTATCCTTGCTGATCTCTGCCACTTCCAGATCTGGCCTATTGAAATCTCCTATGCTTGATCTTTTACTCTCTTGCTTTCCCTTCCGTGGGGACTTGCAGGTTACATGCTGAGGACAACAGTGCCAGGAGATGAAAGGAGCTTGAGTTCCTAAGGGACATGTAGAGGAGAGCACCCTACGAAAGCTGTTTAACCAGGGATATCTGCAGTGGATTTTGCATGAGTGAGCCAGGTATCATCTTGTATTGTGCACGGCCACTGAAATTGGAGGTTGCTTGTTGTAGCAATTATTCTATCCTAGTACACCCTCTGTGAAATTATGTAAACAGTTTTGCTTTTATATCTACTTCCTTTAGCTCCCTTCCATAGATCCTCATCATGTAACATGTTGTGAGTAATTTAATAACTGTTTACAGAATTCATGAATCAAGATATTCTTTTCAGATATTGAGCAAGGTTAGTATTGCAACCTCAATCTATCAAATATGCGTAACATAAGTCAAGAAAATAAGTAGAAGAGCATTCCATTCTCAGAAGAGCTACATTACATTCGCCATGATGCATTTATTCTTGTAACACACAAATGGGACATCTCAGAATGTGGTCCCTGGGCCAGAAACAGGACAAACACACACATAATGTGAGGGGAGCATTTCCTCCTTCACTGTGTGAACATGTTTGTAGAGGGACTTTCAGAGTGTGAGAAATGAGTCAGATTACTTGGCCTTAGCCTTAGAGACCTGGATTTGTTTGGCAAATCAGTAGGGTTTTAAAATAAGCTATTTCCACTAGTGAGTTATGACATTATTTCTATGGCATTCTAATGGACCTGAACAATTTATTCCATCAAGAACATTTCACAAGGACCTCCTGCATATTAACTAGTCATTGCTTTAGTTGTTGGGACTAACACAATGCACAAGATATATGGACCCTGCCCTCAAGAACCTTATAATCTAATGGGGAAACAGACATGTAAAATAAAGTGACAGTTGTTACGGAGGAAATCCAGGATATGTTGCTTTTTTTTTTTTTTTTTTTTTTCCTTTTCAGCATTTCCTTCTCACTCTGGACAAAAAGATAAGGCTATACTCCTTCTGTTGTTTAAATCCAAAGCAACACCAAAAATAATTTCTCTATGTGCAAAATTAAATTCAATTATTAAGTTCCTTACATTTGTTTTGTCTCCTTGGTCATAATGGGTGTGGTGTGGGTTAGGAGTTGGAAGTAAGGTTTGGGAATGGAGGGTACATTTTCAAACATGGTTGTTTATTTTAAGGCTGTGATGGGACCATGTATATGCATTAATCTGTAAATAGGTAGCCACGTATTTCTAGGTAGGCAGCAATATACATGAGAATTTCCCTTTTTATCACTATCACTAGGTTTCTTAGTGGCTAGGTTCTCATTAATTCCTTAGTTAATTCCTTAATAAGGTGTCAAAAATAGTGAATTATTAAACCTACAATTATTGAACCTGGTTTTCTTGCATTCACATTGTCATGCCTCTAATACATCCTCATATTGCCATGAGATTACTTTCCTTAAGCCCTACTTATTATGCCTATTTACCCTGTTGAAAACACCTTCAGAGGCTCTCATTGCTTAATGAATCATATCCGACTCCATAATAGCATTTCATACCCTTCACTGTCTGCCACCATGTATATTTCTAATTGTAATAGCACCCCTCAATCCATCCCCACCTCGCACCCAAAGTCTTGAATGCTCTCTCCTTTCACAGTCCCTCAGTACTTTTTCTTACTCTCACCCCTTCACAGAGTCCTGAGGCTGTCTCATGACTCCTCACCCATGGTGCTTCCTGAATGCTAAGATGCCCTGCAGAAAGGCGGTGTTGTCAGGGATTGGAGCTGAAGGTAGGGTAGCTGAGCTCAGCCCCTGCGGATGGGTCATTGGAGGAGATCACTGCAATGGTGCTGCCCGAGGGCGTCTGTGGATCTTAATGTAACCGATGTTCAGGGACCTACTCGAATCCACCTGTCTGACCTCTTGCTAGAGAGTCTCTGACATTTTCCCCACAGTCAATATCTTCTGACCTTCCTTCTTCAGAAAAATGGGTGTAGGGGGGATGGAACCTGAACCACGGCTGCCTAAGGAGTCAGAATCTGGAAGTCTAGCCCCTTCCTTATGGCTGCTGTCAGTCACCTGCCTTGTCATCATCTGGATTTCTAGGCCCACAGCAGACCAACTAAAACAGACTTTCCAGGGTGGGAGCATCTCTGATATTTTCACTTTAAACAATTATTCTTTGTAGTTAAGTCTGAGAGTCACTGCTCCCCAGATGGGCAGACAGTCTGTGAGAAAATCCTGGTATCAGTCCTTCTAGTATCACCATAAAAGTGAGAGTTGGCCAGGCATAGTGGCTTCCTCCTGTAATCCCAGCACTTTGGGAGGCTGAGGTGGGTGGACCATTGGAGTCCAGGAGTTCAGATCAGCCTGGCCAACAAGTCAAAACCCCGTCCCTACCGAAAAATACAAAAAGTAGCCAGGCATGGTGGTGCGCGTCTATAGTCCCTGCTCTTTGGGAGGTTAAGGGACAAGAATTGCTTGAATCCAGGAGGTGGAGATTGCAGTAGCTGAGATTGTGCAACTGCACTCCAGCCGGGGCGATAAAGTGACTCTGTTTCATAAAAAAGAAAAAGAAGAAAGTAAGAGTTAATTTCCTTTCCTTTCTTTGTCTAGTTGATATTAGTGTTTGGCTTTTCTACTGCCATGTAGATAATGGGAAAGTGGAGTCCAAGGAGTGGTGGGGTGAGGGCGAATAAGGAGGATATCTCTCCTGGGTACTGCCCTTCACTGTGGCAAGGAAGAGAATACAATATTATTGGGAGGCTGTGCAATTATACTGACATCCTTATTACCCATCAATCGTTTTCTTGAGCATTAAGTATTGGGCAGGAAAACCGAAAAATGTCCACAATCTCTGATCTCTTCTTGTCCTTTACCCCATCCCTGTCCTGTTTATATAACCTTTATCCTCATCTTTAAATCTTGGTGACATTGCTGTAACCAGTAATGAGCTATCGAAAAGTGTTAGGGAACATCTAATTATTCCTTTTTATTTGCATTTCTTATTGTTGCTTTCTGAGTTTTTGTTTTTGCGTGCATTTTATAATGTACGTGATATGTAGTGAACCATGTATATGTATAAATGTATATATTCAGGCTGAGTGCTTTTCTTTAACCGATCACGTACACCCTCAAAAAAACTTCACTATCAACTGTCTTGATGATCCAGCAACCTGATCCTCTGAGCTTTAGCCAATGACTCTCCTTTCTTCTGATAACTAAGGCCTGGGAATTCTGTGCTTTGGATTCTCCCAGGGCTTTAATGCATTTCCTTTTGATGCTCGTCCAATGGAACTAGCATTGCTATTTGACATTTTGAATTTCTCATTTCAGTATGTGACCTTGTAGGGTGTTGTTTTGAGGGAATCAAATCTTGATCTCAATCTAGTGAGCTTAACCCTTGCCTGTTTCTCTACCAAGGTCATGGCCAGTTTAATACTTTGGTTATTCATATAATGCACCAGAACATTAAAGCTGGTCCTCAATTAAGTTTATTCTCTCCAACCTATGTGTGGCCTAGCTCAAATTATTTGGTATGACCTTATACATTTGAGACACAAAATGTTTATATTCTCAGCTTCCTGAACCTACACCAATTAGATATGTTAGAATATCCAGTAATCATTAAATAGCAAATACCTGTCTCTACATATAAAGTGCAGAATGTATATGTACAACCCAGAGTCACTTAATTTCTCTTTAAGTTGGACTCTTTTGAGCCCAGGGATGGTTTTTTTTATATAATAGATCTAAATTTATAAAACTTGGCTACTATTCCAGGACAGCCTTGTCACCAACATAAATCATCTCATTTCAGCAGCTACAGTAAATAATTGGGCCCCTGAGACATTGCTTTCCATCTCCTCTGCAGACAGCGTCCTACAAACTCTGGGTTCTCCCCTGGCTGTGCAGGGTGATGGTGCCGTTGCCTCTGGCCTTTTCATTTATTATTTATTTCATTTATTTCAGGATTCAGAACAAATTGGAATTGGCAAAAAATGGAGAGAGTCTGTGGAAGGATAAATCCAAGGTTCGCATAATTACCAGAAACTGTGGGGAGAGCAGAAAGGGGAAAAAAGAACAAGAGAAAAACAAATGAAATATTTCAAATCAGGAGACTTAAAAGAAAAACACTTACAACAGTGAATTTTCAGGTCTTGATAACAAAAAGGTTGTTATAATAAAGTTTTTTTGTTTTGTTTTGTTTTTGTAAGGCCAAACACAGCTTCCATTGCTAGCGGGCCAAGAGGGCTGGGTCTAGGCCAGGGGCTGTACCAGGAAGCTGATACAGACTTTCAGTATTGCCTCCCTGGGGCCAAGAGCATCCCTATAGCCTCTATTTTTTCCTGTAGTAAACACCCAAGGATTATTTTTTCCAGTTCCCAGAGTATAAAATGGTCAACTTACTACCAAGTTATAATAAAGTTTTCTCTTTGGTTTCTGATTTATGAAATACTTCCCAGCTTTTGTACAAAGATTAATTTGCTACAATAGAACTTGATTACAATTCAGTAGCTTTTATCATACAACTTTCACCTTGGACCAGTTCTTCTAAAAACAGAGTTTTTAAGTGATACAATCCCAACTGATATCAAGTAAGGCATCTTATTGAAAGACAGTCTAATGTGTATGAATGCTCGTGAGCCCAAGAGCCAACAGAGTCAGCGCTTAATAAACAGTGTCTCTCTTCTCTTCTCTGTATAAGTATAGATAAAATCAATATGTAAACATACACATACATGCATATATTCTGTCATCCAGAATTTGAGAGTTGGCATAAATTCTAGAGAATTATATAGTTCAGCAATGTGGTAGATAGGCACTATTATTATCCATATTCTGCAGATGAAGAAACTCAAGTCTAGAAAGGTGAAATAACTTGGAGAATCACTCAGTTAGGATTCCAATGCAAAAGGAATGTGTAACTCCAGTAACTCTGTTCCTAAACACTATGTTAGATTGCCTCCTTGGTCCACTTAAACTCATGATATCCATTTGAAAGTATTCACTATCTATTGCATTGTAGCAATTCATCCCCAAAATTAGTGACTTAAAAGAACAATGGCTTATTTTCTTGTACAGTTTCTGTGGGCTAGGAATTCAGGATGGTCTTGACAAAGCAGTTTTGACTTAGCATCTCTCATGAACTTGCAGTCAGATGTTGGCTGAGCCTGCAGTCATCTGAAAGCTTGCTGGTGCTGGAAGAGGCACTTCCAAGGTGGCCCTCTTGCATAACTGGCAAATTAGTGCTGGCTCCTGGCTGGGGCTTCTGCAGTTCTCCATGTGGCTCTGTCCACAGGACTGTTGAGTGTCCTTATAACATGGTGGCTGGCTTTCCCCATAATGAGTGATCCAAAAGACCAAGGCCGAAGCCATAATTTTTTTTGTATGAACTAGCCTCAGAAGTAACATACCATTATTCCCACCACAAGTCTATTGACCACACAGCTAACTCTAACTCCATGTGTGAAGGACTATACACAGGTGTGAATACCACAAGGCTACCATAGCAAACCACTACTTACTATTCCCTTTTTGCATAACCCCCTTCCAACCCTTCCTCTAACCTACCACTCTTAGTCTATATTGGCCCATCATAGACACTCAATAAATATTAGCCTAGCCAATGAACTTGACATTTGGATTCAGAAAGGTTAAGAAATCCTTCCAGTGTTTTGAGCCGTTGCTAGGGAAATTATATAACTTGAGCTTTTGCCAATGACTCACTTTTTCCATCTACTTTTCCTTTTCAGAAACTCTTGGCCTACCTTCCCTACAATTCTGTAATCCAGTAATTGTGTAGGGAACGTCACAACTGAGGCTGAACCTCACAGCTGCTTTGTCTGCCTCCACTGAGAACATGAGAATAGGTTTGGCATGGTGGTGTTTCTCAACTAATGAGTCTTTTCCCTGATCAGCTGCTCATGAGAACTTCTAAAGGAGACCCTAGTCCTAGATACAGCTGTGAAAGGGGTCTCTTAGACACTCCATTTCAGAGTCAACCATAAGCCAATTCTGTAATGATAAAGAGCTATACATATCCCCATGCATTAATAATGCTGGTTGGTGGGTATTTAGAAATACAACATTTTGAAAAATATCTATTTGGAAAGAAGGCCATTTTTTTTTCTTACCATTAGCTTACTAGTATTCTTGTCTTATATATCTGTTTATCCTATGTATTACGTAATGAAGATAAGCCACAAAAGCACTAGTTAAGACAGGAATTATGTCTTTCCAGAAACAAAGCCTGGTGTGATTTTTAAAAGTACAGTATGCTTCCAGCCTCTGCGTCTTTCTTGTTCCAAGGATGTCATTATCAATACTAATATAAATTTTTCATTGCTTGAGCCATTACAATATACAGAGAATAGATTTTTCAATTTTTCCAGTTCCACTGAGTATATTAGCAAAATTGTCTGTCTGTCAGCAGGCGTGTGGTGACGCCAGTAGCATCTCTGATTTTGATTGTTCAAAATCTTTTTATATTTACAGGTCTCCAGCAGAGAAAAGGACAAAGACTTATTTGTAAACCCTTCTCCCATATGCTTCTTTTGATCACTTTCTCTTACATTTCTTATTCTCTTGTCTGAGTCTTTAAAATGATAAACACTAAAAGCAATCTAAATGATAGGAAGTATGTATATTTCATTGATAAAATTGTAGACTTTTAAAAATCATGCTTTAAGATGCTTTATTTTATTAGTTATTAATATACATGTAAGTTAAGGGCAGAAAATGAGGTTCTTGATCTTTGCATAATTTTCCCACTCATTAGGGGCAGACTCAGAGTAGAGACATGTTCTAACACCCGGCTTGGTGAAGATTCTGAACTCATGTACAATGACCTATGGCAGATTGAACTCTCAACTCTTTTGTAATCTTCATGAACTATAAATGTTGCACATGCCTGCAGAATGAATTTTAGTTTCATTGTGGGGTAGTATGCAAGAAGAACCCTGGAGTGGCGTATGTTGGGAGGGATAGATTAGAACACAGCAAGACTCCTTAATTGAAAAGATGAAGTTTCTCAGGCCAACTAGTAATATGATAAAATCATACAATGGTATATTTGGGAAGTAGCTTCAAAGTGTGCCTTTCAGTTTCTTTCAAATTAAAATGAAGAAAGAGAGAGAAAGTGCATGGCCCAATGTTACATGGTTAAAAGAAGATGAGTGGGCCTTAAATCAAAATCTGCCTTCAGTCACGGATTTTCCCCAACACACTGGATTATCTCATGGAAAAAAAATAATATGGGATTCATCATGATTTTTTTTTTTTAATTTAGATTTTCCAGGGTTAGAGACTAAAGAATAGAATTTTTGTTTGATTGTTTGTCTGAAATACCTGGCTCAAACAACTAATTGGATAGACTGAGTTCAACAGGAGGTCCTTTATTGTAGTGTATTGTTTGTATCTATCCATTGAGCTTAAGCTTGCAGCATAATATCCATGACATTTTATTATTACATTACCACGCAGAGAACCTTACCAATGGATTCAAGGTCATTAACATCTGTATTAGTTTCCTATTGCTGGTGTTAACAATTTACCATGAATTTAGTGGCCCAAAACAATACAAGTTTATTATCTTAATGTTCTGCAGGTCATTAGTCTGAGGTTAGGTCTTATGTGGCTAAAAGCAAGGTGTCAGCAGGGCTGCCTCTCTCCTGGAGACCCCAGGGAAGAATCTGTTCCTTGCCTTTGCCATCCTCGAGAGGCTTCCCACATGCCTTGGCTCCTGGTCTCTTTTTACCACTGGCATCATGAGGACCTCTGCTTGCGATTACACCTCCTTCCCTGAATCAGATCCTCCTGCCTCCCTCTTATTAGGGCACTTGTAATTACATTAGTCCTTCCTTGATAATCCAGGATAAGCTCCCCATCTCACAATCCCTAGCTTACTCACATCTGCAGTGTCCATTTTGCCATGCAAGGTAACAAATTCACCAGTTCTGGAGATTAGGCCTTGGACATCTTGAGGGGGCCTATTCTGCCTGTCACATCTGTATTTGTTATTTAGTTAGAAAATAATTGAGTATGACTATAAGAGCCTTGCAAAGAGTCCAAAGACTTCAGTGTGACTCTGACTTAGAGCACACCAGAAGGGTAACCTTGGGAAGATTGGTTAACCTCACTGAGCCTTAAATTCTTCATCAGCAAACTGGGGTGGACAAAATATGAGCCAAAATGTATTATGCTCTCAGTATATTCACTCGTTTACAATTCTTTAAGAAATATGATTGTGCCCTCCTTAGTGCCAGGGAGTGGTAGGTGCTGAGAGGACACGGTAAGTGGATACTCACATGGGGTCTGTCTCAGGCACTTATAGACAGTGGAGGAGGCAGTCCATCACAGTTGTAATCCAGCAAAGAAGAGTAAAATTTCAAAGAGAACTGCATTCCACTGTAAAGGGATTTGTGTTATGGGAGCTTCTAACACAGGATTTGACCTACAAGGGAGCTTGGGGAAGACTCCCCTGAGGAAGTGACTCCCAAAAGGAGACCCGGAGAAGGTGTAGGCACTAATGAGGCAGAGAAGGGAGGAAACTGCAGGTGCAGAGGCTCATGGGAGAAGGAAGGAGAGGGAGTGGAAGGGGCTTGAAGAAGGCTATTGTCTTGGAGCAGGAAGATGAGCTATATCAGTCCCAGTCCAACAGTGCAGGATCCAAACTTCCACTGATTTAGGCAAATGACAGGCAAGTCCTGAACTTTTCTATGCCTCAGTTCCCACACTGATAAAATAGAGATAACAGTAATAGTAGTTCTTAGGGAATGCACAGCTTAGATAAGAAAATGCGTGAAATCACTGTGCGTAGAGTCAGTGCTCCATGAATCTTAGTAATTGCCCTAATCATAATCTCACTTATCCTTGCATCAACCTTATGGAGTAAGTAGAAACTAAGGGGGTGGGAATATTAAGTAGCTTGTCCAGGGTCATACAGCAGGTGACAGATCAGGGATTTGGAATGAGGTACATCTGCCTACATGGAGCTGGTGTTCTGCACCACAGCATCCCCCACCCTAGAGCATGGCTTTGAGAGATAAATGGGATAGTACACTGAGAGTGCTTTGTAAAGTAAACCTAAATCCATAAATAAAAGGCTTGTGATTATTCACATTATCCTCCTCACCACTATTTTTATTCTATTATTACTCATAACAAGGGGAATGCAAACTGGCTGAAAGTGACTCATTTTATTTCTTCCTCTAAATCATTTTCTCTCTAAATAAATTCCAACAAAAACAAAGGGAACAGGACTAAGCAGAAGATTCGAAGTGCAGTCACGTGTTCATTGACTCTGTGGCCTCATTTCTTTTGACCCAGATGCCAGAGTTTATTTTTGAGGGGCCAGGAAAGAATAGAACAGCTCACTCTCTGTTATACCCTGAGATTGTAGAAATAAGTGTTTGGGACAATCTGGTAAATTGAGATAACCACATAAGCCACTTGAGGTTTACTTAATTTCAAAGAATTAGAACATTAAAATTATCAAAGTTATATAAGTATATTTAATCTTCATTTAATAAATTTGAAGGCACTTCAAAATTGTGCTGTTTCTCAGGATTTCCACCACCATTTCAATCATCTTGGCCCTGACCAAGTGCAGGAGTGCTGGCTTAATAAGCATTTTTAGTTGGTAGAATGCCAGATAATCATCTCTTACTGGAAATGGTCATAGATTGAAATTTGAATTTGTTGATTCTGTAAATCTGGAATAATACAGTAGGGTTTTGAAATAGTCTCCTTTTAATTTCATCATTAATGTGAAACAATAAAAAGGATTAGATCTTAAGTGGAAAATGCATAACCCCAAAATGCTTCTCTAACTAAATCAAACAGAATACAGAAAGAAAGAGACCTTCCATTTGTCAAGTGATAGATTCTTTTTATCATTCGCCAATGTCTGACAGTGTCAGAATATGAGACTTTAGCAATTATGATGCCAGAAAGGTATTGAAGGACAGATTTATTTTCACAGACATGCACAAAAACTATATTTGTATGGCTTTTTCTGTGTGGTTGTTATTTTATGATTGTTTGGTATTGAAGAAGATTTGAAGAAAATCTAACATCAACTGACACTTTTAAATTTGTGTGATCTGAGATCTCAATCGCCCTACAAATTCAGGGCAAGAATCCAACTAATGAAAAAGTATGACATGAATTATTATGATAAGGTGTATCCTAGTGCAAATTTACAGGTTTCAAAATCTGGTCATTGAATAGCTGTGTTAAGAACTAAAGAAGCCACTGACAGCTTGGAGCTTAGCTTTCAAAGTTGGAACCAACAGCGTATCTTATGCATTGACTGAAATAATGCAGTGAAATTCTTTTCTCTCTTAACAAGCTTCCTCCAGTCATGAAATTCC
Organism: Macaca thibetana thibetana; assembly: GCF_024542745.1. Taxonomy (NCBI): domain Eukaryota; kingdom Metazoa; phylum Chordata; class Mammalia; order Primates; family Cercopithecidae; genus Macaca; species Macaca thibetana. The sequence continues at coordinate 51,810,570 of NC_065585.1, forward strand.
CTTTGCTATGCTGCAACCCCAATGTGAAAAAGGAGAACATGTTCAGATATTGAAAAACCATATGCCATTACCTACTTTATCACTCATATCAAAGACACTGAAAAGATAGCACATGTACAATTGATGGATTATTCTCATCATGAAAGTCTGATCACCCCACTTGGGTTTTCAAACAAGGCATTTAATAACCACTGCCTTGTTAAAAGGTGGAAAATGATCTGGCTTGTGGCCTGATAGGACGAGGTTTTATTGATTTTACTGAGGCCCTTGACTTGGAAGATCACAGGCTTCTTAAGGGCAAACTTAAAAGGAAGCATTGAGATGGATGAGTAATTACCTGTGTGATGGATGTCATTCTGTAAACATCAGGATCGGGTAGCTTCTCCTTGGAGTATCAGTTGGTGGGGGAGGGAGAGAACATAGTCAAAGTCTCATTTCAACCACTTTTAGTCTTTTTGCATATTTATAAATGAGCTTTGCTCTGTTGGAGTATGGGGTTATAGGTGATTTTGAAAAGATATGCCTTTGTTTCTTAATTTAAATGTTGGTTTACAAAAAGAAATAGATTTTTATGTCTGCTAGAACAACATAATGATATTTCAAATGCTACTAAAAAAAACCCCAACAACTTGATAAATGTTATTTGTTTTCATGGTTCTTGGTCTATTTGGGAATGCAGCTATCTGAATCCCAGGCTCCAAAAGGGGCCAGGCTGAGCCTGAGGCGGTATCAGAAAAGAGGCCATTGATGGAAGCCTGGGGAAGGAGGCACTGAGTGGGAGTCAGTGCTCAGGAGATTTGGAGGCCTCACAGGGTGCTGGAGCAAGGAGGTGACAAAGCAGCACTCGGCGATAGAATAGGCAGTAGGCAGGAGGGACCACAGGGAATGGAACTCTGGGTGGGCAGCAGTCTGTGGACTGGGATGTGGCCACCCCGGGGACTGTAGAGTGGAGTTGTTCTCAGGCCTGTCTCCTGTGGCCCTTGCTTTCCTTCAATTGGCGCCACAAAAATGCGACTTAAGAAAGCTATCTTGAGGGTGGAGAGGGAATAGAGGAAGGAGTTGTGTTTACTGGAATCCACTGAGCTGCTGAACCCAGGTGATACCTGAAAATCCTTTAACTTCATAACACCGAATTGAGCAATCCTTTTGATGTGAAAGAAAAAAATAATTTTTTTAATCCAATCTGTTGGATATAGTGGAATGGATGTGAGTTTTGGAGTCAGGCAGATGGGGTCATAGGTTCTAGTTCTACCTCAGGCACTTTGAGACCTTGGGCAAGTTTAATTTCCCTAATCTTGACTTTCTCTCATTTATCTATCATTCATTTATCATGTACTAAGTACATAGTACTTCTATTGCTTCTTATTTTCAAAGAGATTCTAGTTTAATAGGGACATTAATAAGTAAATAAAAAGTATAATATTATCATAGCTACTGCAATATACTGGGTAGAAGACATAGAAGAGTGAAGGCCTAAACAAAGGAAGCAATTGAATTTTCTGAACAGAGTATGGGGCTGGAAACTATACAGACAGGAGGTAACTGAGTCCTGAAAAGATGACCAGCTGGGAATGTGGTTGCAGAGGCAGGCAGGTGCCAAGTCATGGAAGAACTGGAGTTGTCAAGGTGCAAAGAGGGTACTCCCTGTCGGGAGTGTCTTTGACTGTGTGAGAGATAAATGGGTCTGTATATAGTCTGGGGAGAAAGAGGGCATGTACCTGTAAAATAAATTTGCCCTGGGTAAAAGGTTAAATGAACTTGTTGCAGAGATTCCTTTTAAGGTTCCAAATTCTACAGGGAAGAAAAGGGTGTGGCCTTATTTTTGACATCTTGATCCATTTTGTTGATCTGTGGCAACTAAAGTTTTGCCTTCTTGTGGGGATCACAATTTGATACTGTCCTGGAGTATTTAAATAATGTACCGAGTCTTCATGCTATGTAATAGAGATCAAGGATGATTTAAACATGATTATTGTTCTCAAAGAGATTCTAGTTTAGTAGGTACAATCAAGTATGTAAATAAATAAGTGCAACATTATTGTAGGATAATTTACTTTGACTATCAGGTAGCACATCCTCCATGCCCAAGTGAGAGACTCTACCTTCTGCAGTTATTTCTGGGGAATGAGATATGGATCCCCTACCCATTTCTATAGGAAAGAAGTTTTTGCTCTTCATGCAAGTTGTGACTCTACTGGCTTCCATTCTGTGGGCTGAAGAACAAAGTTTTTGTGCATGATATAGCAGGACAAGTCAGTAACCAAAGAGCTTAATGTGATATGTGAATTCTTTGTAAATATCATACAGGTTTGACTTGATTTATACTAGATGGAAACATCATCAAAGCATTTCTTCCTTAGGAGAGGAAATCCCTTGTTTTATTTCCTACTTGAAATAACATTTTTAAAAGGTAAGATCCAAGAGTGAAATCTTGAAGATGAGGTGCCAAAAATATACATTAATTCCATCATTAAGTGAACTGATCATTTCTGTATGAAGGAGGAACATGAGTGGGACAGTACTTGGGAGAATAGTCTGCTAAGTGTTGTAATGAATATATTGCAATTATGTTCCAATGATGTGATACTGTACAGTAGAGGAATATTTTATGGGAGATTATTTTTCTATGTGAGAAAGTACTCAATGACTAGAATACATTTTTTATTATATGGATTTTTATATATTTGTGTAAATTGGCTTTTTCCCCACAGAAAAAGTTAATACATAAGATACTTCACTTTGTCAGAACAATCTATAGTGAAGTATTGTTATAAATAATGAATGTGTGTGAAGGGTAGTTGAACTGAAGGATAATCTCTCTTGGATAGCAAACTGCCAGAAATTTCTTGATATTCCACAGAAGAGGAATATCACAGGTCAAGTTAATGCATTTTTTTCATTTTCATTTTTCCTCTATATTTTAAGTCCACAGCTCATTCCTCGGCTCAGACCTTTGATTCAAGCATATCCACAGACTCTTTCCAAATTGTTTATATCTGATGGAATAGACTAGATTGGAAGCCCTACTCATATGGCTATGAGTTAGCCTAGGAAAATAATTCTCCATAATGGATTACAGTCGGCCCTTGAATAGCATGAGAGTTAAGCATCCTGGCTCTGTATGCAGTTGTATATCTATGTATAACTTTTGATTCCCCCAAAACTTAACTGTTAATAGCCTATTGTTGACTGGAAGCCTTACTGATAACATAAATATTTAACAGATATTTTATATGTTATATGCATTATATACTATATTATTACAATAAATAAGCTAGAGAAAAGAAAATGTTAGTAAGAAAATCATAAGGAAAGGAAAAATATTTATTATTCATTAAGTAGAAGTAGATCATCATAAAGATCTTCAGCTTTGTGGTCTTCATACTGAGCAGGCTGAGGAGGAGGAAGAAAAGGGGCTGCTCTTGCTGTGTCTGGGGTGGGATGGTAGACAGAAGGAGAACCTGCGTATATGCAGACACGCGCACCTGAAACCTGTGTTGTTCAAGGGTCAGCTGTACTTCAGGTTTTGTTCTACGGAAAGAATGCATACTGTTGAAAGGCAGATTCTATATTAGAAATGTGTTCATGAGTATTAGTCCATTTAGGAGGACATCTGTTTAATGAATGTGTTTTGGACCACAGTTTTTATGAACAATATTTAAATTTGAGCATATGTGATGTTTTTATTAATAAAATTATCAATCTATATATTTTCAAAACATATCCATGAAATGTTGGTGTGTTTTGGGTGATAAAAAGTGGTATTTCTTGAGATGGGTGAGAGTTGTAGAATGAAGGCATTTCACATGGCTTGATTGGAGAGAAGTAAGGCCATAGGAGAGGCCCACTGGCTTTGCAGTAAGTAGGATTCGGTTCAATTCCGGTTCCACCATCTGTGTGAACCATCTCATGTTACTTAAACTCTTTAGCCCCTGATTCTTCATCAGTAAAATGGGGTTAATAATATATAATCAAAGGATATTAATAAATGTCCTTACCCAATGCCAGTCACATTATAAGTTTCAACAAATGATGGTTATTATCATTAAATGTAAATTCATGAGTAGCTTTGAAGGAATCTCACCTCTCACATGATAGTGAACTGCCTAGATTTTCTGTAAATAACTTGGTTTATTTTTAGAATGACCCTAACTTGAGGATCTCTAAAAGTCTTGTTTTCACATCAGTTGCTTAGATGGCTGTGGTAATTCACCTAGCAGCCTAGCAGAACAGTTTTCTGCATAGTGAGTTGACCTAAGCTGTTTCACATTGACCTGTAATAACTCCAAGCATCAGTGGCTAAGAAGCACTGGGCCAAAAAGAAAAAAATATTATATAAAAATTTAAGTATAAAACCCCAAAATATCATTACATGGCATTAAAATAACAACTTTATTTTTTTCCTCACAGTATGTGCTTATTATAAGAAATTTAGAAAATACCAATATCAGAAAAAAATCTTTTCTTCCCATTACTCAAATATAATTTACAATTGTTAACATTTATTTCAGTATATATCTGTTTAGTTCTTTGTCTAAACAGTGTAGTTTTCCTAACGAAAATTGAACATATTTCTTTGAAGTAGGCTTTTTTGATGTAGTAATGTCTTGTGACCACATTTTTCAAGAACTCTAGCATATTTTTATGATGTGCTAAAGAACATCATACAAGAACTCTAGCATATTTAAAGAACTCTAGCATATTTTTATGAATGTAGAAATATTATAGATATAATAGATACATAGATTATTACAAATACTATATTCTATCATAATTTAATCAACTGCTTATTTTTGAACATTTGTTATATCTGATATTTGATTGTTATGAATAAGACTGTGGTAAACATTCTCATAATTATCAAGCATTTACAAGCATGCATTAAAATTCCTTAGGATAAACTTCTGCATGTGAAATTTTGGGGTCAAATGCCATGACAGTAGACATTATTGGTTGTCAGTATATCCTTTTTCTTCTTTCTCTTTCCTAACAAGGGTCTCAGTTCTCTTTAGTTTCCCACCTCTCATCCATGCAGCCAATTGCCATGGGAGACACTGAGCCCACCCTAACTCTAGGAGTGACTTTAAGCAGCCAATTATATTTCTTTTGTCAATGATTGATTCAGGACTGGCTTGGGATCCTGAGAGAGCAAGAAAAGTTTACTGGGAGCTTCAGAAAAAGTTATTCATCATTTTTGGGGAGGATGTTCAGAAGTGACTTCTCTCTTTTGCTCTGCTAGGTATGGATATGAGACCTCAGAAACCCCAGAACTCCTCATTCTTTGCCTGATGGAAAAGCCCACACATGGGAAAGACAGCCATAAAGAACAAAAGTAGACCCCCTGGACTAAACTAAGAAAACAACTTGCTCAACCTTTCCACATCTAGTTATGTGAGCAATCTGTTTCCTCGTGTCCAAAACAGCTTGATTGGGGTTTTCAGTTACTTACAGCCCAAAGCACACCAACTGATATGTTCATCAGAATTTAAGGCTTTTAAGTACTTAAAATTCTGATTTTAAGCATGTTTAAATCAGAAAGTACCACTGGAAGGTTCATACTTATTCTCCTACAAGCGAGCAGTGCAGTTTCTTGAAAAATATACTAAAGTTTATTTTGGACTGCATGAAAATAAATTTATTATCAAAATATATCTCTACATATGGCTTTTTTATACTGTTCTGGGAGATGCAAACTGTCCTTTCTTCAAACAAGTTATATCCGTTGCTCTTTTCTCCTCTTCCCCTCTCTTCTTCTACCTACCTTTATGTATTTCAAGCATTGGTCTAAAAGAATATAAGCTGGGCTAGGTGCAGTGGCTCGTGTCTGTAATCCTAGCACTTTGGGAGGCTGAGATGTGAGGATTGCTTGAGACCAGCCTAGACAACATACTGAGACTCTGCCTCTACAAAAAAAAAACAAAAAAAAAAAAACAAAACACAATTGGTGTGCTGGCTATGTGCCTGTAGTTTCAGCTACTCTGGAGGCTGAGGTGGGAAGATGGCTTGAGCCTGGGAAGTTGAGGCTGCAGTGATCCATGATTGTGCCACTGCACTCCAGGCTGGGTGACAGAGTGACACCTCACCTCAAAAACAAACAAAATAAAACCATAAACTCTTTACTAAGGGTCCTGTGTTCAAATCCCCCCATTTGCTATTAATTATCCCTGTAGCATTAAATAATTCATGAACTCTGACCCTCTTCATTCACTTGCCCTTTCTAACTTATAGTGTTCCTGTTTGGAATAAAGAAAACAATCAGTTCAAAAGAAAGCTTCTTGAAAAAATACACAAGTACAATCCATTTATTTTTCATCTATAACTTATGCTTCTGCAATTCTGTTTTTGATTTCTTTTTCTGATTTTGCTTTAACTTGCTCTTGAAAAGCTCCAGTTTCAGATCACTCAATTTCTCCCCATGAATTCTAGAATCTTGCAAGAACAGGAGGGTTCTCTACTCCCTACCATGTGGCATCTACCATTCTAGTCCCCCTTGGCTCTTGTAGCCATGTCTTTTCCCACTGCTGATATCCATGCCAGAGTTGTGCCAGGGACACACCAGAGCACTACTGTTGTGCTATCCTCACAAAAGCTGCCAAAGCCCCAGTGCTGATGTTACAATACTCTTCCATGGGAAGAAAAGGATGTCTGAGTTTGAGCATGCATCATTTGCCAATGGTTCTGATAATACCAGCAACAATCTCCCTGGGCCTTCTCACATATTATTTTTGCCTCTAAAAATTTTTTCTGTACCATCGCCTCCAAATCCACTTTTCTATGCCATCTCCTTCAAACCCACTGATACATAGCTAACTCTTATGTATTAGCCTGTTCTCATGCTGCTAATAAAGATATACCCAAGAATGAGTAATTTATAAAGGAAAGAGGTTTAATGGACTCACAATTCCACATGGCTGAGGAGGCCTCACAATCATGGCAGAAGACAAAGGAAGAGCAAAGGGACGTCTTACATGGTGGCAGGCAAGACAGCGTGTTCAGGGGAACTCTGCTTTATAAAACCATCAGATCTCATGTGACTTATTCACTGCCAGGAGGAGAATGGTATGGGTGAAACCACCCCCATGATTCAGTTATCTTCACCTGGCCCTGCCCTTGACACGTGGGGATTACCACAATTTAAGGTGATATTTGGATGGGGCACAGACAAACCAAATCATCTTGTCCTTCCTTAAAGTGTCAACAAAAATATCTCTTCTTCTGGATTTTTCTCTGTCTTAGTTTTTTTGGCCTCTTGCCTGGGTCTTGGGAAAATAAATCAACCATAAAACAGAGTAAAATTAGTAAATAAACAGATAATAAATGAATAAGTAGGGTCCATATATTCAACCAGTATTCATTTATTTATTTACTTATTTTTGGACACCTGTTGCCCAGGCTTGAGTGTGGTGGTGTGATCTTGGCTCACTGCAGCCTCTGGGACCCCAGATGCATGCCATCATGCTTTTTTATTTTTTGTAGAGACAGGGTCTCCCTATGTTTCCCAGGCTAGTCTCGAACTCCCGAGTTCAAGTGATCCTCCAGCCTTGGCCTCTCAGACTGCTGGGATCACAGGTATGAGCCACCATGGCGGCCCTCAACTGCTATTTATTAAGTGGCCGCTATTTGTCAGGCCCTCAAGTCCAGGCTGGATATTTCTCTATAAATTTTGATAGCAGTCTCAGAGTATCATTTTATGGCAAGTAGCATGTTGTAGTGTATTGCCCTATTTGTCTATACCCACACTGGATTGTATTAATATGTTCCACTAGGCCAGGTAGCTGTCATTCTTGCTTACCCTTATACCCTGCACTTGTATATATTGAAGATCCAGACTCACGTATCTTCACATAGATGTTTAATAAATATCTAACACGTTACATGTCCAAAACTGAGCTCTGGTATTCTTCCTTCAAGCCTGTTCCCCTTACAGGTTACTCCTGTTAGAAAATGGCCTTTCTACAGAAAATCTCTTTCTGCAGGTTAAAAACACATGGGGTCATCTTGGACTCTTCTTTTTCATCCACACTTCACACCATCACCACATCCTGTCAGCGCCACCTTCTGAATTCCACTGTCCTTACCCTGTCCAACAGGTCCAAGACCCAGGTGAGGCACAAGAGGTATGTAGGCCACAAAGTTTCACTCTCAGTCATGCCAGTGAAGACCCTGCTGACACGACACGTGAACAGCCCTGACGCCGAGTGCCTCCTGAAATTAAACTTGTGCTGTAGGTACTCCTCTTACTTAAACCTAGTGCTGTCCCGCTGTCTATCCTACCAGGACTTCACATCTGGATACAGCAGGAACCTCTTCATAATCCTCTCTGCTGCTCTCTGTCCTCCTGTGGTTATTTCTACCACACTGCCAGCTGATCCTATTAAAGCAAGAGTGAGATCATGTCAGTCCTGTTCTGAAATCCTCCAGTGGCTTCTCATCAAGTAGGTGGGGCCACATTGGTCTGCCGGGTGCTGATTGGCCCGCCTCACCATTTCACGCTGACTTCATCTTCTTCTACATTACACCTATGCACCCTGTTGCACCTTCAGTACACTGGACGTGATCTGACTTAGACCGTTGCATTTGGGAATCCTTCTGCATGGAAAGCTCTTCCCTTAGATCTTCTTCATTTCTTCCAGCATTGAACTCAAGTGCCACTTTCTCAGGGAGACCTGCTTGCCAGCCTATCTACAATGTCAATACACTCCCTTAGTCTCACATTCCCTCCCCTGACTTTTTTGTTTTTCTTTAGCGTGCGTGTGCACACCCACACACATGTGCATACTTAACTTATATATATTCTATCCCCACCACCCCCCACTCCCACCGGATTACAAGTTCCAGGTGGGCAGGGATTTCTGTGTCCTTCAATGTATCTGACACTTGTATTATCAGTGCCAGGAACTCAATAAATACTAACTGAATGATTGAACACTGCATCTACGGATGGATGGATGCATTTATCTATCCACTTATTTATTAATTTTACTCTGCTTTTTGGCATACGCCTTTCCTCAGGACCTAGTCAGCCAAGAAGGCCGAGGCAGTCTTGCTGCACTCAGCATTGCTACCCACCCGTTTCCACCTCCCAGCGTCATCCAAGCAACCTCATGATTCCATACACCCTGTCCCCATGATCCTCCAGATATTTCTCAAAACTCCTGAATCATAGGGCATACCACAAGTGAAACCTCTGGTATATTATAACTGATAAAAATGAATGAACTCTCATGTATGATAGAGATAAAGGTCTTTTTTTTTTTTTTTTTTGAGACGGAGTCTCGCTGTGTCTCCCAGGCTGGAGTGCAGTGGCGTGATCTCGGCTCACTGCAAGCTCCGCCTCCCGGGTTCACGCCATTCTCCAGCCTCAGCCTCCCAAGTAGCTGAGACTACAGGCGCCCGCCACCACGCCCGGCTAGTTTTTTGTATTTTTAGTAGAGACGGGGTTTCACCATGTTAGCCAGGATAGTCTCGATCTCCTGACCTCATGATCCACCCGCCTCGGCCTCCCAAAGTGCTGGGATTACAGGCTTGAGCCACCGCGCCCAGCCGAGATAAAGGTCTTTTATAGCAAGTTTTGAAATTAGATAACAACTAATTCTGAGATCCTCATCAAACTTCTTAATACATACCTGGATATTTGTAGGAAGGACAAAAAACTTTTTTTTACCAAATGTTAAACATTTCATTTATAGTGAAAAATAAGTACACTAGATCTTTTGTTTCATTAAAGCAAAAACACATATATAGGAATGACAAATCTAGTATGTTAAAATTTATAATAATTTTTTTAAGGCTAGAACCATAGACTTTTTGATGGGTGTGGGCAGGTTGTGTCTTTCAAACAGAATTAGTTTTCAAAATTCCTGTGATGTTAGTGGAAATTGCTCACTACTTTGCTCTTCAAATGGTATGCTTGGTTCTTGAGAAAGATTTTTTGAAAGCCTTTATTTGACTCTTGACAGCTGTGCATTTTTCTAGGCTGCCAGACGAGACTCAATCTTGTCTAAATGTAAATACCTGGTTACTTGATTCTCTGTCATGGAGGGCAGTTTATTCTTTTTGCAGGAAGCCTTGATTTTCAAGGAGGAAGTGACCAAGGGCCTTCATTAGCAGGCAGGCTTCAAACTGTTTCCAGGCTCTTTGTTTACTTCTATAGAGCAGACTTTATTTTCATGCCCAATAAGTTTGACAAAGCAGTAAAATCAGTCCGGTTAAATGGGTCACCAATACAGGTGGGGAGCCCACTCTGGTCTTGCAAAGTACAAAAGTGCTGGTCCCATGAATATGGATGCTAGGAGAGCTCAAGCTTCCAATTTTCCTTGGGCAATTAGGATCACAGAGTGCACATTTTGGGCTGTGGGGAGAGGTGGGTTTAGAAGGAGGATCAGCGTTGACTTAGTCTTATACGATCTTAACAGCTTGGATGAGGGAAACTGAGAAATGCCTCTAATAAAATACACATGTCACATACATACTCATAAGGCCATTAAATGCTTATGGGTTTTTCTTCGGGGGATGGGGGGGGCGTTGGAGGGTTGTGAAATTGCACAATTTGTGCTGTCATTTTTGCAGTACTTCTAGTGAAGTATCTAGGTGTTTCTTCTAATATCTCTACTGCAACTTCCAAATCATAGTCTTCTTGTGTTAGCTGAAAGCATTAAAACCAGAAATTACCATAATTGTGCTATTTACCCCTCATTTATGGAGCTACTAGCGTTATTTTTTCACTGACTTTACAGAGTGCATTTCAACCAGCAGTACTTCTGGTCTGGTTGATGAAACTCGATTGTACTTAAAAAACACAGTTGGGCATTGTATCAGAAGACTAAACCAGCAGGCTTGTCATTTCACAAAAGGGACTTCCAGAGGTTGCACTCCCTGTAATCGGAGAGTATTTCATTTGGTGTTTGAGGCTGTGGACTAATGCCTTATTTCGCAGCTAATCATCTCCATGTGCTTATGTAGCTGGACCAGTGTTTGAATGAAGACTGCACATTTTAACAGCACTGCAAACTAGATGGAAGAAATTCTATTTCGCTTTATGTCAAAACAGACCTGAAAGTGGGTGATGGGTATGATATAAACACTCAAAGAGTTCCTTAGTGTGAACCAAAAGGTTGAAAAAATAAAGTACGGGGTGTGTGTGTGTATGGATGTGTGTGATAACCCTTAGGCTGTTAGAGCAGTTTTACTTCATTGATGTTTTTTTCTAAGCCACAGCACTTGGAGACTCTGAACTCACAGCAGCCTTGATTATGGTGTTTGTGACACTGCCACAGGGTCTTTGCATTATTTATCTCAGTCTGCTTTACCCATCCAGCTTGCTGGGAATATTTTCAGATGGAATCACTAATTAGCACATATGTGAGAACTTCTCAAAGCATTTGGGCCCCCTCCTCATTACTTTTTAATTTTTCTCTATTTGACTAACGTATGTCAAAGATAAAATTTTAAGTGATGGGTTGGGGGAATTTTCAGAGTGAAATGTCCATGTTCCACAGGAAAAAGATTAGTCAAGCAAGTGACCTTTTGTATGATCAGAAAGCAAGCCATTTGAATGTGTACTAAAGGAGAGTGAAGTTGGCTTGGCCCATACGGTGTTCTATGGATTATTTTATTAGTTAACCACCAGGAGAGCTTTCTAGAATTGCCTCACAAATATTTCAACAATTCTGTAAACTGTGCTTTATTTCTCGCTGCACAACCTGACTTTGCTAGACCACACTACAGCCTCCTTCACCTTCCTATGCTTTAAATTCTATACATTTTTGGCATGATATTTTCCTTATTAGATCATAGGGCACATATTTAAGAACTGGTCTTAATGTTTTCTTAATTTTAAAACACTAAGAATAATGTGAAAATAAGTTTTCTGAATCCTTGCATCTCCTTTCCTAGTTTTTTTTCTTATCACTGTGTCAAAAATGAAGATTTTTCCCATGTCATATAGCAATACGTGATAGGAAATGTGAATTCTTAGGCAATGATATTTTTAAGACAACAGAAAAATCTGGGTTCAGCCAGAAGAGAAAATACTTTTACTGGGGAGAAAACCCATAGGAATATTTAAAAATGCATGGTCAAAATGAAACAGATCTCTTAACCAAAGTATTCAGACTTGGCATAACTATGTTGAATTAGATAGGATGTTATTTTCCAAGTAATATAGGCCTACCAAATAAATAGTTTGTAAGTATAGCAATAGAATATGTGTGTGTGTGTGTAAGAATCACTGGATTGTTGTTTCAAAGGGATTTGCTACACAGTTTATTACAATTGTGTATATATTCCAGAGAACACAGTGCAAAAATGTGTGGAAAACTAAATATGTGTGGAAAACCATCAGGGCATTCTCTGTGGAATTCTAAAAACAAATAAGGTTTGTTAGACGGTTGAGTTTAACATTAGGTATAAAGTATATAGTTATTTGGTCAAGTAGCCAAGTTATAATTGTCGTCTAGAAGGTCTAATCAATGATACTGATTGAAGAGTTTTTTTAAAACCCACTCTCAATAGCATCTTTTTGCATATATTTCTAGTGTCTTAAGACCTAGTGTTTAAAACTTGGTATGGAACAGAGACTTAAGATTTACTTGTCCATTGTGGTTTTAAAGCGGTGGCTATATATTTAGGAAAGGGAAGGTGTTTGCACTCACCTTATATGGCAGGTTCAATTCTTTCACAATGGCTGCCTGCAAACTTAGTAGGAAAATGTGTTGGGATCTAGGAGTAACATCTGCTGTTGTTACAGTAAAAAGTTGAGCAGCAGTAACAATACAAATGTCAGTCATTTTCCACCTCTTGTCTAAAAATTTATACTCAATTGTGAGATATTGCTATTTTCACAGCTGAGTTACAGATGAAAAGACTGTATAGCATTTGTTCCAAATTTAATTCATTTCAAGACGCTCTAAATCTGTTTTGTCCAATATGGTAGCCATCAGTTAATGCGAGTATTGAGCACTTCAAATGTGTGGCTGGTCCAAATTAAGGTATGCTGTAACTGTAAAAATACATATTGAATTTCAAAGACCTAGTAAGAAAACAAGAATATAAATATCTTGCTAATTTTTGTATATTGTTACAGTTTGAAATGGTAATATTTTGGATATATTAAGTTAAATGAAGTATATCATTAAGATTAATTTCACCTATTTATTTTTGCCATTTTTCCAGTGTGGCTACTAGAAAGCTTAAAATTACATAAATGACTCATATTTCTGGCTCACATTGTATTTCTATTGGATAGTGCTGCTCTAAATCAATATCTTCTCTTCTTTCATTGGTTCTAATGTTTAAATATTGTAAACTTTAAAGACATATTGTGGTTTCTTTTCTACAAATCTGTGAAAAGGAATTGTTAATTTTTTCCCCAAAATATCTAACCAATTTTCCAGGCAGCTTTATGCCTATAGGCTCTCACTGTGGCTCTCCCTGTTCTATCTGGGATGCCACCCTACCCTGAAGGGCTCGGACTTATAGTGAAAGCTACTCACTTATTTTCCAAGAGTTCTCTCAAGTATCAGTATGGTGTAAGGCCTAAAATTAAGGCCAAATATTAGGTGCTGCTTTGATATCTGATGAGATTAAGAGGTTCTCAACTAACCTAGTGCGGAAGTCTCCTTCCCACGCTGCTCCTGCAAATAAGGTCCTGTAGCCAAACAACCCTCTTTACCAACGAGATCAAGTGAAGGTAGAATTGGCCATTGTTACACAACCTGTATAATATATCTCCTTCTATCTTAGTAACCAGACCACTCAATTGCAGTAATCTGCATATGCATCTATGCCCTTCTCTTAGAAACTGAAAGCTGCCTGAAGGTAGCAAGAGTTTCTCATGTGTTTTTATATTTCTGGATCTGAGAACAGTGCCTGGTACACCGTAGGTACTCAGTAAATGTTTTATAAATGAATTTGAAACCCAGGGCTCTCCCCTGGCAAAGTTTAAGTTCAAAATAGTCTCCTTCACTGATGTGTATAAGCCTCTGGCCCCGAGGACCTTCAGGGTTCAGAAGACAGAATTCATGGTTTATATTTCTCAGCTTTATTTTATTTCTCAGTCTGCAGATTGTCTTCTATTTAGAATTAAATTAACTTAAAAAGAAAGCGCAAGTATACCTTGTTTAAAAATCTGTTGTTTGCCTGGCGATTTAATTTTCAGCCTAGGTATGATTTGGCCTCCCTGTTGGATGGTGTCTGCTTTCCATTTGCTGGGGGTTGTTCACAAGGTCCAAGGACATGACAAGAGGCTGCCAGCAGGACAACAGCAAGCCTTGGAACACGGCACTTGCCTCTCAGCCTGCTGCATTTGCTCTACTTCAAGGAGGAAGGTGTGCTTTCTGTTCTGCAAAGCGTCTTGCATTATTTTTAAAACATTTTGCCTTTGGTACGTACCCAAGCTCTGCACATTTTCCCCCCTTAATTTTTAAACCCACATACACTTCAAGGGAAATTGAATCCATATGTTTCTGATTCATTTACACACAGCTCATCAAAATGTTGTTTTAAAAGAGCTAAACTCAAATCCCACGGGGGCTGAGTGGGTTTCAGACTTGGTTGAAGCCTCTCCCTTCTCTGATCATGGCTGGATATGGGCAAACCAACCACAGTGAAACAGGAACCCTCACACCTCCCAGAATTTGAACTGAATAGCACCTTTCTTTGAGGTTTAGCTAAAGAGAGCCTAGTGACTTCTTACCTTGCAGTCAGCCTTCATCTGCACAGCTGCCATGGCCTGTGCTTGTCTTAGTCCAGACTGCCTGGAGAAAACCAACAGAAAAAGGAGCTCTTTACATTGGTCAAACTGGAATGATCAGAAATTTTCTAGGGAGACTATTTACACACGCTGTTCTGCCCGATGCGGACTCATAAAATCATGGCTCTGGCAGGGACCCTGCGAAAAGCGTGTTCTTACCTTCAAACAGGCCTCAGAAAATTCCTAAGCAAACAGTAAAGCTATCCTAATTACTACCACAAGTAATGTTATATAGCAAAGGCCATTTCTTATTTCCTTTCAGGTAATTCTGACCAAAGCTCAACAATTTTCAATGCCAGTAACTTTCTCAAATTTTAGATACATATAAAAAGTTTGTATTTTTGCCCACAACCAAATTCTTGAGGTTCCACGAGTTTTTGGATAATGATCTGTGAAATTGACCCATTATGCTCTCTGGTTTCCGATAACCATTGGAACTAGCGCAGAGACTGGGAGGGCAGCCTGGAACAAGAGGTTTTGTCTGGGATTAAGAACTGTTCTCTTTTGTCTGAGTTGATCAGCTGGCTTACTTGGAATAGGTAAAAGAACCAGGAGCATCTAGAGATTTCCATCATGAAAATGTCCAAGGCAATTGTAAGCATAAATAACAGCATTTTGGGTTCTATTCTTCCATTGCTAATACAGATAACAGGAACACCCCATGTTTCACAAACCATTGAAAGCTTAGCTAGGCGACTGAGATGCATGAAGGTAAGCAGGAATTCCTAAACCTCCAAGAAGGTTCAGGACCCTGAAAGCAATACATTTGCTAGCTGTCAGAGGGGCCCCCATGCACAGCAGTCTCTGACTGACACTCTAGAAGAAAGGGTGAACTTTCCGATAGACTTTTTGAATAATGCCAATTAATGTAACTGCTCTGAAATGGTGGGGTCTCATTAGTATCAAGAAGTTCTGTTAGCTGGCACCAACATGGCATCAGGCATTCAGCTAAATTTCTGCTTTCCCCAGGGGCAACCAGCCCAGCTCAATTTGCCTGGGGGCTTTTGACTCTACAATCTCTTCCAACATTAAACAAGTGAATCCTGTGCACCCTGGTGAGTTTGCAAACCTTGACAGATGTTTCTTTCCAAAAACATGCAGGCCCAACATCCCTTGAAAACCTTAAATGTATGATGTTCTCTCTCTCTCCTTTCTCCACATTGTTTATTTACTCATTTTACTAAAATGCATACTAAGTACCCTGTTGAGCTTGGTCCTCAGATAACATCGTATGGATATATTTAAGGTTTTAAAAAATAGTTTATCATTGTTTTTTATTTTTTCTTTCATTTATCCCAGGTTAGAACTGTTTAGTGGCCATGGAATATTCCTCTGGACAATTCATCTGTGGCATCATATTATGATCTAAATTTATTATGAGAGGTTGGTTGGTATAGCTAAACAAAAAGGTACAATGGGACATATCACAAGGGCACACTTTGTATAGGCTCCAGAAGGCAGCTTTTAAAATCAGTTGAGTCACTTATCAACCATATTAGAAATAAGCACATTGATTTCTAAGTATTCAGAGTCTGGATAAAGATAATTATCTTCATAACCTCCTACTGTAATCAGGATATAGTTAGGCCATGGGATTTGTGTCCCAACCACTTTATGAGTACTAATAATGCAACTATTAGCAGCTAATACCTGTGGTACCCTGATATGTGTCCAGACCTACACTTAGCACACTATGTACATTACCTTATTAAACAGAGACAACGAGGTGAAGTGGGTATTATCACATCTGTTACACAAAGGAGGACACTGAGGCGCACAGAAGTTGGGTCATTTATTCAAGAAGCAGGGCTGGTAATAGAACAACAGAGATTTGGATCTAAGCTTTTCTGATTCCAAAGCCGGGTGATATGGTGTGGATGTTTGTCCCCTCCAAATCTCATGTTGAAGTGTGATTCCCAATGTTGGCACTGGGCCTGGTGGAAGGTGATTGGATCATGTGGGGCAGATCCCTCATGAATGACTTAGCGCCCTCTCCTTGGTGATGAATGAGTTCCTGCTGCCAGTTCACAGGAGAGCTGGTTGTTTAAAAGGGTGTGGCCCCTCCCCCACTCTCTTGCTCCTGTTCTCACAATGTGACATGCTGGCTCCCAATCACTTTGCACCATGATTGAAAGCTTCCTGAAGCCACACCAGAAGCTGAGCAGATGCTGACTCCATGCTTCTCATACAGCCTGCAGAACTGTGAGCCAAAAAACTTTTTTCTTGATAAATAACCCTGTCTCAGGTTTTCCTTGATAGTGAGATGAAAATGGGCTAATACACCAGGGAAATTAAATAAGAAAATGAAATGAAATAAAATAAAATAAAAGTAGTCTCGGCCGGGAGTGGTGGCTCACGCCTGTAATCCCAGCAATTTAGGAGGCTGAGGTGGGCAGATCACGAGGTCAGGAGTTTGAGACCAGCCTGGCCAACATGGCGAAACCCCATCTCTACTAAAAATATAAAAATTAGCTGGGCCTGGTGGTGGGTGCCTGTAATCCCAGCGACTCAGGAGGCTGAGGCAGGAGAATTGTTTGAACCCGGGAGGTGGAGGTTGCTATAAGCCAAGATCGTGCCATTGCACTCCAGCCTGGTCAATAAGAGCAAGACTCCGTCTCCAAAAAACAAAAAGTCTCAGAAATATTAAGCAGTGCTGAGAGTTATACTTACTATATTTTGAATATTTGAAAACATATTATAAGAAAAAAGGGACTGGGCACTGTGGCTCACACCTGTAATCCCAGCACTTTGGGAGGCCAACGCAGGTGAATCACCTGAGGTCAGGAGTTCAAGACCAGCCTGGCCAACATGGTGAAACCCCCTTTCTACTAAAAATTTCTGTAATTAGCAA
This sequence comes from Macaca thibetana thibetana, assembly GCF_024542745.1. NCBI lineage: Eukaryota > Metazoa > Chordata > Mammalia > Primates > Cercopithecidae > Macaca > Macaca thibetana. The sequence goes on from NC_065585.1 coordinate 51,828,173, forward strand.
GGCCGGGTGGCAAGCACCTGTAATTCCAGCTATGTGGGAGGCTGAGGCAGGAGAATTGGTTGAACCCAGGAGGCAGAGGTTGCAGTGAGCTGAGATTGTGCCACTGCACTCCAGCCTGGGCAACAAGAGTGAGACTCCGTCTCAAAAAAAAAAAAAAAAAAAAAAAAAAAAAAAAAAAAAAAAAAGACTATTGCAAAGGTTATTCTGCTTTTTAGGTGAATACCATGAGGTAAATAATCAGATTTAGTTGATGACACACCTCCTCTGTGACGCCCTCCCTGATCACTAGGCAGGGTACCCTCTCTCTCCTCTATAGAGTATCCTCCTATTTCTTTCTACAATTCCCTCTATGTGCTGTTTTTAAAAAATTATTATTGTTAGAATTTTTTTCCTGGCTCTCTGTCCCCCGTCAGCCTATATTGCCCTCCAGGGAAGCGTCGGTGTCCTGCCTGGCATAGTGCTTGGCATGCGTGCCCTCCAGCAGGTGTAGGTGAATGGGACAGAGCCCATCAGCCTGTTATGATGTATGAAGGCAGTGGAAAGAAGGAAGAGGACAGCACCCAGAGATCTTCGGGGCTTGAAAGCTGATTAGAGCTGGAGGCTTTCATGAGTTGGGGAACCAGTGAAGGACACTTTGAGTAGTTTGACATAACTATTTTTCCATTTTGAAAAATCACTTTGTAAGCAATGCAGAGGATGGGCTGTGAAAGGGAAGAATATAGCGAAAAAGAATGTGTTCACAACATCTGGTTCATGAATCAACCTGGTTCCGATGGCCACAATGCAGCTTCTTGTAAATTTACTCTGCTGGTGATACCAGGAGTCCTGTGAAGACACAGTTTGCGCCCAACCCAGTCATGCAGATGAACCTCACCAGGTAGCCAAGACACATTGATGTTAGAGGACACGCAAAGCCTTCTAGGTCCAGAAGCACACCGCTGTCCAAGCACAAGCCTCCCACAGCAGCTCCTCTCCAATCCTTGCTGCAGGGGACACTGCCATGGGAGTAAGTGCTCTGCAGGTGGATGGCTCACACTCCCCAGTGCCACCCTCACTACCAGCCACCTGAGGCCCCAGTGCAGCGCCTCTGACCTCCCCTGAGAAATTCAGAGAATACCTGGTAAGGCTTTTAGGCTTTCTTCTGCTGTGGTATCCACAGGCTCCTTTGTTTTAAAGGCTGATGAGTGCAGGATTTGGGGTACTGGTGCTGGAGTCAGGCTTTCTGGGTTGGCATCTTGACGTTTGTACTAGGCAGCTGAATATTTTGGTCAAGTTACCAAAAGGCTGGGTCTTTATTGCCTCATCTTGTAAAACCACCAAAAGAAACAACTGTGTTGTTTTGAACATTCAATGACTAAACACATGTAAAGTGCCTACAACAGTGCCAGGCACGTAGTAAATGCTCAAGGAGCAATACTTTATTGTATGTTCATCATTTGGGGGTTCCTCCTGTTTGGATGAAGGAGAAATGTAAATGGTTTTAATTCTTATAGTTAGGGGATCCCTTCTGCAGAAATTACAGGATCCTGGCTTGGTTAGGAGTTGGACGAGCAATGGGGTGAGCCATAGAATCTGAGATACTTTCCAGCAGCTGGCCTAGAAGAATAAGTCCAAGATGTCTTCCACAAGCAATGCTCTTTGAGGGCCTCAGGGAAGCCCTGTGTGATCAAGCAGATGTTTACCACAGAAGCCACCCACCTACAGGTACTGATGAGCCTGCCGCTGGAAGCGATGCTTAGGACCCTGCCACACATAGGAAGATGTTTGTTGACCCTTTTGCCACCCTACAAGTGCAGCAGGTAGAGGTTCCGGAGTGACTAGGACACGTTCTGTGTCCCGCTTATACCAGCAAAGGGGACGTGTTGCCACGTGGGACATATGCACCTCTATTGTATCAACCACTTCTTCCTGGTGTGCTAGCACTATGAGCAGAGTCTGTGATTTATGCTTTCAAAATTATGATAAAATATAAATAACAAATGCTCACCATCTTCACCATTTTAAAGTGTACAATTCAGTGTCATTACAGACATCTAAGATGTTGCACAACCATCACCACCATCTAGTTCTAGGATTTCTTCTTCATACCAAAAACACTGCTCAAATCGCAACTTCCAGACAAACCTTCAGGAGAGTGTCACCACCAGCTGTCACACACCATTTCCCCTCTCTCTCACCCCCTGGCAACCACAAACCTGCTTTCTTTCTCTAAGGCTTTGCCTAATTGGAATAGTTCATATAAAATGGAATCGTAAAACATGTGGCCTTTTATGCCTATCATCTTTTATCTTTTACACGGCCTGATATTTTCTTTTTTTTTTTTTGTCTTGGATAAGCATGATGGCACAATATTTTCAAGACTTATGTAAGTTTTAGCCTGTACGTGTACTTCTTCCCTTTTTATGGCTGAATAATATTACATTGTACGGATGGATCACATTTTGCTTATCCATTCATCACAGCTGGGTTTGTGGGGAAGTGGCTAACCTTTCTCCTTAGTTAAAACTGGCCCGTGGTTGCCAAGTGGGCCTGAGGTTGTCAGACCTTTCAGTTTTTTCAAGATTCACCAGAAATCCATAGATTATGGGATATTTCCTATTTTTAAAATGTTTTTCAGGATTTTACATTTTTAGAAAAAACATAATGTGTGCCATCTTATCTGTACCAAAGGAAACATGTCTTTAGGTGAGGTCTGGCTCATGGGTCACCAGTTAGCAGTTCCAGTTTACCTTCTATATAAACAGCCTCTCTTGGTGATACATTCAGTGCTAGTTGTCTTTATTATATTATAAGACAGAATTTTTCCGGCATCTTCATATGTAGATGGTTTAATACATTACTCTGTATTATAAACTAGGTGTGATTTTTGCAGAGAAAGTTCTAGTTAACCTTTGAGCTATGTAGACTATTAGGAAAATAATCAATGCTTATTAAGAACTTATTTATTTAGACAAAACAGATCAAAACCTTGCGATGCCATGCTTTGTTGAAAATGAATGCTGTTGGCTGGTCCCAGCACAGCCTTTTGGCACAATCCAATTGACACCCCTCTCCTTTCAGAGCACGGTACATGACACAGGTGGACAAGCAAACATAATTAAACACTGGCCCAGATAGGGTTTTCCTTAATTAGTTGTGAGTTTCTATAATGAAAATACCTGGAGATTTATCTGACTTCAAAGTCCCATTAAAGCTGTGCTGCTTTTGTTGCTTTGAAAATTTGGCAGTTTAGGACTCCTCGCCTCATGCTTCTTAATGATGATAATTATATGATATACTTAAAAGTGCTTTTGATCTTGGCCTCTCAAAGCACTCAAGTGAGGCATCAATTCCCTCAACCCCACTCTGAGGCAGGCCTTCCTTGTTTACGGGCAATGTATGCTGACATGTGTGTCGCAGCCATTGCTGCTTCTGAGAGTATCTGCCAACAGCGCCAGTGAAAATGCACTGTTACACAGCTCAGCTCTCCAGCCTTCATGTTAATTTGTGGAAATAATTGTAACACCTCGCACTCGTACATAGCCCTTTATCTCATTTAAACAATAGCAAAACATTTATAGAAGAACCAAGTAATACAGCACCCACTGTTCCTATAAAAGTAAGTAATAGAATCTCTCCTTCTTTCTTTCTCTTTTCCCCTTTCTAACAGTTTCTCAAGGCAGTTCACCAATCAGGTGACAGGTGAGTGGGGTAAATCTCCTTTCAGGCTGCAAGGAGCAATTCCCTACCTTTCCTGCAGTGCCCAACCATATTAATGAAACAATTTGGAGTACAGTGAATTCCTTTATGCATCTGTAACTGATTTTGTTAACCTTGTCCCTTGCTAGAACGTTAACTTCTACGGTTTCTTCATCCCTGGGGCAGGCTACACACAGGCATTCATATCTATTATGGCAAAATGAATTAAAAGTTATACGATTAAAGCTTGGTTCTGACACAGGCTTTTTCAAGGAAATAAACTCTCTTATGGACAGGTTGATGCCGAGTGAGGTAATCTTCTAACTGCTGCTTGGATTTATATAACACATCTTTACCTAAAATGATTCAACAAGTAGCAGATTTGAGCAGATGGTTCATGGGTCTAATTTGGGGAGACCTCTCAAGATCTACAGAGAAGAGAACTTGATATTTTGGTCTTAAGAACAAAACCTGAAGAGTAAGCTTTTTATATTTTTTATTTTTCACAAGAAGACCCCAGAGGGCCATGCTATCCTTCTAGTGCCATCTCTGAAGTAAAGGGGCCAGGGATATCCTGACATCAGGGACTAATGTTATGAACACATGTAACCATGAACTTCTAGTACATTTGGAGAGATTGATGTAAGTAAAGCATACTCATTTTGTAGGTCTAGATCCATGGAGAAGCGACAGAATCAGTTAAAGAAACTTATGGGCAAAGTAAGTAAAGCACAACACACACACACACACACACACACACACAACTCCATAGATCACACTTAAGATTTGCTAAAATTAGACTAGCAGTAACAATGGAATTGTTGTAATAACTCTACCTGAATGCCTGTCTAAATTGTACATTTTTTAATCTCAGAGACTCTGATGTGCTATTTTTCTATGGTCAGGGTTTTAGAAAGTAAAGAAAAGGGAGTGACAGCAAATATTTACTACATTCTTTTACTATGTGCCAGAATTGTTCTAGGCTCTTTAGATGTAATCTTCACACCTGCCTTACGATGTAGGTGTTGTTGCTCTAGTTTCGAGATGCAGAAACTGAGATTCAGAAAGGTGAACTAACTTGCTAGGGGACAATGTTAATTAAAAAAAAAAGGCAGGATTATTACTCAGAGCTGTCTAAAGCCAAAGCTTACGTTCTTATCTGGTAGATTATTCTGCCTGGAGGATGCAATTTTAACTGGAAGACAGGGGACCTGGAACCAATAATGTTAGCACAAGAAAAATCCATCTCATATATTGTTTCTATGGAAAGATAAACACACACGTACACACACACACACATGCACAGAGGGGTGAGGGGAGAGAGAGACAGAGAGAGAGACAGGCTATACCATCATATTTTGTAAAGTGGGCATTAAATGAGTACTCAAAACATAGCTAATAATTCTTTTCTTTAAAAAAGAAAAACCCTGCATTAGAAAAGATTATTCAAAATTTGGAAGTAAGGCAAATACAAGTCCTTGCAATGTCATACTGGTGCATTGTTTAACAGGCCCTCCTAGGAATTAAATCTTTGCTTTACTTCCTATTTACTACTGGTTAAGACCAATACTATGTACATTAAGCTGTAGATTCTCTTTCGGGAGAGATGTATATGATTCTCTCCACAGAGAAGATAAACCCAAATGTTATAATGTTATCGTCTTAAAGGACATTGGCCAGGTTTGTCTAACTCAGCGAACTTCATTCAACATGCCTTTCCTGAGTTACTACATAAATTTCTGCTCCTCAAATTCACCTTTGAGCCAGCTTTAGCACCTTGCTGGATGCCTCATTAATGAATTCTATGAATTTTTGACATGTGCTGTTTGTGTAAGAGTCATGTTTTTAACTATTTTGAAAATTAAAATTTGATATCTGAGAAGGTTGAATAGGTAAAATGGATAAACCTGAGCTAGGATTTTAAAGATAGGATCTGATAGAGAAGGCCCTCGATGAATAAAAACTAGAAGAGCAGGTGCATTATAAACTCCTTAAACGTGTATAACCTGGGCCTCAATACTAAGCTAGCATCCATCTCTGCCTGGGCAGGACCTCACTTCTTTGCTGAAGGAAGCTGGCTGGAGCCCATATGCACAAAGCATCAAACAGAAAGAAAAGCAGACTTGATTCCTAATGTTTTCCTAGGAAAACTGAAGAATAGGCTACCCTTCCATCATGTCTTATCCTCTAAAACTGAACAGATGAAAATGAAGCTGATGTGCTGCCTGTATTCTAACAGAGAGGGATAAGACACTCTGTTAATTCAGGAAGTCAAAGGTCAAATTATCCCAGCAGTCTCCTGAGATGATCTAAGTATATCTTTAGAGATGTGTTTCTCAAGGATGAGATGTGGCCTGTTGGAGAGCAGCTGTGGCCCTCGTAATGGACTGCAAACAGGTCCTAAAACATAAGCCATTTTTTGAGTGTGAATCATGCACATTTCTTCTTTATTTTATATGGCCAAGACTACTTGATAGAAACCTATCATGTTTTAATATTAAAGAGAAAATGAGATTTGCCACTCTATATTGCATATACGCAGCCATGTACAATCTTGGTGAGAGGAGAGACTTTGTTCTGTTCACTGCTGTAGCCCCAGCACCTGGAAAGATGCTTGATGAACCTAGTAGGCACTTAACTAGTATGTATGTACTTAAATATTTGAATAAATGAAGCCTCCTTCTTCACATAGGCATAGACATCACATTAGATTTCCCACGATTTTCAGGAAGGACATGTTGTTATCAGCAGTTTGTTATGATTTTCAACTGCTGCTAATCTTGTTTTAGAATGATAAATTCCTGTTAGTTTAGCTTTGTCATTACTAATTTTAGCATGATGTGGGTTGTTTGATGAACCCTACAATATGTAACTTTGCACATTTGCATCAACATTAATTTGATTTATATTTTTCCAATAAATAGATTTTAAGGCATGCCTATAGTAAGTTCAAGAATGAATTGTCTACACCTCTAGAGATAAAGCAGGCACGTACATCATTTGCCAAATTTTGTTGCCTTTACTATTCAGGTGCTGCCTATATATTTGCTTTATTCAAATAACTTAAAAATGTACTACCAAAGTAAGTGTAACAAAAGTTATTTTTAACTTTATAAGTCTTCATTGTATAATACAAAACTGTGTCTAAGCTTATAATTAACTTGTTCATTTTGTCATCTTCTTTTCTTACTTGTTGGGTTCTTTATCCATTGAAAGTTAGAAACAAGTAGGAATGGAAGACATGGGTCTTTGGCCTACCTATGTAGACTATGATGTCTTCCACCCCACCTTAGCTGTCTGTGTTCACAAAAAATAAGTCAGAACCACTGATTTAGAGCCTAACGCTTATATGTTTTAACTCTGGCCAAAAGTATCATCTTAAAAGGTCTTTGGAGAACACCTCCATATTCAGCTACTTCTTGTCTGATCAGATCTTCCTTTGTATTTGTTTCCTGAGGCTCCTGTAACAAACCATTGCAAACTGGGTGGTTTATAGTATCAGAAATTTATTCTTCCACAGTTCTGGGTGCCAGAAGTCTGTAATCCAGCTCTTGGCAGGAGTAGTCCCTTCTGGAGGCTCTGAAGAAGAATGTTTCATGCTTTTAAGAAGCCTCTCTCCTAGATTCTGACGGCTACTGGTAATAGTTGGCTTTCTGTGGCTAATAGGTACATCTCTCTAATCCCTTCTTCAAATTCATATGATGCTCTCCCCTGTGTGTCTGTGTCTGCATTTGAATTTCTCTCTTCTTGTAAGGGTACCAGTCACTGTATTAGAGCCCACCCTAATCCACAATGACTTCATTCTAACTTGACTACATCTGCAATGACCTTACTGTATTTTCAAATAAGGTCACATGCACTGGTACTGAGGATTAGAACTTAAACGTATCTTTCTTGGCAACACAGTTCAATCTACAATATCCTTATTTACTAATTATTTTTCTGTCATTAATCTTCTTGGCTCTGTGTCTTGTCTTCCAGTCCTCAATTAGCCCCACTTGATTGGTGAGCTGGAGTTTGAATGCTCCATGGAACTTTCCAGCTTGACCCCCACCCACCATTGTCCAGCCCACAGACACCTAACATGGAACTTTGCTTCCAGAGTAGACCTTTGGTAAGTGTCTTCTGGTGTAACTTAGTAGCTCTTAGCCTCCAAGCAGTATTTTCCTTATTTGAAAAAATCAATACAACAGAATGACAGCTCAAAAAATGATCACTATCACAAAAACGATACCAATTTAAAATGGATTTTAATTTTTTTCCATCAAAAACAGCCATATTCTAATGGTTGTTGGAGAAGACAAAGTATATATGGTCAGTCCATGAATGTATTTCTCTGTGGCTTAGTGCCTCAGAAAGCCTTCAGAGGCATGTGTGCTGGCCCAGTCATAAGATAGACCCTACCATATCTTTTAGTTTAATTGTGCTTCAGACAGATTGAGTTAAAACATATGCATTAATTTTTTTATCATGACTCTAAGGTCATTTTTCTTATGTTCACTGGTATTTTTCAAAATAATGAGTTAATCACAATTACTCTCTTGAGACTCTGTAGTGGCTGCAGAGTTGAAGTTAGGACACATTCATAGAGTTTTTATTTTGTCTATCTCAGACTAATCCAGAAGTTTCATTTTTTTGTTTTTTCTGATAAATGGCATTGGCTTTGTACACTCATCCCTTAAATAGTTGAGCAAGACATCTTTTGACTGAGAAGCCAGAGCACCAACTCATTCTTAGGTTGCTAAATATCTATCTACAGATAAGTATTTTTGAAGTATATTAGAGGAAGTGCAGTTAATTTTATGTGTTTTTTTATGGACTTAAAGAGTTTTGAATTACATAGAATTTAGGAATTGCAAGTATCTAACTGATAAAAGTCTAAAGTTATCAGCATAAGCCAAGATTATATAGAAACTGTATAAAACATAAAATACAATCAGAACCTTACAGACTAAAGAAGAAAAGTCAAACTGAGCAGTGGCAACAACTGTGTGCCACTAAGAATGTTGAGTGAAAAACAAGGACTGTTTGTCTTACCACCCCCTGATCTATCAATCTCTATCTGTACCTATATAAACTGCTTTTCTACTTATTAAAACAAAGCGATTGAACTATCCTTGTCCCTTCCTAGAACTAATGTATCCCATTCCCTCTCACCAACTCAGGGACTTAGCTGCTCCAGTACTTCCCCTGAGTCTCTTCTGTCTTAATCTTTTCCCCAAAGACTAAAATGATACCGAAATAACTTCCATGAAAGAAACAAAAACAAAACACAAAACACAAAATAACCTCATTCTATTTTAGTCCATATTCACAGGGTGTTCATTTCCCATTTCTTGCTCCCTTTTGTAGCAGGCATCTAAATAATTATCTGCACTCTGAGTTTTTGCCTTCTCATTCTCCTCTAACCCAATCAGGTTCTCTTCCCCCCACTATGCTTCACTTAGGAGCCTCAGTGCCTCAAACTCAGCAGTCTGTTTTCTGCCTAGTGTGGTTTGGCCACTCAAAAGCTCACTCTTGATTTCAAACAGATTGTTCTTTCTTTTTGGAAAAATATTCTTCTCTTGATTCCTGAGACATCACAGTCTTCTGGTTCTTCCTCCTCCTCCTCTTGTGTACTAAATAATGGACTTCTTCAGGGCTCAATTCACAGGTCCTAGCCCCTCCTCTATGTACATTTTCTCTTTAGGGATTGTATTCCATTGAGTCTCATGGTCTTAATATCACATAATAGTAAGGAAACACAAATTATCCCTCTTACCCTAATCTTTCCTCAGGCAAACTAATGTCTCATGAACATCTCAAACTGTACAAGTCCATAATGTGACTTTTGATCCTTTCTTCTTGAGTCTTCTCTAATCTTTTGAACTAAATTAGTAACACTGTCCTTAAACCATTTGCTCAGCCCATAAATTTAGGGATCATTATTGCTTTTTCTTTTACTTTCTATCCAATCTAGCAGCTAGTGGATTGCTGTTGGTTCTACTTCAGTTTGTAATAACTTCTGAGTTTAAAAAATAAAATAAAAATAAGAACATATTCAGAAAAATATATTCTCTATTCACCTCCACTGCCATCCTGGTCTAAGACCCCAGCATGGCCTTCTGACCTCTGTGATATCCTCCTAGCTGGTTGTCCTGCTTCCCATCTTGTTCACACAGGCCTCTTTGACACACAGCAATGAGTCTTTCAAAAAGGAAGGGGAACATCACACACTGGGGCCTATCATGGGGAGGGGGGAGGGGGGAGGGATTGCATTGGGAGTTATACCTGATGTAAATGACGAGTTGATGGGTGCAGCACAGCAACATGGCACAAGTATACATATGTAACAAACCTGCACGTTATGCACATGTACCCTACAACTTAAAGTATAATAATAATAAATAAATTAAAAAAAAAAAAAAAAAAAAAAAAAAAAAATGCAAGTCAGATCATGTCATTTTCCTGCTCAAAACTCTCAGCTTCTATTTCCCTCCAAATAAAATTCTAAGTCATTATTCTGACATACGAGGTCCTATGTGAGTTTGCTTTGCTTGTTTTGCTGTGGCTATTACCTACCTTTTCCTCCAATGCACAGTAGCCCATCATGAGCCTTCTTTTTGCTGGAATACACAACACTTATTTTTCCTCTGAGACTTTTATATCTGTTCCCTCTTCCTGGAGGACTCTTCTCTGGGCCTTTGCATGGCTGTCATCATTCACGTTTTTCCTGCAATGCTCCCTCAGAAAAGACTTTCCATGCTCTCCTACCTAAAATAGCAGCATCCTCTCTTCCATCACTCTCTCTGTTTATTTTGTTTCATAGCACGTATCACTAGCTGAATTTACATTATTTTTTAGTTTACTGACATGTTTCTCCCACTAGAGTGTAAACTCCATGAGGAGAGGGACATTGCCTTATTCCTTGTTGTGGACCCTATATCTTTAAGAATTTCTGGGACATAGAAGTAGCACTAATAAATTGGGACATGTGTACAAAAAAGTGCATATCCATGCACACACAGCTGGCTTTCTCTTTTGTAGGGGACAAACCCTTTTGTGATGTTTAGTGTGAATCTCTGTCCCACCCCAAGAAAAACTAGGTCAACATCACATGATAAAAGACCATCTTGTTTTTTCTTTCCCTTTCATTGCATGCATTAAAACTAACAGGTAGATGACTGACAGATGACCAACTTTAAATGCAGAGAGAAAAACTAGTGACTCTTTTATAAGGCAACAACCAAGAAAACATGTCCAGTAGCATCTACATCATAATTCCTTCTTCCTTGCATCTTGTCCTACTACCCCCACCCGACAGCAGTTCATTAAGAAGTTGTAATCCCATAGACACTGGTGGCAGGTGGCAATGGCTGACAAACAGCAGGTATATTGCTCCAGGGCACCCTGTAATTTAATGTACCAGTAAAACATGTCTGCTGATTTATGGATTGATGGATCACAGGGACCTCCTGGGTATATATTGGAAAGGTAGCATCAGAATCCACAAGGAAGACTATCTGAAGCACAAACCAATATGCATTTAATAAAGAAATTGGAAATCTTAGTGTTTCTTTCCACTCAAAACTGAAACAAAAGCAAACTCACAGGCTTTAACAACCAAAGATTTGTGTAGCTAGAGAAGATCTCAGGTATCTTCTTGTTTAATCCCTTTATGTATAGATGAGGAGTCTAAGGTAGAAACATTAGGAAATTTGCCCACAGTCACACAACCAGTCAAGAATATCTCCCTACATGTTCAATCCTGTACCAGTCCCTGAAAACCTTTGGTGCCTGTCTAATGGCTGGCTTTCACCACAATACCTTCCCATTGGAATTAATGTTCTCAAACTGTTATTCCCCACACCACACTCTATTTATTTCATGTCAACTCCATCAAATTACTTTGACTTTGGACTCATTAACACACATTTTGACAGACACCACCTTTTCCATGAGACATGTAACTAAAATCCTTTGGATGGCAACTTATTTGCCTCACATGCATAAACAAAAATAGCTGTACTGGATTAATCTTTATAAATGAGGTCAAGCCATCCCTCAATTTCTGTGGGGCAGTGTGCATGGTGGTTGGAGCACAGACCCTGTAGTCACATCCCAGGGTCCTATCCACTTTTCTATTATCAGCACTTACTAGCTTTGTGGTCTTAGGAAGGGTGCGTAAGTCTTCCTATGTCTCAGTTTTCTTAGTTATAAAATAGGGATAATAACAGTACTTGCCTTATGGGGTTTATAAGGACTAATTGGATTAATGAACATAATACATTTAGAAACAATGCCCGGCATACACTAAGTGCCACATGCATGTCACTAAAAAAGGAAAATCTTTGGTGATCAAATATTTTTCAAGGAGTCTTCATCCTATTACACTTAAGAGTTCACTGCAAGGAATACGGCACATTTTATTGAGATTGACTTTCCCAGGATGTAATACAACTAAGCAGTACACATTATAACTACTACTGAAATTTCTGTAAGTTTGTAACAAAAGAATTTAATTATAACATGATCCTACTTAGTAGCTCCATTACCAAAACCCAAAGCACAAACATAAGGCAAAAGCTGAAACTGAGGCAATGTACTCATGATTTCAACATCTTAGGAAGGATCTTTGAGCAATTTGGAAGTGGAATTCTGTTTAATATTTTGGCAAAAATTTAAAAAGCAGCAATAATGCAAGTTTGCCAAATCATCACAAGATTTGTATTAGTAAAGGGATAATTTAACTTTTTACAAAAGTTGTGGCTGCATTTTAATTTTTCTAAGGGTTTAGTAAAATAATAAATGTAGACTTTATTTACAATATTCCTTTGTTCCAAAGCTGTGAAAACAAGCTGCAAGGAAGCTCCATTTTACAGAAAAAGTGAAAAAAAGAGAAACTGAGTTACAGAAAGTTCAGAAACTTGTCTAAATTCTTATTGTTTGTAAAAAACAAATCAGATCTGGGACTCAGAAAGCAAATATCATTTTTAAAGAATTAATATGATGAACAGTTAAAAACATGAACTCTGAAGCCAAAATTGATGACTTCCAATCTTAGTTGTCTGACCTTAGGCAAGTTACTTAACACCTCTGTGCTTCAATTTCTTTTTCTATAAAGTGAAGATACTAATGGTACCTGTAGCTATATTGTAATGAGAATCACACGGGGAAGTTTAAAAGGCTCCAAGTAACCTGAGTGGAACACAATTGGGTCTACTACCCAGAGATTGCCCCAGCCACGGCTCCAGCAGGAAGCTGGTGATGGGCCCCTGGCTTGATTGCTAGGGAGGCGCAAGTACAGAGAGAGGGAAGGCCCAGGAGGGAAGGCTAGTGCTGAGAGTATTCACTGGCTTTCTTGAAGCACAGACACTTAACCCCAAACATTTCTGTCAATTCCACAAATAGTCATCAGCGTGATTTAAATGGTCTCATGTTCTGTCAGAGCAATAAGAAACCTTCAGAGGAAAGCAAACCAATATGTTGTTCGATTTTCAATTGGAAGTTTTAGTTGACTCCATTCTCCCATTTTTTTTAATGAGCTCAGTGAGGGAGCGATGTTAATTTTGTCTTGTGTATAACATGTATAACATTTTAGTAGACGATCTGAGTCACACTCCTCACACTCTACATAGTAACAGAACTCATTCAGATTGCATGTTTTGGTATTTAGGAAGTGGCATCTATATTTATATATTACTATGTATATATAAATACATATGTGTATAGATATAAATATACGTGCATCTACATACTTTTCATTTGCATACACATACACAGATCTATGGAGAGATGTATCACAGGCCAGAGTGCAATTCAAGATGAGCTTTTTGGATTCAGTTTCTGGTTACCAAGCTGCTTATCAGATTACAAATGCATAATGATCTGCACTCTAACATTCCTTACCTAACCTAGAGAGTCACTAGGAAAATTCAAAGAGCAATTAGTCTTTTCCTTTATGCTTGAGAGTTTCTGGCAAACTCTAAAATGTCAAGTCATAAAATAGCTAAGAAAATCTAGTTTCAACTTAAACTATTTGCCATCACCATTAAGATGACATTAAGTTTAACTTCAGGGAAATCAGGAGAAGATATCTATGTAAATGGTTTTATCATCAGGAAATAAATATTTTATGAGCTCTCATGAATATGATTATAAACACAATATTATAGTGGAAGCAGAAGACCTAGGTTGAAATCTCAGCTCCCTCACCTGTTATAGATGACTTGGAGTAAGTCAAACTTTTGGAGCCTCATCTATAAAAAGAGGCTAACAATAAATACATTTTTGGGTAGTTATGATAAATAAATGAGATGATATAAAAGAAGGCACTTTATAAACTGTCAAAAGCTACATGGTTATATAGTTTTAGGATTATAATAGCCAGAGTCATAACCAAGGTCAAAGTAATAATGGAAATGGAAGACATCTACTCCTCCAATTAACTTCTACAGGTGGTGGCTCTGCTGTTGGTGGGTATATTCATTCTAAGGACAGACAGAACTGCATATCTCTAAAATTTCACAATGAAAAAAATCTTTAAAATGACCTATTATTTGAGGCATTTTCCACTCTCTTATGCCTTGTTATTTCCAGAGTACTGTAATATTTATCTTGGTAATGACAGCACCAGCATGTACTTTTTTCATAACCAGAAAAACACATTACGGAGGAGTTGTAATTTCAGTATACTTTTAACTAGTTTTTCTAGATGTATGTAAACACTCCCATTTGCCATATCTGCCCCAGAGAGCAGACAATTTTGGCAATCATCTCGCAATACTTTGGTGCTGTGGAGGGGTCTTAGAAATTGACTTCATTGTGCAAATTTCAAACATGAAGCATGCAAGGCCTCTCAGTATTTTCCTAAACTCCTATAAAACTCATTATCCACTGCCAGTCTCACCTTGCTAATTTTCTCAGCCTAAATCCAGTGTGGTAGGGTCTGTGACTCAAATCTGTGTACGCTTGGGAAGGTTAGTCTCTCTAAGCCTCAGTTTCCTCATCTATAATCATGAGACAATAATATGTGCCTCATGGAGTTAGAGGCTTGTAAATGAAAGAGTCATCATGGTCCTTAGCACACAGTAGGCATTTAATAAGTGTTTCTTGTCCTCCTCCTCCTCATTCTCTTTTCGTATTCATTGTGAATGATCTTTAGCAACCCTAGCTCCTCACCCTTTATTTGCTCATTTATTTTAAACCTGATATTTAAATGTGTTCTATCCTAAAACTGGACTACTCTTGGATACTGTGGCCTAGCTATTGTCTAGGCTAAGAGTCAAGGACAGCCTGCACTTATTCAGAAAGCAACAATGAATGTGGCCCTTGAGGACAGTTAGAGTGATATGGGAATGAACACTTCTCTTTACATGTCCAGGGTCCTTGACAAAGGCGACAATGTCAGTAAGAAGCTATGAGAAAACTGCCTGACAACACCAGGGATGGTTCCATCCATTTATCTCACATCAGCCGTCACTGGTCAGTGTTGGAGTGTTGGTTTTCAGGTTAAACCCCGAAGCAATCCTACTCAGGTGAAAATAACAGAAGACATTGAAATCAATACATGAAGAAATTTTATCATAAGGTGGAAAGGAGAAAGATTTACAAGAGTGTTCTCTGCTTTTTAAAATGTCACTTAAGAAGTTTATAGGCCAGGCGTGGTGGCTCACGCCTGTAATCCCAGCAGTTTGGGAGGCCGAGGCAGGCGGATCATGAGGTCAGGAGTTTGAGACCAGCCTGCCCAACATGGTGAAACCCTGTCTCTACTAAAAATACAAAAATTAGCTGGGTGTGGTGGCATGTGCCTGTTGTCTCAGCTACTTGGGAGGCTGAGGCAGGAGAATCTCTTGAACCAGGACCCGGAAGGCAGAGGTTGCAGTGAGCTGAGATTGAGCCACTGCACTCTAGCCTGGGAGACAGAGCAAGAGTCTGTCTCAATAAAATAAATAAATAAATAAATAAATAAATAAATACCAAAGAAGTTTACAGACAAGCAAACTACTTTTGACTCATTGTATTTCTAATCTCAAAAGATGTGACCAGTTTCATTGCTCTTATACACATTCGCCTATTTCTTAGGGATCTTTGTATCCTTTTACTTTCACATTAAAAAGTTCAAGGAGAAACCATCTGTCTGGTACAAATTCTCATAGTATAAAATAGAAAGATCATGGAACTTTGAATCAAAGTCTTGGGTTTGAATCCTACCTTGATGAAATGCTGTGTGAATTTGGAAAAAGTCAACTAACTTCTCTGACCTTCAGTTTATTATTTGCCATGATAGGGATTATATTAGATGGAATGAAGAGCTGTGTGGGTTAAATGAGATTATTTATATCAAAGTGGCTAATATATTCCTAGCACTTAAGTGAAGGTCACAATAAATGCTAATAGTCTCCTCTTATTCCATTAATACAGCTTTCTAGAAAGTTCTCACATAAAGGTAGAATAAAGCAAGGCAGCAAGCATATTGATTTCATCAAAGGGTGAGATATATGGAAAATGATGAACATTTTCCTGCCTTTAGGTTCATCTTGTCTTTCTCTAGTCCAAAGTTGATACACATTTGCAATTTTATTTTGGAAGCAATGGTTGTTTCATCTATTGAGAATTTTCTGATATTCTTTTGGAGAATAGATGATTTTATTGCAATTATACATTTTACATTTACTTGTTTACCGTTTACTGAGTGCCTACTCTGTTCTGTGGAAGCAGAGATGATTGTCAACATGCCCATGACATTTAATGATCTCAAAGAGTATTCAAGAAGCAATAATAATATATGGCTAAATAAAAATAATAAATTCCTGTGAGTGACATCCACTGAAGGTACACTGGCAGACTGAAGAGAGGAATAGCCCATTCTTACTGGATGAAATAAAAGATTTCATTAACAAGGCAACCTTGAATTGCATTTTAAAAGATTAGATTTTTCTAGGTGGACATCATAGATAAGTGAGAAATGAAGAGAGAGTGTGCAGTGGTATGCAGAACAAGGAGTTCCGAGTGGCTGAAGGATAGAGTGTGATAAAGGGGTAAAAGTGAAATGAGAGTTGGGCTGGGCCTCATGGGGGGCAACATCATCACATTTGCAATTCGAAAAGATGGTTCTGGAAAAAATATGCAGAACTGCTTGGAGGAATGGCAGGGCTGCAGACCATTACAACTATGCAATAGCAGATAATGGGACAACTGCCCTGTAGCTATAACCAAGAGCCAAAGAGGAGGGTATGGACTGCGACAGTAAGGAATTAGACTAGTCAGTATCTGGTGTAAAAGAAAGAGTCCAACATGGGTCTGGCTTAGGAAAATGGACACATGGCAGTGCCCATAACTGAAGCATGGCTCACAGGAGAGGGGCATGGGTAGACAGAAAGTCTTCAGGAAATTGTGCATCCTGATGCATCTATTTGGCAGGGTATACTGGATATATTTATATGGATCTGAGGAGACAGGCTTGATCTGGAAAAATGATTTGGGTAACTTCAGCATCAGGTAATACTTAACATTCTTGAAGTAGAACTAAGATTTAATATGTACAAACCATTGGGTAAGATAATTTGTCACTTACATTCACAGTGAGAGATTTGCTTCCAAGCTACTTTTAACAGGGAAAAAGGCAGAGGAGAAAGTAGAGCCACATTGGACAGCCCAGGTAGAGGAAGGACAGGCAGAGAGGGAAGAGGGAAGCTGAAGAGAGACTCCACCCCCTCATCTCAGCCCACTGTAGAAGATTTCCCATGTGATTTAGGCACTGACTTTCAGCAACCTTATTTTTTTTTAAGTCTCTGGTCCTGTGATCAATGCTATAATAATATTTCATAAAATCATAAGATCTGAATATAGAAGGGACTTTTGAGGTCAGTTAGTCTACTTGGTCAGTTTAAGCAGTTTTTCCAACATCATTTCTGGAAAATGGCTATGTAGCTTATCTTATATGCTTCCATAATTATATATTGTGCTATAATCTGCATCTAATTCAAGAATGCATCCAACTGCATGGACTTTAGAAGAGAAAGAAACCTTAGAGATGATGTACATCTATTCATTTCAATCTTTTTACTACCAGAAACATTGTCCTCTCTGCACTCAGCCTATTCCCCCTCCCAAACATGCTTTTCTTTGGCCATATTCTCTGATTCAGTTGCTGGCTTCAGCCTTTAATAAAATAAGGAATCTGATGGGCTTCTTTAAGTCCTTTCATTGATTTTCACATCCATCCAGTTTGTGGACAGAACTCTGGAAAATGTGAACACAAATCTGGAAAGTAATATTTTGGGAGTTTGAGTATTAAGAGGCATCTTCTATAAAGGAACCAGAGAAAGAATGGTCAGAGAGGAAGTAATGTCAGAAGAACAGTGCATGGAAGTCAGAGAGAGCAGTGTGCAATGTGCAGTGCAGCAGATAATTCTTTATGCTGAGGGCTACATGGCGTTCCTTGGATTTTGCATTTTGGAAGACCATCCCTGAAATATTTGCTGTGGAGGAATTCGTCAGAAGTTAGTTCCAAGGAACTGAAGAGGGAGTGTAGTGTGAGGAAGTTGAGACAGAAAAAGTATTGACTCTTCTCACCAAAGCTTGGCTGAAAAGAGAAGTTGAGAAATAGTGTAGAACTATCAAGGGAATGAAGCAACACACACATACACACACATACCCATATACATATGCTCTATATGTAATAAAATTACATATATATTAATATAAATTACATCTCTATATATTTTAATTGGAGCAAGCCAAGCCCATTTATAGGCTGAAGGGAATAAGCAATACATAAGAAACTGTTTAAGAAATAGAAAAGAGGCCAGGCACAGTGGCTCACTCTTGTAATCCCAGCACTTTGGGAGGCCAAGGCAGGAAGATTGTGTGAGTCCAGGGGTTCAAGACCAGCCTGGGCAACATAATGAGATTCTGTCTCTACAAAAAGTATAAAAAAAAAAGAAAAGTAAAAAAAATTAGCCAGACATGATGGTCTGTACCTGTATTCCCAGCTATAGTCCCAGCTTCTCTGGAGGCTGAGGCAGGAAGATCACTTGAGCCCAGGAGTTCAAGGCTGCAGTGAGCTATGGTAGCACCACTGTACTCCAGCCTGGGTGACAGAGGGAGACCCTGTCAAAATAACGAAACAAAACAAAGCAAAAAATGAAGGAAACAGAAAAGAGAGAAAGCATTTGAAGATGATCATTAAAGTGAATGGGATGAGATGAGACTGAGAACATAAGTACAAAGGCGGACAGGAGTAAGGGTCCCAGGGGTACGAGTCTGGAGGGAAGAAAGGATGAATATGTAGAAATATGATTGACTTTTAGCAGAAAGAAAAATAACATTTATGGAAATTACCTTAAATGCTTATTAATTCTGGAGAACTTTCATAATTCATATCAGAAGAATTGAATCTTCAGAAAAGTCCTTAATGGCCTCTTGGAGTGTGAAAGTCGGAGGCCTAGTGCAGCATGGTCTGGAGGGTCCTGAAGTTCTGTAGCCCCAGGAACCTCTTTATACTCTCAAAAAATATTGAGGACCCTGAAGAGTTTTTTAATGTAGGTTATAAGTGTTTCCCATATTAGAAATTAAAACAGAAATTGCTTTAAATATATTTTTAATTTATTTAAAACTAAAAATCAATCAAATGCTAACAAAATGAGATATTTTATGAAAAATAACTATTTTTTCTTTTTTCTTTCTTTTTTTTTAAGGTGGAGTTTCACTCTTGTTGCCCAGGCTGGAGTATAATGGCACAATCTTGGCTCACTACAACCTCCGCCTCTCAGGTTCAAGCAATTCTCCTGCCTCAGCCTCCCAAGTAGCTGGGATTACAAGCATGTGCCACCACGCCCAGCTAATTTTGTATATTTTTTTCAGTAGAGATGGGATTTCTCCATGTTGATCAGGTTGGTCTCGAACTCCCGACCTCAGGTAATTCGCCCGTTTTGGCCTCCCAAAGTGCTAGGATTACAGGCATGAGCCACTGTGCCCGGCCAATAACTATTTTCAAAACTAAAAAATTAGCCAGAAGAGAGCTACGGTTTTACAGTTTTGAAAATCTCTCTAAAATCTTTATTTGTTTTTTGAGACAGAGTCTGTCTCTGTCACCCAGGCTGGTGTGCAGTGGCACGATCTTGGCTCACTAAAACTTCTGCCTCCTGGGCTCAAACACTCCACCTACCCCAGTCACCCAAGTAGCTGAGACTATGGGAGTACGCCACCATGCCCAGCCATGTTTTGTATTTTGTGGCGGCAGGGACAGGGTTTTCCTATGTTTCCCAGGCTGGTCTTGAACTCATGGGCTCAAGAGATTCTCCCTCCTTGGCCTCCCAAAGTGCTGGGATTACAGGTGTGAGCTGCCGCACCCGGCCTTTTCGATCGTTTGTCTTTGAAGTCTTTCTTGATAGGAGACAGCTGGAGTCCCATGTCTACTTCTGCATCAAGTCTGTAGCCACATCCCACATCATGCAGGCTCCAGCATCTTCACTATACACGAATGAGAAATGACAGTGAAAAAGGCAAATAATTTCTTAATTACAGTGTACAAATAGTTTTTAGAAACCTTAGAAACCACTTAAAAAGGTGACTCCACAGATGAAGAATCGAAATCACACTCTGAGAACTGCTGTTCTATGGTTAGGTCAAGATAGAGTAGAACGTGCTGTGTGACAAAGAAGGATGAGGCCAGGCGTGGTGGCTCAGGCCTGTAATCCCAGCATTGTGGGTGGCTCAGGTGGGAGGATTGCTTGAGCCCAGGAGTTTGAGACCAACCTGGGCAACATAGTGAGACCCTGTCTCTACAAAAAATTAAAAAAAATAAGCCACATATGGTGGCATATGCCTGTAATCCCAGCTACTTGGGAGGCTGAGGTGGGACTATCACTTGGGCCTAGGAGGTGGAGGCAGCAGTGAGCCAAGATCCTGCCACTGCACAATGGCCTGGGTGACAGAATGAGACCCTGTCTCAAAACAAACAAAAAATAAAACAAAATTAAAAAATAAAGTAGGAGGAATTTGTAGTTTTTGGGAAGGTCATTCCTGGAGAGAAGTGACGAAAATCTATCAAAGAGCAGTGAGAGCTGGGTTGGAGAGTTGGGTTATTATTAAGGAGAAAGGCTTGAGAAAATGACAGCAAGCTTGCTCTTTTGGGGGCTCACAGCCAGTATGAAACTCCAGATCATAGGGAATGGCCAATGAGTTTGAGGATAGTTGATGTTTAATATGCAATGTTAAGAATGGCTTTTATTGGCCAGGTGCAGTGGCTCATGCCTGTAATCCCAGCACTTTGGGAGGCCGAGGCAGGTGGATCATCTGAGGTCAGGAGTTCGAGACCAGCCTGACCAACATGACGAAACCCCATCTCTACTAAAAATACAAAACATATAAGCTGGGTGTGGTGATGGGTGCCTGTAATCCCAGCTACTCGGAGGCTGAGGCAGGAGAATTGCTTGAACCTGGGAGGCAGAGGTTGCAGTGAGCTGAGATTGCGCCATTGCACTCCAGCCTAGGCAACAAAAGCGAGACTCCTCCTCAAAAGTAAATAAATAAATAAATAAATAAATAAATAAATAAAAAGAATGGCCTTTATTTTTCTGTTCTAAATCCACTTAGTGACCCACACCATGAGTACATATTTGTCACACAGCAAAAAGAATGGTAGCCTCTAGTAAGAAAAATGGTTTTCTGCCATAGAAAGAAAGTTTTTAAGTGTGGACAGATTCAAGGAACACATAAACCATTCCTACCTTGGTAAAACATTTTGGTAGTCACCACGAAGTATCTAACGAGGGTTCAAATCTTTTTCTTTAATTGTTAAATAAAAGGGTTCCCTAGGCAGTGCGACCTGGATGTGAGATCATCAGAAGTAGGATGTTGGGTAATTGAGTCAGGTCAGACTGGATTGCCTAAGTCTTTTTTTTTTCTGAGAAGGAGTCTTGCTCTGTCATCCAGGCTGGAGTGCAGTGGTGCGATCTTGACTTACTGCAACCTCTGCCTCCTGGGTTCAAGCAATTCTCCTGCCTCAGCCTCCTGAGTAGCTGGGACTACAGGTGCATGCCGCCACGCCTGGCTAATTTTTTTTTGTAGTTTAGTAAAGATGGGGCTTCACTGTGTTGCCCAGGCTGGTCTCCAACTCCTGAGCTCAGGCAATCTGCCCGCCTCAGCTTCCCCAAGTGCTAGGATTACAGGCGTGAGCCACCGCACCCGGCTGCAGGCATTTTTAATAGTTGCTGAAGGATGTGCTAGTGTTAGTCAATGTTCTCCAGAAAAACAGAACCAACAGAGAAAGACAGTGAGAGTGAGAGTGAGAGAGAGAGAGAGAGAAAGAGAGAGAGAGAGGTTTATTTTAAGGAATTGGCTCACAGGATTATGGGAACTGGCAAGCCAGAAATCTGTAGGGTAGGCCAGCAGCCTGCAGACCCAGGAAAAGTCAACATTGCAGACTTGAGTCTGAAGGCCATCTCTAGGCAGAATTCTTTCTTCTTTCAGGGACCTCAGTCTTTTCTCTAAGATTTTCAACTGATTGGATGAGGGCCACCCACTTTATGGAGGGTAATCAGCTTTACTCAACATCTGCTGATTTAAATGCTAATCACATCTAAAAAAATACACAGCAATATCTAGATTGGCATTTTAGCAAACAACTGGGGTAGCACAGCCTAGCTAATTTGATACCAAATTAACCATCACAACGTTGAACCAAGAACCAAGGACAAATAAACAAATGTTGGGTAATAGTAAGAGTCCAGGTGAGACTGGGGATCCATATTTCATTGTATCACTAGTGCACATGGTTGCTGGGATTGTCTCAAGCAATGTTTAGCAGTCTGAATGTAGGAACAGAGAAGATGATGAATGGGAATGACCCAACGATGGATTAAGATCTGACATTGTAAGGAGTGTAAGGAAGGTAAGTGACTGTTCGTAGGATATTTATGTGATCAGCATTGGTCAAGCCTGGTTGGAAAAAAGATGTGAGGCTGGAAGGTTCAATCTCCTAATTCTTGTGGGATATGGATGGCGGGAGAATAAGATGCCTCCATCAGAGAGGGCCTAAGAAAAACTTCGGATGAGTTTGAAGGTGTAAGTGAGAGTTGAAGAAGCCTCAATTAAAACGTGTTAGAGCAGTAGGAGTTCTAGAATTTCTCTAAAGGAGAGGCTTATGAGTACAAAATATATTGAAAGTGAGGGCTTGGAGACTTGTCTTGAAGCTGTATTTGCAGAACAAATCCCCTGTTTACTTAGATTGAGACCTATGTAATCCATTTCTTGGCTTCTCTACCCATTTGGATAGATGTAGAGAGAGGGAGGGCCAGAGAGTTTGGGATGACAAATGGAAGAACTGTGGGACTAATAGTTTAGCTAATGGTGACAAGAAGTCTATTGAAATGGGCAAGTATCCAGGTTCCAAGAGAGTTTCTGATGACAGAGTTCAAATAGAATGATAGCTGATGAGCTCGTAGTGAGGAGGGCCAACTGCAATGGCCATGTTGAGACAGAGTCAGGTTCAGGTTAGCAAGTCAAAGGCCCGGACCCTTGGTTCTGTCTCTTATACTCAACTTTAGGCTTTTTGAAAGCAAAGGCATTAT
Source organism: Macaca thibetana thibetana (assembly GCF_024542745.1). NCBI lineage: Eukaryota > Metazoa > Chordata > Mammalia > Primates > Cercopithecidae > Macaca > Macaca thibetana. The sequence continues at coordinate 51,851,407 of NC_065585.1, forward strand.
TTTGTGATGGTTGTTGTCTATAGTGCCGAGTAGCTTGAAAACTTACCAATGTCACATGGTATGTGGCAAAGCTGAGCTCAACTCATTCATTCATTCAATGAAAATTTATTTAGCACTTACTATGTGCCTGGCACATGCAGCTTGGAAATACTAATATGGTCATGACAGAAATTGGTTTCTGCATTGATGGTGCTGATTATGAAGATTCTTAATTTTTTGATTCTAGTCAATTTCAGGATGCACTAAGGGAAAGCATGGCAACCTTGAAAAGATATCAGTAACAATATCCATGCAGAGTTCAGCGTCATTCCTGTCACCTTAGGATGCTGCGGGCAGGAGACTATCTTTTTTACAGTTCGATTAGTCTCTTTCAAGCCATGTTATTTATTGCCTCACCCCTCAACCTCACATCGTGCATCTGCCTCTTCCCTGATATGCTCCAGTAGCAACATGACAGCACATGGCTCTTTCTCAATCAGAGCAAGGCTAACTGTGAGGACAGCAGGTTTCACTGGGTTGGAATTGCAGTTTTGGAACGGGAGGGAGCTCTCTTGGGAATGGAACAGGCACAGATTGTATTAGCCAATGAGATTCTAAGTGAATTGGCAAAAGAGAAAGGAACTGTCAGTGTTCAAGATGAATAGGGGAGAGAGCAACATGGTGCATGCTGGACAATCCAATAAACAGACAAAGGTATTTAAGCAGCACCCCTCAGGCAGTTGACTTGGCAAAGGAAAATGAGACTTAGGTCTCATGAGAAACTGAAACAGCAATGATCGGCATTGCTTCACTGATGCTTCTTCCCTCTCCCCCCTCTCCTTCTGCTTCATATTTGAAGGTATTACCTATTCCTTTTTCATTCCCACTGAGAGAAATGTTTTAACATCCTCCATAGTAATCTGTCTACCAGTGTCAGCCCAGAGTGGCCTGTGGAGTCCTCTTCACCCGCGTTGGCTACAAAGGCACACAAGGCCCAAAGCAAGTAGCTCCTTCCCAGCCCCTTCAGGAAGCAGTTCATTCCATGAGACTCTTAAGGAATAATCTTTACACTCTTCTGTTTGCCTTTCATCATGATTCTATTGTTAGCCATGTGAGTTCAGCTGTTAACTGATCACTTAAAAAACATGATCTCTCCCCCCATTCTTATTTTCCCCAGTAACAGTCTGACAAACAAATAGCACCTGTGGTTGCTCACAGAGAAAAATATGAGAAAATAGAAAACCAAAGACACAAAGCATGAGAATCCCACTAATGCCTGGTGACTGATCTTGTTAGTACGCGCAGTGCATCTTCATATTTTTCCAGAATTTTAGCTCTCTCTACTGAACAACCACAAACGCACACACAGACACACACACACACACACACAAAAGCATTTTGGAGCAGGCTGCATATGCCCCTCTACCCTCTGCCTGGAGCTTGATTGTCAGTCTAATACACAAGCCCAGACAATGCTCTCAATAGGCGTCTTTTGGGGAGACAATTACAGAAAGCATGATAACGGGATTTGTCACCCTGATGTGGCTGCTGTTTTAGCAAGCTTTTCAATAATGAAAGAAAGTCTTACTAATTGTAAATGTGAATGAATTTCAGCTGTCTCTTCTTAAAAAAATTCTTTTGGAAGAAAGCCAATTAAGATCATCTGCCTAATGCATCTATTCACCCCCACTGCAACAATATGTCAGTTATAATAGATGTCTAAGAAACAGACTTCTCAGGACAGGGTGCTGAGCAGGCTGAAAACAGGGAGAGATCAGAGCCTCTACCTGCAAAATAGTTGGAGGTAGCTGATAAAAACTCCTCCCTGTGAAATTTTATTTTCAATCCATAGGGTGGCGGAGCAGGGGGGCATTTACGACACACCGACACATCAAGATGCAGTAAGTTTCAACGCAACCGTCTATAGTATCCAGAGCAAGTCTCTTTCCTACTGGCGGCCTGGTACACAAATTGTTTTCTTTCCAGGGAATTGTGAAAGCTAATTGTCAAAACCCATGGCCTGGCTACTGGATGCCTGCTGCCTTCCTCCAGTGGGGAAGTATTTATTTATGTTAAGGAGAAGGCACAAATGCCTCCAGGAAGTGGAGCATAGGCAATCAAGCTGGCAAATTCTCCTTCAAGAAAAAATCATCATGCCTCTTGAGGCATCAACTTATTGGGAGGGTGCTGTGTCCTAGAAAGAGACTGCCCGAAGTCACTAGAACACACTAAGAAGTGTGACTAAATATGCAGCACATCATTTGCTTCTCCAAAGAAGGTTGCACACAGTGGCTCCCAAATCACACACATACCTTGGAGGTGACAGTCTTCCATCATGTGTACTGGAAAAATTAATTGTACAGAAAATTCTGGAAAAGTTACAAAGGAAGGATAATTCTTTTCATGAGCTTAACATTCAAACCATCATAGTCTCATGAGCTACCAGCTTTGCCTCAATTCCAGATCAATCCACTATGTGACTAGCTATTCTTCCATAGGTCACATCCTTCTGCCTTTTACATGCTTTGAAGTGGACTTCTGTGTAACTGTAGTTTCTGTGTGTAAATCATTTTCCCCCATAAGCAAGAAACTATCTTAGCTTCCCACTGGGCTGACATTGCTTATTGAAGGATGGTATGTAGTTAGTCTGGTTGGGGCACTCTGGCCTGTCCTTTAGAGCCATGGGCAAGAGTACTGTGCACTGTGGTGTCTAAACTACCATTGAGAATAAACTCCCTTTGCTGATGTTCCCAGTCCTGCTATTCTGCTCACATTAACACCACTGTTGCCTTTGCCAGCATCAACGTTGCCTCCGTTGCCACCATCCTAGTTTGTACTATCACCATGAACTTCATCAACACTTCTGCTACCATCTGCAGTACCATTACTGCTGTCTTCATTACCACTGCCACCAGAACCACCATCAGTCTGGTGAGCTGAATAATGGCCCCCGGAGATATCCAGGTCCTGATCCCTGAAAGAATACCTTCCAGATGTGATTAAATTAAGGATTGTGAGATGGGGAGATTATTCTGGATTACCCAGGAGTCCCAGTAAAATCTCAAGAGTCTTTTCAAAAGAGGCAGAGGGAGATTTGGCTATAGAAGATGAAAAGGCAATGTGATGATAGCATAAGAGATTGGAGTAATACAGACATAAACCAAGGGATGCCTGCAGCCTTAGAGGCTGGAAGAGACAAAGGAATGGATTCCCCCTTGAAACCTCCAGAATAAACCCACCCTTCCAAAACCTTGTATAAGACTCATTTTGGACTTCTGATCTTCAGAACTATAAGAGAATAAATGTATGCTGTTTTAAGCTACTAAATTTACGGTAATTTGTTACAGTGCCAGCAGAAAACTACTATAGTCAGTAATGTTACCTTTGTTTATATTACAATGCTTTGTTTTCTTTTCCTTTTCTGGCTTCTGGAGGAAAGTAAACAATCTAAGGGGAGCCTGCAAAGTGTCTGCAGATCCTTGCAGCTGTCCCCGGGTCCCATTCCCTAGGAAGGGAAGTCAGGAATATAGAGTTTCTGTTTTCCAAAACATTACTTGGATATTGTTCTCTACAAGGGAAGAAGAAAGTTAAGATTAGCAGCCTAAACATTTGTGCAAAAGTCCTAGATGGTGTCCCTTCTCTTTCCAATCCAAGAGTGTTCCATTGGGGTAGCACGGGATTGATCTCAAGTTGATATAAGTCTACTGCTCTGCACATAAACCGTAACTACATACTGACCCATACATTTTCTCATCTCAATAGTATAAGCCTCAGAAAGGAAGACAATCATCTTCATTTCCGCAAATGCCCTCTCCCTGTGGTCCTAGCCATGCCTGGCACATGCTGATGATTCTGAAAATGGTCAGTTGTGGCTGAGTTACATGTGCAACAATCAATAGATGAAGAAATGGCTTTCTAAGTGTGTTTTTCCTTGACAATAAACCTATTGAGGAAATTATCTGATGCCTCATACTCCCACACATTAAAAGAAAATAGCTGGAATAGAAGGAAAGTTCTTAATTTTGTTTATTATTAGGAGCAGGATTTACTAAATGTTTATTTGCACATGGCTGGATCTTGGGCAGGGTGGTTTTGCTTTCTTTGAGCTATAATGAGCTTGAATAATTCTGATTAGGTGACTACACTAATTGAATTTACCACGTAATTAGCTCATGATTTTCTCTTCGTTTTGCCATGCAAATCCTTTCTAAAAAGTAAAACCCATTTTTACTTATCTTTTTAATAAATCAAATCAAAAGTTGGTCAATCACTTTATGTACTTAGTTAAAAAAATATGTCTCTTTAGAGTTAATTTTTTGAAGGTTTTATGTGGTATTTACGTACTTATTTATTTTTTCTTCATAAGAGTAACATATTACAATTTGGAGAACTGAGGAAAACATGTAATCTTATCCTTGGGACAAAACCATTTGTAGCAATTGACAATTTTTCATCCATTTTTTTCTTTGCCTATAACTGTCATGTAAGTAAAATTAGAGTGTTGGTAGTATTTAAAATACTTCAAGTAAAACATTAAAAATGCATTATTTTTCACTGAAAGTCATTGATAATCATTGTAGCCTATAAACTATTTACCTAATACATAAATAAAAAATATCCTAATTCATAATATTTAGAAATATAATAAACTATTTTTCAGATAATACTCTAAAAAGCAATCTTAGAAAACTGAAGTTACACCTAACATGACCTATTTGTCTCTTCCTGTTTGGTGAAAGTGTATCATTACCTTTAAGACATTCGTAACAATCATCATTGGTTACATGTAATAGAGTCTTCTCTGGGGCAACTGGAGCCCTCAAATTGTCAATAAATATAATAACTTATCAATAGAGGTCATGTTCAGCACTCATCAATCTGAGGAATATAGTGCTTAAAGCTAAACTTAGGAGTATTTCCAATGGTTTTTGTATGACGTTGGAAGCGCATACTACTAACCATACAACAAACTAAACCTTAACTTCTGTAATGTGATTTTAATACTTTGCACATTGGACTGGATTTAAAATGTTAAAGATGAAAAATATTAGTGTGTATGTAAGTGGAAACTTACTCCTTTCCTCTAAGATTCCTCAGTTAATATAAATGATCAAAATTATTTCCATGTCTATTTTTCCTTATCTAGCTGTAAAATGTCTTCAATATAAGGCAGATACAGAATTTACTGTATCGGTTTTTTTTTTTTTTTTTTTTTTACGTTTCAGTTTCTGCATCAATCAAATGAAAATATCCACTTACTGCCTATTTAAAAATTGCCTTTGAAAAGAATGATCTGGAACTATATTATTTCCATAAGAATCAAAACAAATGCAGCAAAATTCAAATTTATGCAAATAGAAACAGTAAATCTATATATCCCCATAAAAATTTAGAAATACAACAGGTTACCAACAAATACTCATCTCTGTAGCATCTTTAAGGAAGTGTAGAACAATGAAAAGAACAAGAAATTTGAAACACACTAATTTGGTTTATTTGCATTTAAATCTTGGCTCTATTTTCACTTAGTGCTTATTTTGGGCAAGTCATTTAATCACTTTGAACTTGATTTTCATCATGTGCTGAGAACAACATTATTGTTTTACAGTGGTCCTTCAAATATCTTATCTTTGCAATAGATACTGTTTTAGAGCTGTTTTATTCAATACATGATAGCCACTAACCACATGTGACTACTTAAATTTTAACTACTTAAAATTACATAAAATTAAAAATTCATTTTATCAGTTGCACTGGCTACATTTCAAGGGTTCACAGTGTAGCTAGTGGCTACTGTATTGAACAGTGGAAATTCAGCAAACATTTCTAGCCTCATGGAAAATTCTGTTGAACAACACCGGTAAGAGCATAACCATTATGTGAAAAAAAAGTTGTGGCCAGGCGTGGTGGCTCATGCATGTAATTTCAGCACGTCGGGAGGCTGAGCCCAGTGGGTTACTTGAGCCCAAGAGTTATAAACCAGCCTGGGCAACATAATGAGACTCTGTCTCCAGAAAAAAATTTAAAAATATAGCCAAGGCTGCAGTGAGCCGTGATTGTGCCACTGCACTCCAGCCTAGGCAACAAAGTGAGACCCTGTCTCAAAAAAAAAAAAAAAAAAATTTGGTACTAAAATATTTTGGAAACATAAATTAAACCAAGTGAAGCATATTTTTTTATAGCTGATATATCAGTTATACATATTTTTGGAGTACATGTGATATTTTGATACATGTATACAAGGTGTAACGATCAAAGAATAATTGAGATATCCATCACCTCAAACACTTATCTTTGTGTTTAACATTTCAGAAGTGGGTTTTATGTACACTCTTAGCCCAGGACCTGCACGTCCCTTCCCTTGCATAATGTGCTAAAATGTTATAATTCTTCTCTAGTTATTTGGAAATATACAATAAACTAACTATAATTTCCATATTGTACTATTGAATATCAAACTTATTTTTTCTATCTAACTGTAGTTTTGTACCCATTAGCCAACTTCTCTTCATATTCTCCTCCTTCCCTTCTCAGACTCTGATAAATACCATTCTACTCCCTACCTCCATGAGATCCACATTTTTAGCTCCCATGCAATATGAGTGAGAACATGCAATATTTGTTTTTTTGTGCCTGGCTTATTTCATTTAACAAAATGACCTCCGGTTCCATCCATATTGCTGCAAGTGACAGAATTTCCTTCTTTTTTATGGCAGAATAATATCCCATAGTGTATATGTGCCAGATTTGCTTTATCCATTCATCTGTTGATTGACATATGTTGATTCAGTATCTTGGCTATTGTGAATAGTGCTGCAATAAACATGGAAAGGTAAACACTTCTTCAACATACTGATCTGCTTTCTTTTGGACATAAACTCAGCAGTGGGATTGCAGATCATATGGTAGTTCTATTTTTAGTTTTTTGAGGAACCTCCATACTGTTTTTCATCATGGTTGTACTACTCTGCATTCCTACCAACAGTGGATGAGAGTTCCCATTTCTCCCAACCTTTGCCAACATTTGTTATTTTTTTGTCTTTCTGATAATAGCCATTCTAACTGCAGTAAGATGATATGTCATCATGGTTTTGATTTGCATTTCCCCGATTAGTGATGTTGAGCATTTTTTCATATACTGCTTGGCCATTTGTATGTCTCCTTTTGAGAAATGTCTATTTAGGTAAAGTGAAGTATGTATACTGCAGCATGTCTTCGAGCCTTCGACATGAGATGTGGACATCCAAAAGAATGACATTTGGAAGACTGTTGTCTAGTAAAAATATTCTCCCAACTTTTTTCTTGCAAACACAACATGTTTTGGTATTATTTGGGAGGATTTTTTTTCTCTTTATTTCAAACTGTTTATAATATGAATTTATATTCATATAATTCTATATAATATGTCATATGTATATGATAAAATAAATCATTTATTGGGAAAAGACTCTTTGGTCTCAGAGAAGGGAGGTGTAGCTCCTGGGCTAAGAGTATACGTGAGACCCACTTCTGAAATGCTGAGAGAAATCTAGTACATTTCTGGAATGATTGTAATTCCTGTTAGAAGAGATAGACAGGCAGAACACTATGGCATGGCACCTTCTTATTTCCTTTTTTCCTGATATAAATCAATCTCTCTATTGATTTATAGGTGTAGACTTTGATAAAGTCATTTTGTCTTCATTACTGTAGCTTATATTAAGTATGGACATCAGGTAGTGTAACTCCTCCAACTTTAGTTTTTTTTCAAAATCATTTTGACTATTCTAGGCACTTTCCTCCGTGTAAATTTTAGAATCATGTTTTCAATTTCCACAGAAAAATCACCTGAGATTTAGATTGGAAATGGATTAAATCTATAAATGAATTTGGAAAGAGAGGCTTTCTCCATTTTACCGAGTCTTTCAGTCCATGAACATGTTGTCTCTGTTTGTTTGTTTAGGTCTTTTAAAAAATTCACTTAGTGGAGTTTTGTAGTGTTCAGCATTTTGGTCTTACACATATTTAGTTAAATTTATTTCTAAACATTTTAAGCTTTTAGATACTACTGGAAATGCTTATTATTTAAAAATTTCATTTTCCAATCATTTATTGCTAATTTATAGAAACACAATTGATTTTTGTATATTGACCTAGCATCTTGTGAGTCTTAAATGTATTTATTCCTTCTTTAGCTTTGTTTCCCTCTCCTTTTCTGTAATATATATATATATTTTATATATATATATATATATATATATATATTTTATATATATATAATATATATATATTTTATATATATATATATATATATATATATATATATATATTTTTTTTTTTTCTTTTCATTTTCTTTTTGAGGCAAGGTCCAGCTCTGTTACCTAGGCTGGAGTGCAGTGGTGCGGTCATGGCTCACTGTAGCCTCAACCTCCAGGACTCAAGCAATCCTCCACCTCAGTCTCCCAAGTAGCTGGGACTTCAGGTGCCCACCACCACACCTGGCTAATTTTTTAAAAAGGATTTTGTAGAGACGAGGTAACACTATGTTGCACAGGCTGATCTCAAATTCCTGGACTCATGTAATCTTCCCACCTTGGTCTCCCGAAGTGCTGAGATTACAGGCATGAGCCACCATACTTGCCACCTATCTTTTTTTAAAATACTCTCTTTTGAAGAACAAATTTTAAATTAGGATGAAGTCCAAATAATCAATATTTTACATTATAGTTTGAGCTACCTGTGTGTTCTATTTAGGAGATCATTGTTTAAGGAATGATAAGATCCTTATTTCTTCAAGAACTTAATAGTTTTGACTCTTCCATTTACATTTGTGATCTACTTTGAATAAATTGTTGTGTATGGTGTGAAATGAAGATTGAAATTCATTTTCCTTACATATAACTGTAATTATTACACCACCATTTGCTGAAAAATATCTGTTTCCTTATTGAATTGAATTGTCTTGACTCTTTTGTCAAAAGTCAAATAACCATATATGTGTGGAGGGAATTAAAATTTTAATGTAGAGGGAATTAAAATTTTAACAATATTGAGTCTTCCAATCCAAGAATATGCTACATTTTTTCATTTGTTTAGGACTTCTTTAATATTGTTTAATTTTCAGTGTAAAAATCGCTAAAGAACCACTCTAAGTGTTTGATTATCTTTTGTCAAATTTATCCCTAATTATTTCAAATATTTAATGCTATTGAAATAGTTTTTTTCAATTTTTTATTGCTCCTTGATAGTGTATAGAAATATTACAGAATACGTTGGTTGTTCAATGTAGCCTTTCTACATGGGCTGGTCAGAACCTGAACATCTCACATTCTCAGGTGATTTCTGGGAATTCTTCAGCCTACAATTTCCTGGTAGTTGCTATTTCCTCAGTAGTTGTTCATTGCTTAGCCTCCTGTAGTCTCATTCTGTGACTGTGCAGATTGATATTCAGTCAATGATTCAAAGGGTTCCTTGTGCAGATTTCTGGAAATCTTTCTTTGTGAAGTTGCCTCTCCTTTGCTTCTGTGTTGCACACATTTTAGTTGACTCAGGCTTCCCAAACCCAGATCTCTGCTCCCTCATCTCAGTGAGACTTTTGTCTTATGTCTATCTTATGTTTGGGCTCCTTCTTTCTGCACCATGAATCAGAAGTGCATCCAGGCAGTGATTGTGGGGATGGTAGTTTCACCTCATTTGTTTCCTTTCTCTTTGTAATAACAGTTACGTATTATCAAATGTCTGAAACTGTTGTTTCATATATTTTATCCAGTTTCTTATTCTTTATGGTGAAAAAGTAGTTTGATGCTAGCTGAAAGCAGAATTATTTGTTGGCTTTTGAAATGTGCACCATGTCAACCACAGGGTTGTGTGTTGTGTGTTTCCCCAG